>NC_084587.1:19515016-20219182 GCF_033807715.1 Cololabis saira
CCATATCTAAGGCAAGTGGAGAACATTTTAGATTTGGTGGAACAGGAAATATGCATCGTGGATGTGCACCTGACAAATCTCCTCCAGCCATGTGACGCTGTCATCAACACGGACCAAGATCTCCAAAGGTGTAGCCGCAGCACGATAGAAAACCAACAGAGAAAAGTGCAGGAGGTTAAATACTTGGGCTCTACTGTTCAGACCAATGCAAAGTGTGAAAAAGAGGAGAAGAAGAAAGTACAAGCAGGATAGAGAAGATGGAGATGAGTGTTTGGAGTTATCCGTGATAGTAGATAGCAGTGGCAAGAGTAAAAGGAAGTGTTTACAGGTAACTCAATTTTCTGTAAGTCAGATTATTTCTAATGTGGCTTCTGATTGGTTGAATTTATGCAGGCTTTGTGTGAAGGGTGGTGTTATAAGAGTTGAATCCAGAAATTCAGCCGTACATGTTCGAGCCAGGATCAGAGTGAAAGGATGAAAGCAATCAAGTGGAAGAACTGCAAACAAAGATCACATGCAGACATCAAAGTTTGGGAAGCTGTGACAGGAATCCAGACCAGTCAAAAGAAAGCTGGAAAATGTTTATTGCATCCAAATGACTGAAATACAGATATATTCCAAGACTTCAAGGAAACAAAAATGAAGCAGAAGCTGATCATTTCTTCTGTGGTTGTCCAAAACATTTCAATTTTAAAATGAACAGGTGTCAGCGTGTATATCCCAATACTATACAGGCGATATATACAGTATCTCTGTTTTCCAAGAGCTGAGCCAGTGACATCATGAGCCAGAAGGAGTCCTTCCCTCATTTTTAAAAAAAATGAGGGAAAAGCTTAAAAGCTTACAATGTCATCTAAGAAAAGAAAACATATTTGCAATTCTACAGATGAGTCCCGAAAACACATAAAACCATGCAATTTTCAACCTTTTTAGCCAACGAAAAAACAACCCTGACATTCACTCCAACTCCTTTAATCTGTATACTTTCGGCTCTGTTTCCGTCTCCAGCATCTCTTGAGGAAAATGTCTTGATATATGATAAATTCTGCACTTATAGTTGCCAACGAACTGTTAATCAGGTGTTTGGTGTTGGAATAGTGGCCTACAGCGGACTTTGAGCAATTTATTGTAAAAAAACAGCAGCAAGAGTCAGCTAGAGCAGTTTTGTGTTTCAAAACCAAGCCTCTATCTAGTTCACTCCTGCTTCAAATAATCAGGTTCAAGATACAATATTATACGGTTAAGAAGTTATCAATACACAAGCAGAATATCATTGCTGAAATAGTTATTGTGAAGTTTCAAACTTAGAATGTCTCAAGGGCAGTTATACTGTTTTCTGATTAACTGAATAACTAAGTTTTTCTTCTACCTTGAGTGTGTTCACCACTCTCCTTTCACTTCAAAAGCAGCATACATGCTGCCTTTGCTGAGCATATCTACACATGACACGCTGGACTCTTTGACCTCGGAGCTGACTTCTTATTGATGAAAGGAGCAAGAGGAGCATTATTCCCTCACCCTTGTGCTTTGTCTGATCCGTAATACTAATGAAGAATTCGGTAGCAAGAGTAAAAGGAAAGAATTGGGCACTTTAAAAAAATATGTTTGCATAACAAGCACCTTTTTCGCTGTAATGGTTCTCTTCTTTTTAATCACTTGCACTCTCCAGACCACCCACACCCTTGTCCGTGATCAGATACAGGACTGACGGACTGATGTATGATCCGAGGAATTAATCTGCTAAGCCTGATTGCCATTACCGCCATGCGATTATGCACCTTGATTACCGAGCCCACCCCAAGGACCATGACGTGCCCGGGGAGAACATTTCAAAGGTGCGCATAAAATTACGTGGTGATTACCCCACAATAGATCCATCCACATGCCAATGAGGCTTTGTGGCCATATAGACTGTCTCAAGTGGGACTGTGATGATTAATAGGTACTTGAGGTGATCTGATATGTGAAGCTTGAACCATTAAAACTGACAGTGATCTTTCATATAGGCAAATAAATTAAATTTCATACATTCGGAAAGTCATTATTGGATTATTGTTGTAGAGGCAAGATTGTTTGGAGTTCAAGGATGCATAAAAGGGATGCTAGGCTCTTAAGAGACAACTAGAGCTACACTTGTCCCTCTGAAGATAGACTTCAGAGGTCTAACGACAGCAGAGTGGTAATGGAACTGACACTGAGGGGGATGATATGCTTCAGTTATTAGCCCGCATCATCCAAAAAGTGCCGGAGAGCAGCATTTGTGTGCATGATGCCAAAGAAAACTTAAAAAGACGTTTGCTTGCCAATCAGAAAAAAAAAGGATATGGCTTGTACTCTAAGTATCAGGACACATCAAGCTGTAGTAACACTTATCCTTGGAAATTAGTACCATGTAATCTCCCCACTGTCACTTTTACGATTTTTTTTCTTTTTTCTTGAATCCAACGCCTCAGCACTCATTTGGTACAGCTGATAAATATTCAAGTTGATTTGTCAAGGATGAATCCTACTTGAAGTGATTAACTATATAGAAAATAGAGAAGTGAAATCAAATCAAAGTCATGGTTTTCTTCTTAGTTACATATAAAATATGCGGGTCACAGAGTCAGGATACCTTGAACAAATACCCCCCCCCAATGCAACAGTTCTAATGTTAACATATTTGCATTAGTAATGCCCTGGCAAGGATTTAATGGATTTGATATGCCATCATTCACATTCTTGGAAAGCATGGTGCCTGCTCTGCACAAATGCTTAATGGTTTTAGCTGTTTTGCATATCTACAAGAGGAAAAAAAAAAAAAAAAAAAAAATCATAAATGTCAGCCAGTAAAAAAAGAACTGATGTATGTCTTTTGTCTTTGTTCGGAAGGTTGACAACATGGTTAACACATTCAGCGAAGACAAACACAGCTGAAAATGTACTCCCATGTTGCAGATACATCAAGTACCATTTACTTCATGCAAATTTGAATTTGAGCTTACAAATCCACAATTGCTGAAATTCCATCAGTAGCCAGAGTTCAATAACTCTTCAGTCTTCAAGTGTGTGGATAATGGTCACTGTGACTGCACATCACTGCAATTCAAAATCTCATCTATCCATCGCTGGACATCACTCGCTGTTAAAATAACACATAAGGGAGTGTGTGTTGATGTTGGTTGGGCTCTGTGCTATTGTAAGAGACGATGAGTGATAGACAGGAGAGGACGGGTACACGCTATTCACAGTGTTCCATGTGGCAGCTTGCATTTTCACACTGGCACAGTATGTTTGTCAGCTACAGACAACGCAATCTCTTACGCACTGTCGTGGGCAAGCAAAGTAGTGTTCTGCCAGCCCACTGCGTCACGGGCACATGCATGTCACACGAACCGCTGTGGAGTCCCTGTTATACATGCATGTTTTGCATGAGATAGATTGGAAGATACTGGCATCCAAAAACATGCAACACATCATGAAGACATCATAGTGGCCCATTATGATGCCTGCAGTACAGATCTAAACATTACTTGTACGATGTTGAGATGATCTAATCACACTTAATGCAAAATTAAGGCCGTCTGGTTGGGGGAAAAGAATTGTCATTCATTCATTCATTTTTTCTTTTTCATTAGATGCATTTACAATTATACAACAACCATTTTGACAGAAGCAGATTTCAATTTCAACATCCTTTGAAAGAAAAAAAAGACGTGACAATAGGTCATAACCGTGTTCTGCAAAGGAGTGGAAACTGAAATCTTTCCATGGCAAAAATGGCTGACTGAATGAACAAAGGAATGAATGGAGAGGTTCAGATCATTTCTTTGACATGGCAAGAAAATGTCCTATTTGATAAGATGACTCTGGCGTTAATCTCTATGTTTAGACCAGAAGCAAATCTCGGAAGGCAAAAGGATTCATTTTATTTGAGCCTTGTGAGTCACAGGCTGCAACCCTGAAGTGAGGTGCTACAGGTGGCCAGTTGTAATCTGTATTTTGGGAAGTCAGACATTCATCTCAAGTGCTCTGGTGTGGTGGTCGAGGTCTCAAAGCAGTTTGGCACAGACCGGGAAGAGTGGAAAAAGGTGGAAAAGGCTATTTCGATCATTCCAAACCACACACAAGAAACCTGCAGAGTCCAGAAAATGTTTACTTTATTCATAAACTTTTCATAAAAATAACAACATCAATATTAATTTAAAGTATTGTAGAAACTGTGTATGTACAAAATCTTTACTTGAACAGTTAATATAACTTAAGGCAAGTTAAATTACTTTTTTTACTTCCTTTTTTGCAGTGCCCTGTTGGTGACAATTTCACCAAACTCAACATTTTTGTCCTTTTTTTCATTTTTTCCTTTTTTTTTGCAAAAGTGAACATTTCAGCATACTGTATCTCCATCAAAAAAGATACTCAAAGTCAAAACTGTCATCTCCAATGTAAAGTCTACAGAAACTCGCAGCAATGTGTGCTACCTGATTACTTGAAAGCAAAGTTTATATGATTTGCTAGTCATTTCTAGCTTGTCTAAACATACTTCTGTACAAACTGTAAAATATTTTATGTTGAAAATCTGTGCCACAACTTGGTGATGTTCCTTTTTCTAATCTATTTCAACAATTCAGTGAAACAAATTTCACCATACCAACAGTGGGATGATGTGCGAAAATGTTTCTAATATCAAACTGTCACATCAAAAATATTGTGTTACTAAACAGTAGCCCTCGAAAAAACCAAGACATTATTCATGATTAATAATACAATTCACCTTAGAAAGGACACTAGGATATATTTGTAAAATATACAGTTATCTATAAAAATACAAAGAAGTACAGTGATACAAATATATTTATTTCCCATTTATGATATATCTTTCACAACTGTAATAATCCAAACAATTGTAACACAACACAAAGACCAATGACAAAAAACACTGACAGCAAAATGATAAGAAGAGAAACAAACACTAAATTGATCAAAGATGGACAGCTTTATGGTAAAAGCCATAAAGGTGTTAGTCTACATTCATGTCAAAAAACCTTCACTGAGAAGCAAAGGGGTGCCTTGACAGTGGCTGATATTCCATTTAAAGGAAAAGGAAGGGGTGGGGGCGGGGGCTGACATAAACATGCATTTTCAGAAACATAGTCCAAACCATTGCTCTAAGAACGCTAAAAGCAGAAAATAAGGATCATAAATTGAGATATTGATAATGTGTAAGTGCAATCCATCCATGCTCGGAGGCGAATGGAGGCGGGAGCTGTCCGGCTGAACAGCTGCTCAACAGCAGTCATGCAATGCAGAGCGGAGACTCCACTGAAACCGACAGAAACGAGTCACTGTTGTTTCTGTTTTGGCCGACTTTGAACAAACTTATGCACGGTTGTAGCAAGTCAACAGCGACAGGCAATTGTAAGGCCGAAGCAGTCCCCTTCTCCTCTCTACTCCCTGCTCCTTTTTAAACTCCGGTGTCGTGCCAAAAAGTGATTGCCTTCCAGAATCTGATTTCTCCCCTGAAAATGGGTCTTTTTACCTGCCAAAAATTGAGTGAAGGCCAAATACAGTTAATGAAAAGTTGTTTTCTACCTAAATATGATTTGATCTCATTCCTGAGCTTCATAATACAAACAGTAGAGCTCACAGGATTGCTTTTAACTCTTTTAAAAGGACCATTACAACACAAAATAGGCATTTTCACCTGCCAAAAAGTGATTGAAGGCCAAATACAGTTAATGAAAAGTTGTTTCTGCCTAAATATGACTTGATCTCATTCTTGAGCTTCATAATCTGAAAATTCTGGCAGACAACTCACTCGAGATAAAATCATATTTAGGTAGAAACAACCTTTCATTAACTGTATTTGGCCTTCACTCAATTTTTGGCAGGTAAAAAGACCCATTTTCAGGGGAGAAATCAGATTCTGGCAGGCAATCACTTTTTGGCACAACACCGGATCGGGCTTGGCCACGCAAACAACCCAGATGTGCAGTCAAGCTGGATTGTCATCTTCCAAGACGGAAAGATCCCTCCAAATAGAGGGGTTGACACTATTTCTCGTTTTGCGTCCCTCGTCTTCAAGTTCACATCCCCTCGGGGAGAGTGAAGGGCCAGGCACCGGCGGTCACCTGCGGCTTAATCTCCATCTTCTCCTTCTGCTTCAGGTGCACGCGTCCGTGCCGCTTCCTCTCGTCGCTGCGCGCAAACCTCTTGCCGCACACGTCGCAGGAGAAGGGCTTCTCCCCGGTGTGAGTCCTGGTGTGGGTGGTCAGGTGGTCGCTCCGGCTGAAGCTGCGCAGGCAGATGCGGCACTGGAAGGGCTTGTGGCCCGTGTGGATGCGGATGTGCCGGTTGAGCTCGTCCGAGCGCGAGAAGCGCCGGTCGCAGCTCTCCATGGGGCAGGTGAAGGGCTTCTCCTTGGCGGGGCCCTGGGAGGAGGAGGCCGGGGTCTTCCTGCTCCGGGGGGCCTTCGCCGGGCGACTGGTCGTGTAACTCTGTTGAAAGGAGTCTGGCAACAAGGAGGAGTACAGGATGGAGTCTATGGTGCTGGGTAAGGAGGATGGAGACGCGTATAAAGGGTCGCACTGGTTGGGTGCTTGCGGGGGCTCCGGGAAGGGCTTCAGGCCCATGGGTGGCGGGGGGAGGTAGGTGTTGTACAGGGGGCTGGAGTAGCTCTGGGAACAGGTGTCAGAGAAGCACGGCTCCTGCTTGATCCCCCCCTCCACTTTAAACTCCATCTCAGCTGGGTTATTGGGACAAATTGGAGGAAACGTGTCCAAAAGGTCCTTTACATCCATCTGCTGCTCGGGGGGGAAATCGCTTGACATGGGGAACGTCTCTGCTTGGAAACTCGTCTCCAAACAGTCAGACTTATTGTTAAACGTGCCCCACTCGTAGCAGCTGCTTTCAAACTCGTTTTTGACCACGACGGGGAAAGTGGCCGCCTCTGACTTTGGTTCCTGCAGCTTTTTCTGGCTCGGAGCTCGGGAGGAGCCGAAGGTGAGCTGATGGGCAGCAGCAGCCGGGTCCTGGGCCTGGTGGCCGGCCTGGTCGTCCGTGTAGCTCGGGCAGGTCTGATCCGGGGAGGAGTATACGGGGGGGTCGGGTCCCGAACAGGTGTATGGTTGCCTCTTAACCGCAGAGTCCCCAAAACTGCCATTGCTGCTGTCCAGCGGCGCCGGGGATGGATAAGTCCCCCGACTGTTGCCGCTCTGTTGCGCATCTGAGAGCGGCAGCGTGGAGATGCCCACGATCTCAGTGATCATGTTGAGGAGGGTTTCGGTGCTGCACGGCGCTCCCTGAGATGCTTCGACATAAAAACTGCCGGAGTAGGCGAGCGAAGAGGGAGTGTAGGTGTCTTTGGGGCACTCACAGGGGTTAAAAGCAAATTCCGAGTTGGAAGCCTCGGTTTTAAGGGTTGCAGGTGCTCCTTCTGTTGAATCAGAAAAAAAGGAGAGAACTTTGTCTTAGTGCAAATTAAGCAACGAAAAGAAGAGAGAAAACACATGCATTACATAAACACCAATGCGTATATTTTGACTCGGGCATGCCTTGTTACGCACAATGATGTGTTATCTTTGCTCTTCTGCAATACTCATATTCGACATTTTGATTATTTTCATGCATGCAGATTTATCGACTGTGCAAACATGCCAACTCACCGTGTCCAAACTGGGCAGGTACCCCCCGCTCTGCATCGACATACACCTCCTGGTTATCTTTCCGCGCTGCGTTTTCCATTCCCAAAGAAGAACCGCTGCAGTTGTCAAATTGTGGGTAAAAAGAATCTTTTGCATTCATATCCATATTGTTCAACATAATGATGCCCTTAAAAGTCCGTCTCTCCAAGGGAAAAAGGTAAAAAGGGAAAGCGAATTATGCAGATTTTCTTTCAACCCCTCTTTTAATACAACAAATGATCCAAGTCTTTCTCAAAAGGAGTAAAAAAAATAAATAAAAAAAATAAAAAAACACCAAGCAATTAGAGATATTCCTTTTCGTGTCTGTTCCTCGGTAGGTATTTGCTTGCTGTGGATTTCACATCAGCGACTTCCCCTTTCTCTCCTTATATACACTTTGGCAGCTCCCTCGGCCCTCCTCCCCATTCATCAGCTCCAGTGAGAGGATTCCCCGCTGCGTGTAAACTTCATGCCCATATATGGACAGAGGATGTGACGGGGTCCCCTTCATCCTCCTCCCCAAAAACCTCCCTCCTCCTCTCATACGGGAGAGATGGAGTCTGACGTTGCAACAAGTGGCGACCATCGTTTTGTGGTATTTCTTTCCACATCAACAATTAGTCTTTTTAGATAAAACATTCAAGTGAACCCAGAGGAAAAACTCAATATTGTTGATATAATCGGCAACTTTTTAAAACATCATACTGAAGGCAAAGCGAGGGAAGTCTCCACCACTGCACACATGGCTGTGCATGCTCATTAGTGTTTGCAGTTTGCAGTTTCAGTGTTTCTACATGATTATGCAAATAAATAATATGTTTAGGACCAAAAGGTACAGAAGCACAAGGTAAAAAACCAGCAGGTGTAAAGTTCAACCTCGGCCAAACAACATTAAATATTATTGTCCTATTGTGCCATTATTTCTTTAGCAAAACTTAACCAGAAAGAACAATACTCATGTGGGCAATGCTAAGTACCCCATTGCTATTTCCCAAGGCTTCAATCCATCACCGCTTGTTGAATTGATCATCCGCAGGTGTGCAGACTTTTATAAAAGAAGACGTGGTGTCATTTTGCTGGTCGTGAGTATTCACATATGTGCTAACACAAATAAGAGGGAAAAACACAAGGAATGGTCTCAGATAAGCAGTTGTTGAACATCAATCCGAAAGCCTTGTAAAAGCATTGTTTGGAGAAAGGTGTGTTTATAAACTATAGTTCAACATTCTACAATGAGAAAGATTATGCACACGTGAAAAGAAACATTTCCAAAAATGACATGGAAGTATGACTGAGGTTCACAAAAAACTGTCTCTGAACAAACACAAGACTGCTGGAACGGTGTCCTACAGACAGATGAAACCAAAGTAGAGTTGTTTAGCCGTAATGTTCAACAACAAATTTGGCAAAAACTAAGCACATTATTTCTGCGGAAACACCGTTCTTATTACCAATCATGTCAGCGGTAGGTGATAACGTGAGGTTCTTTTGCAGCACCTGCAGAGAACAAGAACTTTGTTTGTATCCAAAGTATTCTAGAAGCAAATATATGCCATCTTCCTATAGCTAAAGCCTGGTTGAAATTGGGTCATTCCAAACAGAAATTTGAACAAAACACTGTCTGAAAAATAAAAGAATCAACATTTTGGAATGACTTACTCAAATTTAAAAACCTCAGTCCAATTGAAATGCTGCAATACGACCTTTCAAAAGCTGAGAATAAACAAATAAAAAAAAAACAACAATAAATAGTTAACTAAAACAATATTGGACAAAAAACTGGGTCAAAATTCCTGGTAGCCACAATCTATTGAATCATGGGTTACTTAGTATTGCCCACATTATTTTTTTTCTTTTGGAGTCATTTTTTTATGATGAATAATACCACAATGAAAAAAATTTGTATGTGAGGTTTTATTTGCCCACTATGCTCAGAGCATTTTTTTTCTCCAGATTTTTAAATGTAAAAAACAGAAACATAGGTTTAAAAGATGGGGTACTAACTTATGTGTACATACCGTATACATTACTTTTTGCCTAATTGATAATAGTATTCAAAGACGTGATGGAGCTGCAAGATTTTTTTTTAATTTTTTTTTTTTTAAACATAAAAATGAACTGGAGTTAATGTAAACCATTTAATAAATATGCAAAAAAGGAACATATTAGAATGCAATATGTCATGGATGGATAAAATTAACCTTCTAAAAAGCCATATTCTCCTGTCTATCAAAAAAATGTTTAGTAGACTATTAATAAACAGCAGTAAATATTTCATACCAAAAGCAAATGTAGGAACAATCTGCACTCCAGTTCAACCAATTTCTTTTTTGGACTGTTCCCTTCTGTCGTCCTAGCCAGCCTGCATTCTCGGAATGTTTTTCAGTACTGTACGAGTCAGCTCGCTTAAATGTACTGTTTCAAATTCATTTACCCTCCAGGTGCCGCTGGAAATTGTGGTGGCTTTCACGATCAGGGCGCGTAACTGCAAAGCCCAGTCCTTGGCCTTTGAAAGCATGGAAGGGAGTCGATAACACCCCTGAGGTGTTCAGTGGTTGAACCCAACTGTTCACATGACATTTCAACCCCCAAAGCATTTTTTCTTTCTATCTCGCATCTGTTGCTGGGTGCGCTCCGTGGTCACACTTCCTATTACAAAAAGTCAATACTCTTTGATAGGACGGTGCTGTCTGCAGCAGAGTCAGACCTCTGGCTCTAGCTGGAGGTTCAGGACCATGGAGAGCGACGGAGCTGCACTCACACATTCAGCTGGGTCGTCACGTGTCTGTGCTTCTTTTACCTTTTTTACTTCTCAAATATAGAATCCGTGCACTTAATCTGCAATAAATCCGTCCAGTTCCACCACACAGCTGTACAGGAAATCATAGCCCAATGTACAAATCAAATGTTATGATTTTTAATTAATCTTGTGCAGAATTCCTCTCCAGAAAGAAACTGTATGGGGTCCTGTTGTACAGGACTGTCTCAGAAAATTAGAATATTGTGATAAAGTTCTTTATTTTCTGTAATGCAATTAAAAAAACAAAAATGTCATGCATTCTGGATTCATTACAAATCAACTGAAATATTGCAAGCCTTTTATTATTTTAATATTGCTGATTATGGTTTACAGTTCAAGATTAAGATTCCCAGAATATTCAAATTTTTTGAGATAGGATATTTGAGTTTTCTTAAGCTGTAAGCCATGGTCAGCAATATTAAAATAATAAAAGGCTTGCAATATTTCAGTTGATTCGTAATGAATCCAGAATGTATGACATTTTTGCATTACCGAAAATAAAGGACTTTATCACAATATTCAAATTTTCTGAGACAGTCCTGTATATTAATAGGTGGCAAGGGAGTATGAGTGGTTTAGCTAAAGCTCTAGAAGATCATTATGTTTATCAATTAAAATTAACACCATATTAATTTGTAAAATATGCTATGTGAAGTTTGTTACTCTTCAAAAATATTACACCACTGACAGGAGCTTGACCTCTGATAACTCTGCTGGTGAAGCTAGATTTTACTCTCAACAGTCCATTTATTCTGTTTGTTTGGTGGGGGAGGCTAGGTCAACCATCCATACCAATCCTTATACTTATGGACGAAAACAACCATATATACCAGATACAGGGAGAATACCGCAAACTCCATAAAGATTTGATTAATTCTCAGCCAAGCACAGAAATTCTAATTTCCAGGTTGAGGCCAACGACAATGTAGGGAAAATGGTTGTTTCTCAACTGACCACTAGGGGATGGTTTCAAAAGTGAGTCTATTACCACTGACCTGAACACTTGCTGAATGCAGTGGCTTTTTCTGTTTTTTTTTTGGTTCCACAGCTACACAGGCATGGATCTGCTAAAGGAACTATGCCAGGGCAAATCATTTTTGGAGACTTCCAAGTTGAAGTATGCTGGAATCTGTCAATTAGCCTGCGAAGCCGATGGTGGCTTGCCATGTCAAGGCTAGTGTTTTTGTCACATGTTTCAGTAGCAACAATATACTGTAAATGCCAATGTTTGAACATATTTGACAGGGATGAATGTAAAGTAAAATGAATACAGGTTAGCATAAGCTAAGTCGGCCTAACTAAAATTGCAGTTATTGTGGGGAAGGGGAGCATGTTCAAGGTGGTTTTCCAGGGCTGGTTATTCTGCCCATTTGCAAAATGGGGCCACACAGTACCAGGAAAAAGAGGCTTCAAAAGGCACTTTTCAGAAAACCTGTGTGTGACATCAAAGATGGTTTGTCAACCTATTATAATCTACATTTCCACCCAAAACCTTGTTTATATGTGACAATGCTAACCATTGGGCTAGTTGGATCTCACGCACCTCAGCTAGCTATTTTAACTATGCTAACCAATGCTGCTAATTAGTGTTACCTAAGAATGCTGCTATCAAAATGAAATCTGGCACAACATCTGAAAGAAGCCTTCTCAGAGCTAAAACTGTCACGGCAGAACTAAGATCTGGACCCAAATGCACGACCGGAGACCAGTTCAAAATAAAACATTTTTAATGCAAAGTATCAACAACAAAAAAAAAAAAAAAAAAAAAAAAAAAAAAAAAAAAAAATCACTCCACAGAGGAAAATTCTCAAACTGCAAAAACAAAGTATCAACAAAAATTCACTCCACAGAGGAAAATTCTGAAACTGCAAAAAACAAAGAAATGCAAGACCTGGCTTTAACAAATTACCTGACATGGAAGCTAAAACACTTGACGTAGCAGACAAGACGAACTGGCAACAAGACAAGGGGAGACACAGACTATTTATACATGAGGTAGGGGAACACAGGTGAAGCCAATCAGGGGCGGGGTTGGCAATCACAGTGGAGGGAAAAATCACACAAAGGAGGGAAGTCAGGATCTGAAACGAGAGGGAAAGGTGAGTATCAAAATAAAACAGGAAGCCACGAGACAACATAGACACAAGACCAAACTAAACACAACTTAACGTTTCTTGGACATGACAAAAACAAGGACTGCCACAGGTCCTACAGTGCTCTGCCACTCTTGTTTATCAAACTGGATGTATCCAGATCAACCTGAAAGAGTCTGGGGGTGAAGATGGTTCATATGGGGGGGGGGGTCTTCCCCCAGTTCTAGTGGTCAATGAGGTTGAGGCCGTCCAGCTTCAACCCCAGACCCCAGGCCAACCTACAGCCGGTTGCAGTGGTGTATTAGTACAATAACCTGTCAAATCATAATTTATTTAAAATAAGAATGGTGTAAGAACACAACCTACAGCCGGTTGCAGTGGTGTGTTAGTACAATAAGAATGGTGTAAGAACACAACGGTGTAAGAAGGCTAAGCAGCTAAAGAGACAATCTGTTGTTTGAGACACAGATGAGTAACATAAAAATTCACCCCCTGACTAGAGATCATGGATGTGACATCTATCTATAAGGACCAAAACGTTTTTTTCTTCTTTTTTAGTACTGGTCTTTAAGGATGTTTATTTCAGCTGTAAAGTTGCAGATGCAGATGCACACACACACACACACACACACACACACACACACACACACACACACACACACACACACACACACACACACTTACTTACCAATCCACTTCACAAAGGCACGCGCACACACACACACACAGACACGTGATATTGAAGCTATAATGTTTATGAAACCCTTAACACATGCTTTTTCATATCTTCAGTTTTATTAAGAGAGCTCCGGTGAGGTCAGATCTCAGGCAGTTTGAATTGTACCAGAACATGTTTGCTGTAAGTAAAATTGAGTGGAAAAAAAAGACAGCAAATTACAAGGAATAAAAGAGGAAAAGTGTATATATATATATATATATATATATATATATATATATATATATATATATATATATATATATATATAATAAACTCTTCTCATGCAAAGCCACTCAAATATAATGTATTTCAATCAATAATGAGCAGTGGAAATATAAAATGATCTGCAAGTTGTTACCCTGTCATTTTTTAAGGCAAGGTATGATAATAGCGTATAAGCTCTTTCACTGCAGCATTGACATTCTCCGGAACAAATCGTTTTCACCTCAGCCGTGCACTCTAATTCTAGCCCCAGAGATGTTTAGCTTTGTGAAACTGCCTCCAAGTAATCCAGAGTCTATTAACACCAATCTGATCACACAGAGTTCAGATCATGGGATGCTGTTAGGATAACTGCAGTGGGGCTAACCTCTCCTCCATAAAATGCCACCGTGCAGGGACTAAGTAATGGATTTACGTAATGTTAACACTTACTGACATTATAACGCAGGGCTCACGCCATACCTGTGGAAGTTAAACGAAGGCTTTTGTTTAATTCCTTTGCATCTGAACATTATAAGAGAAAGTGCTCCCATTTCTTGAGGAACAGCTCTGCGGGCAGGGGAGGAAGATAGGAAAGACAAAGTCACTTCCAGGTTTTAATAAGATGCTTCAAAAGCGGTTCAAAGTGTTGGTTTTGGAAAGGAGATGAAACATTGCTTTAATGAAAGGATATCTCAGCCACTTTTACTGATGGGAAGATTCAGTGAAGCACATTTGGAGCATACTTTTTTATGACTCAGAATAAACTCATTTTGTCATATATTCTAATATGTCTGTCTTAATCCTTCATTAATCACATTTAATCAGAAACCCTGCTGAACTAGCCCTTCAGCGACACTTTCAGGACCATTAACCAACAAACCACCATTTGGAATCACCAAAGCCTCCAAGATACATCCCCCGACAAACATAAATACCTGCAGAAAATGGTCTTCTATTACTGGGAATTTATTTTGTTGTTGTTACACCGCTAAGAAAGCCAAACACTTTTCATCACACTGGATTTAACCCACTGACCATGTTATTTTCAGGTTCACTCTTGGACAGGGAGTAGGAGTTTTTCCTTGCAGGTGGGTGCCTGATAGAGTGAAAGAAGCAGTAATGAGCAACTGCCCTGCAAGATCACTGCCTGTGAGATATAATAGGGAGTACAGTATAGTGTCTGTTCTTTTTATTTTATTTATTTCACTTCGACTTCTAAAATTGTTCTTCAGTATTTTTATGGGAACAATATCCCCTATGTCATGCTCTATTGATAATTACCAGTATTACAGAGAATTATTATTATATATTGCTATATTAAAACCTCATAAGACATCATTGCAAACAAGACAGTTAAATTAATTCAGTATCTTCAACAAGCTCCTACTTAAGTCAAAATGACATCTTAGAACAAAATGTTCAGGCCATGGTTTGTTGATTTTGCCAAAGTCTGCAGTACTAAGGTTTTTGAGCTCAATTACACATGAAAAAAAGGCTTATCAGTGCATCATATTTGAGTTGGGTCAGGCATGTGCTTATTTTAGATTTTGCATTTCTTATTGTGGCTCTAGGTTTAAGTGCTCAGAGATGATCCAAGGCAGACTCATGCCTATGACTGCTCATTGTTATGAAATAAGTTATTGATTTTTGCACTGAAAAGCTAATTGTTGTTCTGATTTTAGTTGGATTTTGGTGTGTGAAAACAAGTGGACAGAACAAATTGGGTGCACAAACGCTAAACTTAGTGGGCAGTGCAGCTCTGCTACCCTTTAATTTTGATTTTTTTTAACTTCCATTTTAACGTCCTGAAACTAGAGTGATCTGAAATTTAGTCTGTAAGTAATTAAGTCCTGGTCGTCGCAAAATGTAAAAAGTAATTCATTTTGTGCTTTTGGTTAAACATTCAAATACTAATTTGAAGTGAAGTAGCTTCTAAATGTGTCAATGCCTTGGCATTCAGTCAACAAACTAAGCGCTGCCCACACTGTTTGCGAGTAAATAATAGCAGGACCTGATCCATACCAGGAAATCCACCGAGATGCAGAGGCTGTCGTTGAGGTGTCGAATAAAAAGTACTTCAAACCCAGCATGATCTGGAGAGGTTGAGCACAAACTGCACTGCCTTCAACATGAATACAAGACGGGAAAAAAATAGACAGAAAAATTTGTGTAAAGGCTTGTAAGGATCCAGAAAGTAAGGAAATGAATATATATCATACAGTACACACATTTACATTTAGCCTCCAGTGCTGTGTTGTACTTTTGACTAATGTCTTCCAAAGTAGCATTTCTAGATCAATCCTACGAAAGCCAGGCCTGAAGAGAGCCGGAGAAATCCATCTACCTCCCCCAAATCACATTCTGACATGTCTCACACACAAATCTCCCCCCCAGGGCGTTAGATGAGGGAACATCTTCAATAAAAACCTGAATACAATAGGGCCTATAAGACACCGCAAAAATGGATTGGGAGTGCTAAAACCACAGAAACCTCTGCCGGAAACACGACTTTCTATAAATACGAGATACTCGCCTTGGCTGCCAAGTTCGTTATTCTCTCTCCCTCTCTCCTCTCTGTCATGTTGGGCCCTGCACATTTATATATACTACATCACCATTCAAACACTGGGCAATTGAAAGGGAAAATAGCACAAATAAGAAAAATGAAAGCGGCGGAAGCGTGGTTCTTCTGTTGGAGGAACATCTCTCACCGCGGCTCCTCTCTTCCTAACCCACTCCCTCAGAGAGTGGGAGTGGGTTAGGGAAGCCCGGTACCAGGCCCCGATGCTGCTGCTGCTGCTGCTGCTGCAGTCGGTGTGGCAGGTTTCCCGTGCGTTTCCAAAAATACTTTCACGCTCGCCCACTTTGGTCCCCAGCTGCCTGTACTCTCTGGTTCTACAACAGGGGATGGGTGAGAAGCACACTCAGCTCTCCTGATCGTGATTGCGGAAAGCCCCAGCGTTTTTTGTAACCATGCCCCCAGACTCCTCCACACACACACACACACAACTGCACTTGCATGGCTCCTACCTTGCCCTCTTCTCTGTTGGATTAATGCTTGCAGCACTGTGGCGGTCCGATTCTTGGGCCCGATCCAGCTACTGCACCTGGTGTTACCTAACTGGCTTGCACATTTTGATAAGAATTCTGCACAAAACAACACTGATGCATTATATTTCCACGTTTTAATGTGTGAAAAAAAACAATCCAGAAATAGAAGCCTCCTGGTTAAATGACTCAAAATGCAAATATCTGGGTTATTTCCATTAAAACCGATTCATCAACAATCCACTTGGACTGAAGCTCAATAACATCTACTATAAACAAAATCATTAGCACACAACATGGGACTAATTACATGTACTTTTAACCAACAGAAGTTAATAGGTCTGCATATTCTGGTCTCTGACTCATATGCACCCACGCTGATTTCTATTTGTTGCTCTTTCTCTTAACAAGTGATAAAAACAATATTTATGAAAAGATATGTTAATGATTTTAAGCATCATTTCCACCACTGCTTTATTGCTAGACATCTACTCATTACGCAGAAAAGCAACGAAAACAGATTCAAACAAATAGCCATAACTGTAGACATGTGAGGAAACAGATGAAGAATGTTAAGAGCTTGCAGCTAACAAAAGTAACTATGGAAACTGCCGGCTCTACATTGCACTAGCTTCCACAGCTCTCTCCAGAAATAAAAACTGTTGGGCTAAGAGCGAATCAGGTAAAGACAAAAGATCCCGGGTGAACCTATTTATAGTGGGCCTTACATAACACACACAGACCTATGTTGGCTGAGGCAAGTTTGGTACTAAACTGTTACCTTCTAGGGGGCAGTGGGAGAGTAAGCAGAAACTGGAGATGTTGGATCCTGGAGCATTTTTTGGAGAGAGAATAAACATCAATTAGGTCAGTGTGGCTCATGCTGCTCACGGCAAATGTATTAAATAGAAAGGGAAGGCTTGCTGTTTTGATCTCGGTGAGAACTAATGCCGTTACGCTGTTCCTTTGAGGTCAATGATGTCAAAGCTGGGGTTCCGCAAACAGCATTCACAGGCGGTGGTCTCATGCAGAACTGACCCATTAAACACCTCAAAGCTCGGAGGCTTGGTGAGCACACAAGTAAAGGGAAAGAAACAACGTCACATGTTGCACAGGTTTACAGCTTCTCGGCCTAGAGGCCTTGATGCTTTTGTAAGGGAGGTGTACCAGTGTAAACGAGGAGAAAACACTCGCGTACACATGCTGTGATGCAGCATCAGGGACGAAACATCCAACGACTGCAGTGAGATATAATATGACCACACAATCCCACATATGCACAGAGACTGTGGTGGTGTAATGCACTAACGGCGATCACACAGAAAATACAGCCTGCCAACATATCTTAAATCCAAATTGAGCCATTAGCATAATTATCCACTTATACTGCTTTAATTCTAAGTAGCTCTCCATTGTAAGTAAAATGATAGCTAAGCTGTATTGAAAAAGTCACTTTTCCACTCACAAATGCCTTATTAATTAGCTCCCTCTAGCATACCTTCCCAGTAATTACATTCAAAAACAGCAGTCAACGATGTGGGCTGGGGTGCACTTTATAGGAACTGCACACGTGCAATCATTTGCATGGTTTCGAAGAAATTAAAGAAACGGACACTGCATTCACTCCATGTTCACAGCACCCACTGGTCGGTCTATTGTTAGCAGCCCTTTACAAACTATTTACCATATAGAAGTCTGATATAGTAGGAATGGGATGACTTGATATGCAAATGAATACTGACTCATCTGTTTATTATGCAGTCACATTAGTTAGCTCTGATGCTGTTTGGCTATTATCCCATCTCACTGTGAAAAAAAGGTCTTGGGTGAGGGGGATGGATTGCGCAGTGAGTGCTTTAGTCACTCAGATTGTCTGCACTCTTCAAAGAAATAAATGCATTTTTCGACCGCAGTTGCATTGAGGGGATGTGAAATCCATTTCCTCTGAGAGAAAAAAAAACACAGCAAAAGGCAGAGGATATGGCTCATCTGTGTCAAAAAATCCCTCGGTGCTGCGCTCCGCGTTAGCAGGTCAGAGGGTCAAATGGTTGAGCTCGGATCTCCTAAGACCGTGCCCAAAAGCTCGGTCAACATACACCAGATCTATCTATATTCTCACAACAATAAATGCAATTGAACTTGAAAAATCACGCCCAAAAAAACCCAACTCCAAGTATTTTTAAAAGTGCAGGTCTGGTCAAGGAGTGTTGTTAATTACAGCATCTACATGTATCATGCTTGGGGTGGGGGTGGCACGGAAACCAAAAAGTCGATACTGTAGATTATAAGAAATTTGGCCAAACTGTCAATGTTTAGTTTCACAGCCAATCTGCTGTTCTGCTAACTGATAGAGGAACTATTTTCAGCCATGCAACCTCGCAGCGCCGCGCTAAGCCATCTCGTCTTGTATCTTACAACTGCACATCGAGCCCATTCAAAGGATACGTGGACACCTATTGGCTGGAGCCCAGCGGTCATGCACACATAGTGTCTGTATCACTGGTCTTAGTGGCAGTGTTTTATGTCGGGTGGCAAAGTATCAACGCGAGCATGACCACTGTACGCCCCGGTGTGGGACTGCATGGCCAGCGTGTGTCAAGGGGAGAAAAGAAGTTGCCATCAATGTACTCCATGCCTTTTGATGCGGTGTAATTAAACACCAAGCCCTCACAACACCCGTGCGCCATGGAAACAGTGAAAAAAAAGAGAGAAAAAGAAGAAAAAAAATTGACGTCAGCTGGAGGCCTTCGAATGCGCCATTTGAAAAAGGAAAAATGATCAGACTGCTGTACTTGAGGTCACCGAGCTGAAGCCTCTGTCTGCCTCTACTGACAGAAATTACTAAATCTGCTCTGCACATGACAGGTTTTAATAAATGCAACTCTGACACTCAAAAATGTGCAAAACAAAAAGAGCTGATAACAGAAAACAATGCTGTTTCAAATATTCAGTTTTTTTTCCTCAAGACAAGATTGATAAAGGTATTATTTTTTCCATGCTTAACAGAAATATACTTGAGATGAAGATTTCACAAAATAAAATAAATGACATGGTCAAAAACAAGAAGACACATATGTTAACGTAGATTTAGATCTAAAGAATAATGTATTTTCTTGCAATCTCTGGACAGTACGTTTTGCTCCCTTGATATTGTGATATTGTCTTTGTCAACCATCCACGCTTTCCCTCTGATCATACTGATCAGTCCTGGGAGGTTGGACACAGTCCTGTAACGTCACGTGAACACGCTGCTTGGAGATGGTCTCACAGGCTTCAGTTTTAACGAGCCGCGTTATGATTTGTTTCCTGCCCTCCTCTGACAACTCTCCTTTGTTGATCGGGGTCTATGTTCACCGCGGTGTCCGTTATGACATCAAACTGCACAATGGCAAAGTTTCTCCCTTTAAATGGGCTAAAAGGCAGAGAAAAACATCTAAGATCCCTGTGATACTAGGTTTGAACCGTTGTTTGGAAGCATGCCTGTAAATCAGCAATTGACAACCAGAAAGTTTGTCCTGGCTGCTCTAGAATATCATTGTAAAAGAGACCATTTATCCTACCTTTTCATACTTTTAATGCTTTATTCTCTGACAGGTATGAGGACATTGCTTTTAATTGCATTTACTTTCAGGATGAATTAACCATTGTTTCAAAGAGCTTTACTGGTATAAATAATTGTATAGATTTGAAAAAGACTTTACTGTTGAGATTTTATGTGCAATCAGAGAAAAAAAAAATCATCTACATTCATCTGAGATTATACTTGACATACAGTAAATATCCCCACAATGAAAAGCTACCAACTCACTTCCTTTAATATACAGTCATGGTGACACAGAACTGAAGGATAACTAATAAAACACAGCTAATGTTTAAGGTTTATTTAGTCCATTGCACTGTAAAAGCCTTATATACTGTCGTACTTACAAAAACAAGAAAAAATTAAAGCTGCAAGCAGCGATGAACGGGCCCTCGCACTCATGGTCACCGCCCCTATAAGCATATCAGAAATGACACCACCCACGACTCTCTATGTCAAACCATTCAAAAGTTATTGCAGAAAATAGGGACAACCAATCAGAAGAAGGGGCGGGGCTAATTTTCACCAATTATGGTCAAGGACTCAATACCGATGACACCACCCACAACTCTTTATGTCAAACCATTCAAATGTTAAGGCAGATAAAAGTTTTCTAGAGGGCGCTGTTGAGCCATTTTGCCACGCCCATTCATGCAAACCATTAAATATCAAATTTATCGCCAGGCCTGGCTTGCATGCCAAATTTGGTGCCTTTTGGGGAACTATCAAATATGGACCAATCAGATGAAGGGGGGGTGCGCTTTTTGGCATCTAGCGTCGCCACGGTAACACTTTTGAAAGAGAAAAGTAATGCGTGTAGTCGCAGGATGGAGACGCACATTTTGATGTTAACACACCTGGGTGCACGTTACGGTTCGGGCCGTATTAATTCTCGAAGGAATGGCATATATTGCTCCAAAATTACGCGATTAATTCAGAATGTTCAAAATGGCCGACTTCCTGTTCGGTTTCGGACATGGCGCCAAGAGACTTTTCTTTAAGTTGCAACATGATACAGATGTGTACCGATTTTCGTTCATGTACGTCAAACTGTATTATGGGGCTTGAGGCGCAAAGTTTTTTCTGTCTGAACCAATCAGATGAAGGGTCGGCGCGCTTTTTGGTGTCTAGCGTCACCACGGTAACGCTTTTGAAAGAGAAAAGTAATCCGTGGTGTCGGAGGATGGAGACGCACGTTTTGATGTATAACACACCTGGGGGCACGTTACGGTTCGGGCCGTATTAACTGCCGAAGGAATGGCATAAATTTCGCCAAAATGACACAATTAATTCAAAATGGGTGACTTCCTGTTCGGTTTCGGCCATGGCGCCAAGACACTTTTCTTTAAGTTGCGCCATGATACAGGTGTGTACCGATTTTCGTGCATGTACAGTCAGTATTCAGAACGCTTCACTTTTCCCACATTCTTTTATGTTACAGCCCTATTGATAATAGGAATAAATTCATTTTTTTTCTCAGAATTCTACACAAAACACCCCATAATGATAACATGAAAGAAGTTTTGATGCGACTTTTGTAAATGTATTAAAAATAAAAATAACAAGAAATCATATGAGCATAAGTATTCATAACGTTTGCTTAATACTTTGTAGAAGCTCCTCTGGCAGCAATTACAGCCTCAAGTCTTTTTGAATAGGTTGCTACAAGTTTGGCACACCTATTCTTGGAGTTTTGCCCATTCTTCCTTACAGACCCTCTCAAGCTCCATCAGGTTGGATGGGGAGCGTTGGTGTACAGCCATTTTCAGATCTCTCCAGAGATGTTCGATGGGATTCAGGTCTGGGCTCTGGCTGGGCCACTCAAGGACATTGACATGGTTGTTCTGAAGCCACTCCTTTGATATTTTGGCTGTGTGCTTTGGGTCGTTGTCCTGCTGAAAGATGAAGCGTCGTCCTAGTCTGAGGTCAACAGCACTCTGGATCAGGTTTTCATCCAAGATGTCTCTGTACATGGCTGCATTCATCTTTCCCTCAATCCTGACTAGTCGCCCAGGTCCTGCTGATGAAAAACACCCCCACAGCATGATGCTGCCACCACCATGCTTCACTGTAGGGATGGTGTTCTCCCGGTGATGAGCGGTGCCTGGTCTCCTCCAAACACCACGCGTGGAATTCATGCCAAATAGTTCAATCTTTGTCTCATCAGACCAGAGAATTTTTTTCTCATGGTCTGAGAATCCTCCAGTTGCCTTTTGGCAAACTCCAGTCGGGCTGCCATGTGCTTTTTAGTAAGGAGGGGCTTGCGCCTGGCCACTCTACCATACAAGCCTGATTGGTGGATTGCTGCAGAGATGGTGGTCCTTCTTGAAGTTTCTCCTCTCTCCACAGAGGAACGCTGGAGTTCTGACAGAGCGACTGTCGGGTCCCTGGTCACCTCTCTGACTAAGGCCCTTCTCCCCCGATTGCTCAGCTTAGGCGGGCGGCCAGCTCTAGGGAGATTCCTGGTGGTTCCAAACTTCTTCCATTTAAGGATGATGCAGGCCACAGTGCTCACTGGGACCTTCAAAGCAGCAGAAATGTTTCTGTACCCTTCCCCAGATTTGTGCCTTGAAACAATCCTGTTTCGGAGGTCTGAAGACAATTCTTTTGACTTCATGTTTGGTTTGTGTTGCAACATGCACTGCCAACTCCAAATCAAGTCCAATCAACCGAATTCACCACAGGTGGACTCCGATTAAGCTGTAGAAACAACTTGAGAGAGATCAGTGGAAACAGAATGAACCAGAGCTCAATTTTGAGCTTCATGGCAAACGTTCTGAATACTTATGCACAGGTGATATTTATTATTTTTTATTTTTTATAAATTTACCAAAATCATAACAAAACTTCTTTCATGTTGTCATTATGGGGTATTTTGTGTAAAATTCTGAGAAAAAAATGAATTTATTCCTATTATCAATAGGGCTGTAACATAAAAGAATGTGGGAAAAGTGAAGCGTTCTGAATACTTTCCGGACTGACTGTACGTCAAACCGTATTGTGGGGCTTGAGGCACAAAGTTTTCAAGGGGGCGCTGTTGAGCCATTTCGCCATGCCCATTAATGCATACCATTAAGTATCAAATTTTTCGCCAGGCAGGTCTTGCGTGCAAAATTTGGTGACTTTTTGGGCACGTTTAGGGGGGCAAAAAGGCCCTCCTTTTGTCAGAAGAAAGAAAAAAAAAAAAAAAAAAATTCTTACAGATACCACACACACACACACACACACACACACACACACACACACACACACACACACACACACACACACACACACACACACACACACACACACACACACACACACACACACACACACACACACACACACACACACACACACACACACAGTTTGACAAATATTTGAACAATTTATTGATCTTAACAAAACAAATCCAAAATCACAGTCAGTTTTGTATTTGTTGCCAGTCGAACCAAAGGCGGTGTACAGTAAATTTGCCAAATATGTGATTTAAAAAATATAAAAATGGTATTACCAAAAATGTCAAAGATGGGGTTACTGTGAAAAATGGCACGATAACAGATGATGGCCCTTATTTTTGAGAGTGAAAGCACAACTTGAATCGCTTCAAAAACTTGTAACAGAAAATAAAACAAAGAAAAAGTCATCAATTTATATTTGACCGAGATTTACTCTCAAAGAATAAATCCTCCTTTTGCCAAGCAGACGTGGAATTTAAAGAAATATAAACATCTGTATTCACTTTTCAACTTTCAATGGTGATAAATCAAAAGGCATAAATTAGTGAATGTCCTGAAAAAAAATAGACATATTACATGTATGTATGTATAAAAAATATACACACACACACACTATACTAGACAGTGCTCGGGTTCTACAGCAAAAACAGGGTAGCTGCTCTTAAGCTTGTTTGAGATTCACTTCAATGTGCACATGTAAAAACATTTATTAATTAAAAGGGCTACCAAGCCAATATTTCAAGATTATTCAATAGCAGTCAATGTTGCTTCAATCACATCTACATCAATAATGGCCATACATAATCTTTAAAAAAAAAAAAAAAAAAAAAGAAAAAAGGTTCAAATGGAGACTCAGTACTGCTCAGCCATCATTAACACCGTCAGGGCCGACCAACCGGTGAACGGGTGGCTTCCTTGGCCCCTCCCACTGCTGTCATTGTACTGTTCCCAGATATACCCTGTTTCAACATACTGCTTATAAACATTATTGATGATGTTAGTCCTTAGTTCCTCGTATAGAGCAGCTGCCTTCTCTCGGTATGGCCCTTCCGTGTTGCTATAGTGATGAAGGGCCCTGACTGCCAAGTAGTTGACGTTTATCCATACTGGTCCCCTCCAGTAGGGGGCGTCATGTTCTGTATTTCGCTTCATGTACATCGGGTCGTCCTTTGAGAGAGAACGCAAGCCGTAGGGCGTCCACAGCTTATTGGAGTCTCTCATGTCTCTGAGGATGTGTTCCAGTTTGGCCGAGTCCGGTTTGAGGATTTGGAGCAAGAAGGGAAACAAGCTAACGTAACCCAGAGCGTTAACGTACTGCAGCTTAGGGGCCTTGCGGACGGAGCGCACGAGGCGCGCCACGGGGAACTGGTGACGCGGCTGTCCGGGAGGCACGTACACCTTCTCCCGCTGCAAAGACACGACCTCCGTGTGGTTGCCGTAGTCGCTGAAAGCTCTGAGCTGCTCCGACCAGTGGAGCTCGCCCAGCAGGTCGTTGTCGCTGAGGAGGTCGTGTGTGCGTTCGTACTCCCGATGGGGCTCGTCGAGCAGCTGAGCGATGCTGGACATGATGCCTGAAGACAAAGCCATCCAGCAGTGTAAATCCACGTGTCGCTCGTCTCCCGAGGGGTGCGAGGCCCGTGGGTAGTCGTCTAGACCGGACGTTAAGGTTTTAGGATTGAGGAAGAGATTGGTGTCCTTGTCGCGGCCCCGCCAACGGTAGGAATTGGGTTGGGGCCCCGTCTGCGTGGTGTTGTACCATTCAAACCAGGTTTTCAGTCTCGGGAAGAGCCGTCTGAGGAAAGGCAGGGTCGGCTGCGATGCTGCCTCATCTGGATGTGTGGAGAGCTGTTCAATGAGTTCCTGAAGAGCCAGGAAGAGAGTGGGTGGATTTGCATTCTCGTTCCGCTGAACAACAAATTCAGCTGGGACTTTACTGCGAGCCTCATCTCCAAGAATTTGCTCCCGGGGAATCCAGCCCTCCATATTCATGAGGTCGATCCAGTGAGCAATCGCCTCTCTTGTTACCTGGGGATCCCACTTACTCAGCAGTAACTGGTGAAAGCCCTCGTCCCAGAGGAAGCCTCTGGGAAAGAAAGAGCGTGATGGGACAGCCGTGAACAAAGCCCCTTCGGGATACAGCAGCGGGTATTCATTATAGACCGACTGTACCACCGACTGGCCGTGGAAGTAACCCATTCCTCCCAACATGTTACTTAGGGCTGCTTTGGCAAATTTAATCTGTGGCTGGTTATAACCTTTGCTCTCGAGCCCAAAAATCTTGTCGAACTTTGCGTTAAACTCAGCTTTCCTCTTCTCCAGCTCCTGAGTCATGGTGGAGCCCACCAGCTGGTTGTGGCGATCGTAGAAGCTCCCAGACTCAAACAGAACCTCAATCTGGAACGGTGTTTGCACCGTCACCTGATGAACAACAAAGTCACCCTCTTTCCTCGCGTCTGCAGGTTTCTGTTGGTTTTGGTGGTGGGGGGGCTTGTAGGTATCGACGGCTATATAATGCCTTTTCTCCCCAGAGGGGGAGGTGTAGACGAACCTGCGGTTCAGGCTCAGCTTCACGATGTCGGTCAGCTTCTCCAAGCCGGGAGAGACGGTCTGAAGGAAGTTGAAGCTGAAAAACAAGAGTCCAGTGTTAACTACATTGTCTCTTCAAATCAATTAATTGAAATCTATCCAATATAACTTAAATGTGTAGTTTTTAATCAGTTAATGGTGCACAAGTAATCCCAACTACATCATGTTCCTCATCACATTGCAGCTTTGGTTTTACTGTCTCCTGCTGTACTGATGACTCAGAGGTCAAGCAACTGAAATTACACTTCTATCACTGTAGACTCTACTAAAAACATTAATTCACACAAGCCTGTCATTTCTGATTGTGGATGCCTTTACATTTGACTATGCTGGTCCTCCAGAGTCCCCTTTAACATCTGCTATTGGCACACCTTGTCAATATTTAAAAGAAGCTACAACAGTCCTGGACAACTGAATATCTCACTCAGTGTCTGTTTCTTCCTAATATAAATAGAAACCTTGACTGCTAAAATGACACTGGTGCTGTTTCAAAAGCATCAAGCTCTTTTGCAACAGGTCTGATTTCATTTGACTTTAAAAAAAAAAAAAAAGTTACATAGTCTTCATGAAATTAACAAGGCACAGTGAAGATCAAACAAATGATTGAAATATCTTCTGCTGCCATCTAGTGGTCCTTTTTCACCTTAGTAATCATCTAAACCGCCACACTAGATCTTTAAAGAAAAAGAAAAAGCTCTGACTTTGAATTTTAAGGCTTATTAACAGATTTTCTGTGATAAATGATGTGGCATTTCAGTAAATTTTTAAGAATGCATCTCTTAAACTCGCAATTAAAATAGCTGCAATGGGACCATATCTTTTCCCCTGCAAGTTTGCCATCTGTTGCTGATAGTTAACCAGATTCAGTTCTGCTTTATTCATCTGGAATTTAATTTAATTAGCTTACTGTTGGGCTCGATATAAAGACAATCATTTAAAAAATAAATGATCACACAAAGCACATGTCTCATGGTTTCACACTATTTTGTGTTCATGCATTAACCTGGCATATTTAGCGCTGGACAATTCCCCTGTAACAGGCTTTCCAAAAGTGATTTTAAAGTTCCCAAGCTCCTCTGAGGAGCCGGTGATGGAAGCGAGACGATTTCTCTCCTCCACATGAGCTTGCAGTGAGCCTTGGGTGTCCGCTGCGGCGTAAAACATCAGGGATATAACAGGTGCCTGGGGGGCAAAACTCTGGTGGATAAAAACAGAAGAAGAAAAAAAACATCTCTTTATCTTTAAACTACAAGTTAAAAGTTATTCTGAAAATGCTACTTTTGATCATAGGAGGGGGATGTGCACGAATCCAGGGTGAGAAAACGAGCACAGTCTGGACTCACATGCTGTTTGGCTGTGATCCTCCAGGTCCAGTCTCCTCCGTGATCCCCTCCCCTCCTTTTCACAAACTCTGTGGTAAGTGTGACATCATTATCTTGGATTTCTTGGACGCCAAAGGTGAGTCCATCGTGCATCAGCCAGCCGTAGCCTTGTAAGTGGTCCCCCTGCTCACAAGTGTGCCTAAGGTTCATGTCCACTTCGGAAAACTGACGCATCCACATCATCCCTGTGGAGGAAAGGGAATTCATTTAGTTGTAGGCAGTACTCGAGTTGTAAAAAAAAAAAAAATCAGGGGGATGGTGGATTTTATCACATGGGGACAGATAATTTGTGCTGATTACAAATAATGTATTACCGGTACAAATAATAGCACTGAACCAAAACACCTGCAGAAATACTGCAGGAATGACATAGCAGCAGTTAGATGCAGACTTCTGTAAGCTTTAAATATCCACTGGGCTTACATCAAATACTTCAAAACACAAAAATAAAAAGGTTTTCTGAACTTATCAATATTACTCTGTCCTTCACAGGATAAGTAAAATGGATCACTGCAAAAACTCAAAATCTTAACAAGAATATTTGTCTTATTTCTAGTTAAAATGTCTAATTTTAGTAAAAAGAAATCTCATTACACTTAAAACAAGACTCATCACTGGAAAAAACAACAATTTTCACCTGTTTCAAGTAGATTTTCACTTAAAATAAGTAGAAAAATCTGCCAGTGGAACAAGATTTTTTTGCTTGTAATGAGAAGATAAATCTTGTCCCACTGGCAGATTTTTACGACGGAGTATTAGGGCCAAACTAAGACAAAAAAAATTGGAAATTACGAGAATAAAGTCATAATATAATGAGAATAAAGTCGTAAAATTACGAGTATAAAGTCGTAATAGAATAAAGTCGTAATATTACGAGAATAAAGTCGTAAAATTACGAGAATAAAGTCGTAACATTACGAGAATAAAGTTGTAATGTTGCGAGAATATAATTTATGAGAACTCTAACAGGAAGAGCTTCTTCTCCCTGTGTTAAAATGAGGAATATTGAGCATCTTGTGAAGTTATATTTATATATTTATAATATATTACGACTTTATTCTCGTAATTTTACGATTTTATTCTCGTAATATTATGACTTTATTCTCGTAATTTCCTTTTTTTTGTTTTTTTGTTTGGCCCTAATACTCCGTCGTAGATTTTCCTACTTATTTCAAGTGAAAATTTACTTGAAACAGGTGAAAATTGTCAAATAAATTATTTTTCTGGTGTTATTTTTCTGGTGATGACTCTAAATGTTGAAATAGCAGTAAAACCACATTCATTGATGAAATGACATAAGGGATGGAAAGGGGTGATGGCAGTTTTACAGGGGGGATGATTTTCTCCGTTTTTATTTCAGGGGGGATGCCATCCCCCCTCATCCCCCCTCAATTTGAGTACTGGTTATAGGCTCTTAGATCCACAATACCAGATGAAAGTGTAGTTTTTTTCCTTAAATATTTAGCTTACTGGTACGTTTGATTCCAAATACGTCAACCTACCCGTCACTAATGACCTTGGACTCCTCGTTTTCATCCCGAAGTAGACCTGAGGCCTGTATGAACCCCAAAACCTTTCCGGAGAAACCTCCGTGCTGCTGCTATTGGCATCCAGGACACGAGGTGACGGGTGCAGGGTTACCACCTGCTTAGCGAGACTCGATCTCATGTAGATGGCATAGAAGAACCAGATGAGGCTGAATATGCAGAGACCAATAGAGATGTTGATGAACATTTTCCCAATGTCAGCTTTCTTTTTCTTCTCCTTCCGATGAAACGCAGAGGGCTTGTCATCTTTCCTTGGGACGGGACCCGCCTCCCCTGTCACCACCCTCTTCCTCTGCCTTCCCATACTACCCTTCTGGAGAAAGAAAATGAAGAAGAAAAAAGGTGCATTATTCTTAACTGAGCAGACCATTTTACCCACCCCCTAAAATATTTATAGCTTGTATTACAATTCTGAAGAAGTTGGCAATTTGGTACTAAAGTTGTGGGTTTTTTGTTCTTTTTATTCAGATTGTAAAGTCATTTGAGATGCATTTCTTTTTCAGACTTCTGTTTGACTGGCTGTCTATACCTATAATTACTTATGAGACTTCTCCCTTAAAGGGGTCATAAGAGCAATAAATAAAACAAAACTCTGTGCTTTAAAGCATGTATTCGGCTGTCTAAATGGAGCTAACATGGATATTCTGTAGAACACAAACCTGCGACTGTAATTTGGGTTGCACAAGTCTAAAACCATTTTTATTCCTCCGTGGTTCTGATTGTCAGATTGATGCCACTGAACCAACTCACAGTGTAATTCTTCCAACCTGCCCATCTTCACCAAACTTCAACTTAAAATCATGAGGCGACAGCTGGACTTCAGAATATGTAATACTGCAATCCTGAAACCTTTTTTTTAATGTCTCTGCTCGTTATTCAAAACCAGAGCTCGTCATTACAGAAAAAACATTTAAACAAAACAAACATTGGTGAAATATTCACCATACAAGCAACGCTTAACGTTAGCTTGAGAAAACCTGATGACTGGACCCCCCGTTTATTGAACAGACATGTCGTTTTAACCTTGACTTTAAGGCAAGTCTTATAAATGTCTGAAATGTTTTTTTCTTTGAAAGCAAATTGAGAAAAAGTACTTTTTCTTTTTGATAGGGGGAGTGAGATTCAACTTTGCTGTGCATTCTGGTGGAAAAGTACATTGCGACTCTGTTCCTTCAAAAGTGGTTTGGCATTTGGCTACTGCTGTTTCTTTCCATCTTAACAGTTACAAGCTGTAACAGACTGCTGCTTGAAAGCTTGTGAAACCCTAAAAAAAATTCTAATTTCCTTCTCAAAAATAATATCCTAAAAATCTTCACGCAGGAAAGAGTTTTCCTGCATGGTTATATTGGTTTAATTTTCACATCATTTCAATAAAGATTCAACGAGTAGGAGCAAAAGGATGGCAGTTGTGGTTTGGGGAAAATGTGAGGGGATTAGAGAAGGTGTGTGTTGTGTACTGTACAGTGCACAATAGATAAGACATGCAACTGTTTCATACGTCATTAACAATAGCTATCAAAAAGGTCACACTGCATTCTTGTAGATATGCTGTTTGGCATGTCAGTCACAACATCAATTAGTTGAAGAATGTATATCAAGTAAAGAAGTAAAGAAGACAACAGATCATATCTACTATTAAAGGGCAATTAGTCCAAACTTCTAGACCCTTTTGACATTGCTTGAGGTGTACAATTTGCTTTACAATTAAAGAGAGCCGAGGATGGATATACAAGTAATGCCGGTTTGCTCCTCAAATATATAGAGAAAATAACAAAATATGACATATATGGTCCAGTTAGTCACTTGATTTGGTGCCCCCTCATTGGCTGGTGCTCCTGGGCGCTCGCCCGGTTCAGTATATGGATAATCCGGCCTAGCAAGCAGACATGTGGGCAACAAAATGAGGTTCCGGGATAGATGCAATTTTTGCCTAGGGTATGTGCAATTTTCGTTCACTGCTTCTTGGTTTCTCACTAATTTTATTGTGGTATTGAGTCTGATATCTGTTGCTGTATGTGTTGATTGTATGTATTTGTATACGCTATGCATGTATTTGATGCCTAAAACCAGAGGTGTCAAGTAACAAAGTACAAATACTTTGTTACCTTACTTAAGCAGAAATTTTGGTTATCTATACTTCACTGGAGTAATTATTTTTCAGACAACTTTTTACTTTTACTCCTTACATTTTCACGCAATTATCTGTACTTTTTACTCCTTACATTTTAAAAACAGCCTCGTTGCTCTATTTCATTTCGGCCTTTAAAAAAAAACTATCCAGTTAAATTGCTCCATCGGGATAGAGTGAATATTGTTCATGATGTTCTTGTCCAGGTTTGTTCTTACATCCTTTGCCCTCAGATTCCTGCAACTAAACTTGGAGGTACATTCCAATAAACATTAGGATAAATGATAACATGCCTCTGAAGTTTGACTTTTTGCACCATTACAATACTTATAGGCAACTAGTCATCATATCTCCTGCTCTCTGAAACACATGTTAATGCTCAATAGTACACGTATATGGTTCTTTAATATATTTGCATTATACTAAGATGCATTCATTTTCAATGGATTTTGTCCTTAATGGCTTTTTCCCCATTACATTACTTTTACTTTTATACTTTAAGTAGTTTTGAAACCAGTACTTTTATACTTTTATTCGAGTAAAAAACTTGAGTTGATACTTCAACTTCTACAGGAATATTTTTAAACTCTAGTATCTATACTTCTACCTGAGTAATGAATGTGAATACTTTTGACACCTCTGCCTAAAACAAATTTCCCTAGTGGACATTAAAGTTTAACTCAACTCAATTCAACTCAAAAATGTAAAAACATTCTGGAAGAAATACAGTAAAATAGCCCCAAACCATGATACTACCATGACCGTGTGTCACAGGTGGGGTGATGGGAGGATAGTGAATAGGAAGGATTAAACTCAACCAATGTACCACATTGTCTTAGGCCAGGCATTTTTAAAATCATGTATGTATATTGCAAGGCTTAATGTTTGAAAAAACAAATGTTAATAGTAGTAAGTCAAAACGCTCCTGCTAGCCATATAATACACGGTCATTGCAGAATGATGCCATCATGCCACCACATGTTTTATGAATATTATTAAGGTTTGAGAGTTTAAAAAGTAATCACGCACAGCTGTCTCAGCTCATTCATTTGATTTGTGGATTTGCAGCATTGACACCGTCCAGGCTGCTATGCTAAAGTACATTTTTTTATAATTGATACCGGCTACCTCAACAAATGAGCTATGTTGGCCCCCGCCTGGTTAAATGCTGATCCGTTTCACCGTCCCAGATCAATGTTCATTGAGTAAATCGTCACTTGCCTGTCAGATCTCCACTTTCAGCTGCTCATGATCCTCTGCTGGCTAAAGCCTGCATTATGCTTCCGCGTTAAATCGACGCAGAGCTTACGGCGTAGCCTACGGCGTAGGCTCTGCGTTGATGTAACGCGGAACCATAAATCAGCGTTAATTCACTAGCCACTTCCTGGTTGCTACGGTTTCCGATGACGTGTCCTCCTCTCAGGAGCGCCCGCTGCTACGTCACAAACCACCCACTCTTTGGTGGCTGAAAGTAAATTAAAACTTCAAAAATTACATCAAATACAGTATGCATCCTCTTCTCTTACCCCAACTACATTCATGTCCTCTATAAACCTCCTCTTTGGTCTTCCTCTGGGCCTCCTGCCTGGCAGTTCAAAACTCAGCATCCTTCTACCAAAATATTCACTACACTGATACAAATATTGATCTAAAAAAATAAGTCAACTTTTTGCACGAGATTATTATGTAGATCAAGAAAGACTAGTCTTTGTATAAACTACTTAATTTTTTGTATGTAAATAATACATTTTGCAAGTACAGTCCACTTAATTGATTTGATTTGATTTATTTTATTTTTGTACATGTAAAAAAAATAAAAAAGAAACAACACTTCATGAGAAGTTTAAGAAAACAACAACAAAACAAATAATTTCATCCTTTAAAACTTGCTATTTTGATTTACATGTGCCAAAAAAGGAGTAGGAAGAAGTGTAAACTTATTTAGTCCTACCCCCATTCACTGATCATTTAACCTGTATTTACAAATATTCACACACTGTACTCACACTGCTAAGTAACAGTATTATTAATATTATTATTATTATTATTATTATTATAATATACTGTAATTATACTCACACACATACATAATTGTGTTAAGTTTACTTTATTTATCAAAATTAAGTTGACTTTACTTGCAAATTAATTTTGTACATACTAAAAATTAAGTAGTTTCTACAAAGACAAGTCTTTCTTGATGTACATAAAAATCTCATGCGAAAAAGTTGCCTTAAAGCAAGCAAGATATATTTTACTGTGGTGTTCTACTTAAACAAATAAAGCATGTTTCATCTAAACGTTGGTCAATCTGCCCAATAGATTAAAATTGTTAAAGGAAAAGTAAATACAACAAGATCATTGCTTGTTGTTTGTGTGTAAATTAAAAGATTGCCTGGGATTCACATAAATACTGCTTGTTAAGGAAAAAATGCACAATGTCTTGTTTTTTGAACAACTAGATGCATTCATGTAAAGCAACAAACTTAATTTTTAATTGTTAATATCACAGATTTAAATATGTTATATTTACATGCGCTTAGATTTATTTTTTTCAGTGTATCTCTCCTCTGGACATGTCCGAACCATCTCAGTCTGGCCTCCCTGACTATCTCCAAACCCTCTAACATGTGCAGCACATGAGGGACAGCACATGCTGTGCTGTCCCTCTGATGTACTCATTCCTGTATTCTATTGGACAGAAAAACACAGATGTCTTTAAATGTACTTAGGCCACAAAGGTCAGAGCTGTGGGTGTTAGATGAGAGCATATACCACAAGGGCGGGATCTATAAGTTATATAACACTTGACAAAGTGACCTAATACCACTAATCACCAATGCCCCCAGTGCCAGTGATTTGCACATGTGTTTCATTGCCCAGTCGCATTCATTTTCAGCATCTCACACATCTCATACAAACAATAGAAATGCAGAAACTTCATTTTGTTGCCTTTTTATTGAATGAAAGAAATGAAATCTTTTGCATAAACTTTGCACAACATGAAAACTGTTGGACAGGGATAGAAAAGTCTCGTTGACAAACTGTTTTCCAAGGTATTAAACTGCTGGAATCAGATTAAATCAGGCATGAAACAAATTCCAAGTTGGTTTAAAGACAATTTTCAGATGCTCTCTATATCAAGTCTTTCAATATTATCATTTAAAGTTACCTGTTCAGAGTCATCTGCTCACCATATGGCTGTAGATGTATTTGGTAACTGCAAGCAAAACAGGGTTGAAAATATTGCTTTTTTTCCTCCTTTTTTTTTTTTTATTATGACACAATTATCATGAACCCCCACATCAGCACACATTTTTTTTATTTTCAGAAATGGTTTCTGAACTATGTATTTTTTTCAAATGCAACTTTAAAATAAAAGCCCAAAGCGTGACCAGACACCTCTTGCTTTGACTGCTGCTTTACAAAGTAAACACTCGGCCTCAGTGACCAAGTTTCCAAGAAAAACAAAGAAATAAAGTCCACTGTTCATCAAGGATCAATAGAACGACTTGAAAAAGAACATAAAAAAAGAAGATGTTCTTAAAACTTTCAAATAACAAAAGAAAAAGAAAAGGTTTAGATCCTTGATGTTGAGCAAAAGTTACCAAGTGCTCCCTCACTGTACAGTATGAACTGTCCTCTAAGTGATTTTTGTTTCCCCCTCCATTTATAGTGCACTGTCTGGGGAGAAAATTAAAATAATAAAAAAAAGACATGGCAAAGGCTTCTGCAAAGAAAATGCCCCCCCCTCCCAAAAAAATAGAAGAAAAAAAAACAGAAAAAGAAAATAATTATCTCCCCAAACAAAAACAAAAAAACCCCAGCCAGTCGAAATGTCTCCCTGCAGCTCTCACATGAATTATTCTTAACTGGTACAAAGACTGAGGCAAAAGGGTCATGTCAACCCCAGAAACAGAATATTCTTCAAAAATTGTCAAAAACAGTGATTAACTAGATGAAGGGAACTGAACGTCCAGGCCACTCTTCAGCTGACTCTCACTGAACGTGAATGCTGGTTTGTGTAACGACATTATCAGGAGAGGAACATGCCCCCACTTTCGGGCGAAACGTGTGGAGGCAGAAACAGGGTCAATGAACCAGTAGACACCCCTCCTCTTCATCATCTTCATCCTCATCTTGTGCATCAGTTCTTGATCAGCCCGCCGTCTCCTTCACTTACGAAACGCTTGCGCCCTCTGGTGGAGAGAAAAGTGAAGTTTGAATAACATTTCATAAAATAAAATAAATCCTCCCACTAATTAGCATTTTTTGCAAGATCAGTCACGTGAGGTAATAAGCTCGGTTTTTGTACTAAAACTACTAAAATCTTTTCAACAGACCACGCAAGATGTTGCCTTTCCATGACCAAGGGAATTGTCTAGTTCCAAAGCTACAAGCAGTTATGTTTTTATTTATCCATGTTAATTTGTTATTTTGAAGATAACAACAAATATTGGTCTAATAAAGAAGATTAGCAGATCTAACCTGGAGGGACAGGTATCCCTCAGCTGTTTGGTGATGACAGATTCCTGGAAGCAGAGATCCACAAAGGTCTCCATGATGGTGTGGGCATGTGGCGCATCCAGGCTGATTTCAGGGAGCTCATCATAGACGCGCTGGAAACCCTGCAAGTAAAACACGACAAGTATGGAGGTTAAGATCTGTTAAGTCAAAAGAAACAAAAAAGATAGTTATTACCAGGGCTGCACATAACTATTTTGGTCTGGTGCTCAGAGGAGCCCCTGGATATGTGACTTGGGCCTCCAAAAACGCGGTGACCGTCTCGCCGGATCGATAAAAGAGGGATGCAGGAATAAGTTATAGGCGAAACGATATTTATTCACTTATAAAGATGAATTAACAAATTATGGTGCGTGTTAGTCTGTAGAGTCAGTATAAAAGTTACAGTTTTTATTGGCCAGATTGGGATGCTCATGGCATATTTTGCACCTAGGGTTGCCAACTTTCAGAAATAGAAATAAAGGACGGCCCCCGATTTCAGCAGCGCAGGAGCCAAAAAAAAGCCCCAAAACTTCTAAACTGCATAAACATGTGTTTATTTTATATGAAAAAACGTGTTCTTTAATAGCATTGAACTTGCATGACTGACTGTACAGACAGTCAACCATATAGCAGCTGAAATAGCTAGAAGCTATGCTCTGTATGTCCACATCAGCCAAGGTGTAGAATATTGCTACAGGTGAAGAATATGGTGTAAAAGTTAACTTATTTCAATAATTCAACTAGAATATGGTGTAAAAGTTAATTTATTTCAATAATCAATTAGAATATGGTGTAAAAGTTAATTTATTTCAATAATTCAACTATAATATGGTGTAAAAGTTAATCTATTTCAATAATTCAACTTAAAAGGTGAAACTAATATATTACCTAGTCTTATTACATGCAAAGCAAGATATGTTGAACCTTTACTTGTTATAATTTTGATGATGGAATTGTTTATTGATTTCATAAATTAATTTATTTTTTATTTGGGGTTTTCATAAACTGTGAGCCATAATCAGAGAGCAGCGTCTTGCTGTTGCAGGTAACTGCTGCATGCAGTGACGGACACTGGCTGATTTATGGTTCCGCGTTGCACCAACGCAGAGCTTACGGGGTAGGATACGCGGGGGAGAGAACGTACGGTACGCGTCGCCGCGTAACATCATGCAGCCACTTCTCGGCGAACACACGTTTTCTGTTCGGGTAGTGGTTAAGTTTGGCGTCTCTTTGTAGTTGGTGGTGGTGGAACGCCAAAATAATTACTTAATGGCGCTTGCTTCTTGGACATTTTGACGAGACGTGTCGGGGTTTGTTCAGTAAAGCTGATCCTTACCTCTCTTCCTGCCCAACCCACCACCGCAATGAGTATGGAGGGGGAGTAAGGACGCGCTGTGATTGGCCAGTACAAACTTTGAGTGGCAGTTTTGGGGAAAAGCTCTCCCAATAGATTTTTTAATATTAGTATTCCGGTCTGGCCACAACCAATAATATGAGCCCCAGCTGTTGGTACGCAAAAGCGCTTCGCAGCACAACATTGACAGCGCACTGTGGATTTTGACGGCGCATGCGCTCTGGCGGCCCACTTATGTGCAGCCCTGGTTATTACACACCAAAGAGACTAACCCTGTTCATCTGATCCACAGTGATGAGACCTGTTTTCCAGAGGGACTGCAGAAGTTTCATCATCATGTGACTGGCAGTGTCTCCTGTCGACTCCAGCACCATCACGATAGCCTGACACATACAAAACATGAATGGAGAAGAATGAATATCAGAAATGTAGACGGTTCTCATTTCACCACACAGTAACAGTGTTTCCACCCACTTTAAGTTTAATCATCAGAGGTTTGTTAAAGATGTTTGCCCGTGGTCGACAACATGTACTCTGTAACACTCCCTACTAAGCTGCTGGCACAAACACACTGCAGCATTGAAATATTCTGGAGTGGCTCCAAATATGTGCATCACACTGTGGCCCCTTGTACATCGGTGGATACCCCGCCTTTAACGTGTGGATCTAGCGCGTCACCTGTCCTTTTTATATTGACCGATGCGGGGTGGGGTCTCGAGCTGGCCCTGCAAATAAGCCTTTGGGGGTACACTTTAATTGCATGTCATGACCAAAGACAGTTACAATTTTTGGGAGGTCCACGTCAGTGACGGCGTAGCCTACGCCGTAGGGTGCGCGTCGCCGCGTACCCTACGGCGTAGGCTCTGTATCGATTTAACGCGGAACCATAATTCAGGCTTAAAGGAGCTTGAGGCTCCTTTTAAGAAATGAGACTCTCTAGCGCCACCCTTCACCACGACGGCCGTTGGGGGTACTGCAGCCAACAGCGAAGCCGGCACGGGAGAACGGGGAGAACGCACATGCAGCGTCATGTGACGTCACATCCGCAGCCCAGCGCGGGAAATTCGGGACCGAATTGCAGCACATTTTGCAGCACACAGCCTGTTCAAGGCAAAGGAGAGATACACTAGAGGGCTCATTCTTTTGGGTTTGGAACGCTTCATCTGACATTATTACTAGAAAACTTAAAATGTATACGGATTTTTTTCATAAATCCTGCCTCAATCCTGCCTCAAGCTCCTTTAAAGCTTAAAAAAAATATGACACAGAGTGAAAAAAAGATTTCAAACTGAAAAATTATAAAATTATGAAAACATAAAATCCTTTTAAAAGAAATCCACACTAAAAATTCAAAACCTATGTTAAAGTGAAGAGCAAAAGTAAATAATTTATTCAAACAAATTCAAGAATTAAATCAATCTTTAACTCTGTTCAACTTTGAGGTGGAAGGTACCCCCCCCCTAGAAATCAGAAATTGATGTCTGATTTTTAAATTGATTTGCTCCCAGCTCTGAACACCTTTACTGCAAACGAGACCACGTTGCTGCCGAACACAACATGCCCTTGGCAGAAACAAAAATGAGGATCATGGCAGAGATTCAGTTTTACTGTTGAGCTGGTCAGCTATGTTGGCGAGAGATAAATACCATTTATAAAGCATTTGGTTTGCAAATTCCAGATCGATTTCTGTAATAAATCTGAGAATAACACGATACAGCTAGCGTATAGTTTTCGTCACCTCATAGACCAGCTCGTGGTGGAAGTGGGGAACCTCCAGGTCCCGAAGACAGTGCTCTGCCTCCGACACGTCTCCCGATATCAGGTACTCTTTGAGCAGGAGGTTCATCTGCAGAAAACACACAAATAAAGAGATCGACAGTTTGAACAAAGAGCCATTTCTAGATTTCGGCCAGCGCAGCCAGAACGTCTTTCACGCCAGCGGAGGGTGAACAGATTTACATTTGACTGATTAAACTTAGAGGAATTCAAACATGGAGAGAACATAAATAATAATGTCTTAACCCACTTATGAAAGGTTTATTATGCTCAGTATGCATCTAATATGAAATGTGTGTGTGTGTGTGTGTGTGTGTATATATTTATTTACATAAAGCTGTGCTTTAATCTTTTAATGTCTTGCTACCGTGTGAGAATACTTGGTTGCGTCGCCCTTCACTGCTAACTGAATGAAGCATCAACAAGCCGTGCTGTACTTAAAAACTATTTATGTAGGAATTAGTCATCCCACTCGGGATCTGTGAGATCGTGACCAACGCGAGGTGCTCATGATAATTTGAGTTCGACCAGTGCTTCTGAGTGAACGCTGGTCCAGTTCAGTGAGTCACGGGAATGTGCGCTTAATCCGAGCCCAAACAAGAGAAGACCGGTGTGGACGACGAGCAAAGAGAAAGAGAAGGGCGAAGGCGAGGGGTTGAATTGAGTAGGGATGCTCTGAAACAGTGTCTAGTAACCAACTGCTTTTATTTTCCTCCAGACGCTGTACACACGGGCGACTTCTGTAATCTAGATACAGAAAGAATTGTTGTGGTATTTGTTTTTAGGTTTGGATATAGTTTGTTTCAATGTTCTTTAAATTATGTTTACAACTGCGCTATAGTTGGAGTAAACGCGTGCTGTGTTTCATGCCTGCAAACTCGTGTCTTTCCGGATACATAGGTTGTTTGAATCAAAATATCACGTGAATCGTGTGTTGGAGAGCATCTTCGCAAGACCGTATCTTTGCAGAAACGCAACTTCTCACCTACATCAAGTTAGAAAGCATATTACATCGTTAGAGACTTACTTCAAAACTAATGTAAGCGAGGTTTCGTAGCATGAACGATTGTCTTCATTTTACCATGTAGTAAAAACGAAGCGATGCATTCACTTTGATTGCGATTGGCCGAAAGACTCTGTGCAGCGGTCCACCAACCATGTGTTTTTGCAAAGATGCTCTTGGTAACTAATCAGGTGTTTGACAGGTGGCATTTTGATTCAAACGGGGAAGGTTGCCAAAAGTGACACGTTTTTTAAACTTCTCAGTCGTTTCTTGTTCCTACCATTAAATACAGCATTAAAAACAACAAATTACTGTATTCGGAAAGGAATGAAACACATTTACATTTATTAGTATTGTTAATATTAACAAACCAGTTTAAAGATGTTCTATGATGTATTAACAATAATATTATTCTGGTGGTTGCGTCAAAAGTAAACCCTCACTTTGACTGAAGGATATTTAATAGTCTTTTTGATCACAAATATGGACAGTACAAAAATAATGGTGCACCGTTCGCTAAAAGTATATGACGTCCAGTGAACGATCACACCAGGAAGCAACAGATTTGCAAAACCCAATAGGAAAGACGATCCAAATTTAAAAAAGGGATACATTTGCAAAACAAATTGATGCAAAGATGGCAAAAATTTGCAGTTTGACCAAAAACAAAACAAGACACTTTGACAGTCTTGATTCGCTCTTCTAAAAGTTAGGAGGGTGAATCACGGATAAGGACCCGAACCCCCTGGAGCCTGAGCTCAACAATAATAAAGAGACAGGACAGAGTGAGAGCTGCCCCCTCCGGCTGCACAAAACCAGCCAGGAAATCAAGAAAGCCGGCAGGAGAGTCCAAAGGTCTTAAGGCTTCATAATGTTCTGTTAGAGGCCATACCAAAATATCAAAACACCAAAACAATATGCTGAAAACCACTCAGAAATGCTGTGAAAACATCCATTATAGGAGATGAGGCCTTGAAACGTCGACTTATATCAGATGTTAATGGGGGGGAATCCACATTTTGGAACACTAATTGTTAAGAAAACTGAGCAAAGAGACAGACAGACAGACAGGGCGTGCATCTGTGTCCTTGTTTTGACAATTCCTGCTCCTCCGGAAGAAAAACTGCTCTGCTGACACAGCGATACAGCAGAGGGCTGGCCCACGGGCTTCTACCCAGCATGCCTTTTTGCCTTCTGTTTATGTTACATAATGATGATCAAATAGAAAAAAGAAAAAAGACTGAGCTTGTCGATGGACTTTCTGACCTTTAATGCTCAGAGATACCTGTGAACCATTGAAAGAATAGTAAATGAAGAATATAACACCTCCTGGTCGGTCTGAACGTTACCTCTTTGACGAGGTGTTTGACGGGTCTCAGACCTCCGCCGACACCCCAGACGTTATCTAAACGAACCATCTCCCTCTTCATGGAGAGCAGCACGGCAGCGCGGTCCAAAGCCACTCTGGAAAGAGACAAAAGACAGTTGACGACCAAGAGTAAAATGACATAAAATCACAAGAACATGCCGGAAATATGGAATCTGTCGTGCTTTTGCTCACCTGGCATGATCACAGTCTACTTTGCCTTTATAACAATCCAGGAAGTTCATGGGCAGCACGTGGTCCGCTATGGCTCTGGCTATAAACTGGCCTAACATCTGTGAGATACAAGATTACATGTTTAAGTTTGGGGGATGTGCAACACTGCATATTAACCAAGTGTGTGTCTGAAATGTAATAAAATGATATGAAATAAAATGATAAGACAAGAGGTAAAATAATAAAAAGAACAAGTTGTTAAAAAGTAAGGGCAGTAGAGTACAGCAGGTAAGTATTTAATTTAAGAGTACACTTCAGTAAACAGTAATGTTTTTAGGCCTGATTTAAAGGATCTACAGTTGGAGCAGACCTCAGGTCTACAGGAAGTTTGTTCCACCGGTGAGGAGCAGAATAACTGAACGCTGCCTCACCTTGCTTGGTTCTGGTTCTCTGGAACCACAACAAACCAGATCCAGAAGAACTCAGGGGTCTGGGAGCTTCATAGGAACTAACAGATCAACCATGTATTTTGGTCCAAGACCATTCAGGTCTTTGTAGACCAGCAGTAAGATTTTAAACTCTATCCTTTGACTCACTGGAAGCCAGTGTAGTGATTTCATGACCGGTGTAATGTGGTCCAAGAGGAGTGATAGATTACACTGTTCCACGTTTAAGTGCTGCAGAGCCTCTCCATCCTTCTAAGCACGCAAACAAAACACACTGATTCAAAGCTCATCTGTACCTGCGGCGCGTCCGGTGTGTCCAGTATGAGGTCTGGCAGGTCTTTGAGCATTTTGTCGAAAGCGCGCCCCATCTCGCCTTGGGACAGCATCTTCCCCGACAGATCCGACAGCAGGCGGGAAGTCAGCTCTCTATGGCTGGCCTTGCCTTCAAGTGACAAGGACACAGCCAAAGAGGAGACCTCGTACTTATGGGAGCCCAGGTTGAGCTCCTTCAGCAACATCTGACCAGTAAAAAAGGAAAATGCAGAAATGACAGCTGATGGATGGACTGCACAACCATTTGTTAATGTACTGAACTGCACAGTCTGAGCAGTCATCTTATCAGTCCTGTGGACAGTTTTTACTCTATTAACCCACTCCTTCTAGGCCTGCATTAAAAAAAACACTCAAATTGTTTACCTGGACCTCCTTTGTGTCTCCGTGTTCAAAGTACTCCTGGACGATTGGGTTGACCATTTTCTCCATTTCTTTCTCATCAACCTCTGGAACAATTTTCTCATAAACGGTGTCCCCCTGTGGGGAAAAGAAACAATGCGTGGAAGTGATTATGTTTTTGCTGGCAACAAGTTGTTCAACCTTAACTGGTGCAGAGAGCGCCAACTACACCCTCTAGCTGAGAAAGATGTTTCTCTAGTTAAGACGGGTCAAATATCGGTCTCCATCAAGCAGATGCGACAAATACACAACATGTACTAGACGTCTTTGCAAAATCAAATAGACAATAAGACAGCCTCTCCTTCTAGAAAACCAGTTTGAAGTAGCAGACTTGAGACTGGAGAGCCACAACTACACAACTACAACAGATTCCTGTGTGAATTAAAAGACAAAATACATCCTAGTTGGTGGGTGGTGCAAACTGAATTGTGGAAAGACTTGAAATAATATTAAAAACTTGTTTGATTTTGTTCTAAGGCCAAGATGAAAAAAAAAAGCCTCTGAGATGAACCTGATGACATCCCCGGAGCACGCCCCAGCTTAAGCAAGCCTCTTCACGCTTTTCAAATTTGGCTGTGACCTTGACACCGCTCGTGAACTTGTAGAGTGTTAAGCATAAACTGGGCTAAGAGCTGCCCCACATTTTAATAAGAGCCTGGAAGGATAGAAGTTCAAAACATTCTTAAATAGTTGAGAATAAAAGGTAGACAAAAAAAAAAAAAATCATGAATGAACGCCATCACATTTGACAAAATCAACAGTAGAATTCTCAGAAAAGTTTATAATAAAACATGTGCAGTGTGAACAGAACTCTGTGTATCGGGAATAAACAGCTGCGCAACCTCAAGCAAACCACTTATGATTGAAGCTAATTGGGAGGGAAAAGAAACTACTTAAAATGTCGGAGGAATAAAAGGATTAGACTCTGGGGCAGTTGAAAGGGTGAGGTGGTCTGTTCCAGACTGATGGCAGGACCAGATGACCAGAAACCCGGTGGGGGAAGTATTATGATATGGGGTTCCTTCAGCTGGCCTGGTTCAGCATCATTATGCAAATACAGTCAGCTGACTGCTTAAATACACTAAATTACGGTCTATTCCCAAGATGATGGTGCCTGGGTTATTGGGGTTCAATTTACAAAAACAGTGGTTAAGACAGCATGAGACATCTTTTTTCAGAGATAAGATCTGGACTGATGGCTAATCTACATCTTAAACTTTTGAGTTAATTTCTTCTTCGATGATTAAAAAGGTACTTTGAATTGGAGTTCATTAGGAATTTTTCGCGATAAAAAGATGATTCCTGCCAACTTGTGCCAGCAGAAAGCCAATTTAAAACCACACCTGCTCACGATCTGCACGTGTTTCCATAAACCTTGTTTTTCTTTCATGCCCCTTCATTATGGAATGGGTTGCAAGATAAAATTAACCTACAGGCCATTTCTACTGTAAATGTTTTTAAAGGTATTTTAACATCAGCCCTTCAGGAAACATGTACCGTAGTTGTTTTTTAAATAATGTTCATTTAAGATGGCCGTTTACTGTTGATTTGATGTATTTTATATCGTCATCGTACATGTCTGATGTATATACTAAACGTATGTCTGCTGTCTCGGCATGAACTCCCTGGAAAAACAGATCTTGTATCTCAATGGGACATTTCCTGGATAAATAAAGGCTAATTAAAACCTGCATTTCAACAAGCTTTTTTAATTTATTTTAATCACTTATACCTCTTGTATCAGAACAACAGACTCTAAACAAACAGGATTGCATTATAGCTCATTTAAAGACTTATCAAATTTACTTCACACTTTGACATTTTCCCAAGCACAGGATGACCGGGACCTTTCCACATGACCTGGACCTTGATCCACTCAGTCTGAATCAAAGGTCGCAGTCTGCACGTGTTCCCATTTATCTCGCCGTACCACTCTGTCCCACCTTCACTTTAAACATTTGACACATTTCCACTGACTTTATGCCCCAGTCAAAGCCAAAAATCACACACGCTTCTCAGAGTTGTTCTCAAATTATCGGCCTTGTACGAACACAAGCCGTGTTCCCACCCTGCCAGTGGCTCGTGCGATTGCAGCGAGACACAAACAAGCCTGGCCTTCAGCATCGCACAGGGCACTTGCACGATAACGGGGTTAAATATTGAAAATCGCATTGATGGTGATGAGACTGAGCCATCTGGACCCAACGGACGTCCAAGTTTAAAATGGGCTTCTGCCAAATCACATATAGCATTGATGCATTTTTCCCCTCAGCCAGAGTCGTACCGCAACAGTTTACACCCTGCAGCTAGAGATCCCCAAGTGCAGCTAGAAGTTTTAAATAGACCTAAATGCAAAGTACTTATAAAACAGCCTTCCAATACTCATTAACCACAGCAGGAAACATGGAGAAATTGCCCAGACCTCCCAAAACTTTGAGGTTTTTTCTCCAAATGAGTTGCACTGTACATGTAAAAAGACCACGAGTCCATAATCAAGACTGATTTGCATGTACCGTATTTTCTGGACTATAAGCCGCTACTTTTTTCATAGGTTTTGAACTGTGCGGCTTATACAAAGGTGCGGCTATTCTGTGGATTTTTCTTCCACCACTCGGGCGCTCTAACCGGAATTAGAATAAAAACTAAGACAAAATAAATGCAAAGAAGAATATGCTACTTCTTCTTTAGCAGATAGAAGTAGGTAGAAGCAGATTTCAAACAGATAAATAGATAAATAAATACTGGTTATTTTCTCTTGGTTCTGTCCAGTTTTAATCAGCAAAGTTGCTGCCGTGTTAAAAGACACTGTTAGGAAAGGATCTATTTAGATACAAACATGTACATCATTTACAGTTCAAAATGGTTCTGTACATGTAGTAAATGTCTAATCTAACAACATTAATATTTGCGGCTTGCATATCTTTTTTTTAAATAGAGCGGATGCGGCTTATATACAGGTGCGGCTTGTACATCTTTTTTTAATTGTTTTTTTAAAAATAGAGCGGATGCGGCTTATATACCGGTGCGGCTTATAGTCCAGAAAATACGGTATTTAACCCGCATGGACGATACCAGTACCGATATGGGCAAACTCTGCTGTAGGCAAAGAGTGAGTCTTCTTTTGAAGTAATGCCCACACTGAGAATGTTGGACCCAAAACCAAGGTCTCTGAGCAAAAGAACCTCACGCCAACTGTGATGCATGGTGGGGAAAAGTTATGGTGTGGTGCTGCTGCTCTGTCTACGAGTCTGGGAAGGTTCTGCTTTCCATTATGATTTCTGCTTTATATCAAAGAGCTTAAATATAATCTAAGTCATTACCCTTTTGAAACAAACAACAAAAAAAAAACCTTTAATAAATGGCCTCGGTAAAATAATTCTCAGCATGGTAGCAACAGCACCAAGGAAAACAGAGAAAAGAGAAAACAGAGTTAATGAGGGGCCTAGACACAGCAAAATGTGCAACAGAACCTATTAAGAGTTTTTGGGCTAAATAATTCATGAAGCATCATTAAGCTTACGTCAGAGACCGATTAGAAAAATGACGCAAAAAGGCCCAGAAGAAGTCATCTGTGCTAAAAACAGCAGGACATCCATGCACTTACTCCAGCCACAAAATGTTGCAGCTAATGACAACATACAAACCCAATATGCTAAACTTAATTTAAAGGCATCAATGGCTGTGTGATCGGTGAGTTGACGTAAGCCGCTTGGGTGTTTCAGCTCTTCTAAACCAGCACATTTATTCAAAACAAGACAAACAAGGCACCATCTGCATCAGCAGGCAAGTCTGATCAGTGAGTCTCCTCGGAACAAAAAGCTGCTCTCCCAACTGTGCTGAACAACTCCTTGCTTATGAAAGACTACAGATGCTTGAAATATCCATCAATCTTAAATTAAAGGCCTTCGACGGCACTAAATGATTTAAAATGACCGTGTGATGGAGATTAAAAACTGTTTGTCACTGAGCCTGATGAGAGAAATGAAAACACGACAACCAGGTCACATAATGATGTCCTGCTTCACGTGTGGTTTTTGAAGCCGGGTGTTCCACTATCAAAAGTAAGAATCCCTCCGTTGAGGATCTCTGCTAGACGTTCAAGGAGACTCGCTCACCTGGGCGGATTCGTCATAGTTGGGGTCCTGAATATCTGGCTCCTCGTCTTCATAAACCATCCCGGCAGCCCCCCAGACTCCTTTACCACCTGCTCCGCCTGGAGACGACACGGAGCAGAAAACAAAGGAAGTTCAGGAATGTAACTCGTGGCTCCGGGTTATGATTCCAGTCAAATTTAATACAACATCTGCGGCTCTGCTCCGCGTCGTGGTAATTGTACCTTTTTTCGGCAGCCCTCTGCCTTTGCCCGTCCTGGATTTGCGGTCGTTGGTGTTAACTTTGCCCTTCGGACTGTTGGGGTCTCCTCCGGCCGAGTCCTTGGACTCGGAGAAGGAGTCGCTGGTGGAGTTGCGGGACGAGGACCGCCGCAGGCGACGCTTGGCTTTGGCTTTGAGGCGCGCCTCGTGGAGAGCCTTCTCCTGGGGCGTCCAGTTGCCGTTGACCTCGGCCTCATTCAGCGCCTCGTCGTCGCTGTAGGGAGAGCTGACCGCTGCCCGGTTGTCCTCTGAGGGAAGTATCCCTGTGGTCAGACAGTAGGAACAGCTGAATTAACAACCTTGCAGTAGAAAAACCGGGAATACTGATACACAATGGGAATTATCTCCTAAAGTTCGGATGACATGAAGCACAAAACATTCACAGGAAGATTTTTCACCTCATTTAATGAGTTTGTGCTAGTCTTAAATTCCAATTAAAGTGAACTGTTACCCTAAATTTCCTAAATCTAGTTAACGCTAGAGATGTTAATAATTAATCGATTTTCGATTAATTGCCGTTATGAAATTACCCGATTAAAATTAACGATTACAATTAATCTTTTTTTTTTTTATCCCGGTTTTGTCCCCATTTTATCACCCAGTGCTCCTACCTAACAGTCCTGTGCATTGCCATCCTCTACCAACCCCGGGAGGGCCCTGCACTGAGCTCAGGTCTCCTCCTTAACCTGAGGAGTGAGCAGGCCGCATCTTTTCACCAGACAGGGTGGGGCTTCTCCGGCCGAACGTAGCGCGTGGAAGGATCACGTTATTCCGGCCAGATCCTCCCCACCCCATCTGGCGCCCCGGTTGGCCAGAGGGGGCAGTGTGTAGCCCAGGACTGTGTGCATGTTTTTGTGAGGGTAGCTCACATTAGCTACCCAAGGGAACACGGGGAGAACATGCAAACTCCACACAGAAAGATCCTTTCGCCAACCCCACCCAGGGTGTGGGTGCTGAAGTCATGGGGGAACTAACACGCACTTCAGCGCCCACAGCGTCCCCGGCGGGAATCGAACCCAGGACCTTCTTGGCTCTGCGTTGTTGTAACGCGGAACCATAAATCAGCCTTCACCCGGTACATACATAGGTTTCTCTAAACATCTGTCCCCGCTACAGTTTTAACTAAAAGAAAATGTGCTCCAATACAGCAGGTCTCATAATTTTATTTTGAACACTGCAGAAACTCTAACTTAAAACGTAACTAGAACTTAAAATTTGCTTGACACAAATGACACTATTATGGCTGCTGCTACTACTAATAGCCTTGAAGTGCACTTTATATTATATTCCTTGTGGTACAAAAATGTCTTTTTGTTACTTTTGTATCAAATAAATATTTGATTAAGGAATACATTAAAATGTCCTTTGTATTTTATATAAGCAAAAAAAATTATGTTTGTATCTCAGATGGGGGAAAAACGCCGCTTATCAACTAATCGATGATCGATCGATAAGGTTATCAACTATCAATTAATGAAATAATCGATAATTTGCATCCCTAACGCTCTTTAGTTTGTGACTTCTTGCTCCTTGGCAGAGAGTTTGAGTCATCTGTCGGCTATTTTCTAGCCAATAATTCACAGCACGTTCAAGTTAATGAGCGTCCTCCTCCAGATCACCACAGGGGTGCTTGCGCTCCTCTTATCTGTTATCGTCACAAACACGTCAGAGTCGGCGTGAGAGGCGTCACGTTATTAGACTAAAAGACAAAACCGTCGGCATCATCATTGATCGGTGACGACCAGGACGACGGCCCCCTCGAGTCTGAAATGACACGCTGACGCAGGTCATCATTTTAGTTCACTGAGTCCAAACCTAAAGAAATAGTCATTGATATGAGGAAGAATCAGTCATGCAGCTACATTCTGATGACCACTGACCAGCAGGATACAAAGCTGCAGTGCAGATCTGCGAAAACCTAATGTTTTGACTCAGGTGTAATGAGGCTGAGGCTTCTTCTGACTTAAAAACAAACAAACAATGCGATATGAAGCAATAATGCTTCATATGTAAGTAGTTGTTCATGTCATTTTCAACAATATTGCCTATTTTCCTAATATTGTGCAACCCTGATAATAATTATTGATAGGTTTATCAGCAATGACAAATGTCATAGGTAACTGTTTAATCTACCTTAAATCCTACAATAAGATTTAAACTGCAAGTGAATGACATCTTACAGAAGCTTCTTAAAATTTCAGATAGACTCATCTTCATACAAAATGATTTTGTTGTTTATGCACTTAGCTTCTGCTTTCCACCACACACAGACATGTGCATTCCTATCTGCTGTAATTTACCCTCTTTTGACCATCCCCTTCCCCCCTTTTCTTTCATTCTGACTGCAGGACGGGGCCAAAACACTGTATCAAGCAGTCACCAAGCACTCTTCCACTTCCTGTGTATATCTGTGAATGTATAAAAGAGTGGGTGTCGCTCGGTTCTCGCAGAACGGCCGGATCTCAAAATGAGGAAGAATCACAACAGCAAACAACACGATGAGCTCCGGCAGCAAACTCCATGTTTCTTATAGCTATGATTGACAGAGTAAATCCGTTCACTATGTACCACACAAATGCTGAAATTCCAATATGTTTGAATGAAGGATGGGGTATTTTACTGCGCTTCTGCTGATGCACCACATACAAAACAAGTGGGCATGTTTTGCAGGACACTCAGCTGGCAGGCGACACTCACAGCTAGAACATGACGGCACATTCTGCACATTTCTGCAGATGATGTGTATGAAGCCAAACCAAGATCCCCTCTGGTGAAGAGACAAGTTTGGAAAAGATGTTCGGTCTGTCAGTCACTCCAGGAATTTAAATGCAGCAGAAATCAAGACCATATTGAGACAAATGTCACAGATTACTCACGAGCATTCAGACACAACAGACAAAACACAGAAACACAACAGCAGGTAGATGGAGCATGAAAACAGTGCTTTCTGACTCGTTTTCCCAAAAAACCACTCTGCACGTCGTGTTATTGTTTTCCAAAGCAAGCTGAAGGCAGCGTGACACCACAAAAACATTAAGACAAGTTTAATGGCGGCTCAAAGTCCGTTCCACAGCAGGGCTGCCTGATGTGTCGATCATTATTGACCAGAAGATTGCAAAGATAGTAGCAATATAAAACAAACTAATAACTACATGTTCCCTCCTACCGGTGGCATTCACCAGTTGACTGACACTAAAGAGCGTCCAGGGTGTACTTGCTGAGAACTTTGCTGATTAGTTTACTATAAAAACTGCCTAGGTCTTTCTAGTGTAACGCCAAACTCTGTCCTCTGCACGAGAATTCCTATGTATTTTAACAAATGTACAAATAAACTTTGTGCAAAGGTGCTAAACTTGAAAGAGATTATGGATGTGGCAATGAAAAGAGCACGTTCAAACACAGCTGCTCTGCAAGTATCTGGGAGCGGCTGCAAACTCGTTGACCTCTTGTTGCACGATGACCTGAGATGACCAGCTACAGGCCAAATCTCAAGGGAGATTTCAAAAGCTCCATCTAAAGATAAGGGAGTTTCTCCCCAACACCAAATATGCAGAATATAACTCACTTAATGACAATCAGTAGCTGATAAATTTGGTATTTTTAACCAATCTGACGAACGTGTTGAATGAACTTCATCTGGAGCTGCAAGGAAAAGACTAAAGTGTGGTTGATATGATCGGCTCGGTAAATGCTTTCACACAAAAACTGCAGCACCACGATCTGATGAATTTCCAAAATATGGCACTGGAGGGAAAGAAGCAAATAAAGGAGAGTGCCTTCTACCTGGAGCAGATTAAAAATGTCAGGTCCGACTTTGACTTGGCTTTACTTAAGTCAGTTGCAAAATTTGTGTGCTTTTCATTCAGGGAAGATGGCATGGTTGATTCCCTCGTATAAAAAAGGACCTCTCTGTTTCACTTGAACCCATCTGCAATGAAGAATGGGATCTAGACACTACAGGGCGTCTTCAGCTGAAGTACAGATCCCATGGACAGTTTTTTTTTTTAACTTACTCACAAAGCAAAACTACAACACACCATGACTGATGAACATTTGGAGACCTGTGCGAGGGAAACTACTGTTCGAACTATGCAACATTGGCTGATCCTAATCAGTCCAAGTCATCAGAGTTGGTGCTGGAAACATTCCTCAGAGATTTTGCTCCATACTGACATGATATTTTGCAGCAGTTGCTGCAGATTTGTCGGCTGCATATCCGTGATGTGAATTTCTTTTTTCACCACATCCCAAAGGTGCTCTTTTTATTTAACCTTTATTTAACCAGGAATGTCCCGTTGAGATTGAAAACCTCTATTAGACTGCTGCAGATGTCTGGACCGCATGAGCCAGACTTATCACAGCCTTATTACAACCTGATGCGAAGGCCAGTCTTGTACATTCAATGTACCTCTTGATGGCGTCCAAGGTTTGTGCATTATAATTCATTTAAAAACCAGTAACTAGTAAGAAATGTACAAAAGGAAAACTCCAAAAACTGTAAGTCAATGTCCTTGATTTCAAAAGTAAAGGAAAGAGGCAAATCACGAAAAATACCTTATTTTTCTTCATTTAAAGTCGAAGCTGGAGCTTCTCCAATCAAAACTAAGAAACCAAACCATATTAACGTTAGTTATGAATTTATCACATGCTATACACGATTCATATTTTGAAACAAAACTCAAAGATGAACTTTGAGATTTAGAGGATTATTTACAGCGCCTCTGCTCTGCCAGATAGTAAAAAGATTGCCCGATTACGAAAAACAAATGACATACTTGTATATGTATAAACATACATGTTCATGAGCCAAAAAAGTGGTTGCACCCTACTCTAGAGGCCTCACTAGATCCATCTACAGATATAAGGTGGGTCAAGCTGGGACTTGACATATTACTCTACCGTGGGTGTAAAGAAATGCCATATTTAGTAAGCGTGTAGAAAGAGACACAACAAAACACGTGGGGCTCGTGCAGCTGCTGCCGTGGGAGGAGCGAGGGAGCACCTGCTGCAGAAACGCTGACACTCCAAGAGTGGATCCAGCTACATATGGCATGGATGGATCCAGGACTGGTCACATGGCAGGATAGTAGGAGGGGTTAAGACTGTGAGGGCGCACCCAACACTCAGATGGCTCAAAAAGGCAATTTAAGGAGTTGTGGATTCGCAGATTACTGAACATGTAGGAAGACCAGGCTCTTGAGTCTTATACAGAACGAGTTTAATAAAAACAATGAAGTGATTAGAAGTTGTTCAAAAGATGTAAAAACTTTCCAAAAGTCAGTCAGTTAAAGAAAATCACAGCCTCCCCCGACCTAACTTTTCATGGTAAAAACAGTCCACCCATGGCTTAAAAAAACCCGAACAATAACCTGTAAACAGCTGACCATGTGTCATCTCCTCCTTCCACTCCTCCTTCTTCTCCAATGTAGGCCACAGGGTTTGTCAGGGCCATAAATTAGGAACTAACCGATGGCAGCGTGCCAAACGCTCAACCCGCCAACTGGAACGCAGCACAAGAAACCTGCAGCTCCCTGCCAAGACGAGACTTGCAAAACAACAAAACCCGGCCAGGTTGACCAACTTTGCGCGCATCTTAAAAGATAACGCATCTCTGTCATGTCCCAGTTGACCACAACTGCCGAGGGAGTTGCACAACAAGCAAGGTCTGTGTGTCACCGCCGCTGCCCCCCCTTAAAGCCTAAAGTCACACAAACTGGCATTGTTTTTAACACACCACGCCCGCCATAGTACTACACTTCTCACATGATGGCTTTTCGAAGGAAATAAAATAATAATCCCCCACACAGTTAACCTGTTTACACAGAGCCAGAAGTGAGGCAGCAGGAGACCTCGCCCCTGCATGCTGCGTGGGAGGAATCCACAGCCGACGAGGCTCAGGAGCCCTCCCGAGGCTTTTAAGGTTTATATATATCTATATACATATACATACAGCAGCAGTGTTTGTGAAGGGGAAGGGGGTCAGTGGGGCAGAGTTTTCACATGACTCACCAGAGGACAAGGCCGTAAAGAAACTACTTAAAAGTAGCTTTTAGTAGTAAAACTACAAAAAGCACGCTTAAAAGGAAAAGTAGTATGTTTACAAATTCGTATATGCATAAAGCCTGACAATAGAGGGCTGTTTGAATGGGATGGTTTACCTCCACACATCTTGAATCCAAGTTTAAACTAATCAAAGTAGGAGTACAACTAATGTCCAGCAGATAAACTTGAATAGATTGTGTTATCTAAATTGCCGGACTTTCCAGCAATACAGAAGAGCCAGATGTAATATCAATAAAATCCATCATTATAGTCTTAAGCATGCCTGCATATGCCTTTTCCCAAGCCAGTGAGCCATTTTCACGCAAATGAGAACATGTGTTTTACATTTATACTTCCAAATACCGCAGCTATTAAACAAACAAAAATGACTATTAAAATCCAAATATGCGAGACAAGCAGTGCCAATCATTAACCTATAATGACACCCTAAACCCTTTACAAATTTGTGTTGGGTAATCTAACATAAGGGTTCCAAATGTATGCATCCATAAAACTTTGTGTGTAACTTTTTGCATTTCTTTCATTTATCTTAATTGTTTGTTTTTGAAACATAGCACGGCCCTCAACCTCAGTTGTACAACCCGGGTAAATGAGTAGCATCTGAGTTAACGAACATGTGCAAAAAGATCGTTTGCCATTAACTTGAATTAAGAGGTGGGGGAGTGAAACAAGCATTTGCATTGTGATAAAAGGGGCCATAGGGAGAGTGGTCTTTGTGGGTATGGTCCTGTGGGCATTATCTCTGACAGAAGTTAAAGGGTGTGGATCTCTTTGGGGTTTAACTGTCATTTTGTTTAATGACAAGGAGGCCCGGGACTAATTTTACGCAAATACAAGTTCCAGATGCACAAGTCCGTATAGTGGCGTATCTTTAAATACACAAGAGCAACTCCAGCAGAACCAGGGGAACAGGCCACGCATACGCCACTAAGTGAAAGTCGCTGCCAAACAGGTTTCTCTCTCTCTGCATTGATTAAATATAAAAACATCTTAATTTAAGAAAACATGTGCTAACTGAGCTTTCTAGAATTAAACTTGGCTGCAGAATCACAACACAGTTGGTAAAGTGTTTGCAAAACATTAGAACTATGTTAAGAGCCTGTTAGCATTTAAAAAAAAAAAGAAATCAATCAGCAAACCACTTCCACTGGTGCACTGTTAAGCACAACTTCACATGGGCGGTTGGCTCAATTCCTCTGCTGTTCACCTTAATGCAAGCAGATGGTGTGAAGAAACGTGTTAACATGTATGTATGAAGATTAACAGAAGCAGTACATCCAAACCCGTGACAGGACGTGTACTCAACAGGCCACAAACAGATCAAGTCTGACATTTAGGGCACAAGCTTTCTTCCAGTTTGCTGATGCATTTATCCAAGGAGTTACATAAATGTTCTGGCAGAGCTCTGTGCAGCCCTTTACCCGGACCCTATAGGGAACACACCTGCTCTGTGTTGTTAAAGTCACAATGACCATAATGGATGCTTGTTTTCAAGCTGTTAGCATAATATTTTGCCGAATATTCAGGAATAAAAGCACTGTAACTGCTAAGTACATCTCAAAACGAATGCATCACTCCTTCAAATACGGAAATCTGAAACTCACTCATGAGCTGATGGAGGGCGCAAGATGCAGCAAAAGCTTCCTATAAACTGAAAGGTGTTCTGATTATTTTATTCAGCAACATAAACTACAATGTTCAATATAAGTCACTTTTAAGTTTATGGTTAACCTGCATGAGGTATTGTGGATGTGAGTTGTAGTCATAGCATATTTAATTCATGGACATTAAGAACGGAAATTACAACTTAAGGAAAAGAGAAGCTTCCTTGAAACATCTTTAAAACACATAATTAAAAAAAAGGCTTGTCCTTGCTGGTGTTAAAATGCACCTGCATAGATAACAAGACATCCCTCACACAGTCTCTACTTAGGCCAAACATGTACTCGTAGAACTGCATGTCGTAAATACTACTCATTTACAGCCAGTTCAACAGATGTGTGCTCAAAATGACCCACTTTTGTTTCTGACCCACCTACATGTAAGATTTCACTGGCCAGGTTCTATAAGTGTAGCTGACTTGGCTGGTTTGGCTGACTTACATGTGGAAGCAGAAAAGTTGAAAATCCCCCCAACTTTTGACAGAGGCATGCGGTCAACGCAACGCACAGAGCTCACAATTTATTTCAGCAACGGATGACATCACCCCATTCAAAATCTATAATGACGCACTCAAATGGATTCACACAGCAGTGTTAATACCTTGGACATTTTTGAACCCATGTAGAATGTAGTACAGTACATACTACACACTGGTTCAGTGGCCACTGATAGTATCCCACAATAAAAACAACTTTACTCAAGTATAAATGGAGGAGGGTCATGCAACTGCTGACAGGCTTCCTATATCTAATAACATATTGCATGATGGGATATTGTGCTGCAATCAAGAGCAAGTTGGAAGCTGGAATGTAGACTTTTCCTTACCGACATCCAACACGACTGGGTTTGAAGGAGAATATATGGCCGCAGGAATGTAAAGTTTTGTTGGCTTGCCTTTGGACAGCTGAAGAATTCACAACACATACAATTAAAAAAGTCAACAAACTTGGACTTCGACTCATTGCTACCGGTGTGTATTTCCCCCAGACCTGAGTGGAACGCATCTGTGGTACGTGAGGTAGATCGGTCAGTTGCACAATGACATTTTTCCCTGAGTAGCAATTCATACAGTGAACTTGAAAGCAGGAATTAGCCGTCACACTAGCTGAGTGAGTGCCAGACTGACCCACTAACTGAAGACTGCCTCCCTCTAGTATTCCTAACCGAGGTGTGTCAGCCATCCAAGTTCATGCTGGTAAACACGTGTGGGAGTCTTTACTCACACATCATGCCCCGCTACAACACACCATGATGCACCTTGGAGCTGTTGGGTGTTATTTTTGTCGGACAAAGGCCATGTCTGTGGTTAAATGTTCCTCACAATTGAGAAAATTTAAGTGAGCCAAATCAGTGCTGGTGAGAGGTAACAATATACGTTTCTTATGTAACATTTAAATGCACAACGGAGAGATTATGTAAGGCTTTTCCTACAGGGTCCTATGGTGGGCTATAGGAGCTGACGTCATAGCTTAAAAGAACAGCATGTGTGTGCACTGAGCTGTTACCTGATTGTCCATTGTTTTTACACCAGGTGTATTTAAAAAACGATTCTGTTGCACGTCAGATTTACTTATTTTGAAAGTGTGAAACCTGCAAAAAAGAGGGGATGTATGCAAACTTTGGCTACTGGGGGATCAAATCGGGAAAGAAGCAGCAGATTTGCATTCGTGCTACCAAGTCAAGTCAAACCTGGAAAATGGATCTGAGCATGCAGTCAAAGGCTGATTTATGGTTCCGCGTTACACCAACGTTGAGCACGGTGCGCGTCGCCGCGTAACCCTACGCCGTCGATTGAACGCGGAACCATAAATCAGGCTTCAGTCGGAGTCAGATGCCGCGTTCCATTTACCTCGGAAGTCGGAACTCGGAACTGGGAATGACGTTACAGCCGAGTTATCAGCGTTCCAGTTACAAAGTAGGTAAACAAGTTTGTAGTTGGCATATACCACATGAAAAATTTAAATTACACTATAGCAGCATATATATGTCGAACAATACTTGTATACGACTGATTTAGTGTGACCAAAACTAGAATGAAGTGCTACGAATTTTTACAGAGCTCTCTTCTACTGTTTACAACCGGGGCAGCCATCTTGGAATCTGAACTCGGGGGTGGCGAAGACTCTCCCACTTTCCCAGTGGGAAATCCCACTTCGAGGGGCGTTCCAGTTGAAAATTCCGACTGGGAACTGGGAAATCCCCACTTTCGAGGACAAATGGAACGCGACATCAGAGCACACGACAAACTGGCCAAGGCGGAAGTAAACGCTGTGTCCTCGTCCAATCAAAATCGTGAAAGGGTTAAATGCCGTCACAATAAAGCTTCGCTTGCAGAAAAAAAACAAACAAAATCTAAATCACAATGGACAAGAAAGGGTGCAGTGGTATGTGCCACTTGTCTGTTCCCAGCAGGGCGCATGGAGGCGCATGCAGCTGCAGCCCATCCCATGCAGGGACAATGGATCCTGCAGACACGTCCACGGGCCACGTCGCGCAGCCCGCTGAGATTTGCTTGTTTTTTTTATTTTTCTACTATTGCACCAACATCCGCCTCAAAACACGACTCCACTGAAACCGAGTACTCACCTTCGGCTTGCACAGCGGTAGACCACGCATCCACTTGAGTCGCCATGGCGCTCTTCAAAGTGCTCGGTGTTAATAAAAAACAAACCTACAGCTGCAACAGTATCTCCCCGTTAAACCCCCCACAGATCTGCACACCAATGTCGTTTTAATGCAAGTCTTTTGTGCCAACAGCGAGACTGAGATGAAGAAATACAAGTCCCACTGACCCCCCTTTTTTTTTTAATGCGCTACACGCGGTCTCTGCAGAAGAGCGCTTACAAAAAAAAAAAAAAGGAGGAAAATTAATTTGCAAAAGACGCGAGAAAGGTCACAAGAGTGTAATGATGAGCGAAGGATTAGTTGCCGAAAAGATTAAAAAGGGAAAATCAAGGAGACGCCAGGGATAGGAAGGTGAGTTGACTAGTCGGGTAGGATTTCAGCAAACAGCCTACAAGATAAACAAAGTCTGTTTTTAACTTTGCGAGAGCGTTCAAGGAGTCACGTGGGAGGAAACGCGGACGCTGATTGGTCGGGGAGGAGGGTGGGTGCTGGTCCGATCTGACCAATCACGGAGCAGAACCGTCCACATATCATTGTAAATAAGCAATAAAATGATTCTCAAACCGTCTCGAACCACTATAACTTGAAATTGTCGACCATGTTAAAATCATACGATAGTTTAGGTCAATTAAATGTGTTACACGTAATATTTTCTTTAACAAAAGCCGCGTTTTTTTCGCATCTATGACCTGGGGGATGTTCCTGGACGTGGATTTTTGTACGTTATTAAACCATTAATATAATTGAATTGTAGATACATCATTTTTCAAAGACATTTCCAATAAACGATTAAACACGATGATGTGTTTTTGTCATCTGGATTGGCACCGCTAGGTGGTGCTAAAACACGCAGTTACGTTGGTCATCAAACGCCTAACGGTGAACTTTGTATTTATCACCATCCTCACTTTCACTAAAATACCTGAAAACCTGTCAGGCAGGTGCAGAGTTTGCATGGACTGTGTCCGGATACTCTGGCTTCCTCCCACAACCCAGAAAAAACAAACCTGTGAGGTTAAGTGATTCCAAATTGTCAACAGGAGGGAGAGTGTGTGGTTGTTTGTGTAATAAATTTGGCCAGGTGATGGACTGCCTTTTGCTTAAGCTCTAGCAGCTCTCCCTGACTACAAAGAATAAGCATGTATAAATAATTAAGGGGTCAATTTTCCTTACTCTCATTGTTTACTCTGCCTGACTGTTGGCTAGTTTCCTTCCACCATCCAAACCAGCTTCTTCCTATTCAGGATCACCAGTACTCGAGTTGTAAAAAAAAAAATCAGGGGGGATGGTGGATTTTATCATATGGGGACAGAAAATTTTGTGCGGCTTACAAATAATATAATATATTACAAATAATAGCACTGACCAAAACACCTGCAGAAATACTGCAGGAATGACATAGCAGCAGTTAAATGCAGCCTTCTGTAAGCTTTAAATATCCACTGGGCTTACATCAAATACATCAAAACACAACAATAAAAAACAGTTTTTTGAACTTATCAATATGACTCTGTCCTTCACAGGATAAGTAAAATGGATAACTGCAAAAACTCAAAATCTTAACAAGAATATTTGTCTTATTTTAGTTAAAATGTCTCATTTTTAGTAAAAAAAAATCTCATTACACTTAAAACAAGACTCATCACTGGAAAAAACAACAATTTTCACCTGTTTCAAGTAGATTTTCACTTAAAATAAGTAGAAAAATCTGCCAGTGGAACAAGATGTTTTTGCTTGTAATGAGAAGATAAATCTTGTCCCACTGGAAGATTTTTCTACTTATTTCATGTGAAAATGTACTTGAAACGGGTAAAAATGGTCAAATAAGTTATTTTTCTGGTGTTATTTTTCTGGTGATGACTCTAAATGTTGAAATAGCAGTAAAACCACATTCATTGATGAAATGACACAAGGGATGGAAAGGGGGGATGGCAGTTTTACAGGGGGGATGATTTTGACCGTTTTTATTTCAGGGAGGATCTCATCCCCTCTCAACTCGAGTACTGAGGATCACCAACGTCTGATGAAGCATATCACAGCTCTCTTTGGGGTGAAAGGCTGAGATAAACCCTGGCCATGTCGCCAGTCCATTGTAGGGGTGTTGGCTACTAATTAGATATCTGAGATTTAGATATCAGCTTATATAAACAAACCAGGTTTTTAATGATCATGTACATATTAACTCAACCAGGTTATGTTATGGCCCATTTTTCAAAAGTGGACACAATTTCCTGAGGTCTTGATAAATACAACAGAGACACAGAATTTAAGCATCAATTTTCAACAATGTTCACCCTCACTCTTCAATGCAAGGGGTTACTTCCAATTTGCTAAACAGACTTGCACCTGGATGAACTGAAATTATCCAGAAGTATGGAAAAAGTGAACTCCCCAGTACATCTGTGTCACATTTCATCATCCGTCTCTGTTTGAGCAGTGCACTTAATGGAAGATGGCCTAGGAGGACTCCGCTGTTGAAAGCAGTTTATAAATAAAAGCCAGACTGGAATTTGTCAATACAGATATTGACAAGTCACAAAGCTTCTGGGAGAAGGTCATTTCGACAGATGAGACAACTCTGGACCTTTTTGGCAAGTGACATCAGCTCTGTGTTCACTGATGCAAAACCGCAGCATTCAATGAAAAGAAGACTGTAGCTAATGTTAAACATGGACGCCGCTCGGTTGTGTTCTGGAACCATTTTAAATGCTGCATCTGGTATATGGTGTTTTGAATCTGTGCAAGATAAAATGAAATCTCAAGGCTATAGAGGTATACTGGACTGTAAAAGCTGCTGCTCAGTGTCAGAAAGCTTGGTCTCAGTTCCAGGTCATTGTTTCTTTAACGGGATAATGATCCAAAACACAGAATGGCCAAAACAAAACACAGTCAAAATCCTGTTAACATCTGTGAAAAACGTTGAACTATGCTTCAGGCACCCTTCAACCCTGAGTCTGTTGGAGCGGTTTGCTCATGACGAGTGAGTCAAAATACCTGGTTAAAAGGACAGAAATATCGATGAAAGCTACAGAAATAGCTTGATTGCAGTGATTACTTTGACATTTTGTGCAGCAAAATATTAAATTGAGGGTTCCATAATTTTTGTCCAGACCAGTCTCATCTGTTTGTTGGTTTTTAAATGATTTTGTTGAACCATAATTCAAAAGCAATGTCGGATTTTCCTTCATCAGTGTTAAATATTACTAATATAATTTAATTGGAATCGAAGGGTCCTGGAAAATATGCTCACGCCTGTATATAAACCACACATTTAGGCATCATTATTGGAGTGGGTTTTTTGGTTGAGAGCTATATCACAGTATGTTAACGTCGAGCTGTCATCACTCGAGCAGACTGGTAGAGAAGGGTTTTTGGTGAATTTGACATCTAAGCTGCGAATAAAGAACTAGGCTTTTGTTGTTAGTTGTATTAACAGACCGCAGCGACCAGCTCTGGATTGGCCTTGAAGGTTATGGTGGAGAATTCTGGTGGAGAACGAGATCATGAACTCAAGAGGACCCCGAATCAGCCTTCTGCCAGTTGCAACTTCCAACAACTGACTGGTCTGGACCCGAGGACCAAGTCTGCAGCTCCAGGCCAAGTTGGTCTGTTTTGGCTGCCCGCTCTGGGCCAACTACCTCCATCCTTGTACTGTTGAAGGCCCGCCTGGAAGGATCAGCGCTACAGTTGTAGTCCAACTGCTGCCGTTGTCGAAACCTTTTGTCTGATCCATCCAGCTGGACTGAGGCTCGGCTGATAACAGATGGCTTCAGTACAGTAGCTCTGGCAGTTTCAGATCTCGCTACCGAAATGACCTCTGTTTAAAGGGCGGAGCTAGCGTCCCTTAAAAATGTATCAAAAGTGGAACAAAATGTGAAATTAAAAGGAGGTAAAGATGGAGAAGCTGGATAATTCTACTGGCAACGCCATTGAATGACATGTATTCACTGTTGACACATAAAACAAAAGTAATATTTGTCATGATAATCCCAAGACAACTTTCAATTTAGGGAATTGAAAATGTGTGAAGCAAGTTATCTTTGGACGATTTCAACTGGCACAACAGCATTTTAATATTTTGTTTGTATTATCAGCTTTTAATGCTGCAAAACATCATCATTGCTTTTACCATATGATAAGGCCCATGACTGAGGTTTAAAAGCAGACTATTTGGACTGCTGGCAACAAAAAACTCTAGAAATACAGAACATGAACAAAAACACAATGTATTTGGTTGCACATTTATTGTTAGACAAACTGTTGAATCCAATTTTTTTTTTCTCATTTTAAATAAAGTGGCATAGATGCTTTCTTCTAACAGAATCATTACAATGAAAACATGTTTTAAAAAAAAGCTATGTTATGTCATAAGATATAGATATCTGAAATATCTATACACCAAGATACAAAACCAACTCGACAGACATGAAAATGTTTAAGTGTTTCGGTGGAAAAACACTGTGTTAACAAATTTCATCAACACTTAACTTTGGCCTTATAATAAGCAACAATGATTTGAACAATAAAGCTGACAATAACGCTCTCACACATGCGTACAACACACTGAAGAGCTGCAGGTAGAATTGCACAAAGATACCCTCAAAGTACACCACATGTTGTAGTAATATTGATCTGAAAGATTCCACAGACAGTCACATTTAGATACTGCTATAACGTCTTGCTGCTCAACAGCTGCAGGACTCAAAGAGGAAAACGTCCTATCGCAGGAGAAAAACAAGGTTTGAGTTATCCTCAAAAGCAGGGTTTGAATTTCAGATTTTTTTTCTTTTCCAACCAAAATAAACATCAGTTCTTCAAATCTTTATTCAGCCATTCCTTTTCCAAACTTCCCTCAGTCCAGTTTAGGGTTGCGGGAAAGGCCCGGAGCGTATCCCAGCTGCCGTTGAGCAAGAGGCCGTGTACACCCTGTTCAGGGACAGGGTATCACCAGCCCAATTCCAGTTCCTCAATTCTTGGAATTACAAAAGAAAACAGTACAAATATAGAGCGAGTACAATCTTCAGAAGAAGAAAAGAACAGTCTTTTGTCAAGACATGAGCGAGGTAACAGTCTTGTTTCAGGCCTTGGCCTACAGTTTGGGCATTTTTTCTCTGTACACAGTAGTGGCTACAAAGCAAAACCAATTACACTTGTTCTAAATACAACTGGCTCCAGTTTGTGCCTCAAGTCTTTTACTATTACTATGGACTATACTCTGAAAAATAAACTCATCAGTTTTCACAAATCTCATAAAGCAATTGGAAAACGTCTGGATAAAATACATTTATATTCCCGTATTGCTTGGTAACGGCACAAGAAGAAAAAAGAAGAATGAAATGAATGCATGAAGATTCAGTTAAAGTTCCAAAACATGAATATGAGCGCTCCTGATTCACAAGAGGTTTAATAGATAAAACACATCCATAAACACCAGGTCCAGACGATGCACTTAACTTTCAAAAAATAAAAATAAAACAAAAACGTATAATTTCAATTCAGTTAAACTCAATTCAAAAGTACTGCATTAATCATCATATGGATATTTCAAAATACTGTAAGACGCATATAAGGAATTTAGTCGTATGTTTTGTTCCTTTGAACCGTTACACGAGTAATTGTATCAGTCGCTTGAAGCCATCTATGTAGCAGTACCATTTCACACCACATGGGGGCAGCCTTAACCTCTGATCTACCATGATACAGTTCTGATACCTCTGCACCGCCCCCTTAATCAAAACATTAAAAAAAAGAAAAGTATACAATAAAAACATTCTACAAAAATAAATAGAATAAAGAACAAAATAAATAAAATACCCCAATATATTCATATATTCATACACAAAATTATATAGAAAACTATTAAAGACAAAATTGGGGTTTTTTTTTTTTAATTTTAATATAAAAAAAACTAACAAAATGGGATTTTCTATGTTTTATTTTATACTGTATGTTAGGAATCAAAGAGTTAAACCAAAATTATGCAACCCCCTAAAACTCTTAAAATTCTTGTTCACATAACGTGTTGGACTCATGTTTGGGCCAAATGTATGGATTATAATGCACAAAAGACAGATGACAACAAATGACATCAAAACCTAGGACCTGGATTTAAAATGTTTTGGATGTAGAAGAAATGATACGATAAAAAATAAGTGTTTTTTTTTCAGAAACAATAAAGAGAGATGAATGAGATGCTTTCTTTCTTTACATTGCAGAATAAACAGTGCATCTAAAGAAACCAGGTTAATTTCCAAAGCAGAGATGTCGGTGTGAGAGTCTTTGTTGCTTTTCTTCTGGTTGGCAACTTTTATACACTGGATCTGATTGTGTCTCGAACATGGCTGTAGTTCTTGACTTGTCCTTGTTGAAAACGTAAAGTTTATATTATTGTAGCTTGGTCTGGAGCTCTGTGCTCTGTTCCTGACCAGCGACAGGAGATGTGCGTGTTCAGGTGGAATCCAGAAAAACTTGACGCAATTCGACCAGTCAGAGGACACTTAGGACAACATCATCTGATTCGAGGAAGAGGCGTTTTATGAAGTAGTAAACTGTTTTTAGGCATGATTGGTGCAAAGCAAAAGCAGAAGTACCCTAGATAAGACAAAAAGGGCCAGAAATGGCTATCTGAAGTCCACTTTAACTATGTGAATCAGTTTTATCGTTATCACATGAGACTCAAACTGGAGCAAAGGTCAACCCACATAATCTCAGTTTGCACTTGGGAAAAAAAAAACAAAAAACAAAAACAAACAAAACATAAGCCAAAGGCATTTATAATGCTGTGTTTGTACAATCAGAGGCCTCTGGCCGACACAGCGCATGGACCTGTGATAAAGAGGTAAATGTCTATTTCATAACAGTTCCTTTTTCCATCACACCAGCATTAACCAGAAAAAGGGAAAAAGTGTGAATACTATTGCTAAATACAACAGTTTTAAGTCTCACCTGTACTCTCTATATATTAAAAAGAGAGGGCTAAGCACTATCAAGAAACAATTATTCACAATTTAGCAAAATTCCAACATTATTTGCAAAAAAAAACAACAAAAAACAAAAAAAACAAACTACAGAATGCTTCACAAAGTGTCTGTATTCATCTAGGCACCATATACTTTGATCAACAACAAACAGTAGCACGGACCAGTAAAAATGGAAAAAAAAAGATATCTTTACAGCAAAGATGAACTGTGTCCAGAGAGCTTTTTATGTTTTCCAGATGCTGAGCAGTCAGCGCCCTCTGACACACACACCTGTGAGTCACTGCACAAGAGCTTTGAACAGAAACCATCACAGGATGACCTTCACAACAAAAACAACCTGCAGCACAAACCGTCTCACCGTCCCTCTCCTCCTGGACGCGTGGACGAATGGTTTGTCTGAAAAATATCTATTATATTACACAGCTAACTGTGGCAAAGTCCTCTTTGCACAGATCAATAAATTCCTCAAAAGTTTCAGACACGAGACAGTTAAGTCAAGTTTTCGTCACGGACACAGTAAGGTCGCCGCCGGTAAATAAACCACGGAGACATCTGTCTCACGACAATGACAGCAAGACAAACATTTACAAAATGTTATTAGACATTCTGAGTTTCTAAAACTTGTACTTACAGTTAATAACAGTAAATTCCATGGGCGTCTATCCCTAACATGTCCTATGGGCAGGATTTAATTAAATCCTTGGGTGTATAGGGCATCTGTTAGGAGTATCACACTTGGCCCACTGAGGCTGAGGATATATTCTCTAGAGACAAAAAAAAGAAATGTATTTAGCTTAAACACATGATTTTTCCGAGGCAATCTGGATCAACCAGGCTGCACTTAGAGAAAAGCAGTCAAACTCTGAAGTGACGAATTCAGTCACAGCAGCTTTAATAATAATAATAATAATAATAATGGTAATTATAATAATAAAATACTCTGATCTCCAACTTCAAATCCCAACCTGGTCTTTTAAATCTAAAATGTTCATCAATCTTTACTCAGCGTAGAAAGGCATTGCGATGGATATTTTTAGGGGAAAGTCCACAGTGGCCTAGCCTAGTCAGCCATATCCCTTCACTTTGCTTCTTTTTTTTTTTCTTACATGTCTAGTACCCCTTCCCATTCACAGATATTCCCACTGGTAGAGAACTACCGATCCTAGCAGAAGAGCGCAGCAGGAGGCTTTATGTGGGCCCCATATGAACTAAAAAAAAAGGGGGTTCTGAATGGTTCAAACGGGGGTTTGCTTGCAGGTTTAACTGTAATTAAGTGCGTGCCAACTGATTAACTTTCTAATTGGAGCATGCATTACTGAAAGTAAATGTGATCCACATCGCCTATCCCTCAGAGCTCCATATACAGCGTTCGGCCCACAGACTTTTCCTTTGGGGCCCACCATGCTAAAACCATTAGGGACATATGCCGTTTGTTAATTTCAAACTCGGGCACACTCTTTAGCCAAGTAGCCCACTTTTACTTCAGATGGGGCCCACATGGACACTAGTTATCAAAATTGAATCTACAGGAACTTGACTAACTTTTAGTATCGATGAACAAAATAATTAGCATGGCTGGTCAGGCTACCAGTTTCTGCACTAAAATGGTCCCTCTGCACATTTCCAAAGCGTGCCAAGTGTCAAGGTTTAAAAATAAAACCACCAAAAAACGTCTCAATAAACATTACTAAAACATTGTTTGCTGCTATGCATAAACATTTACAATCATTATCAGTCACAAGTTTAAAGTGTCCACCTTGTAAAAACTACAGTTCACATTGCCTTTCAAACACGGCAGCGATCAGCCAAGAGCACGTTAAGACACATACGCAATCCAAAGTGAAACATTTGTGTGTGTTTATGTAGGAGTTTGAAACACTGGGTTATAACTAATACCACTGTAAAACTATGCTACCCATTTAACCCAGTGTTTACACCCCTCCTCATTAACTAAGCAAATAAAGCATCCACCCAGTTAACCAATCAGAGGAGTTGTTTCTGACACGATTTTCTAGTTTTAAAATGAAGGGAAGAAGGCTGGTGAAAGTCAAGAAAATATGACTCTTTTACATTTTAGCATCTGTATTATGAACCGGATATAGATGATATTACATGATCTAAACGTGCTTGTTTTGGAGCTGCACTCTTGAAGTTGGAGTATTCTTCAGTTTTCCTTTGTGAACTCTGAAGGGATTTTCCTTTCGCTTGGGATGAGCGGTGTAATGCGAGACTATGGTTCCTATCTAGTCCTCAACACCCGGTACCAAAAGATGATTATGCTCCTATCCCAGCACATATTGCATACAATGGGAAATTGTGAATTTCCGACAAACTGATTATCCCTTTCGAAATTTAAACCATTTTTAAAAGTCTTAAGATACACATACATTAGAAGAAAAAAAGTCAGACCATGTTGTCATATCGCTTTGTAAAACAGTGAAGGTATTTTTGTCTCTCTTGTACTGTTAGTCACTACGAGGTTGGGAACCACCGGAGCGAGGGATTTCATCTCATAAAGCTAAAGTGCTATTTTGAGAGCATTGCTGCATCAAAGGTACGACTGAAGAAAGGGGGAGAGGAGGAATAAGGATGCCAGTAGGGCAGGTTTGCATGCACTGCATGCCGGGTAGGTGCAAAGCTCTTACTATTGCTAAGTGGCTTGAGCAAGAAAAAGACAAAGAAGGGGTAAATAATTCCTCCTGGATTTTTCAGCGAATTGCAGAAAAACCAGAGCCACATACCAGAAACTCGATGATCCTCTAGTCAGGGTCTCATAGAGAGATCAAACCTTTCCGTCACCCTTCCGTCCCTCCTCTTGCAACCATTGCAGTGAGATCTGCAAGACTTTTCTTCAGTGATTCAACTTTTCACCTACTAGTCTTGATCCACAGCAGTGCTATCAAGTGTAAATATCTCACCTTTCCTGTTTGTTCAACTACATCTACCTGGCTGTCGGCTTACGAGGACTCTACAGTGATGACGGCCTCGCCGGCCTTGACGCTGGAGGTCGACGATACCTGACTGCGCTGCTTCTCAAGGTCGTGTAAGGGAAGCGACTGCACGGTGGGCTTTGTTTGGGGGGAACCGTCCACGCTGTCCAGCTTGATGTCCGGCCTTTCCTCTTCCTTCATAATATCCTTTATCCCTTTATCCAAGTGCCCTTTTTGCAGCATCTCTTCCCTTCTCTTCACATGACAGCGACACACCTCGATGCCCGAGTCGCCTGTCAAACGCCGGTGCCGGAAATGATCCTCGTCGTCTTCTTCGTCCTCCTCTTCCTCCTCTTGTCGTTCTTGTTTTCGCTCTTCTTTATTTCTGCTTTGCACGGAAACGGCCAGATTGGATAGGTGGGGTGAAAGAGGAGAGGGCGTGAGCCTGGCAGTGAGATCAGGAGGCAAGGCCTCTTTCTGAATGGCCATGGCGCCAAGTGGGTCCGATGGGACAATAGGGTGGGCTTGAGTCGGAGGAACGGTGGATAAAAGGACGAGGGGAGAGAGCGGGAAGCGAGAAGGATGTGAGGAATGAGAGTGTAAAGGGAGAGACAGAGGAGGACCAGGAGACAACACTCCTTCACCGCTATTTGAGGAACATCTCTGCACTGGTATAACATCAGGAGTAGCTGCCGGTATAACATCTGGGCTAACCTGCGATGGGGGAGTCGTGGGGGACCTCAGTGTGAAAGTTCCCCCGACCCTTGGTGCGGCGTCAAAGTCGCCCCCTGCTTCGCTGGGTGTAGAGACGTGGCTGCTGTCGTACGTCTCATCGGTCACCTGGACGGAGAAGGAGGTGCTGGAAGGGGAGGTGAGGGAGCAAGACTCACAGGAGCAGCTGGTGTAGTTGTCAGAGCTCTGAGAGGAGGTCAGACCACTCGGGCCGGGGCCCAGGTACGGAGGGCAGGGGTGGCGGTGGTGGTGATGAGGGGGGTACGCGTAGCTGGGACCCCCTTGCGTACCCCCCTGCAGGGCAAATATGGAGTTGTAAGGTGGAGGAGGCGTGCTGGGATGGGCAGCCACTTCATCATAAGAGGGCAACTTGAGGGAAGTCAGAAAACCTGCAACAAAAGAAGCATCAGTTGAGACATGAACTTTGCTATGTTGATAATCAGGATAAGGCTGACAACTGTCTAACTATGATTTAAATACACGGCAGAAAACAAAAACAAAAATGAAAGCTCCTCAAAGCTTGCTTGAAGAGATCTTTAAAAGCTCTGAGAGGGAGTGCTATTTGGAAACATTAAGAGAAGTCATTACATTGTTGGGGGAGTATCATCATGTGGGCCTGTGTGGCTGGCAAAGAAACTAGTTTGTTGGTGATTGCTGAAAATCTGGGATATTCGATATTAGATTAATTTCTTCTTAAAGCCTTTCAAGCTTTAAGCATTTTCTACACTGATCCAGTCACATGCTGTTAAACCAGTTAGGGCCTGATTTACTAAAGGTTTGCGTGCGTAAAAACGTGTGCAAACTTGACATCACCCGCAAACCAATGTGCAAGCTGATCTACTAACAGCGTGCAAAGAGGACTGCGCCTCTCAAATGAGCAAAATAGCACACGCTGTTCATTTAGTACTTTTGCCCTGATGAATAATCAATATGGGGCGTACCCGCCAGAAAGCGCTAAATACTGGGAGGGGAAAATGCAAATAGGTTCATTTACCACACGCAATGAGATTTACCAAGCCTGAAAGTTATTGCGGGGATTTGGATTGCGTCTGTATTTAATACGTTCGAAAGGAAGGTGCTAATCTGCCCAGCATTACGCACCGATGGCTGCTGTTATTGTGGCAAGGAGGCGACATCGCCAAAATCAAAGAATACGCAGAGAGAGAGTCTTTATTCTGCTGCATGCTATTTTAAAAATGGTTGCACAAGTTTTATTAAAGGCCACCTTTTCTTTAGTTCTTCGCCTTATATCTTGCCACCTTCTTTTAACCTCATCTGCCGTTCTTTTTGTCTTACCAACTGCCTTTATTCTATCGCAGATTTTCTCCCATATTGCGTTTCTTTTGGTAATGTTTAAATTTCTTTGCTGTAGTTCATGAATGTGTTTATTTGCCTCTTCCACTGATATCTCTAACTCCAACTCGTCAAATTTCATTTTGCGCTTGCGACTATCCTGCTTTCCATCCAGACTCTCCATGGCGCAAACCGTAAGACACGCAACACCTCATTTAAATACTGCGGTTTGCACCTGTTATCAATTGCAAGCATTCTTAGTTGATCACCCGCAAAACACACAACAACAGCACGTGCAAACTTTTTCAGTGCACACGCAATTTAGTACTCTTTATTTAGGATCTTAGTAAATCAGGCCCTTAGACGGTACTCTACAGGGAAGAAGCACACTGTGAAAATAAGAAAACGAGAAAAAGACTTTGCCACAGCAAGGAAATGGTTCAGTCACCAGACTGCATCGCTGGTTTACCATAAATGTTCGGAGCATCTGCTACTTTGAAAAATAAAAAAGATTCAGAAGGAAACAAGAACAAAGGCACAGGATGCATTTAGACGGCAGGGACCGGGGTCCTTTCATCTGCCCATCTGAGTTTAACTGCGGGAACGAGGAACTGAACTGAGTTCTAGTGGTGAAATTCCAGTCTAGAAAATGGCTCTGTAGGGACGTAGCTGTTTGAAAAAATCTGGAAACTTTTGTGGCGATGCTTGTTGTGCTAAACCTCATGGCCACTGAGGTGCGTTTGCATTAAAGAAAGGACTTTCAGAGAAGAGGGACTTCATTTCTCTAATCTACCCTGAACCTCAGACCTCACCAGAAACACAAAAGACACAGGGTTGTAAGAACCTCTGAAACAAGTCCCATGGTGTTTGTTCTGGTTGTTTTTGTTCAAATGCAGCTAAACAAGCCAAGACTTTCCGAGAATCACATCAGGATGAAATCAACATACTGAGGTCCAGCATTGAGGAGTGGTAGTTGCAGGCTCTGTTGTAGGCGATCAGGTTTATTTCTCTCTGTCTCTGCTGCTGCTGGATTCTCAGCTTGGCCCTGCGGTGGCGGTAAGCACAGAAGCAGCTGAAGAGGATCAGAACCGTCCACAACAACCAGAACCCTGCAGAAAACACCAATGTTCAGCATTATGAACGTTCGTCTGAGTTACATCAAAGATGTACTCTGACATGTAAACACAGATGTGTAGGCACATTGATATTTATTGTTAAAGGCAGCAATTCGCAAAAAACATGTTTGACACTTTTTTAAACATAGGTGTATTTTGAAAAGTCTTTGTGTTGGTACAGTGATGTACAGGGAAAGATGATGACCACATAAACACATGATGTTATACACAAGACATAAATGGTCTAACCAGAAATAGCTTAATGGATGGATGATGAGAGTGGTACTTCCTGTCTCCGACTCCTGTTCTTAATTTTTGTGGATGTAAAGATTCCTCCTAAATTCCTCCAGGCTATGAGTGGCTAAACGTAGCTGTAAAACCCCAACCCCACGTTAGAATAGACTCTCCATCATTTGCTAAAAGCTGAGCGGAGGAAGGCACCTGGACATCTTTTCTCAGTTATGAAGACGTTCAACTCTCATCATAAAGGCTCTTCGGTTCTTACTGACTGCTGGGAGGTTTCAGGTGTCAGGGTTTTGACATTTCCCCCAGTTTTCAGTTCTGCCCCTCCTGTTTCCCATCTGCCCTGATTGCCTGCACCTGTGTCTCGTTATCCCCTGTGTATATCTAGTCTTGTCTTTCCCCTGCACCCGGTTGGTCCGTACTGTTTGCTCCCTCCATGTCTCCTCGTCTAGTTTTGGATTCCTGGTTTTTGTTCAGCCTTTTTTGATCCTGCACAGCACAGGGGTGATAGTAAAAAAAAATCCTGAGCCTGAACTTTTTTTCCCTGGGAGGTAAGCGAGCCCCTAAGCCAAGATATATGCCCCGATCAACACAATTGTAATTTTTTGTTTTTGTAATTTTCACTATTACCGATTGGCTTAAGTATGGCTACTGGTGTGGTTTTGAGTGAAAGCGTCTCTCGGATCTACGCGAACGTAGTGCTGGGCGGTATGACCAAAAATTTATATCACGGTATTTTTCAAAATTATATCGGTTTCACGGTATATCACGGTATTTTTTTTTTTTCATGCACAACTGGGTGTTAACCACATTTTCTAATGATTTGGAAAGGAATTGCTGCAGTAAATTGGCTTAGAATGGCCTATTTTACTGTCATGAGGAAATATTGTAGAAAAACATTAATGTCCACACTAGTATAATACAGGTTTGCATGGCCTCACAAAATGATGCCGTTTACAATGAGGTGGCAGCACTTATGATTCTAATGTAGGGCTGAACGATTTTTGAAAATAATCTAATTGCGTTTTTTTCCCTCAATATTACGATTGCGATTTAATATGTGATTATTTTTTTTCAAGGTCCTGTTCTCATGTATTTTTCAAATATACAAGCAATTAATCAGTCTGCTTCAAGTAGATTTTCACTTGAAATAAGTAGAAAAATCCGCCAGAGGAACAAGATTTTTTTGCTTGTAATAAGAAGATAAATCTTGTCCCAGTTGGCAGATTTTCCTACTTATTTCACGTGAAAATTGACTTGAAACAGGTGAAAATGGTCAAATAAGTTATTTCTCTGGTGTTGACTCTAAATGTTGAAATAGCAGAAAACCACATTCATTGATGAAATGACATAAGGGATGGAAAGGGGGGATGATTTTGACCCTTTTTATTTCAGGGGGGGATGATTTGGACCGTTTTAATTTCGGGGGGGGGGGGGGGTTCCATCACATCACCCCTTAACTCGAGTCCCTCATCACACGGAACTCAGAACTTCTTCATAAATAACTCCCAGAGAGAAAAAAAACACCAGCAAGCTAACAAACAAACCAATAAAGCTCTCAGAGTTAACAAAACGAACCAGCAATCAACAACTCGCAGCTGTTTTAACCTCTCCTCCTGATGGGCTGCAGGTGTGGTTTAAGGCTGATTTATGGTTCCGCGTTACACCAACGCAGGCATACGCCGTAGGTTACGCGAACTACGGCGTACCCTACGGCGAAAGCTCTGCGTCGATTTAACGCGGAACCATAAATCAGGCTTCACAGCGCGACTCACTGTGCGCCCGGCTCATACTCCTCGCCGCGCGCAGCTCCTCGCCGACTCCGCGCTCATATATTTAATACATTTATAAAGCCCATATATTTATAAAGCCTCACTTGGCGCTGAGGCCATGGTAGATTTAGATTACACGCGGACACGCCGCACTGTTGACTTTTCCCTGCCGGCTCTGCTCACTGGCTAAACAGTCCCCTCACAAACAGTGTCCAGCGGCGCTACGTTCTGCCGCGCCGCGCGGCGTTCCCAACGTTGTGTGCGCTACTCACCGGTATTACGGTATATGAAAAATTCATATCATAAGAAAAATAAACGGTAAATCTGATTTTTTTTTTTTTTTTTTTTTTTTTTTTTTTTTTTTTCTCGCGAACACCTCGGTATGCCGGAAATCCGGCGTGACGCCGGAGCGCTATCACCCCTGACAGCAGCATTTTTGGTTTTGTTTTGTTCAATAAATCCTTCCTTTTTGCCAACTCCTGCCTCCTGCTCTCCCGCATTTGGGTCCTCAACCACACCGTGACATCAGGCTTGTAAGCTGTTGTCTGGACGTGAGTTGATGAAGTTGTGTGTAAATCCATGAGCCACCCCTCCACTCTGTCAATCGGTCAATCAGATGTTTACTTCGTCAACATGTGCGGTGCTTTGGTCACATGTATGAAGATGTAATTGGTTTAATATAAAAGGCAAATTCATTAAATCTTTGAATGTATCTTCCTGACCCCAAAATGATCTGAAATAGCGCCTCATCATTTTTTATTTTCAATTTATGCGTGTATTTTTCTCTCTCCTCACACATTCTAGTCTCGCTAGCTTCTTCTTAAAATTTGTTATGAACATAATTAACATTTTTATGTATTCAAAAATCTACCTAGCTTTACGTTTATTTTCTTTCTCTTTGGAAAAAAACACAAATGCACACACACTCATTTCTTCGTGGTTGTCAGCCAGCATTATCATTACTATTATTACATCCTGACCTGCAGACCTCAGTGTCTGCTGTCTACACGTTTATATAGTTGTCTCTATAGTACACCAACTAACCATATATCAGTCATATGTAAATAAAACTCACTTCTCCTGCTCACAGACAATACTAGTGTATCTTATCTTTTGTACCTTTGACAATATATCTGTCTCTCCTCTCTGTTCTTCATCCTTTATCTTCCTTTTCCTGCTTTACCCGGCTGGCCTTCCGCAGGGGGTCCCCCCTTATGATCCAGGTCCTGCTCAAAGTGTTTCCTTGCCAATGTTTGGTTTAAGGTTTTTCTCCCACTAGGGTAGTGTTTACCTGCCATTGTTTATGTAATATTTGCTCGGAGGTCATGTTCTGGGTCTCTGGAAAGATCCTAGAGACAATTTCTGTTGTAATAGACGCTATATGAATAAAACTGAATTGAAGGGAAACCAAGTGTGAAATTTATATTTTCTGTCTTTAAACATACAAACATACAAAGACACACACACAAGTAGAGGATGTAGTAACCTATATAAGATAAATAATAATCACTTGCGTCACTATATTTGCTTGTGCACATATTTTTAAAAAACAATCTCTTGCACACCATTTTATTTCTCCCTGATCTCTTGTATCTTTCCCTTTAGTTTTTTTTTTTACACTGTCATGGTAATCCTGTTTAAAAACGACTCTGTCCTATCTTTTATGTAAAGTCCTGTTTATATTTCAATCAAAATAAATCAATAAATGAATGAAATGACAAAAAAAAAAAACATTTAAAAAAAAAAATTAAATAAACGTAATGTGTTGGCCCGGTATAACTTGACGATGACCCGCATGAGCCCGTATGAGTGGCAGGTGGGTCAGTACTTTGCATGTGATTGACTCAGGGCCTCAGGAGAAGGAAAGGCCCAACAACAGTTTTATAAGCCTCAAAACTCCCCACGAGCTGGTCAGAACTAAAGAAATGGAGTTGCATCCAACACAAACCTACAGAGACACAGCAGGGAATAAGCCGTACAGCTGACTCACACCAGAGCTCGTAATAGTACGTGCAGCAGCCCGTCTCTCCACAGCAGTGACCGGTTTCACACAGATACCCTGGATTGTTGTTGACTCCAGGACAGTACTTGGGACTGACTACAGGCTGCCTCCCGGAGCTGCCGTGATGTCTCACCACCTGCTGGAGAAAATACCACATTACAATACAAGCACAGAGGAAATATTGTTTCCGTCTTTGTGGTTTCACTCATATGATTATAATAACTTCCTTTAGTTTACTTCCGCAGACATAGCAACGGAGCAATAAAGCACATCTTTTGTTTGTATATTTGTTGCAGCATATGAATTACTCTGTGAATTTGAAGGAAGCTATAATAAAACTATAATAATTGTATGTATCTGTTCTTCTAGGAATTCCAAAGCAAAAAAAACCAAACATATTTTTATGGTATTTTTATACTTTTGTATACTTCTCAATACATTTCAATAAGAGGGTCCATAGATAGATATGAGTCCATAGACAGCAACTTTATGATTACATGCTACAAATATGTTGTAATAAGTCTAAAGGAATATCCCACCTTATCAGTTGTTCTCATTTCGATCTCCTTCACAGGCACCTACAAGGAGAAATTAAATGACATCTAAATCAAGGGATGAAAGGGAGAAAGAAGTTAAAATCTAAAACAAGACGATGAATACTGAATGCCTGAAACATCATCAAAAGCCAGCTATTTTTAGGACTTGGGGCGAAGGCTCGATGAGCTCAGACAGTGCAGTAAAAAGAAGCAATCTGTTTTCAATAATGTAAAATCCATATTTCCTGGAAATATGGATTTAGGTTTAGGGTTAGTTTTACAAAAGTTTTAAAATGCAGCAAAACCTGGAAATTTGATGAATCCTTATTTAACAAGCAGAAGTCCAATTGAAATTATTTTGATCATTTAGAACCTGACGATACTACTTTTCTGCAGTTTTGAAGGAGGAATCTGAGTCCTATTTTAGCTGATTCCTGCATCCCTGCAGTCTCCATGGTCTGATTCTTTTTTTCGTGTGTTTGTGAACCCATGCTGTTATGAATCGTGTAAAATGTGATCTAACATTGCCCCGCTGAATGGGCTGAGCCATAACCCATCCTTACTTGAAAAGACCAATGTTTTTAGTCGTACTTTGTTTTTTATCCACTCCTGACACCCTCATTATCCTTATTTAACCTGCTTGTTGTCTAATTTTCCAGAATTGGGCTGCTTGATGTGTGTTCCCGTTAGCAGGGGTCAGTGATAAATGCTTTGGGCCAGAACTGAAGAGAAAAAAAAAAATATATATATATATTTTTTTAATTCTCATTAAATTATGGAATCATTTTTCAAAATGTTTCAAAATATGCCTATTTGTGGAAAAAATATGTAGTATTTGAGTTACAACAAGCTTGTTATTTGTTTTCTTCCTAATTGTCCTTGTGTTCAAGAACCCCCAACACAAAAATGGTTTGGCCGCTGATCAAAATGTGATGTTATCATTTAATTCAACCATTAGAATGGTCAAAATGTCTGGTCAGCACAAGTCCGGTGCTCAGAAAAGAAGAGAAAAGAGAAGAAGAGAAGAAGAAAATAGAGGCCTCAGAGATTCTCTACACAAATATTTTAAAAAGGGTGGTGACGGTGAAGCTGTAATTAATAAAGTCAGCGTTTACCAACCTTGTAACTTAACCTAACTGGCTATCTCTAATGTTAACGTCCATTACCTTGTATAAAAACCTGAAGAGCAGAGGGACAGGAGAGGAAGAGGGAGAAGGAGAGATCCGTGCGCAGGGGGACCCATCTTAGATTATTTTGTCCCGGGCCCCGGCAAGACTGTCAGCTGCCCTACCGGTAAGCTTCACTGACTTTAAAAACTACCACTCCATACCACCTGGGGACAGTAGGGGACCACTTTTGAAGTTTGTCAACCTCAGCATATAAAAAAAAGAATAAGATAACGAGGGGTGGAGGGTGGTAGGGTGGGGGTGCAATGGTACTCATGAATGAGAAGAAACAACCTGCACTCTAGGGGGACATTGAGCATCATCTCCTGCCTAAAGTATATCCAGTCAATGCTGAGTCAACACATTACACCATCCAGAATTTTTATTTGGGAGCCACTCTAAATATTTAACCCACGCCAGGGACATTTTTCATCCCAATGAAGTTTAACAAAAATTATGATAAACACGCGTCAATGATCAATGCGTCCAAAAGCCACCCCAGACCCCTGAATCGGATTTTCCATAATATATGAATTCATCAGGATGATTTGCAGAACCTGGCTGCAACTTTCTCTCTTAAATCCTGTAGAAGCCATAAGGGGTTACTTAGTATTGTCCCATATAACTTTTTTGTCCTTTTGTTTTCATTATTGTTACATAAATAAATACACAGGTATTTGTTGTTGGTTGTCCGAAATCGTATTTGTATAAGCATGGGCCTAAAAGAGGAGGTACTAACTTGTACACATGTGGTTAGCACAGAAAGGCGGAATTCTTGTTGTGACTTCCAACACTTAATATATTGCCATGGAAACCACTAAGAAAAAAGGATGGTGTTTTTCCTACCTATATACTGTATGCAACGTGTGCATTATCCACACGAGTGATGTTTTTAATTGTGGTTAAAAGGTAAACTTCCTACCGTGGCATCTTCAGTTGCAACCAGCCCCTGGAGGGACATAGTCATCTGATCAAAGAAAGAGAATGATAGCGGTTAGTATAGAATACCTAGAAACAAGATATAAACCATCATAATCTTACCATTTCTGTGACATAGTGTAGCAAAATAACACTTATGGCCTATTTTCCAGATTGAAGCTGCCAAGCACTGATCTTTTAGCTTTTCAAAGGGAAGTTCATGTTTTTTGCAAACCAATTACTGCTGAGAGGTGTAGGTAGACAGTTCCCAGTCATGATCATAACCACCCCCCTCTGTTCTTTCCTCAATGTCTGTGTCAAACACCTAAAATGAACATGGGTGAAATAGAGATCAATAAATAAATACATGTGGCAACAACCCTTTATTTCATTAAATGAATTATCTGATAATTGTTGAACAGTTTTGTCTTTCAAATGATGGAAGAAAAATCCCCCAGCAGATGCTCTCAAAGCGTAGAAGAACAAAATGCCGTGCATACTAGAATCAGAGGTATTTATTTTGAAAATAAAAAATGGTAAAGGCTAAAACAAATGGCAAAGAATAAAAGTTAAGATTGATAAATGTTTTCTCAACCAATTACCGGTAACTTTCTGTAAAAGAAAAGTCAGTGTGACATAGCTACAGTAAAATACTCACATGCATTTGAGACACCCAGTAAATAAAAAAACAACAACATTATTTCTTACTTTAGAATCATCATGCCACACAGACTGACCTACCTGATAAGACATACTGTACATGGTTTGCGCATAATTTAGGAGATTGCAGATTATTGCCTCAGATGATTATCAGGTCTGATATACTGTATTTTTTTATGAAACAAATTTTCAGTTTTGATGACTATCTGTATCATCTGCAGTCTCCAGCAACATTTTGCTCACTTGAATAACGCATCGATGCTGAAAGGCGCTGGGCCTCAGATGGGCAAGAACAAGCGCATGTGCAGACTGAAGCAGTTCAGGGAAATGAGAGTTTCTGCACTTGAAGTTTGCAAGATTGCATGCAAGTATTGCACGAGTCACAGTAAGGACCACAATCATTTTAACCGTTTCCTTGATAAAAATAAAATAAAAATAATACCCACTTCCGCAGTTACAGCACATTAAAAAAAACAAACAAAAAAATGTCCAATAAATTAACCAATAGCACAACACAGTTTTGTTGATTTTACTTTGAATCTAAGGGGACTCTGAATATTGGTTAAGTCTTTATCTGTTAATAAACTACACAATATATAAATATAATGCAGGTTTGCTGCAACCATATATGTTTGGTGTGGATAGCATGACCAGAAATTCTCATTTTTTTCTTCTTCAATACAAAGACTCAGTCTGGTTCCTGTGGATTTGACCTTTATTTTCCAGTGGGTACTACCGACTGCTGCCCATGTGTTCAGCAGATTGAAACAATGTTGGCCCCGACCTGAACTTTGTTTGTTCACATGTGCTCATATTGAGAGTCATTTACTGTACATACAAATGTGCAGCTCTCTTATAAACAACTGACGCATCCAGAGGCTCTCTAACATTGCATAACGTTACAATACATAAGGTGGGCGGAAGAACATCAAACCAAGGACAGACAAACTCCACAACTGGCACTGCAGCATGCAGACCAAGATAAATAACAACAGGGTTCTGCCAAAAATTGATCTCTGTGGTTGTAACAGAATCTTTTCCAACTAATCGTAATAGTTGCATAAAAAACTCTACACTTCTTGATACTTAAAGGCAAGAGAGGAAGTCTGCTGCCATAAATACTGTCATGCTGAGTTCCTGTGGCAAGGCCATTGCATGGCACGGAACAAGTGCATGAGAGTGAAGTGGAGTTATTCAGGTTTCCACAGAGACCACGGAGTAACCACAAAGGATTTCCACCCAAGCTTCCCCCAAGGTCTCTGCAGAATTGCTGACAAAAATCTCGAGTGAAAGGGAAAGGTCAAAGATACGTGTTGCTATTGCCAACTGCTAATCAGATATAAATGCCACATGCGGGCTGGCTTCAGGAAAGACAGGACAACACTCTCACTGCGGCCACATTTCTTAAATAATTTACGTTAGACATAATCAGATCAAGACATGATCATGAGGTCGCAAATTAAATGGCCCCCGAAACCACAAAATACTAAAACCAGAACATGCTGCAGGGACTTAACGCCATCAGTAACCTGTACCTAAAGGACTCATTTAATGCTTTTCTCTGTTTTTGACACAAAAAAATTAAGTCTATGTACATTACAGCAGACTCAGTTATAGAATGCAGAAGAAACCGGATTGGTGGAGTCTCACAGACCCTAGGTTGCAAGAATTTTGCAAGATCGCTAGCTTGATCATGGTATCCAGGCATTTCTCGTTTCAACACCAATACAACCAATCAGAGGAGACTTCACTTAGCTGACTCTGACGTTTTCTGGAAGTATCTCCCCTTGTAATAGTTGGTCCAAAATACTGTATCTGCGGCCTTTTGGAGCTGTATTGAGCGTAGTAGGACTACTTTAGATTGAAACATGACAGTTGGGAATTAGCATAAAATGACTACTTTCATATCAGCAAATTTTTTTTCTCAATTTTTTTCCACTGTGGTTTCCAATATTAATGCGGATTGATGACAACAAAAACTCAATGCATTATATTGTTTTATGGATTAATTTTCAGCATTTTGTCCAACTTGTGTTGCACATCTATATAATCGAGCTAATAATGCAAAGTTAAATCATAGACTGTAAAATAAAGCGGACTAAGCATTAGGTCACGTGACCCATTGGTTTCGGAGGAGAGGTTTTGAAGCCTCTTTTTCTTCATACAGGGAGCAGCCTTGTTGCTCGGGAAGCCGACAGGGACAGGCCCACCACATGTTAATCAAAGTTAGCTTTGGCTACCAGCTCCTTCAGTGGATCCACGCTGAAACATCCGCAGAGCTGCCAGCAGACGTTTACAGTAGAATGCACCATTTCACATGTTGGCTCCACGGAGGAATCAAAGATTACTGTTGCATTTAGCTGAGGCTAGGTTCGTACAAATGACTGGTGACTTTGCTAAGCGTGGTAGCATGACAGTAACGGATGAGGAAGCAATACTGTAAGTGCCAGCCATTGTCTGAGCTGACCGTCAATCAATCAACCATATTAGAAATTAATTTAAATCTTTATATCCTCCTCCTGTGTGCTGGCGTGACACAAAAAAAGTCACCCCCCTCCGAGTGGTCATGGATGTGAAATCAGTCAATTGAGATTGACGTGCTTTTGGAGCTTGGATCTTGTAGCGACTCAAGAAATAGTAAACAAATCTTACTTCTCCATGGGATTCAACCCAGAAGTTAGACGGTTGGCACTTGATCTGAACATGCAAAATGTTAGCTGCAAGTGGCTGGCCACAAAGAGTTCCCTGTTTACATTTATTTGACAAATAGAGTTGGTGTTTTATGGAATGTCTTGTAAAGCCAGGATAGTTATGAACACGTAGCAGACATCGTGTAAAACGTATCCAGGAAGAAACCCTTAAAACAATAGTTTGTTCTGCCAAGGACAAGACAATGCGGAATTTGTAAAATGCAATTTTAAAACTAAAACACTGCTCGGCTTAAGTAGCTAAGTGACTTGAATGTTTTTGTATATAAGAGAGTTAATTCAGATATGCATTGAAATGCGTCCTTGGAAATCAAATCACAAATGGCCATGCTCATGCAAAATCTGAACACATTCCAGCATGGACTCAGTACCGGTAACTCAACACGCATTTGAAGGTGGTCTGAGACACATGGGTCCACATCCTCTAAGTACGATGAACACAAAAGCGTTGTAGGATTCAGGCATTAATACACCAATGTCATCAGCATAGGTGATAACTCCTTGGATTTTGGAAAAAAATTACCTCACAAAAGTTCTTTGTTGTTTGTTGTTTGAGTTCTTCCTTGTGTTTGTGTTGTATCCTGATTTCTTTTTATTGTTAATATTCTTTGTTGGGTATTTAGCCTTTGGCAATGAAAATCCCACATTTGGAAGAACAAACTATGTGCATATTTTTTTTGCACATGGAGTGAGGAAGGTCAGATTTGATCACTCAAGATGCATCTGGGTACGCATTTTAATGTCAGATGTGAACACGTGCAATAGCTGGAAAGATATCAGTGTTGATGAAGATAGCGCAGTATAAATGCATGTGTGAATAGGTGAATGTGGCTTGTAGTGTGAAGCGCTTCGAGTGGTCAACAAGACAAGAAAATGGTACATAAATATAGCCCATTAATCACTTACCTATGAACTGATTTCTCAAGATTGTTAATGCAAAGTCTAATGTGATTTGAAGTTAGTCAATGCATGCAATGCAAATAATACAATGAAAAACCCCTAAAGGAGAAGTTTTGTAACAACCTGAGGGATTACTGAGGTTCCCATAGGAATGAGTAGCCTAATGGACTGCAAATGACATGAGTGCACAGAGGCAAATGGAAACTAAATGATACCCCTCATTCACACATACACATTAGAAGAATCGCCAGGGTTGATGTCCATTGACTTTGAATGGAGTGACGTGAAGCATTATCAAACTAAATTGTGGGCTCCGTGTTGCGTAAAGTTTTCACACTTCACCACAACCGTCAGCTAAATAAATGGCAGCCCAGGGGTCTCTCGATGAACCGCAACTTGATTCTGATTTCCACTTTGGCTTCAAGCCAGAAGTTGGAGTATCGGTGAGCTCATGGTAACGCTCTTAAAAACACTGGAAGATTGAGTTTCACCACTACGCCAGAGACTGTAGAGGTTCGCAATAGAAATGACTAGATTAACTGACCTATCACATGAGGGAACAGAATCAAGTGGACACAGGCATAAATGTGGTTTCACCCACACATTCAGTGACATTTACTGAGGCCCTCCTCCTCAGTGCCCACTGGCTTGACCCCAAGTGGTCTCTCTACAAAGAAAAATACTGTTATTGTGGTATTAACACTTTTACCCAGCAGCAAACTTGAAACACCAGCCCCAATAAACAATAAGCTGTCCTTGTTCAGCATAACAACATTGTCCATTATAACAGCCAGGTGTACATTACGCTTATTGAATTACAGGGGTCTGGCAAATTAAAGGCTCTTTGATAAATTATGGTTCAATTCTCATCCCCACTTTACGAGCCCATTTTACGAGCAACAAGTGACTTTATTTTGATTGCAATGCCGAAAGTAATCATTACACAAACTGGAGCTGAAATAAAATTATATAAAACTCCTCACATTAACACAAGTATCCGGTTGTGATTGTTAATTAAGAAATGAGTCAGCTTTAGGTACATTTTTAAATATACTTAAGGTATTCCTGCAGTGCAATGGAAGGTCCTCTGCTATAAAGTTACAAGTTGATGTTTGCATAACATCATAGTCATTGATTCCCTTCCCAATAGAAAAGCTACGACGGAGTATTAGGGCCAAACAAAAAAACAAAAAAAGGAAATTACGAGAATAAAGTCATAATATAATGAGAATAAAGTCGTAAAATTACGAGAATAAAGTCATAATATTACGAGAATAAAGTCGTAAAATTACGAGAATAAAGTCATAATATTACGAGAATAAAGTCGTAAAATTACGAGAATAAAGTCATAATATTACGAGAATAAAGTTGTAAAATTACGAGAATAAAGTCATAATATTACGAGAATAAAGTCGTAAAATTACGAGAATAAAGTCATAATATTACGAGAATAAAGTCGTAATATATTATAAATATATAAATATAACTTCACAAGATGCTCAATATTCCTCATTTTAACACAGGGAGAAGAAGCTCTTCCTGTTAGAGTTCTCATAAATTATATTCTCAAAATATTACGACTTTATTCTTGCAACATTACGACTTTATTTTCGTAATTTTACGACTTTATTCTCGTAATATTACGACTTTATTCTCATAATATTACGACTTTATTCTCATAATATTACGACTTTATTCTATTACGACTTTATTCTCGCAACATTACGACTTTATTCTCGTAATTTTACGACTTTATTCTCATTATATTATGACTTTATTCTCGTAATTTCCAATTTTTTTTGTCTTAGTTTGGCCCTAATACTCCGTCGTAAAAAGCAAACCGACTTTAGCAGAATTTTTTTGCTGCATCCAAGCAAAAAAGGAAAGGAGGGGGAGTGGGGGGGTGTTGGGGTGGGGGGATGTCATAAAGCCTCTGTGACATGAAAAATGAAGCGAGAGGAACATGTCAAGGCTTTAGTTTGTCAACAGCAGGTATAACCTAGGCCGAGGGACGCGTGTTGCTCTGCAGAGTCACTACAGCCCAGCTGTTGACAGCTGCGTGTGCGTCAAAGGAAAACGGAGCGTTGCATTTACCTCCTCCGCTTGCAGCCCCAGGCAGAATGTCAGCTGATTCTCCGGGTCCATGGCGGGCACGGAGCTCAACAGGATGAAATAAAGACGCACAGGTGGGATGTTATGCAGTTAGAGCCCCATCGCCGCTGTCCCGCTCCACAAACGCCGTCTCCTCAGCATCCGCCATTCCCCCGCCGGAGCATCAGCAGCGATATCAGTGCAGATGGGTTGATGCGGCGGTTGTGTTTTTTTTTTTTTTTTTTAGAGCTGTAGTGAAAGGAGGACGCTCCAGTAGTAGTTTTTAGAAAAGGACAGAGCGGCACATGATGTCATGCCTCTTCGGCCACCAAACTACTCGCATGGGAGAAGCTGCGGCTTTGATTGGCCGGAGCTCCCAGCAACAGCCGCACGGAGGATGCCTCGACGGGCTTTTCCTCACTGTTCAAACACTAAAGCCCGATTTATGGTCCGCGTTAAATCGACGGCGTAGCCCCTACGCCGTAGGGAACGCGGCGACGCGCACCGCTCTGCGTTGGTGTAACGCCGAACCATAAATCAGCCTTAATCCCGACATTATCACCGTGAAATAAAGTCATGGCAACGTTTTCACAAACGCTCTCGATATGGGTGTACATAACAATCTGTATGGATGCACAAAAGTTGTATTTTACAACCATTTCACCCCTCAAATGACTACATCGTTATTATGAAGTCATGACCAAAAAAAAAAAAAAAAGAAAAAGATTAGGAATTTATGAACAAGGTTTAAGAGCTGAAGTATCAAGAATCCTTTACAAGTCCTTACAACCATTTATAATTGCAAGTTTAGCCTTGATTATAGTTCATATTTCACAATGTAATATTTCCCAGTTAATGTGTGTTTTTTCTGTGCCTTTGACAACTTATGATGGTGGATATATTAATATTGACACATTTGTTTTGATTAAAGAAAAAAAACAATGATTACTGAAATAACTTGAAACCGTCATGGTTCAGTATGCTGAGGACCCAAGTGCAGGAGAGCAGGAGCCAGGAGTTGCAAAAACCAAGGATTTATTTACAAAAAAACAAAATCAAAACGCTGCTTGGCAGGATCATAAAACTAACAGAAATAGGGATCAAAAAACTAGAAACCGTGGAGCACATGGAGGGAAGAACAGTACGGTCCGACAGGGGACAAAGTAATGACAAGACAAGATATACTGAGGGGATAAGGAGACATGACGAGACACAGGTGCAGACACAATCAGGGCAGATGGGACACAGGCGGGGCAAGACAGAAACTGAAGGCTGGGGGGAATGTCAACCTTGACAGAAACACAATTATTAAAAATAAGTTACGGAATATTGAATGTTCAAAATCAAAACATTGCTTTTGAATAGTGGTTTAATAGAGTCATATTATATACAGGCTATTTATAAGATAGGCAATGACACTGGCCTCAAATAAAATGATTTGACCCTATACTTAATATTTAGTTACAGATCCTTTCGAGGCAATCGCTGCAATCAAGAAAGCCCAATAACTCAGTGACACTTCTGCAGGTTTGGGGGGTTTCTTCTGTTTCAGAGCATGCATGTTTCAGCTTGTTCTACATGTGTTCAAAAGGTTTTAGATGGAAAACCAAGCTTTCTGACACTGGGCTGCACATTTCACCCCAGAATGATCGTCTTGAGATTTCATTGTATTCTGCAAAGATTCAAGATACCCCATGACAGTCGCAGCAAAGTCTCCTCCATGTCGAGACTTGCCAGAAAGTTCCAGTTTTGTCTAACCTGTCTAAAGGACTTTCTCCTAGAAGATTTATAGCTTGTCAATATCCATTCAAACAAATTCCAACCTATTTTTTTTTTTTTTTTTTCATGATTTGCTGAGAACAGTAGAATCTTCTTCGGACTTTGGCTGAAACAATGATGGATGCTGAAATCTGACACTGATCAGATACAAAGCTGCTTAGCTACACTTAAACCTGTGACCATGCAGGCCAACCCATGACCAGTCGCTGCAGTCTGTTTTTACAATCAACACCACAACAAAGCATATTCCCTTGAGAACATGAAGGGCTATGTTCTGTTAGGTCTGTTCGGTTATTCAGAGCTCAGGAGCTAAGTTCAGAAATCAATACCGTGCTAACTACCATGCAGCAAAAGTGATGACAGCTCGCCGCCAACTGTGGCTGCCAAACCTATTAAAAACCATACCTCTATTTTATACATACATTTGCTGCTTTATATAATCTTCCCTGATGTGGTCCCAAAAAAGTCACCCCTATACAGTTGTCATGGATGTGAAATGGAGACCAAAACCGTTTTTTCCTGTTTATATCTACTGCTGAACATTTCAACATGGATCAGTGGAGATTGGGTCATATTTAGAGCCAGCTCCCAGGGGTTTTTTCATTGAAATTAAGCTTCCTTAACTCCTTCCAACTTCCTTGGCTTGCACCTGGATGTTGTTGGCACAAATCCGTCATTCATGGCAAGTCTATAGCACTTGCTATAGCAAACATTATTGCACAGGCCTGGGCCCCTGTTTTTAACTAACCAGCGACTAACCACAAAGGAACCACAGAGGCACAAAAAATGACCATGAAGAGAGAGAGAGAGACGCAGAATAACCCACACTACAAGCAATACTTGTCTTGTTTAGAATTTGATTACGGCTGGTTATCCTATGCCCATAATCACAAAAGTGACCAAATTAAACTTTTTCTTTTTTCACAATGGCTTGTGATTTAATTTACAATAATACACTTTTAGACATACATTTAAATGAGATTTCTTTAAATAAAGGAGGGAATTTACCATCCACAAAACAAAATTGTGACATTAGCCTATAAGTCTTAAAAGGAATAAAAACAAACTTTTTTTGTTTAATAATAATTTTCTCTTAAAGAAATGCCAACTGTCATGGCAATAACATTTAATTAAACCTCCATTTCTTAGAAATGGACGAGACATTTCATTAAACTACAACACCGCAGCCATATTTCTAATTGCACATCACATCTGTCACAAGAGGGCAGCAGACAACACGCTTTTGCTATTGGAGCTTCTTGTTTACCAGACATTTGAAAGAAGGTTCATTGACCTGTTTTGGAAAAAGACTCAAGCTCATTTTAAGACGTGGATAGTTGCAGTTATTTTGCAGCTTAAGGACACTGCAAAAGTTACTTGGCTGATGTATTTTAGTCAACCTTTCTTGTCTACCACAAGCAAAAGGCGTTTTCTACTCTTTCTGAACATGTGTGTTTAAGCCTCTTAAAAGGGGAATGAGGAAACTACTTAGGTGCCACACCTACACTTCTACCCCTATATTTCATACCATACTACTTACATGTATAATTTTCGCTTGCAGGTTTTAAATGAACAAGTGTTTGGTCCACTCTGTAGGATAATATGGATCGTGTTGTGAACCGGGTTTTTTCAGAGGTAATTCAGTCCTACGAAGTTTCATATCTTCTCAGCGAGCATTAAACGTTTTTGAACAACTTGTTATACCTGTGTTAAAATGAAAATGATAGACAAAAAAGAGTTTGAGGCTCATTAAACGACTACAAATGACTATACTTTTACTGTTCGAATTAGATTTTGCTTTCAAATTGGAGTAAAATTGTCTCTAGTGACACAAACCAGATTATGGTGATAAGTCCATACTGATGCTACGCCCTCAATTACTGTAACTTCCCGCACTATTAAAGAGAAGACGCTTGGCTAACTTGTTTGAATATGAATAAAGACAAAATGTGACAAAACACACTTCCTCTGACCCATTTTAAAACATAGATCCATACAAAACGCCCAGATACAGAAACGCACATACATTGATTGGTTGGTTTTGTTTTGTTTTTGATCAAAATGAACTTACAAAACTACACAAGGTGATATATTATATAGAATTTGCAGCATTTTTGTGCAGAACCTGAGGCGTTTATCACAATTTCATTTCACAACTCAGCTGTGTAGGAGTAAGACTGAAAGTACCAGGAGTCTTTGCAGTCAGAAGGTGTGCAGTATATGACAGGGGTGAATCAAAATGAAACTCCATATATCTCAATTTGTCCTTTCAGTGTGGAGGTTAATGGTTTAGTGATTACTTTATGGCATCCATGGCTCCTGGCATCCTGGCACCGACTTTTTAAGACGTGACTCTGCAGCACGTCTGCATTTTTCCCCTTGGTTGTCTCTGTCATACTTACTCTGTCATACTCTGTCATATATCTTGTAATTATATATATTTTTTACTTTTTACTTTTTTACCCCCTTCCCCGCATGTGTGTGTTAAGTGTAAGTGCTGCTAACATATGAGTTTCCCCATTGAGGGAGTAATAAAGGATTATCTTATCGCATTTATCTTATGTCAGAGCCATCAGGTTTTTTTCAAAGGGTTCTGCACGCGATACACAAAGCAGCTGCCATACACCAACTCATTGATTTGTTGTTTTAAAAATAAAATACTTTTAAGTCAAATCCCAGAAGAGATAAAAATATAAGACTTTGATCGAAGTTTATCTAGTGCATAGTTCTCCTGAGCCAGCATGCACATGAGAAAGTGAAAAAAAAATCATAGAAACTTTGACCAAACCACTTCTCAGCAAGGAGGATTCAGCTGCTGGGAAAACAGATCAGAAAACAGATTGTAACAGATCATATGCAGTCCAGGCCACACTGAGGCCTTCGTGATGCTTTCTGTGGTTACATAGTTACATGGTTCCTGCGTCATTTTCACACAGCACCTGAAACTCAAACACTCATGGTGAGTCCTGACAGTGTCGTCACACTAGAAAGTGTACTTGGAAAAAACTCAACTCACGCCATTTGAACTTCCCTTTTCTCTCTAAACCCTTAACACAAAACAGCTACCAAAGCTTAATAATATGCTAATTCCATGAAATGCAAAGTGGTCTGGTGCTGCAAAGACAGCGTGCATCTGCCTGCACTTACCACACTGTCAATTCACATCCTGTGCCTTGTGGACATGTGACATTTGAAAAATGCCAGTGTAAATGACAGCATGGTGCACAGTAGGTCCCTGTTGGATGCCCCAAGGAAAGAACTAAATTCAACACAATTTGCATTATGATGCTCCTTGTTCTAAAGAGTAATTATGGCTACAGAAGCAACAGACGCTTTTGTCATTTCTGAGTTTGTGCATCCGAGTTTCTGTTCACATTCATTTTGCTGCGTGCATTATTGGTGGCTTTTCAGAGACAAGGCAGTGTCAGATGCATCCAGTGCTCTTTCACACCATGGCCTCCTTTCAAGGTCTCACTTAGCACGTCCTTTTGTTTGTTATTTCAAATCCTGCAAAGCCACAAGTTTAATAATTTACTGAGGTGTCTAATCACAGACCGTGATGAAGTTCAGCATGTCAAAAATTGTGTTTATTTAATTTATTTATCTTTATATTTTTACAAAATATAAAGAACCCAATTTAAAAGCCCCCAATACCTGTGTTCCTCATTAGCTGCTACATATGTATTTGATTTTATTAATTCCTGAGCACCAAAATAAAGTACAGACAAAATAAAATGCAATAAAGACAAAATGTAAAATCTTGGGCCAGGTTTGATAGCTGTTTCAATCTGACTCCAGCACTGCGTTTCAAAAGACAGGGAAGTCCACCACTGTGTCAGCTGCTCTGTAAGTGTTTTAGCAATTTTAGCATCTCACTGAAACTGGGCCTCCTCTCATCTACTGTTGATTTCATCCTGCATGCTGTTCTTATACCTAAAGAATTGGATTGTGTATTATCGTGTTGAAATATTAAAGAGCTTCCCTGAAAAAGACGTAATCTGGTATCAATATGGTATCAAGCCGCTCAAAAATCTGCATGGATCATTCAGGATCAATGGGTGTGTCAGTCAACTGTCGAGTTACCCATGCCAAGTACTCGCCATACAATGAATGATGCTTTCTTTTGAACTGTCTGTAGATATCAAACCAGATTATTCCTTTCCTCTTAAGAGGCCTTGTCCAGGATTTTCTAAGAGAATTTCAAACCTGATTCGTCAGACTGAAGGTTTTCCAGTCCAGCTCAGTCCTTCGTAAATTATCTCAGAGTTGCAGAAGGCAACAGAGATTCTCAGGATTCTCAGAATATCTGATCATACATGGTCAATGTTAAAATACAGTCTTCAGTATCAATTTTCTGAAAGCACAGTTGTATTTGTGAGAATCTGTGGTTGTTCATGAATGGCTGCAGTAGATCAGGTCAATTTATGCCTTTGTTTTCTATAGAGCATTTTTCTGTTAAAACACATGTTTTTGTAAAAAAAAAAAAAAATTCAACTCTGGTACAGATACTGGGCTTCTTAAGTTATTTTACTGGTAATTATGGCAGTTTTCATCATGTATTTATGATACATAACCATAACAACAGGATAGTTGTTTGCATGTGGGGGCAGCTGACCGAGCTTTATATAGTGAAGGTGTGAAATAAAGAGAATGAAAGAGGAAACTTTAACTTCTTCTATCAACTTTTATGGAAATGTAAGATTATTGGTTTGTCAATTGGAAACTCTTCATGAAGAAATATGCATTTCAGCAAGACGTGGCTGAAGGATCATACTTTGGACGCAAATGCCTCTAAACCCTACTTTCATATGATGAAAAAGAGGCTGAAAACAGAGCAGGACTGAAACGAGGAGGGATTGGAGTACTTGATAGCAGATCCTGGACGTGTTGCTGCAAGGGAAAACTCCTGCCTTCTGTTTTCAAGTCTTGGCTGTGAGTTTCTGTCGGTGAAAATTCACCTGTGCTACCTGCCAATGCTGCACGTGACATCATCAGCTCAGATGTTGCCTGGCAACAAACACAACACACCAATCCTCTCTTTGCATCTCAGCCACGCCTCTGTTATACTTCCACCTTTCCAATAGTGTCATGACTCATTTCATATTTTCATTCTATTTATATATTCATATTCATACATTATCAATTCGTAAATAAAGTATTAATCAATCCAATTCAATTCAATTCAATTCCATTTCAACAGAATTATTAAATTCCAATGTTACAACAATATGGGTTGGATGAGGTTCCACACTATGAGAAATTTCTGTATTTATATTTATTTCTCGCTTTGTGCAATGATTTGAATCCCTCAGGTCACTTGTTTCCAAGCATCAACAGGAGAATATGCACTAAACTAAGCTCCGCCATTTGTGAGGGACTCAGTGTAGAGCCGCCATCCGGTTAGGATGTCTCCTAGATGTTTTCATGGATGGATGGATGGATGGATGGATGGATCAAAACTGAAATCATTAACTGATGTTTTTCATTGAGTATATTTTGGTGCATTTCAAGGCAACAGAGACCACATGATTATATACATATGTAATAAAATGTGAACAAGTGTGAACAAATCTAGAAACTCAAATATTGCATTATATAAAATGAATAAGTGCCTTTTTACCTTTGCTCTCAGTGTTGCCCCGGAAATGCAACTATGAATTGTCTCATCTCACAGTCCTGTAAAAAGTAATTCATCACAATATTGAAGTGTTTTAAAGATACTCCTCTTAAGGACTGTGGGTATTTATTTTTGTGAAGAACTATGCGAGAGTTTGTGAGGTGTATTATGCACCTCCACCTCTGACTGTGACACCTGACCTGATATCCATCAAAAGCCCCACGTGGGCCCCCTTTAGGACCCTCCACCACCTGTCACTGATTAGGACAGTCCAAGTCACTAGATCACTGGCTTTTTACACTGTGTTTGAAGTTCGATGGCAGCATGTTATCATCAGCTCAGTAAATCAGCTGTCCCCTTGCTAAAATACTACAGCTGTCAAACAGAACTGCGAACAGACAAAACTATTCTGAGGGGTTTGCTGAAGGATCACACAACTAATCCAGGTGCAAACATTTGTCTTTATGTTTGGTGTTGCTGCCCCTGCAGCAGTTAAATGCAAACCAAACACAGAAAAACTAAATGCATATTTACAATCATGTTTTAAAAAAAAAGAAAAAGTACTCCAACATAAGCCGTGAAAGTAAGCTGAAATACAGAAACAGCGTGTGAAAAAACAAAGTACACCCTAACTGCTTCCACAGGAGTTAAGATGGTAAGTAGCAGCCAGACGTTTCTAATCAAATGCAATTGATTAAGTGATCATCAGGCAGCGATACAGCGAGAGAGATTATTCTCTTAAACACAGGAAGACACACACAAACAAACAAGAGCTGCATCTCAGGCTCTATCGGCCTATAGTTCAAGTTCATTACAGTGCACTTACATAAAGAAGCGCTTGTTTAGAAAGGTTTTCTCTAAAGAGAACATGGCAGTATCGCTTATTTGTGAAGTTGTAGCTGAACAAAGCAGAGGACTTCTGAAACAATGTCTTTTGCACAGACAAGACCAAAGTGATGATATCTATCCATGATGCACCACAACATTTCATCAAACATGACATTTTATCACATCTGTAGGTGCAGGACTCAAAATAAGAGACAAGGAGAAGTAAAACTTGTCTCTACATTTGAAACTGAAGGCACTGCTGCTGCAAGATCACCAAAGCCAAACTGGCAGGAGACAGTGTAGCAACACAAAGAGGAACATAATAAATAAAAGAATAACAGGCTGAGTGACAATGGACTAGCAAGGGAGGAAAGACAGAAAACATAGTAGCAATGGAAACTGATAAAAAGGCAGAGTTGTGAACAATGACAGGAGAAGATACTGAAGAGAAAGACCTTTCAAAATTAATAAACATTAAAATCTAAAATGTTAAACAAGACTCAAATAAAACCCTAAACAAATTCCAAGACCGTAAAGTATATCAGTATAAACATTTGAACTCCTACCGACACGGGAGCTATGCACTGTGTAATCAGTGAATCAACCGTAAGCCCCTCATCCAAAGCATTATTTAGCTGAATGTGTAGGAACGAAAGATTGGCAGAGATTTGGTCATGCAACAAGACAATGCGCTCAACCACATCAGGAAAGCTATGACAGAAAAGTGAGAAAAAGGGGTGAAAAACAAATCACATTGTTGCAATGGTCTAGTCCAGGGGTTAGCAACCCGCGGCTCTTTAGCGCCGCCCTAGTGGCTCCTGGAGCCTTTTCAAAAATGTTTGACCTTTTTTTCTTCTTTTTTTTTCTCTTTTCCTTTTTTCTCTTTTTTTCTTCTTCTTTTTTCCGTTTTTTCCTCTTTTTTTCTTCCTTTTTCCTTTCGTTTTTAATCTCGACATTTCGACTTTTTTCTCAACATTTTGACTTTTTTCTCGACATTTCGACTTTTTTCTCAACATTTCGACTTTTTTCTCAACATTTCGACTTTTTTCTCAACATTTCGAATTTTTTCTCAACATTTCGACTTTTTTCTCAACATTTCGAATTTTTTCTCGAACTGCATAATGAAAAAAAAAATCTTCCCCCAGTCATAACTAATATAGAAACATGCAGCATGTGTTGTCTTCATTCTAAGGCTGATACAAGACTTTTCATTTTTTGCGGCTCCAGACATATTTGTTTTTTGTGTTTTTGGTCCAATATGGCTCTTTCAACATTTTGGGTTGCCGACCCCTGGTCTAGTCCAAGTCTGGAGCTCAACCCACGTGAAACGGCACTTAAAGCCACCTGTGCAAAAATGAATCCCGACAAACCGCAAAGAGGTGAAGTAATCTTTTAAACAACAATGTGCCAAAGCCCTTTCAGAGCACCGTGAAAGACAGATGAAGTCATACATAAAGGAATTACTTCATCTTTATCAATCCCTGATGGAAAATGTTATTTTATAGACAGTGAGCCATATCATACAGTCACTATTTACTGTAGTCATTGTAGAAGACTGCATCTTGTAGCAGCCTGCATAACAACCAACCCTGTAGGAGTCTCTGGCCGAGGCCTCAGTTGTCTAGAGGATGTGCAGTGTTGTCCATTCTGTTTTGCAACTTGTGCAACTGTCTTGTTTGCACAATCAGCTCTAGAGGCTTTAACATCTTTCTACAAACTCAGAGCAACCAAAGCTTATTGAAGCAGTAGATGCTGCACAGTCCCTTCTTGTAGACGGCCTTAGTGTTGTATCTCTATTCCAGTCTGTTTCCTTGGTGAACACCCTGGTATCTGTAGTCCACTTCTGCTGTCAGGATGTAAATAATTGTTGGTTTAATGAGGTCATTGCTTCCAGAGATTATTCTACAAACTACTGTACAATATTTTGGGAGTTGTTCATTTGATTTTATATTGAGGTTATATTTAGATTATGGGAAGTTCTGCAAAAGAGCAGTTAATTTACTGTGCGCTGACAAGCAAAGCCTTGGATCTTCAAGAGTGTGTGCTTTCTTTTTCACTTTAGCCCCTTTCACACAGCCAGTTCGAGGCGGGAACGTTGCGCCTTTAAGCCGCCTCGCTGTTCTGTGTGAAAGTCACGGAGGCGGAATGGGGGGGCCAAGTGGCCCCACCAATAAGCCGGCAGCGGAGGTAGTCACAGAGCCGAAACGGGGTCTGTGTGAATGACACAGCCGGCATGCCGGCATGCCACTAGACGCTGACGCTGTCGTCACGCCTCTGATTGCGGAACGCCGGCATGCTGTGTGAATTTACAGACGGGAGCGGCGTTATGCCGGCGTTGTATGGTTCTGTGTGAACCAACAAAGGCGGCGTATTGGCAGGACTTCTTTACACCAATATTGCGGAATCTCTGTGTGAAAGGGGCTATAGCTTCTCTTGTCAATACACCAATCTGACAACATTTATATGATACGAAAGTAAGCTTACAGCTGACATCAATACAAACATTTAATTCCCATTTCGTCCTTTGTTTGGTTGTTGATTAAAGTTTTGCTTCAACTGGAGCCAAGTGAAACATTATGCATTGCTCACAAACTCTGAACTCATTCAGACGTAACCCAGCCCTGGTTGCATACAGAGAGAGGGAGGACACGTGACTGACAGGCTGTTTTGCGCTCCGTCTCCCCTGTTCCTTTCCTTGATAGTGGATTTAAACTGACAGACCCCGTCCTACTTCAGCGCAAATACTCCAAACACAGGCCAAACAGGGGCCCATGACAAGCCCCGGCAAGTCAGCCGAAGTTAACTTGGACCCTGACGCATGCACATACAAGTGGATGATATCAAATGTGATTATCATGCTGCTGAGAGAGAGGATCAAAACATCACATGAAAGGACTTTATCGGGTTACCTCACTCCGCAGCCTGAAGTCCACACTTCAAAGTAATATGAGTAAAGAACACAAACAAAATCTTGATTATTACAATCCAGATTTAAGTTTTAATACTTCCGTTTTGCCTGCCTGTTAAAGAGGATTAATTACTGAGTCACACGTAGAGTAAGCTGGTGTTTTTCTCCTGTAGCATTCACACAGAAATCAAGCATGTTTATTCATTTAAATGTTAATTGAAGTCTCACATAAATCAGAGAACGTTTTGCTGCTTTTGGAAGTCAACCCCCAGTTTCATTTTCTTACTAATGCTCTTGCTTAAATTTGTAAATATATATATCTCCAAATAAGAGGAAATGAGGTCACCAGACAGGATCACATTTACAACTCTTACATTGTCATGGATTAAATGAGTCAGGACTCGGGGTTACTGAAGTGCAGGACATTTATTTGAATAAGGAACAGGGACATGAAAGAACGACGCCTGGAAAACACAGAGGGACAAATCCTAAAGGGCCCGCTGTATCAAAGCGTTTCCTCTCTGCCGTGCATCATTGTTGAGTCTTCCCTGCTTTTCCTCTTCTGACCGTCTGCAGTACTTGCTGCTGCTGACACGAAGCTTTTATCAAAGCCTGGCAAGAAAACAAGAGGAGCCCACAGGACAGTTAAAGTCCAGAAATGAACATGAAGGACTACAAGCTCCAAAACGTAGATGCGTGACTGCCACCAGCTTCATGGTTCACAGAAGGGAACTCCAGCACAAGCAGAAGCTCTTACCGCACCCCTCTGCTGTGTCTATTTCTCCCATGTGAATGACTTACTTCATTTTGCTGACAGTGTTTTAGCGTGGGGTGACTAATTCAGTTCCTACAATGCATCTGGATTTCAACACCAAATCAGCAGAAAACATGCATATTTTTGTCCCGCATCCTGCGTTGCCATAATGATGAAAACAACATCATTTTTTGTGGGAGTGAGTAGCTGTTGATAAAGAGGACTTACTGGCAGTGACACGTGCCCCTTTGTAATATGCTGCAAGCACCTTTCTTTGCCCCACCTGCTCTTCCCGGCTGTGAGAAGAAACACTTTTGCAAACGCACCAGATTTGTTATTTTCTGACCACCACTGCAACAATGCCTAATGAATCTGCTGTCTAAGTTTTCACTCGTGCTCTTCCTTTCCGAGTGCATTTATCCTTGCACATTTGAATCCCCTGGATTCTTGGCTGGCTTGAGCCCACCACTCCCCTCGTCTCTATTTTCTTTCTTTTTTTCATCTACTGGAGTCCTGAGACACAGTGACCCACTTCTAGTTCCTTCCTCTCTCCAAAGTGGCGTGTGTGTAAATGTTAAAGTTAACAGTTTCTGTTTTTGCAGCAGTTTTGGCTCTGGAACCTACCCCCCATCTACATCTTTACTCTTTTATCACCCCTGACACAATACACCCACCCCTATTCACTGGGCTTTATGTGCACCGACCAGTGAAACGTCCTGTTTGGGAGCCGCAGAGAAAGGGAAACTCTGCCATGACTCATTACCAGGGGACCCCTTGGCATGTTGTACCCCTCCTCTGCATGCAAGGAATGCTAGATGGACACACCCCGGCCTGCATGTGAAGGTGCACGTTCAGATGCAAACAACAGAACTTTATGAAAGTTTGACAGACAGCAGGGTTTTGACAAAGAAAAGCAAAAGCAAAGATTTTCCAAGCACATCAAGTCCATTCAGAGCAGATGAAAATTGATGGTCGGAAGGTTTGCATGAAACTCTCCCCACCCCTTTCTTCTTCTTCTTCTTTTTTTCTTTCTTTGAGCTGTGCACAGCTGCATGTTGCAAAGATGGAAACATTTGCAATCATTTACAGAAGTTTGGCTTTCTAACATGCTATGTCATTAAACATCCATGCACGTCATTCAGCCCGTGTTAAACATATACCTGCGCGATCCATTATAACATAAAAACAAACTACGGGAGGGAAAAAAAAAGTACACCTTTCTTTCTTTCGCTCATCTTTTTTACACATGTTGGCTCCAGCCTCTCCTCCCTCTTGTTTTTCTCTTTTACCTTCCCCCATGGCTGATTTTGGCAGGGCCACGGGTTCAAAGACGTGCATGCACCAGAATGTAGGTCAGGCATTGGTGCTGAGTTACCGATTAGAAACAGCTGTGTTTGTGGGCCACTCTCTCCGTCTGCTGGAGCTAGCAGTCGTTGCACAACCGTACAGAGCAATAATCCCACTGTATGGATGCCCCCCTGCTCTGAAACTCTGCACTTAGTTCCACTTTTTTACCCTAAAAATATGATGAATAAGGGGATTACAAAAAGCACACCGGTTTTGACCAGCTTTCTGCACAGAACAGGTCTCGTGAATCATCATCTCTGCCGCCTTGTATTGGCCTCTGCAGAAAAACCATAAATATGCACAAGCTTGTTTTGTTTTCTTCTCCAATATGCATATTTCTTTTTCTCGTTTCTCTTTCCCTACGCCTCATAAAAATCATCCAAAGAGGCTCATTGCCCTCCTTTTCTTAAAACAGTCTAGCATGTCTGTGGTTCTGCCTATTGTTTTCAAATGAAAACATGGCTCAGCTGCAGAATGTGTTTCCCTCCTGCTGCTCCGGACAATAGCTGGTGTGTAGCCTGAACGAAACAGCAAATGGTTTCGGCTGCATCAAAACAGCAGTAGACCTGGAAAGTTGACAGATGCAGGCGGTGTATAGTTTAGTTCTAGGGGCCCTTTAAAGCCCTGCACATTTCCAGTTCTGGTTCTGCAAGCCAGCATGCAGAATGAAGGGACAGCGATGACTGTCTGCACTCAAAAACCCTTTAACCGTCCTCTCTTTACTGCCAGCTCAGCACCGGATATGAGCCAAAGTCTGTGCCTTGCAGCTGTGGGTCCAAAATGCCCAAAGGGCAAAATAGTTCACACAAGTATCCAAACACACACATTCATATATAGCACACTCAGGCGAGCATGTGAGCTCACGGAGTGCACAAACATGGTCTCACACGCAATGAGTCACAAAAACACAAGTTGTGCCGTGTACATGACCTCGAGAGATGGTAGTAATTACAGTGGCGTGTTGTCTCTGACATTTGTCCTCGCCACACCCTTTGGCCACTTGTGAGCTGGCTGATGAAGAGCTTTAGCCAGGCATTTCAACAACGCAGGTATTCACACACACTGTAACAAAACACAGCTGATTATTGGACAGGCATGTGTGCATATTTTTTAAAGCTGACATATTAGTCCTGTGCAAAAGTCTTAGGGATCACTAATCTTGTTATTTTATCAGCAGGACTAGGGCTCCTGTTGATATAAAAGCTAAACTAGGGGATCAAGGCTTTTTCTATGCTTGTTTACATCTGCTTGGGTGTCTGAAGTGAGCAGCAAACCAAAAAACTGTGATGCAACAACAGCCGTGTATTTTAGTTTTGGCTAACTTGAGTCTAAAAACGATGTCATTCAGTGAGCCTTTGAGATCTGTAGGGCGCTGTGACATCACAGTCCCAGGTCATCGTAGCTTTATGCAGCTTTCACATGTTTATCTTCATCAAACTTCACATCATTCAGTCTTCACTGTTGCCAATTTTAAACGATGCACACCCTGTGGAGGAGAGGAACAGTTTTTATGGGGGGAGGAGTCAACCAGTTCATTTGACTCCACCCTCTAAATCCAGTTGCTATGAAAACACGTTATAAACGCACCTCTTGTACTGTATATCCGTGGGCTTTTAACCACAGCACCGTACAAACATTTATCCAAACTTTCTTTATTGAATTTTGTGCAGAACAGGCAAAAGCTCATAGTTTAACAAGCAGTAAATCAACAGTCAGACGATAAAGCCAGTCCTTTTTACGTTTCAAACCCAGAACAACCCATCCACCCACCCACCCACCCACCCTGAACTGTACGTATTTAAACCATTCATTCTCACAACACACATAGTACAAAATACAAATTAAGACAGGTGACCAAGATTAAAAATAATAATAATAATAATTATTAAATAAATAAATGAATAAAAATAATTTAAAAAAATATATATATATGTATAAAATAAATGTCAATTGCACAGTAGTACATAGTTGAAGAGGGTAACAACAGTAATAAATAGATAATTAAATTAAATAAATAAAGCAAAACAGAACAGAAAAAAAAAAAAAAAAAAAAAAAAAAAAAAAAAAAAGGGGGGGGGAGGGAGGGGGAAGGCGGGGGGGGGGGGGGGGGGGCTCAGTCGGTTTCTGCAATTATAGTCATAGAGTCAATGTGCCTGAGGAGTGGTTGCCATATCTTATAGAAACTGTTTGAGGAACCTTTCAGGGAAAGCCTGATCTTCTCTAATGCGACACACTGCAGTATGTCCTGAACCCATTTGTTGTGAGTTGGAGGAGAGGCGTGGGACCATTTTAGAAGAATGAGTCTTCGAGCAAGTAATGTGGTGAATGCTATGATTTTTCGCGTTGAATTAGGCACACCGTGTGAGTGCAATCCAAAGAGAGCTGTAAGGGGATCAAGTGGTATAGTTCGGCCTGTTGTTTTACTAAGTGTATCGAATATTGCTGTCCAAAAATCAGATAATTTAGGGCAAGTTAAAAACATATGAACGAAGTCGGCAGGGGCTTGCCCACATCTGTTGCATGAGTCCGCTCTGTCAGGGTAGATTTTGGCAAGTTTGGCATTGGTAAGGTAGGCTCTATGCAGGATTTTACATTGAATAAGGCTGTGCCTCGCACAAATAGAGGATGAATGAACATTTTTTAATATCTCCTCCCATTGCTCATCAGCCAAGGTGATTCCAAGGTCCTGTCCCCAAGTAGCTCTTAAGGAGACCAGATGGTTTGGGGACAATGTATAAATTAGTTTATATGTGGTCCCTATGAGTCCTTTCTTCCTGGGATTGAGCAATAGAAATTGGTCAATAAGAGAGTTTGGGGGTCTATTAGGAAACTGGGGGAAGCAGGATTTCACAAAATGTCTTATTTGGAAGAACCGAAAAAGGTGAGTGTTTGGTAAGTCAAATTTTGCAGCCAAGTCGGTAAATGAGGAGAAAACTCTATCAACAAAAAGGTCGCCAAGCGTTGTCAGGCCTTTCTCAGACCAGGTACGGAAGGCTGGATCAGAGCATGACGGCGCAAACAGGTGATTATGAAAAATTGGTGATTGGCAGGACTGTGTGTGGAGACCAAAAGCCCTTCTGAACTGATTCCAGATCATTAAAGTGTTTCTTACAATTGGGTTAGGGCTAACCTGTTTAATTAACATAGGTAATTGAGAGCAAACCACAGACCAAAGGGAGAAACGTGAGGAGGAGACTTCGAGCAAAGCCCACTGTGGGGATTCAGGTATCGTTTTAACTGTGTTCCAGAGGAGGAGCTTGTTGATATTGCAGGCCCAGTAATAGTAGCGGAAGTCTGGGAGCGCTAGTCCTCCTGAGGATTTAGGGAGTCGGAGCGCTGTTCGACCGATTCGTGCACGTTTATTACCCCAGAGGAAGGAGCTAATCAGCTGGTCAAGGTTGGAAAAGAACGATTTCCTTATGAAGATGGGTATATGTTGAAAGAGGTAAAGAAACCGTGGAAGTAACGACATTTTTATCAGGTTGACCCGCCCAGCCAAAGAGAGTGGGAGGGAAGACCACCTGGCAAAGTCTGATTTACAACGTTCGAGCAATGGGTTGAAATTTTTGGCAAATAGTTGGGAAAATGATTTTGTCACCGTAATTCCAAGGTATTTAAGACCATCCGTAGCCTTCCTAAAGGGAGGGAGGTCATGAGGGAGATCATCAGCAGCAGAGTTAATTGAGATATAGTCGCTTTTTTCCAAGTTCAATTTGTAGCCTGAATACTTCCCAAATTTCTCAAAAATGTCTAAAATTGTAGGGAGGCTGGAGGAAGGGTTGGATATGTACAATAAAAGATCGTCAGCATAAAAAGAAATTTTGTGAAGCTGTCCGTGGCGTGTTATGCCTTCAAACCCGTTCTCACTACGCAGCCAAATGGCCAGGGGCTCAACCGCCAGGGCAAATAGAAGCGGAGAAAGGGGACAGCCCTGCCGGGTGCCTCTATGTAAAGAGAATAGGCGTGATTTAATACCGTTAGTGTTGACAGAGGCTACAGGGGAGGCGTAAAGGAGTTTTATCCAATCCACAAAGCCAGGGCTGAGGCCAAATTTATTGAGAATGTAGAACAGATATCTCCATTCCACGCGATCGAAAGCTTTTTCCGCGTCTAGAGATAGAACCAGTTCAGGAGAATCAGTGGAGTGAGAGTAGAGAATATTAAGTAACCTGCGTGTGTTAGAAGATGAATGTCTCCCTGAAACAAAACCAGTTTGATCAGGGTCGACTAGGGATGGTATAACTCTCTGAAGGCGACTAGCCAGTACTTTTGCCAGTATTTTAAAGTCCACATTCAGGAGAGAAATTGGTCTGTAACTACTACAAAGAAGTGGATCTTTATCCTTTTTTAGTAATAGTGAAATTGAAGCCTCTGACATAGTGGATGGTAACCGACCCTCTGCCTGGGCATCATTGAAAACTTTACTTAGAATCGGGGCAAGGACTGTAGAGTAGGTCTTGTAAAATTCTGTTGTGTAACCATCTGGACCAGGTGATTTATTGCACTGTAGAGAGGTAATTGCATCCTTGACCTCAGAGACCGTAATTGGTGCACCCAAGTCACTAGCAACCGGTGTGTCAATTTGAGGGTACGAAAGCAGGTCAAGGGGGTTTGGGCCATCCCAATCACGTTGAGAGGATTCGGAGGAATACAGTTTAGAATAATAATCAACAAATGCATTATTAATAGCGGTTGGATTGGATGAGGTGTCATCGGAAGCGATCCTAATCCTAGGTATAAGTCTAGATGCCGCCTCAGTTCGTGCTTGGTAAGCTAGGAGTTTGCCTGCTTTGTCACCTTGCTCAAAAAAGCGTTGCTTAGTATGTAAAAGTTGTTTCTCAATCCGGCCAGACGATAATAAGTTATATTGTGATTGGAGCTGTGCCCGTTTCTTATATAATGCATCTGATGGGTCAGTAGAATATTGAGTGTCTAACTTTTGTATTTCATCTGATATTTGCTTTAGTTTAGAGCGCTCCGACTTCCTAAAGCCAGAAATAAAAGATATAATTTGACCACGCAAAAAGGCCTTGAGGGACTCCCACAACATGTCACTGCCTATATCCGGGGTATCGTTCGTGTCAAGGAAGAACTGAATTTGATTAGTTAAAAAGTCCTTGAATTTTGACTCGGATAGTAAGTGAGAATTAAATCTCCAGGTTCTGGTAGGCAATCTGCCCTGGGGAAAGTTAATGTTTAGGGAGACGGGAGAGTGATCGGAAATCACTATGCTGTGGTATTTGGACAGTTGTATGTTATCTAACAATCTATTGTCGAGCAGGTAAAAGTCAATCCGAGAATAAGACCTGTGAACATGCGAAAAAAAGAGAAAGCTTTCGCATGAGGATGCATAGTTCTCCACGGATCAGACAGGCCTAATTGGTCTGCATGGAACTTTAACATGGTAGCCGCCTTAGACAGGCCAACTTGTTTGGTGGATGATCTATCAAGATTAGGGTCTTGGACCTGGTTAAAATCACCCCCAATTATTAGGTGATGATCTGCCGCGTTTGGGATATCAGAGAAAAATTTTGACAAAAATTTATCATCATCCCAATTTGGAGCATATATTGAGGCCAGGACCACAGGGGTGTCTTGTAACTTGCCCAGTACCATGACGTAGCGCCCATTCGGGTCGGAAATAACAGAGGAAGGTTCAAAAGCAACGTCTTTATGTACAATAATAGCTGCACCTCTAGCCCTCTCTGAAAAACTCGAATGGAAAATGTGACTCATCCAGGGTCTCTTAATACGGGAGAACTCAGATTTGCGCAGGTGTGTCTCTTGTAAGAAAAACAAGTCCCCTTTAAGTTCCTGTAAGTGTGATAGTACCTTGTTGGCTTTAACAATATTATTCATCCCCTTTACATTCCAGGAGATGAGACGGATGTTCCTACTACTCATTGGTATTCCCCAGTCCTGCTAATAACTGTTGAGCCCTGAAGGAGGGGGGGGAGGGGGGGGAGGAAAGGAAGAGAGAAGGAAAAAAAAAAAAAAAAAAAAAAAAAAAAAAAAAAAAAAAAAAAAAAAAAAAACCCAGACACCCACACACACACACACACACACATTACTACATACTTACGTACAAAGTTACCGAAAATCCCAATCCTCATAGGAATATAAACCCTGAGTATCCCAATAGATACAGTGCAGATCTTGCTTCTCACTTCTCACTTCTCGCTCGAACAGTCCCATTCCCACAAAGACGTATTGCTCAGCCTCTCTCCAGGGTATGAGATTAAAGGTCCAACAACAGAAATAGAGCCTGATACCTTTTTTGTCCAAACTTGGCTCTAGTTCTCCAGGCCTTAAACAAGCGGAACTTATGCTTTCTTTTCACAGAGCAGCATCGCTGAATAGCGATGTGCAGGGACACAGTGTATAGTAGAAAAACTGCATAGATCGGAGTGACCCAAAGTTCACGAGAGATGAAAAAAAAAAAAAAAAAAAAAAAAAAAAAAAAAAGGGGGTTATAATACACAGCTGCCCAATAATCTCTCTCTACTGAGAAATGTAGTGCAAAAAAAAAAAAAGGGGGGGGGGCCCCTTTAACATATAAAATCAGTAGAGCTAAAAGTAGCGCTGATGGAAAAAAAAAAAAGAAAAAAAAAAAAAAAAAAAAAAAAAAAGAAAAAAAAAAAAAAAAAAAAAAAAAAAAAAAAAAAAAAAAAGGGGGGGGGAGAGGTGTTATAATACACAGCTGCCCAATAATCTCTCTCTACTGAGAAATGTAGTGCAAAAAAAAAAAAAGGGGGGGGGGCCCCTTTAACATATAAAATCAGTAGAGCTAAAAGTAGCGCTGATGGAAAAAAAAAAGAAAAAAAAAAAAAAAAAAAAAAAAAAAAAGGGGGGGGCCTCTTTAACATATAAATTCAGTAGGGCTAAAAGTAGCGCTGATGCAAAAAAAAAAAAAAAAAAAAAACAAAGGGGGGGGCTCTTTAACATATAAAATCAATAGGGCTAGAAGTAGCGCTGATGCAAAGAAAGAAAGAAAAAAAAAAGGGGGGCTCTTTAACTTTAACATATAAAATCAGTAGGGCTAGAAGTAGCGCTGATGCAAAAAAAAAAGAAAATAAATAAAAAAAAAAAAAAAAAAAAAAAAAAAAAAGGGCCTCTTTAACATATAAAATTAGTAGGGCTAAAAGTAGCGCTGATGCAAAGAAAGAAAAAAAAAAAAAAAAAAAAAAAAAAAAAAAAAAAAAAAAAAAAAAAGCGGGGGGGACTCTTTAATTTTAACATATAAAATCAGTAGGGCTAGAAGTAGCGCTGATGCAAAAAAAAAAAAAAAAAAAAAAAAAAAAAGAAAATAAATAAATAAAAAAAATAAAAAATAAAAAAAGGGCCTCTTTAACATATAAAATTAGTAGGGTTAAAAGTAGCGCTGATGCAAAGAAAGAAAGAAAAAAAAAAAAAAAAAAAAAAAAAAAAAAAAAAAAAAGCGGGGGGGGCTCTTTAATTTTAACATATAAAATCAGTAGGGCTAGAAGTAGCGCTGATGCAAAAAAAAATATATAAAAAAAAGATAAATAAATAAATAAAAAAGGGCCTCTTTAACATATAAAATTAGTAGGGCTAAAAGTAGCGCTGATGCAAAGAAAAAAAAAGGGGGGCTCTTTAACTTTAACATATAAAATCAGTAGGGCTAGAAGTAGCGCTGATGCAAATAAATAAATAAATAAATAAAAAAGGGCCTCTTTAACATATAAAATTAGTAGGGCTAAAAGTAGCGCTGATGCAAAGAAAGAAAAAAAAAAAAAAAAAAAAAAAAGGGGGGGGCTCTTTAACTTTAACATATAAAATCAGTAGGGCTAGCAGTAGCGCTGATGCAAAAAAATAAATAAATAAAAAAGGGCCTCTTTAACTTATAAAATTAGTAGGGCTAAAAGTAGTGCTGATGCAAAGAAAGAAAGAAAGAAGAAAAAATAAAAATAAATAAAAAAAAAAAAAAAAAAATTAAAAAATTAATAAAAAAAAAAAAAAAAATAAATAAATAAAAAATAAAATGAATAAAAGTAGGCCTCTCGGGCTCAAAGAGGGTCAACCAACCTTGCAATGACTGTCTGTGCTTCCACGAATATTAACTGTTATTAACGACATCAGTCTTAGGTAGAACAAGCTGGCCGTTGCGTGCGACCGAGGGTTCCTTTAAGCATTTCCACTGGAAAGGTATTCTTTAGCCTTTTCAACCGACGAGAGTAGAACTTTTTCCCCGTTGCTTGCAGTGATGTACAGCTTCGCCGGGTAACGGAGGCTGGGTTTCAACCCACGCTTGTAGAGGAGAGCCATAACTTCACGATACACAACCCGTTGCGCCATCACGTCGGGGGAGAAGTCCTCAAAAATGGCAACATGTTTCCCCAAGTATTGCAGCTCTGACCTCTTTCTGCGGGCTTCGCGGAGAACCCTCTCCTTGGTCTGGTAGTCATGAAACCGGACGATGACAGGCCGTGGTCTCTCCCCTGGTTTAGGTTTCGGGGCCAGGGATCTGTGTGCTCGATCCAGCACGGGGGGCGTCGGTAGTATTTCTTCGCCAAAAAGTTGGGAGAGCAGTGCAGAAAAAAAGTCGGATGGCCGTGGGCCCTCAATCGACTCGGGAAGTCCAATAATTCGGAGATTATTACGGCGGCTGCGAGCCTCCAGATCAGCTGTCTTGGCTTTTAGCTTCTCACCAACAGCAGTCAGCTCAGCACATGTAGCTTCGAGGCTAGCCAGACGATCATCCACCGAGTCCGCGTTAGTCTCTAGCGTGGTGATGCGCTGGCCGTGGCTGGACACGGTGGATTGGACAAGGTCCATTTTGGCTTCCAGAGCTGAGAAGGATACCTTAAACTCCGCTGCTAAGTCAGCCTTATGGGTTTCCAGGAGGCTTGTTAGCGCGGCCATGCTAACCTCGCTAGCGGTAGCATCGTTGAGGGGCGTAGAGTCTTTTTTATTATGTCTCGCCTGTTTATTTGCCATTCTCGGATGCGTCGTTGTGTTCTTTATAAGCTGCGATGCTGTTGCTGGTGGTAAATTAAGGAGAGATGGCTTAAAAAAGTGGAAAGTTGAGAGAAGTGTGGGAGAGCGGAGGAGAAGCGTCTACTCTGCGTCCGCCATGACCCGGAAGTCCCGTACAAACATTTATTAAAGACCTTGCAGTATTTTGTAAAATTTTGAAAAAAGTGCATAATATGTCTCTTTAAAGTTTGTAGATAAAGCTGGCCTATCCTGCCACACTAACCCAACGGCAACTGCCTGCCAAAGGGGGAAGCCCTGCACCTTAACTTCCACTGTAGCCTGATATGAACCTCTGCAGAAATGCCACATGTTAGATTTACACAGACCTCAGAAAATATGGTTGGTGTGTTTGGCATTTCTTTCTGCCTATTTCCAGTTACCACTTCTTCTTCATTGTTTTCAAGATATGTAGAATGCTAGATTGGTAGGAAAAATGACAGTTGCCCAGCATTTAAAAGCTCCAGCTCACACGACATGGGCTTAGTCTGTCCTATTGCTACATCTGAACTACATACAGGATGTAAAAAAGAAAAAAGGAAGTTCAGCACTGCAGAAAATAACCTACACCGCCACCTACAGTAGGGTTTGGTAGTGTAATTACAAAGCAGCACACACAACAATGGACAAGCAAAAAGGCCATAAATTACAAAATATTACACATGTAAACTATGTAAGGGACTCCTAAGTAGAACAATTAATCCTGCACAAGAAGAGAAATGAGAGGGGGCACGGTTGTGTAGCTGGTAGTGCCACCGTCTCACAGCTAGAAGGTCCTGGATTCAATTCTCGCCGGGGACACTTAGGGTTCGTCCTGAGTGCGTGTTAAGTTCCCCCATGACTTCAGCACCCACACCCTGGGTGGGGTTGGCGAAAGGGCCTTTCTGTGTGGAGTTTGCATGTTCTCCCCGTGTTCCCTTGGGTAGCTAATGTGAGCTACCCTCACAAAAACATGCACACAGTCCTGGGCTACAGATGCCCCCTCTAACCAACCGGGGCGCCAGATGGGGTGGGGAGGATCTGGCCGGAATAACGTCTTCCTTCCACGCGCTACTTCCGGCCAGAGAAGCCCCAACCTGTCTGGTGAAAAGAAGCGGCCTGCTCACTCTTCAGGATAAGAAGGAGACCTGAGCTCAGTGTAGGGCCCTCCGGGGGTTGGAAGAGGGTGAGCAACACCCAGGACTGACTAAAAATGGGAAAAAAATCTGGGATAAAAATTAGATTAAAAAAAAGAAGAGAAATGAAAGATGCTGCAAGCAGAAGTTTGTTCAGTGATTGCTTTACTGACATTGCCCCATCGGCATGGCAAGCAATAAAATACAAAGTTATATTCACAAATGATGCTTAAAATTTTACGGTTTGAAAAAAACGACGGATGTTAGCACTTTGTCCAGTGGTAGCATCATCATCTCTGGGCTCCGAGACATCCAGTGTGATGGCAGTCAGTGTCACAGGAGTCCGTCATGACATTGGGGTTGTATTTTTGATCACTGCCATTGGCAAAGCTCATTTACATTCCTGTGAAGGCAACATTAATGCAGGGAAACATTGAGACTCTATTAATGCTGCCTTCAAACTGCTCCAATTAGTATTATTTGTACTACATTTTTATGGCAATCAACTGTCAACAGTTACATAACATGACACCATACTGATTTTTCATTCATCTTACAGTCACTAAATTGGCCAATTATTATTATTATTATTATTATTATTATTATTATTATTATTATTATTATTATTATTATTATTATTATTATTATTATTATTATTGGTATTATTATTATTATTATTATTATTATTATTATTATTATTATTATTATTATTACCTAATTGTATGTGTATGTGTTCAACCCTGAAATGCAAAATAGGTGCATATTCACAAGTGAAATTGATGAAAAAAAGAGTAAATATCTTGGATTCATACTGTCTGATAAGAAATAAAGGTAAATATAAAGAGCACTGCAATTTTTCTATTTGAATTTCCATGTCATCCAACCTTTTTTGGTTTGGGATTCTATAAGATCTTAATAATGGATGACAGCCTGCTTATTAGTGTTTCCCTCCTCTGTAAAAGCAGCGGGTTGGTCCATACCCAAGTGGACAACTGTTATCTGAAAAAAAAAACAAAAAAAAATGACAAGCATTTTGAGATACCTCTAAGCCAACGGGGGATGACCCTCAACGGACACATTTTGGGTGGGGTGTCACCACAGCTGAATACACCGAGATGCACACTCACAAGTCACAACAAGCCCAAAGGTTAGAGGCGCTGGCGCACCAGGGATTTGTAAATCCTTACACCCCAACAGGGATTTTCAGTCAGGTGTCAAAGATATCAAAACCAGCACATGTGGGCTTCAAAATGTTTTTTGTTTGTGCAAGATTGTGCAGATGTATTCATCTGTTACTGGAGCAGAAACGCATCCACTGGTGGGTGGTCTGTCACCATCCTTCTCTGCTGCCCACCCGCATGCGAGGATCTGCCTTGTTTGCATATTTATAGGGAGGATGTTTGCTGTTAGAAACCCGCTGTTTGAGCGTATGAATTAGCTTAAGTTCAGCAGTTGCCATGGCCGCGGATATGGTTGTTTTGTTTGAGCCCATTGAAATATACACATACACACAAACATAAGACAACCACCTCATCCTTCCACCCCCAACCCCCTTACCACTGCTGTATGGCTTTCTTATTTCACACTCGTAAATATAAATATATCATTCTGCTGAAAGATTCAGAAAGTGGCAATCTTCTAAGATTTAAACATCCAGCGGAGCATATCTGAGCGAGGCAGCCTTGTGCACTTATGCTTCAGTGCTGCACGATGCCCTGCAGGTCGCATGGAGGACATATGCAGCTACAACACGATGCTCTCAGTCATGTGGCACACTGCTAAAGAGGTGAAGGAGCACGTGACGGCCGCTCTACCACAGCACAAGCTGTCAGGAGGGAAGAGGAACCGAGGAGCCCAGGAACCTGGAGGGATTGCAGACACACACACAAAACATGCTCCATGCTCCGATACTCTGTGTCACAGAGTATAGACTGGGTCTCATGGATGAAGGACAGCTGACTCGCCCTGCTCTGTGGGCACGTCCACACAAATGGGTGAACACGAGAGCGGAAGGGAAGTTTGTGCGGTGTTTGTTGGTGCAATCATCGTCAAAAATCCCCAAATCAAGACAAACAGATTTGGTTGTGACAACCAACTCTGCAAGTACACATTTAACTTTTCAAACACTTACAAACAAATACTGCTTACTTGTTTGCAATCTGTGGTTTGTATTGATATATTAGCAGACTCAAAAAGGGTAAAAGGTTTTGCAACTCCAGGAGCTATTTCATCATCTGCTAACAAGTCATCCCATGTTGTATACTGCTGAAAACGCCAAAGCTCTGTGTGTCATGAGCACATTACACATGCTGAGATAAGAATGGCTGTATTAGATACTGTTTAGAGGGACGTGACAGCCAGCACATAAAACTGGACCTGGCAGGGAGGATGGCAGCAGGATTATGGCCTTAAAATAGGTCTTTAAAAATAAGAAATAAAAAGCAGACGACATTCTTGTAAGTGAAGGATACAAACAGTACTAACTCCAGGTCTTCCCCTCACTCTTCTAAAGTCTAGTCCATCTGGGCATAAGCACTTCTTTATTGTTTTTTTAGATAGATTTTTTCTTCAATTTGGGCAAATGTTCACACAGAACCACAGTTTTGGCCATTGAACTGAGTTTTCTTTCTGGTTCGGTCTTGACATTTTACACCGGCCTTTCCTCAGTTCATTACGTCTTTTTATGACCGGGAATCATTTATAGCACAGGTGAGCGTGCAAGTATAAGATATGAGCATGTGAATTTAAATAGGAGATCGGAAATTATGGTTTGAGGCCAAGGTTTCCAATCAGGGTAGAGGGTGAGGCTAGTACTGGAAGACACATGGCAAACTACCGGCTATACACCACGTCAGCCTTGAGCCACAAGTATGTGGGAGGATACATCTGCAAATATACATCTTTGGGATTGTCCGTACAAGAATGATTGTTCTCAACGAAAGAGTCGTAACAAAGCAACAGGTTTGTTTGGGTGGCGGTACAGTAGGTATGCAGACGGTTTTTCTCACCTCGCCCTTTTATTAGACAATATACCATGTTATTTTATCCCTATGTCATTTATTATGACACACCGGCTGCTCGATCAAAAGGGAGGGATGGAGGAACACGTACATGGACTATATGACTAAGCCAGTTGTGTCTGAGTCCAGTAGTCAAATCACGCAACATGTTGCTTCAGTCGGATTTTTGGATGGAAAATTTTTAATTGTGATGTTAGGGCACATTAGATGAGTCAGAAGGAACCTTCCCATCATTGTTGGAGAACTGGTACAGAAAACATCAGGAGTTACTCGTGACCAATCGAAGCATGCTCATAGTAAAACGTGTGACCTTTGTTCAGTACATGTTTAAACATTGGATTAAGGGCTTTAACTCATATTCTTGCATCTGATTCATCAGTGGCAATGATATATTTACATTTAAGAGTTATTAACCCTGATCCTGGACCTGCTGACAGAAAATACAAAATGCACTCACGGGCTCTTCAGTTTCAGTTTCAGTTTATTTTTATTTGTTAGAGAGGGACAACGTACATTAAGAAACATTTTATAAAATAAAATGTAAATGTACCCAATTGTAGCCAAAAGGCTAGTTTACATTGGCAGTCCCCCTGCCAGAAATAATAGGCTAGTACCTAGTAAAAAAAGATTAAAACACAAGTACAAACACATCAGCAATAACATATAACATATATAATTCAACCCTTACAATATACACACTTCTCTGTAATCATCTCCGATGTGTAGAGACTAATAACTGGCCTTAAACGGACTGATCATGGAAGTAAAACAGTGGACTCCTGACCAAAATAGCAACAACTGGACCAAAGGATGCAAAGGAAGACGAAGGGTGCAGATGACAGGAACACAGTCTGTAAACAGTTAATGTCAGCGCCATAAATGATTTCTCAAATCTGCTGTGTTCCTTCTCTGGTCTCATTACCTTTCTCAATGAACAGTCATGCTGGAACCATGGAAGGGGTAGGATTTTCTACAAGCACAGTCCAACATACTCAGGGTTTAATAAGCTGGTAAAAAAAACCTTTAGGAAGAGGTGATTTTACCTTGAACCACGGAAGCCATCCTTGTTTGGAATAAAATATCACAAAACATGCATGATTTAACATTTGACCATTTGACTTTGTTGAAAGGTTAACTAATGAAAGACAAAGGGACTGTTCTTGGTGTGTCTTTCCTCCCTCCTTTGACTCTGGTGCTGCAAGGAATTAGATGTTAGGAATGTTTTCATGACTCATGACTGACTTTAACTGCAACGAGACTGACAAAGAAGCCTCATGTAAAAAGCAGCTGCAAATGAGTGACATATTGAACGAATGTGGGTTATTTCCTTAGAACATAACTTTGACTGGAGGATCGACACTTTGAAGCCGCCTGTTGGGGGGTGAAGAAGAAGAGGAGAAAAACATGTGTTGGGGATATTTTGTTTGCACGTTGTTTTGACAGTTTTTAACCCTCAGCCTAACAATTATAGTACCACATCTGAACCTTGTGAGCTCATCACCAAGGTGACAGAACAGCTAAACAACACAGGCTGAGTGAGATGAGGGGGGGTGCACTCAAGCTTCAGTATAGCTAAAGCTGTCATACCCTCATGCATCAGTGTCTGTTATTACATGGGAATTAGTGGATATGGATGGATGGATGGATGGATGGATGGATGGATGGATGGATGGATGGATGGATGGATGGATGGATGGATGGATGGATGGATGGATGGATGGATGGATATACAACTGATCTGGTATTCTGGAACCTTCTTCATAGTGGATATTTGCAACATTTTACATGTCACAAACACTTATCATTGTTTATTTGTTCTCAGCTTAAAACAGAACTAATTATCGGTAACTGTGGAGTAGATTAGACAGATTTTGCTGTTGTGAGATGCAGTATTGATGTTTCAGCCTCTTTCAACTTTCTTTTAAGAGGGGAAAAAAAAGACCTTGAGACATCAAATATCAAACATCTTTAAAACTTACATCTGCTTGTATCCCAATGGGTGTTCACAGGAAAGTCATGTTTCATGCTGTATTTGGATAGTCTGACCCATCCATCTATAGATCTTCTATAGTGGTTTAATACTATGCAGGGTCACGGGGGTCTGCTGGAGCCAATCCCAGCTCATTACAGACAAAAGGCAGGGGTTGATCCTGGACAGGTCGCTGGTCTATCACAGGGCCACACATACAGACACATGGCTATACATGCTCACACTTACACCCACAGGCACTTTAGAAGCATCAATCACCCTAACACACATGTTTCTGGACTGTAAGAGGAAACCGGTGTACGCGGAGAAAAACCCACAGAAGCACGAGGAGAAGATGCAAACTCCACACAACAAGAATCCTTCTGGGCTCGGGAGTCGAACCATGAACCCTTTTGCTGTGAGGCAACAGTGCTAAACACTATAGCCTTATAGACTATAGCAGCCATCCTTTTTTTTATTCTTTGTTCCCAGGGATTTTTTTTATGGATTTCCAGGGAGTAACACTAGCAGACCTAGAACCCCAGACACCACTGGACAGGCATACAAGTAGTCAGAGAAATTAAACATACAGGACTGTCTCATAAAATTAGAATATTGTGATTTTCTGTAATGCAATTACAAAAACAAAAATGTCATACATTCTGGATTCATTACAAATCAACTGAAATATTGCAAGCCTTTTATTATTTTAATATTGCTGATCATGGCTTACTTACAGCTTAAGAAAACTCAAATATCCTATCTCAAAAAATTAGAATATTCTGGGAATCGTAATCTTAAACTGTAAGCCATAATCAGCAATATTAAAATAACAAAAGGCTTGCAATATTTCAGTTGATTTGTAATGAATCCAGAATGTATGACATTTTTGTTTTTTTAATTGCATTACAGAAAATAAAGAACTTTATTACAAAATTCAGATTTTCTGAGACAGTCCTGTATAATGTAGGCAGAATGAAAACCAGAGTGGAATCAAGAAAAGACAACTGAAATGATCGGTGAATAAGTGTTGTAGGTTGGAGTAAAACTTCTAACTTAGTAAAACCGTCAGTCTAAGTTGGCATTATAAATTATTGTTTTAAATAAAGGTTTTTGGACGCCCCTGTATAGGTTAATGCATTGAGCCAATCCCAGCCCTATTGCGATTGGTTCAGTATGTTTTGTACCGGTGGAAATGGCTGTGATCTATTTACCCGGAGAAGCTTTTTGCAAAGAGACCGGCCGGCCCAGTAGGCTATTTGAAAGCGTATTTAAAGAGTTGCAGAGCAAGCTGTACTGTATCATGTGACACTTAATAGCTTGATAATATTCAAGTAAAGTGCTGTGAGACATAAATCTTGTTTACTTGCCAGTTTGCAACAGATTAAAAGAGAGAAATGTGACCTTTAAAACAGACCTTTGAATTCAGCTGATTTTATCAGACTCAATTGTACTAAACCAGATACATCAGAGCAGCAACCATTTGTGAAACGATTATTTCATGCTAAACCATCTGCTGATTTCAAACTTAACATACAATAATGGATTACCATTTATCATACCGCCAGTTTTGAACACATTTAGATTGACCACCTTAGTGCTGTATTAGCAACTGGTTCACCTCTTTCTACTTCTGCACCCGTTTCAGACAGGTGGTACAACCTGTTTGAAAAGGGTGCCGAAGTAGAAAGAGGTGAACGAAGAAGTGTGTAAGTACATTGCACATTGAATTAATTACAAACTTGTTATATGTGGCTGATCAAAAAACCCTGTGATGCTAACAAACAAAACAAACTGTGTGTACTATGCTTATCTCACAGTAACCATCAAACAATGTTAGAAAATGGATACCATTTATAACATTTAGGAAAGCAAAGCCCTTCCACAGCAGAATATATGACCTCCATTTTTTAAATAGTCATAATGCGTAACCTACAAGTCACCATAGATCTGTGGCATGGACGCCATTTATCAGAAACCATCTGTGTCGAAATGCTTGGCTGAGATAGAATGATAGATGGGCAAGAAGAAACCCAGAGACGGAGTTGAGAGCTGTTTGGCTGTGCAGGCTGGAGGCAACATGCAGTGCAAGGCCTGAGCCACGATGATCAGAGAGCATGCAGATGATAAGCCTATATATAGAAACATGCAGCAGGAGGGACACAAGCTACTTCCTTTCAAATGATTCAGAAGGATGGTCGGACTTGGGCTGTACTAAGCACACGCAAGAAGCTGACAATTCATCACTGTACCATTGTGGTTTTGCAAAATAAAAATCGAGAGCAAGGAGTCTGTTTTGACTGTATCATATTCAAATTTGACTTTGATCAAATGTCACCACTAGAATGAAATGAGAGTATAAACTGTATTATGCAAAAGTTGCATGAAAATATGATCACAAAAACTGATTGCCGGCTGTTCATATCAAGTTTGGACAACGATGAGATTCTCATCCATCAAAATGGTTTTGATGATTTTTTTAAACTTTGCAGCATTTACTTTCAAATTGATAAATATCACGTCCACTTTATTTTGAAAAAAAAGTGTGACGGCGGATAATTACAGTAAAATCAGCAAAAAAGCCACATCTTCCTACTGAAGTCCACTGCAGTAAGAGGGGAAACAGAACTTCTAAAACAGAAGTGACAACAAGCTCAAGTTGATGAATCCTTGTTTACATGAAAGATCCTCGCAAGGTCAAGATCAGTGCGCTTGCATGGGTTTGTTCTTATGCGTTAGCCTCTCATGAGGTCAGACGAATGTTAAATCTGAGGAGACACACACCTCATGTGACTTTATAAACCTGATGCCTCCTGCAGTCGGACTTTAGCTGGAGACGTAGCAGAACACTGCGTCAGTGTCAGTGCGTATGTGGGCTCATGATAAGAAGAACTCAGGTTTTATAACTTCTCCATAATTACCCACAGTATAGTTATGAGGTACTGTAATACAGCAAACACAGCATTCGAAGTGATCAAACTGAATTCAGTAGCAGGACTGTTGTGAAACACTTAAATTGAATGGTATACATAAACATATTCTCACTATGACTGTACACTGGGTACACAATTAAATAGTTATCCCTTTATACTTTTTAGTCAGTATTTTATGGATCGAAATTGCATGGAATTGTCTTGCTGACAAGCAGCTTTGCTTCGTAAACAACTTTTACAAAGATGAAACTAAAAGTAACAAAGACAACACAGTAGATACCTAAATCATCCTGGACTCCATTGTATTTCAATTGTATCTATAATTATTTCGAAAGAGAAAAAAGTTTGTTAAACATGAAAAAAAAAAAATTTGGTTAGAAGTATTACAAAATAACGTTTGGCAAAACACAAGGAAAGAGTGTTTGATCAACACTGACTGCATACTTGACTTGCTGCTAAATGTGGTTTCCTGCTTGGATTGAGCTTGGTGAACCAAGTACAAACACATTTTGGTAAATTCCAAATGACATAAAATCACCTGCATCCTGGAAGTCTTTTTTGCAGCCCTGCATAAACTACAGACATATCAGCTGATTTCGATTAAATAGATTTGACATTCATGTTGAAGTGCCATTCTTCAAATAAATAATGCATCATTGGTAGCTACATAGAAATAAACAATCTACTGTGTGCTCAATGTATAATAAGTTACTTGATAGTATACAAAGTAGTCCTAAACAGCCACAATTGGTGTAATGCTGCACCACATGAAATGTTATCTGCAGAACAGGACCCATGAGTACCTGATGTGACATATATTACCATGAAAATACAACAGAAACAGTGTTTGCGGTGGGGGTCCTCAGGGACTTTTGCCTCATCAATCACACTGAGAGTCACTTCCTCACTGTAACGCACTTGTGATTTCTTAAGAATGCAGATTAATCACTAACATCTGGCTGCTAGCAATGATCTGTTTGCCATGCACAGAAAACCACATTTGTACTCCCTCTATTGATATATTCAAAGCGCTTCCATTGCTCCAGCAAACATGACACCTTGCACATGCTCTCTTGGCGTCAGATCTGATGGGAATGCTTCCCTCATATGAAATTTTAAAAACTGAATATGACTATGTGCAAACAGAAACATACACCTCATTCAAATAATCTGTACGCCATTCAGACTTAAGGCCTAACTCATAACCGCTTGCAGAGCCATTTCAATCATATCATTAGATATGTGTAAAGATTTTGTTTTTGAATTCCAAAACATTTCCAAAAAGCCACTTGGGGGACATTTGTGTCTTTGCGTAAAACCCATTAAGTGGTTCATCTTTGTGCAGCATTTGGAGAGTCTTCGTGATTGTAATATAGGAACATTCAGAAGTCAAAACAACCCAGCTCTATCATTTAATGGTAAGGAGATTAAACCTTCATTACGGACAAAAATTATGTGAATCAAAGCAGTTTTGAGTTAAAATAGGATTTGTTTTGCAGTGGCAATTAATGTGTGCACACAAAGCAATGAAGCTGTGTCAAAATAAATTGCTATTTTAATCCTCTGACAAAGTTCAAAAATGTCATTACATCTAAGCGATAGTGTGGATAGAGCTCCTGCTGACAAACTGAAGTAATTTTAACTTTGTCTTTAACTACTGTCATCAGATGCAAAAATGGGAGTGTTTAAGGCCTCTGCTTCCCACAGTTGTTTATTTGTCATAAATGCTGATCCATTTCTACGGAAACCACGGCCATAAACTCTCCTCCTTTTGCATCTGTTGACAGCAGTTTGCAAGATATCTAGTCTATGTTATAATGTGTTTTGCACACATATAAAGTTGAAATTAAGTTGGGTTGTCTGCACTCTAACACCTAAGTGGAATTACATTTATAATCTCATCTGAAGCTTAAAATAGCTATTTATTTCAAGGTAGCTCCTGTCCCCTCTGTACTAATGTTATGCTGACTGTTGTTTATCTGCCACCTCATACTCTAACTCAAAAACTGCTTCAATTCACATTTTGGTCCCTAATGACAGTTTCCACTCCTTACCATCTAACAATAAACCCACAGTTGATTTAACAATGAAATGTTGTAGAGTTACTGTGTTCACAAGAATAAGACAGACAGATAGACGTTCTTGTTATTCATACAGAATGTACAATGATCTGACAGACAACCAGGCAGATAACATTATTCCTCTGGTCCTGACCGTTTGCTGGTTTAAGTGATTATTTTAATAATAACTGAATTAGTCCGTCATGTTTTTTTTTTTATGTTTACATTTAAACGCTCAGCTTTGTTTTGCCAACCAACACAATACTTTCATGATGACTTGGACAGGAAATGTACAGAAACTAAGAACACTGAGCTGTCAAACCATATTCTCGTATTAGAAGTAGGGCTTACATCCGGAGGTTCAAGCCCCGGAACGGCAACCAAGATGAACCACCTTGGGCCCCTGAGCAAAGCCTTAACCCTAATTGCTCCATGGTGTGTGTGTCTCAGATGTAAGTCGCTTTGGATAAAAGTGTCTGCTAAAGGACAGTACTAGTAGTGTTTACATGTTTATATAAACATATAAACATATCTTTCCTCCCCGCTGCCATAAGACTGTACAACCAGGCCTGCTCTCAGTACTTTACGGACAATAACACGTGCAATAATAACAATAACAAGATGTGCAATACCATATGTGCAATATCTGTCTGTCTAGCTCACACACATTTTTTTTTCTTTTTTTTTCTTTATTAACATACAGTGCAAACGATGACAAAAGACAGCATCAGTATGTGTGTGTGTGTGTGTGTGTGTGTGTGTGTGTGTGTGTGTGTGTGTGTGTGTGTGTGTGTGCGTGCCGTGTTTGAGTGTAAATAAGGTGATGAAAATAGGTACATAAATTGAGAATATTGATTTGAGAGTGAACAAATAAATAATTATCATATAGAGTGGTGTAGCATGATATCATATAAATATAGCATAATAAATATAGTAATATCCTAATATAACATAATTTGTATAAAATATTATAACATATAACCAAATTATATCACCATACTATTATATATTACAATATAATACTATAGTTTAACATCCCAAGAGATTTCATAACTTATAATAATATGAAACAATATATCATGATAATGCCAGAAATAATTATTAGAGTTAGAATTGGTGATTTATGTTTTGCAATGAGGGGTGAGGTCACACATTTTTCTTCTCTCTCGCACTACCTCTACTTCCATTGCAATGTACTGTATATATTGTTTATATCTCGTAATTATATATATTTTCTACTTTTTTTACTTTTTTTTTTTTTACCCTTCCCCTGCATGTGTGTGTTAAGTGTACTGCTGCTAACAAGTGAGTTTCCCCATTTAGGGAGGAATAAAGGATTATCTTATATTATCTCTTATCTTATATGAAGTACCTAATGAACATAAAAGTGCCTTGCCGGCTGAATTAATTAATTCTACTTTTAATCACAGCCCGAGCACAGAAGTAGAAGTTTGACAGCAACCACAACACATCCAAGTTCAACTACTCCTAGGTTCAACCGAAGTACACGCCCAGGGTCCCTCCCAGCCAATCACAGGCTTCCCATCGGTTCACGTCCAGCCAATCATCTACGGCGAAGGCGGGCCACAAACGCTGTTGCTGGGGTAGTTCCCTGATGACCGCTCAGCCAATGAAATCGCAGCTTCGAGTTGTCAAGAGAAACGATTGGTGGAGACACACCCAAGGGGCGGGACCGCGAGCTTCTGATTGGACGGCGGCGCTGTCACTCACTTCCCCGAGTTAGTCGCTGTTACTGTAGTTTAGAGTCATCCAGACACATGAGTGAGCGTAGCAGCGCACATATATCGCTCTAAAACAAATTTTTACTTTGTCATTCCATCATTTTATGAACTGTACAATTGTGTAAATAGATTTTTATTTTTTTTATAACGAGCCAACATGAAGATGGAACTTAATTCTCTCTTACTGTTGCTGGAGGCTGCAGAGTACTTGGAAAGAAGAGACAGAGGTATTTTTTTCAGGATAAAGTGACAAGTCGGCATCAATAATATGAATTTGTGAATGGGGAACTGGGATGACAGCTAACTTTTATCCTTTTATTTGGCGTTAACGTGTCCTGCCATAGTCCCAGTGCAGGTATGATGTCACTTTAAAGTCTCAGTCTGACACAGAGCAGGCGCATGGGGGAAAAACTGGACCCAAACGCTGCAAAAATGATAGCTGCAATTTATTATTTTATGGATGTCATATGCTTTTGAGCAAATCTCGCAATGTGCCGAACACAGGTCATGTGTTGAATGCACTCTGAATGTGCCTTTTGTGTGTTTTTAATGTACGAAAATTAGTAAACAAGGGCAAGCACTGAAATTTCAAGCCGGTACTGTAGTATGAATTAGTCGAATTGGGACGGATTCACATTTGATAATGTTTAAATGTTATTTATTGACTCTTAACTTGTATAACTTAGTCATAATTTTCGGTATGATCATCGTAGTAAACTAACACTCTTTTTCTTTGACTTGTCAACAGAGGCAGAACACGGGTATGCGTCTGTTTTACCATACAGCAGCGACTATTCACGAAAGAAAACGAAAGCCTCGCCGATTTCCAGAAAAACTAAAAACAATAGGTAAATATGACTCTTGTTTTTCTTTCTGTTCCGTTTATCCACGCCAGCCTCACCACGCTGGACGTTTGCGCGTCACTTTTCAGGCACACTGAAGGCTGATTTATGGTCCCGCGTTACACCGACGCAGAGCCTACAACCGTCGCCGCGTAGCCCTACGGCGTAGGCTCTGCGTCGGTTTAACATCTCATTGAGCGGAGCTGGGCTGGGCTCTGTGTTTTGGTCTCTCCCGTAAACAGTGCCACGCGTACACTGTCAAATCTGCTGCCTCTGCTCTGTCCTGTTTCACTCTCACCTACCCCCACACACACCATGCGAAGAAGAGGATTTAACCTTTCGCTTTTCCCTTTTCTTTCTTTTTTTGTGTGTGTGTCTGTGTCGCACGGACGCCGTGCGTTCACCTGTTTTTGGAGCTTTAATGCCGCGTTCCATTTGTCCTCGGAAGTGGGAATTTCCCAGTTCCCAGTCGGAATTTTCAACTGGAACGCCCCTCGAAGTGGGATTTCCCACTGGGAAAGTGGGAGAGTCTTCACCACCCCCGAGTTCACATTCCAAGATGGCTGCCCCGTTTGTAAACAGTAGAAGAGAGCTCTGTAATAATTCGTAGCACTTCTTTCTAGTTTTGGTCACACTAAATCAGTCATATACAAGTATTGTTCAGCATATATATGCTGCTATAGTGTACTTCACATTTTTCATGTGGTATATGAGAACTACAAACTTGTTTTCCGACTTTGTAACTGGAACGCTGATAACTCGGCTGTGACGTCATTCCCAGGTCCGAGTTCCGACTTCCGAGGTAAATGGAACGCAGCATAAATCCGTATCTTCTTCATGCGCCGAGTGTGTTTTGTTTTAATGCGTTTTGACTGTTTAAAGGGAAAGTCCTGTAGTTAGGAAGCTCATGTTGCAGACACACACGGAGAACACTTGAAGGCCTCATCGCTGTCTTTTAAAGGCTCAATTATGGTTCCGAGTTAAATCGACGCAGAGCCTACGCCATGGGGTACGGGTTGACGTGCAACGTACGGTGTGCGTCGCCGCGTACCCTACGCCGTAGGCTCTGCGTTGGTGTAACGCGGAACCATAAATCCGGCCTTACCAGTTATTACACCGCGGTGTTGTCGTGAGACGTTCACGGACACTCCTGCGTTTGACCCAGTTACTCTCTTGCTGCACTGTTGTAAGGAAATCCACGGAATTCCATTACATAAAAGCAGGTTTCAGTTTCGATTCGGTATGGAGGGGTGGTTTAAGGCCATTTAAACATCAGCTGGTTAACATTTAATTGTACACTTTCAATTTAAAAGGACTGTGCTGTCAGTCTATTACTTACTTATTACTCACTTTTTCACTTATATGTATGCTTTTCTCTGTCAAATTTGGAAAAACAGTGAAACCTACATTATAATTATCCATTGTTTGACCTGGCATTTTCTTAATTTTAAATCATTCTCCTTCCCACAGAAAAATTAAGTTCCATGGTAAAAATAAATGACACTGATATCAGTTGCTATTTTTGTAAAAACATTTCTTGAGTCAAAAAAATCAACTGACAAACTGTTTAATATTTTAAACTGTAGTTCCTAAAGACAGGCTCGTATATCGACCGTATATTTGTCAGTGGAATCAATTGAGTACGTGGGTGCTACCCCCAAACATCTACTCTTGGAGGCTGTCAAACTTTCTGCACATTTTTTTTTTTTGCAGGTTAATTTTGTGCATTTGGGCAATCGTGGATGCTTTTGTCCTATAAACACCTGTGATGTCGTATAGATGAGATGTATGTGGGACTTTCTAAAACTTTCTGCATCCGTTAGTGCTGCCCCCGGACAATCGAAGTTTAATCCAGACGAACCAGATTAATTCTTTGTATTGAAGAGTAAAATAATAAGAATGCCTGACCATTCTGCTAGGAAGTTACATGTTTTGACAGTTCTCCCAAGAACATCATAAGATCAAACTCTAAATTAAAAATTAAAAATAGAACAAAAAAAATTGTTTTGATGGGTAATGTGTCGGGGAACCACTCTTAGGAAATCCTTCTGCAGCAGTGAGTCTGAGTGTTATGTCACAGCATGCAGAAAGGCTTTCAAGCTGTGTAGTTTTGTGAAAATGAAAGCGTTATTTTTAGTTCAAAATAATCGTGCACATCATTCTGCAAACCTTTGATATGGCACTACAGTGAAAACATTTGTTTATGACGTGTGTGTTGGGGGTTGCTAGGGGTCTTTGTACGTGTACCAGGTGGGTGTGGCAGCTGAAACACAAACCTATGCCCTGAGACAAACATCAGCCCACTGAGCCTCAGGCTGGCCTTTCCCTTCTTGTTCTTGTGACTGCACTGTGGGCAAATTCCTCAGCTCCTTTTATGTACTCCTTGCAGCTTTTTTTAGGCATCGACAAGATGCGTGAGGTGTATAGACACTTGTTGGAGCTGAAGCTGAGGGTGAGGGTGACTGGGAATTACGAGGCACAAAGCTGGCTTTGTGCAGCCATCATCTGGTTATAGCACTTCATATGATGCTCGAATGTGCAAATTAAAACGGATAACATGTTTTGTAACAGTGCGGTATCTGTTGGTACACACAGTACAGAAAAAATACATTGAAGGGGTTTCCTTGGTTACTTCCAGGCCCTTGCTGAATCAAAATGCTACTAAAAATAGACCTGGAATTTTATTGGCAAGAGTTTTGTTGCTTTGCTTCTGTCACAGAAGATATATGTGAATATAAATAACGCAAAGGACAAGAAAAACCCTGCTCCGTCTTTTTTGTAGCCTCGATTTCCCTCCTGGGAGTGGGAAATGTTGTGAGGGGGAGTTTTCTATCCTATATAAAAGCTGATGGAAAGCTACTTTACAGGCTTGTAATCATTAGACAGTTTTGCATGTCACACACAATGCTTTTACACAACATGTAAAGGTGTGCGTTGATCTGCTGCGCCCCCTCCCTCTCAATGGTTTCCTGGTCATGCCGTGTGCTTTGACTGGGACGTTTCCCCACATGTTTGAATAGCAACACTTCCTCCACGGTGGAGTAAAGCTCTTTGTTTGCCTTTGAGATCGGCGGTGCTGCGACATCCTTGGGAGATGATTTTGTGCAGATGCCACATTATCATAGGGTCAACTGTAACCCTTTTCCGGTGCCGCAAAAACAGCGTTGTAGCGCGGATGCCTAGGGCCTTCCCCATCACAGCTGTGGGAACCACTGCCTCGCAAGCACAAGGGCTCTCAAACGCTGGAAAGTCTGAAAAGGCTTGTTGTCAGTCTGGCCCTTTGTTGTTGCTGTTTTTGTTTTTATTGCTGTGGTATCCATGACGGTGTAATGAACAGAGAGCCTGTTTCAGATGGACTGCAGTGCCCTCCCGGCTGCGTGTCATAATAGGGGCTCTCCTCGGAATAGCCCACATGCTGAGGAATTCTGGAGCGTCTAGGCCTCCAGACGTCTGAGTGTGTTTTTATTCCATGTCCACGCTGCTGCTCAAGTCAGCGTGCAACAACAACAGCAGTGGGTGCATGCTGTTTGCATGGTTGCAGACATGAAGGGGGTCGTCCAGCAGTGCTGCACATGCCGCTCTTTCTCCGAGCCATTTTTTGCCGTCCGGCGCCTCCTCCCGCTGATGAATGCCACACAAAAACGGAAAAAAAGATTTTAAAAGCTTGCAAATTTTACATAATAATGCAGAAATAGGATTTAAAACATCACCAGAATCCCACAACAATTGAAAACTAACGAGGCCATCCATGGTTGCTTATTTATTGAGCAACATGTTTCGAATATAGCACTTATGTGATTATAAAAATATTTTGAACATTGGCTTTCAGAATCTGGCTTGACCCGCCTTCTCTGATGATCAGTTCTGCACATCAGCCTGCAGGATCTTTAGCTCATTCCTTCACTCCAGCTCCAGCTCTTGCTCGGTTTCCTCACATGAACTGTTCCCCTCGGGTCCTTCCACCACCTCTCCCATTAATTAAGGCTCAGACTCTGACTTGGCCATGTCTTTTTTAATTCTTATTTTTAACTCTTCTGTGGTGGAACTAATTGAGTGCTTAGTCTCATGGTCTCGCTGTATTGCCTTAAGAACCTGAATTTAATTTCACTTTCTCTTTGGATTCAGTAAAAAAAAAAGAAAAGTATCCTTATCATTTTTCATCAGAATTTTCTAATATTATTCAGAGTTAATGTTTATGGAATAGAAGAGAATGCATTTGTTTCTATTGGGTGTAGCGGATACAACAAAAATGTCCACACAAATAGATACTATCTTTACAAGGATTTAGATGCTATAAAACAAATGCAATTCCCTTAAATAGTTTAAAATGTCACAGTATTAAAAAAGCTTATAGATATAAAACAGGTTTAAGTGCATATAGTTTGTCCACATGATCTTCAGCAAAGTACAGCCACTTTTTTGGGAACGGGGACTTTCTTCTTGCAGCCTTTCCACAAACACCTTTGTTCTTTATTGTTGTCCCAATGGTGGTTTATCATAAGACGATGTCAGAGAGGTCTACAACTGCTTACAAGTTCTCCTGAGTCCTTTACGCTAACGTCTCGCGTAACAGTTTTACAAGCAGTTTCTAGGTCGCAGACAAATATGATGTTGGGGATCCGAGCAACAACGCTTTGCATCTTCGTGGGATGTTTTTTATGTATACGGTTTTCAATTTAGGTATCCAGATATGTGGGTCTTGCTTTTTGGAGCTATCTTTGATGGTTGCGTGCTCCTGAGAGGGTAATTGGGGATCAGACTGTGGATTGAGTCCAAATTAGAGTCAAAATGCAATCTGTATAAGACTCTTTATTTCATGCATTTTTAAAAAACATTTCATTGTACAGCAGCTCCAGCATTCAAAAACCCCTAGAGCCAAATGAAGGCAGAAGGTGAAGACATAGAGCAGCCAAGGTCTCTCTCTGATCTCTTGAAACCTGTTAGTTTATTTGATCTTTTGCTTGGCATTTTCTGCAAAACTTTCCTTCATCCATCACACTTTTACATCAAAGCGTTTAACCGTCGTAATTACGCAGAGTCTCAGCTCTCACGTCAAACGATTTGAAGTTGTTGTTTTCTACTATTATGACTTTCTGCCCTGACTCTCATCTTCTCTCATTTCAGATCACACAACGAGCTGGAGAAACACAGGTAAGTTGATATCTGCTCTGATGTGGCTCTGATTCCCTTGTGCGTCTCTGAGTTGTGAACATAGTTGCTGAATTAATTGTGGCTGCAGGTAAATGTCAGATGAATTCCTCTCTGGTGAATGTCAGCCCGCATTGCAGGTTGGATCAGAGGTCATATTCCTCCAGTCTGAAACAAGATCTAAGATGATTTCGATTGGAAGCTTCGTGTCTATTAGATCTGTGTCCATTTCACGGTTAAGAACTCGTTTCTTGGTATGTAGGGGGAACCCTATCGTTATGATCTTGGCCCAGAATGAAACTGTAAACGGAGGCGGGGTGAATCCGGACCTGTCCTGCCGTTTCCTCTGTGCAGACTCTGAAGCCCACAGACTCACTGATCCTGCTCGACTACTCCCAGCATGCACTACACTCCAGCTCACAAATAGCTTTTCTTTTGCCCTCATTTTGGGAACAACTCATGGCGTTTGCATGAAAGGCGCCTGTTTGTGCTCCGTTCTGACTTCCACCGGCGGGAGCAGGATTTTACAAATTAAAAGAGGTTTCTCAACAGACGGCCTTGATGCTAATTGTTTTGGCTCTTCTTTTTTTTTTTTTAAACTTTCCACAAACTCTACTGAGAAACTGCCTTTTTTAAAAGGAAACAGCTGATGATGTGACTATCAGCATGTGTGCAGACGCTGAAATAGGCATCTTTCAGCCCGCTTGTGTGTGACACGCTGTCACTCACGTTGGAGGCTCGGGGTTTTGTCAGTCACATGTCTGGGAGTGAGTAACAGAGTGTGTGTGTAGAAGGAAACAAGTAAGGACATATTTCTGCCTGACCCGAGCGAGCGAGTGAGAGAGAGAGAGAGAGAGAGAGAGAGAGAGAGAGGCTCTGGATGATTGCAGTGTGTGTGTGTGTGTGTGTGTGTGTGTGTGTGTGTGTGTGTGTGTTAGCACACAGCAGTTACCTCACATCCAGCGACGGGTGTGGTTGGTTACCAACGAAGTGACGTCCAAACTGACAAATGCAAGTGCTGGTAAAGCCTTCCAAAATCAGTTTACTCACTTCCCCTGTCATAATTATGACACCATGTTTCTGCAAAAAAAAAAAAAAGAAAAAAAAAAGAGCTTTTTGACACCCAGTAGATGGCACGACTTGTAAAACCCTTGAATTTTTTCCCAATAATTAACTGTGCCATGATGTAAGGCCTCTAATACTAACAATTATCTTCAAACGCTGTCACATTGCGTTATCCTGCGGGACGAGTGGCGAGTTATTCTGTGTACCTCTTTCCCCTGCGACCGTTTGCACGGAAAAACCCGCTTGTTTGTGATGACAGGTTACCAACTGAACGGGTGTCGCTGTGAACGCTTTGCGACACAGTGAGCCAATTCGTGTCTGCACCTGCGACGGGAATTAACGCAAATTACGGTCCGACACACGACGCAAGTGTTGAAACTGCCATTTGCCCAACCAGGCGTACGTTTCGTACGTTTCACCTTATACGGCTGTGGAGTGTGTATTGGGAACAGACCATTGCATAAAGCTAAATCAAGATTTTATAGAGGCTGTTGTATTACTACTCATCTACATGGTTATAACAGTGAATTATTGTTATTATTATTATCATCTTACACTTGAATTCAGAACAGGAGGTGTATGTACGTTATTGTAGATGCTGTTTAGCAACTGCAAAGGACACAGGATTTGCAAAGCTTCATGGAGCTTAGGTTATGAGGACACTGAGAGATCGCTGGCTTTGTATTACATATGAATTTCATGGTCAGACACTTGAAGACACTCAGCTGAACCAACTAAGCTCTTCCTGTATCCTGTTTTCTGGACGTTTCTCCCCCTGTAATTGTAAGTCTTTGGCGGTCTGAAATATTTGGGACCTTTTGAAGTTTTGCTGGGTTTAATGCTACTTTTAAAAGGTACCAAACATTTAAAATGAGATGGCTGGAAATGTAGCCTGGCCAGCCATATCCATTCCCTTCAGGAAAATTTCCCCTTTCGTGACACAGGTCTGGTAGGCCTCCCATTCCCGGCAGTACAGAATGTACCAAACCAATCAGAACGGGGCTGGGCTTCATGACGTTATGCCCAAGGTATTCAGGTGCCAGCTTTTTTGTTGCCCTGCCTGCGTCACGTGTTTTATTCTCTCAGGAATGGTTAATGGTAACAGGCGTTGCTGCCTATCCCATGGCATCCAGGCATTTTCTTCTGTGTTCTGAAAATCAAAGTTGAACCTGGTGAACCAGAGTAATTCTTTGTGAAAGGAAAAGAGTTAGGATGGCTAATGGAAACAAATATAATATCACCACTTAAAAATGGCATTATATTCATTTGCACTACAGTTAATAAAGTTGTGGCCTAGTGTCAAGGGAGTCAAATAGTGGCATTTATGCCCTCCAACCTTTTTCCACAGTTTTGTCCCTCCCAGTCAGTTACTTTTTCCAACATCTTTAGTTCGTACTCTGTAGACCGTCTGCTGACTGAATACTTTCTGCTGATCGTCCATTTAAAAAAAAGAAAACAAAACAAGTCGTCCTGTTCAACCAGTTCAATGAACGAGTGACCAATTGGGAGCATCGGCTCGGAGCCCCAACCCTGGTTAATCTCCAGCAATCCCAGTATCGCCTCCAGAATCTCTGCCTCCTTCACACCCTCCGACGCCTCTCCGGGGAGGTGCTGCTGTTTCAGGCCTGACTCACTGTCTTTGTTTGGTCATGTGTTGTTTCTTTCTTTTTTTTTGTTGAAATCTTTCGGTTCACCCTCTTGCGGCACAGAGCCATCCTTGTACAGTTGTACGTTCACGAGGGAGACAAGGTGACTGACGCATGTCTGGTTCAAAGGCCGAGAGGCATAATGCGATCTTACAGGCAGGGCTGGTTTCTGAACTGGAATTTTATTTCCTGTATCGATACAAAAATCTTCTAGCGCTACTGTTTTTTTTAATTTTCATTTAAAAAAACAACGAGGCTCAATATCCAGTCCAACTTTTGAATAATCTGTCCATTTTTAAACCACTTTGTGATGTTTAATGTTCTGTTTCATTAGAATTATTTATTTTCATTGTTGAATTTACAGATCATTTATTTTGACTCATATTAGATTATGATTCTATCTCTTAAAGGCATGGCATGGTTGGTGATAAATTGAAGCTGTTGTAAAGTGCTATATAAATAAAGTACATTACATTACATTACATTAAATAACCAGACGTTTGATTATCAGAAAGTTTGCAGATAAGAGTTTTCTGGAAGTCAGCTAATCAATAAATCATTTAATGATTGTTTGTTAAGAATAATGAGACAGATGTCAGAGGAAAATATCATTTTTGTGATCTTCTGCTTGCTCAGTGTCTCTCAGCGCTGCTCTGGCAGACATTCCTGATGCACCCTGCACGTATTTCTGTCCTCTTATCACAAGGAGTCGTCTGCTGGGTGGGTGCAGAGACCCACAGGGTCATCCGTCCCAACGCGGCGCTCTTATCTGCAGCAGTCTGAGTGTAGCTGTGACAGCTCTGTTTAGACGTCCCCCCTCTCCCACCGTGACGCTGCTGTTTTTACCCCCCCCCCCCCATCATCCGCATCGGTGCAGGGCCGACAAAAAGCTGCAGAGCGGCAGCTCGACGCCTTCGGTCGGCGATATTGCTCCTGTGCGGTTGGCCACCGCTGGCATTGCTTCCTTCCCATTTCTCGCTTGGGCCGTTCTCGATCACGCCCGTGCGCATCGCATCTCGCCACAAGTTTCCTTTTCGAGCGAGGCAGAGAAGTTGCAAAACGACTTGCTTTTTCTACCTTCCCACATACCTCCTGTTTACAAGAAATCTGAATCCAGCGAGGCCAAACGTGCGTCATGTCAGTGCTGCCTCTCTCGATTGAAAGAGGGATTTACCGTTCTATTTTTATCCGCACCAACCCAATACTATCAGCTGCTCTGAGCCAACTTCTGAGGTCTCTGGTATTAAGGGATGCTCAAAGTTTCAGCTTCAACAGGAGGCGTTTTCTTATGGTATGTGTGCAGAAACACTCCTTCATGGACACTTCATAGACGCAGGAGCACCATTTGTCACGGTCTAATTGTCTCGCTAATTAAATTTACTCTCCCAATGTCATCTACTACCAGCTGTGATGAATGACTTATTTGTCTTTTGAGGGGGACTCTTTCCCCTGAAAAGAAGCCGGCTTGTGTGTCCGTAGGCCAGGCAGCACCCCGTCAAGCTGCTTGAGTTATGCCAGTGTTTCAGTGGGAGGGAGACCCGTCGACTGCCCCCCCCCCCCCTTCCTCTAGAGACCACATCTGTTTTTTCTGTTATCTTGTGTTTTATTTTTCTTCTCCTCGTCCTGGCTCTCCTTTTTCACCCACGAAAAGCGTCTTAGTCAGCAGAACCTTGAAGCAGGAAAAAAAAACAGCTTCCCTCTCACAGAGGACCTCTTCTCTGCAGGATAAAACTCCTTCATGGCCCTTTTCTCCTCTTTTGAGGCGTTAGGCCTTTTATATGTGTGATGGTGAGTTTATATTCTCAGCCCTGCATTTTAATGTAGATTCTGAGCTGCGGAGTCCAGATCCTTTTTTTTGTTTTTTCAAAGACTTGAATCTCATGTTTGCCCCCTGAAAATTTGAATGTTTTTTTTTTGCTTTTTTTTCCTTTGATGTTTTGCGTATGTGTGACGTTCACATGCTCACATGACTACACGTACACTCTACTTCCTCAACTGTCACAGTTGCAGTTACGTTGCTGCCTTGCCAGGCGACTTGCAGTCATGAGGCCTGGATATACTGGATATGCTGCATACGTACACTCATGAATAAGGAATTAAGCTGCATTTCAGAGGCATTTCCACCACAGGAACCCGGCCTAAAAAGAGTTCACTGACATTTCGGTCCCTAAAATGACCCTGGTAGGGAGCACATTGAAGCAAAAACATTAACTCACATGATTCATCATGCATGCATCTTTAGTGCAGTTGCTCGTGCTCTGAGTGTAAAGGAATATAACTGAATTTGAGCTATAAAACTATAATTTCTGATTATTTTACAGCCGTTACATTCCAAGGCAAAACGAAAACAGCCCCAATTCAAAAGAAAAGGCCACATTAGAGGAGTTAATACTACTTTACAGGCGATTTCTCCGCTGCTTTAGGATTAGCACGACAATCTAGACTCTTTGTGGAGGACTAACGCACTTGGGCGTACTTAAGATTAACCCACATTAGTGCAATTTCATTTTAAAACATTAAACTTCTGCTATGGTTCCACCTGGCGGTTATACTTACTCTGGCGAGTACAACTCTCAAAAACAGACTTTTCTGTTTCCTCTAGCAAACACAGCTGCAGGGGTACCTTCAGAAATTACTGTGTAGCTGCACAAATTAGACCTTGATTTGCTCTTCTTGGTCATGATGTACCCTTTTCTGAATCCCCTCCATCATGTGACCATTACCGCAAGATAAGGATGGCTTCAGGAAGAAGCTAGCTCACAGAGCTGCTGTGAACATTGTGGCACGAGTGACCAAGAAAAAAATGTTTTAAAAATGACGGAAATACGTGAGGAAGAGTGAAGGGCAGAGTGAGTGAATAAGAGTACACCATAGAGGGGGTCGCTAAAGCCAGCTAACCCCAACACCTATAGAGGGACCCGCTTAGCTAAAAATTGCATTGTGCTGTTTTAAAACTGCACTTTTTTGGATATTTCCATCAAACACCACTGAGTATTAGTCGAGCACCGACTAACTTCTGGGTTCGGGCTCAAGCGTAACTACGATTCTGTGCAGTTCCTCAGCTGGCCGCTTAAGGCTGGTTGCAAAAGTGAGTCAACCGCCACTGACTCCCATGTTTGAATGTCCAACTTTAGAGCAGAAATAAACTAATTTACGACCTGATGCAAAAACTGTTTCAGTCTCAATCGTTTGATTTCACACCCGCAAAAATACTGAGGGGGATACATGTCTTTGTATCACACCAGGAAATTTTATATAGAAAACTGTCTCAGAAAATGTGAATATTGTGATAAAGTTCTTTATTTTCTGTAATGCAATTAAAAAAACAAAAATGTCATACATTCTGGATTCATTACAAATCAACTGAAATATTGCAAGCCTTTTATTATTTTAATATTGCTGATTATGGCTTACAGTTTCAGATTAAGATTCCCAGAATATTCAAATTTTTTGAGATAGGATATTTGAGTTTTCTTAAGCTGTAAACCATGATCAGCAATATTAAAATAATAAAAGGCTTGCAATATTTCAGTTGATTTGTAATGAATCCAGAATGTATGACATTTTTTGTTTTTGTAATTGCATTACAGAAAATCACAATATTCTAATTTTCTGAGACAGTCCTGTAGAGCAATAAATGTATTTCTAATTTGATTGATTGATATTCAGCTCAGCCAGTGGCTCTCTTCTTTTCGAGTCCGTTTCAATCTCAGATGTCGTTCTGCCAGTATCTGGTCACAGCTGTTGGGGTTCCACCAGGTCCCGGGGCACTGGGGGGCATCGTAACAGTCCAGTAGGTGGGGCATTGTCTGTACCGCTCCACAGCTGCATGTGTCTTCTGTTTGGTAGCTCCATGTTTTCATGCTTTCATGAGTGCTTTGCATCTCCCCTGCTCCACTCGTAGTCTGCCGAGGGTCTTCCAGGTTGGCCCTGGGAGGTCGTGCCCGCTGGCGAGGCATTCAGACGGGGTGATTCCTCTCTCCATCCAGTCATGGGCTCCTGTGTTGAGCTGGTTCCATTCATCTTTCCAGATGTTGGTCCTTGCTGTTTCTTTGGTTGTGTGGAGAGGTGGGATGGCCCGTGTCTAGCCATTACCGCTTCTTTGTCCATAATCGTCATGCTACTCCGCTTAGCGAAGCGACCAGCTGTTTGTATTAACCCAACATCAGCTATTTGATTTCACCGCCGCGAACATGTTCAACGGTATGATCTGCTGCAAAAGGCTGCCGGCATTTCTGCACATATTTTTGTGGGGATCCACTAGGGCTGTTCGATTAATCGATTTTAAATCGTAATCGCGATTATGTAATTAGAACGATGTTAAAACGTGAAACTCGTAAAATCGATTTTTCACTTTTTTTTTTCTTTTTTTTTAATTGGAAATATAACTTACTGTATGTTTGCAAGTGCTGATTTGCTGATTTTTTTTCAGAGATAAAACTTTATATTTTATTATATTTTTTAAAACTTTTTTTCAACTTATTTTACAGAGTTTTGCACTTTATTCATTCATTTTGGGGCAAATGTTCAATAAAAAAACAGCATATTTGAAATCATTTCTTTGCCTTTTGTCAATTCACAAAATAATCGTAATCGTAATCGAAAATCGGATTTTGAGAGAAAGAAATCGAGATTTTATTTTTGGGCAAAATCGAACAGCCCTAGGATCCACTGAAGGAGCTTACTTTGGTTGACATACAATGGGCGTGTTCCTGTCCACTTCCTGAGCAACATGGCTGCGCCCCGCGCAAAGAAAAAGGGGCTTCAGAACCACTTTTTAGAAACCAAGGGGTCATGTGACCTAATGCTTTGGCCTTTGTTTTGCATTCTATGTTATTAGTTACGTAGCCTACTAATAACAGACTTTTTCCTCTGCTTGTAATAATTTAGCTTTTGTGCCACTTTTACCGATGAACTCCAGTTTATTATATTTTACTCTTCAAGTTATAAATTACAACCTTTCTTTTCCTGTCTTCCTTTTTATCATTAGAAGAGACTCTTATCAGCTCATCCACGACCACCCTATTTTGAGCAACGCCTATATTTTTACATGCTGTATAAATAAACTTGCACTTAAAAAAAAGGAAATAGAAAAAAAAGACATGATACCAGGAGAGGGGGGAGAATATGTCGCTGCCTGAACCTTTCTTGGTTTTAGTCCGGGAGTGGTGGAAAAGTGGAGGTGAAAGGGGCCAGGACGTTGTCGAGTGCTGCTGAGAGGAGGCAGGAGAGGCCGTGTAGGACGTGGCTACAACAGTGTGTCAGCCAGGCGGCCTGAAATGCAGGTCAGCGGAGCATACACATATGCTGGAATGTAGAGTTAAGTAACAGAGGCGCCTCGGGGGGAGCTCTGCCTGATTCGCTGGGAGTTGCAGAACTAGCAGGCAGAGTATTACTAGAATGCTACGCAGCTGCATCCACATTCGCCTCTACTTGTTTTGTTGCATCCTGGCAAGAAAAAGAGTCACAACCGATTATTTGTTTGATTGCGCATCGCCAGGCTGGAAAACAGCTGCAGCCATTTTGCTGCACGGCCTTCTTTTCTCACCTCCTCCTGTTTCGCTGTTTTGTTTTCGTCAACCTCAAGGCCCCAGCGTGAAACATTTAAAGCTATCTCATGGCAGAAACGCAGCGATGTTATGACATCCCCTGACATTGCATTTCCTACTGTGTTTGTGTCGTTTTTAAAAAAAAGACTGTTTGCACACTTATCTCCTGACCCCGCAGATTTTCCTCGTGGCTCCTTCTGTCGCGCCCAGATCCTCAAGCTGGAGCCACGACTGTCTATACAGGCAGTTGTATATACTTGTGAGGTTAAGAGCCTAACCTTTACAGTCAACAAGCAGCCTGGAATCGTCTCTCATGCCACCAGATTCCTGCGTGTTAATCATTAACGGGGATCATTATAAAAGCTGAGCCCTGCGTGTCAGGGGGGGATCGTGTTTATCGAGCTTGCTGAGCTCGTCCGCGCCGGTCCGTCCAACATTTGCAGATGTGGCAATTAACGTCCAGGTCCTCGGGTTTGACGTTTTGTCCAAAACATTCAGAGATGGACAGGGAAGCCATCCCCCCCCCTCGCTCCTTCGGAGCGCTCACACGCTCACCTCTTCAAATTCTATTTGACATCTGTTTTTCTGTTAACGCCGCTGTCAGCCGGCTGCGCTGGAGAAGGGATTTCGTAATGATCCGTGCTCACACGGGGTGGGGGGGGGGGGGGTTGTTTCCGTACACGAAAACAATCAAATGAATCCAATTACCAAGCATTCCCGAGCACACCCAGTAGAAATTCCTGTTTGTTATGTGGTAACGCTACTACACCGAGAGCAGCGGCACAATAATTCTACTATTTCCTGTTTGATCGCCAATAATCAGGGATATCCTCTTTCCCGGGCGTTTGGCGGCCCGGGCCATTCGGGTTTCTGTTTGGCAGGCCTGCGTGAGAGAGCGGAGTCATGTGAGAACGAGTGAGCGCCGTGTTCCTGCAGTCAGGAGAATAAATGTGTTTACTGCTGGTGGTGGGGGTGGTGGAGGGGGGGGCTCGTATCCGTCTGGCTCTCAGTTGTCACTGCACACAGTGGGTGTGGCGTCCTCGATGACAGAAAACAAACACAGCTTGTCCCACATGACTGACTTTTCATATCAGCGCTATTAAAACCTTCTGCGTCTCGGTGTGCGTGTGTGTGTTTTTCGTCTGACATGCGTAGGCAGCGTGGTGAACCGCTCTTGAGCGGCTTCTGCAAAGCTTTCTTTTTCCTCCATCTTGTTTCTCTTGAGATGGCACATCACTTCTTTTGTCAAATGTAAACATATTCGGGGGGCAGGTCCGAGAGGGCGACGGGGACTAATGAAGGGCCGTTGAAAGGTTGTGCGTGTCGTGTTTTTCCTCAGGCCCCTGGGCAGGGTCCCTCACCACCTTAAACTTCCCCTCCCATCTGCCTCGCCCCCCCCCCCCACGAGCGCAGCAGCCAGATGTAGAGCCGCTCAGATTCCGAGGCCTCGCTGTGGTGATCCACACTCACGCAACGCGGCAGCCTCCTCCCCCCACCCTTGGAAGAGACACGCCGTAAACAGAAGGCAGTTGCAGACAGTTTCGTCGATAATGTTGTAATGTCATAATCTTATTTTTGTTGTTTTGAATCAGTAAACAGCGAAGCACTACTTTGGATGTGCAAAGACCTTAACATTTCTGCTCAAACCCACAAGAACTACAACTGATTGAAAGGAAACCCTTCCCATTTACAGCTGTGACCACCGGTACAGAATGTACCGAGCCAATCACAAGTGGAGGGAAGCGGTGTTTGTGCGGTGGCTCATCCAGCATTGTTCACAAGCCTCTTTTCAGAACAACAACAATAGCTTTGATCACCAAATTGTACTGCAGAATCAACACCAGTCATGCACCGGCGCTCTCACACACCATTTGGGATGTCTATTGTTGATTGTTGTCTGTTTTTTTGCTTTGTCTGTATCACACGTTTCTGTACTTTAGCATCCAGAGACAGTTTCCTCTGCATACGTTGGTGCTGATCCCTGGAAATCAAAGTCGAATCCAGAAGAACCAGACTAATTACTCGTGTTGAAGAGGAAAGGAATTTGGATGGGTGGCCAGGCTGCACAAGGACACTGTTTAGGTCCTCTTTATCTGAGAGTTTGCATTTCATTAGGAGATTCTATCATCGTATAAAGCCCAGCAGATCACCGGGAGGCTTCCTGCATGCTAATGTCTGGTGAACTGAAGTCAAAGCTCCATCGGATGCACACCCCGTTGCATGTTGCCTTCCTTTAAACATGCACTGTGGGAGCTGTGGCTGCGAGTAGAAAAAAATTGCAGCGGTCTTTTCTGCCGACCTCTGGCCTTCATTCAGCGGGGTTGACTCTGTGCCAGACCTGCCACTCAGTCTTACGTTCATGGGAAGAGGAATGCACTGCATTAAGTTCATTAAACATTGCAGCGAGTGAGGGGCGACGATGTGCTGTTTGCATTGGGCTGCCTTGTCAAGCCCTTCAGCTCCGCGTGAGCGTGCAGAGCCGCTCTGAGACAAACTGTTACCACCGGGACAGGATGAACATGTTGTACTAGTTGCTGCCTGAGTATTCCTGAGCATGCGTCCGTCAGAAGTACACTCCGTCAGCGAGCCTTAGCGGCGGATAACTTAGTGAGCAAAAGTTCTTCTATTTTTTCTTCTCCGTAGTGTCTTGGCTCTGAGCCCCTGATGGAGAGAGAAGAAGAGGAGGGGGGGAAGGAGCAGAGGTCACTCACAAATGATCCCGTGGTACTTGGCACGTGAGAACCGTGAGGCGGTGATTTCTCTTCAGGAGTCACCAGTGGTGGACAGTAACGGAGTAAATTTACTTGAGTACTGTACTTAAGTACATTATCCAGAGGATTTGTACTTTACTTGAGTATTAGTTTTCTTTGGTACTTATTACTCTTACTTGAATACATTTCCAAGACAAATATTTTTACTTTTACTCAAGTAAATTTCTAGGAAGGCTGAAAAGTACTCGTTACTTTCAGGTCTGCTCTTTTTTCTTCTTCCCTAAAATCCTATTGGACACAAGCAAGATTGTTAATAAACTCTGCATCATCTGCTGTCCTCTTATGATCCCATTCATTTGATTTGTTTTTGGTGTTTCTGCAGGTTTTATATAACATTGTGGTTCTAAAAGCAGCACATCAGTGCAGCTGGTTTCAAAGAGTTAATTCTCAGAAACAAGAGTTAAAAGATCCTTAAATTAATTTAGAAAAAATATAGTAATTTACTGATGTGGAAAATAAGAAATTTACTCTTACTCTTACTTTTACTTAAAGTAAATTTAAAAGCATTTACTTTTGGATACTTAAGTACCTTTAAAAGCAAGTACTTTTCTACTCTTACTCGAGTAATATTTTGACTGAGCTACTTTTACTTTTAACGGAGTAAATTTTGACCAGTAGTATTTGTACTCTTACTCAAGTACTGGGGTCGAGTACTCTGTCCACCTCTGGGAGTCACAGCTTTTCAGTGTCAGAAGCTGATGTTGCAGTGAAATACTGAGACTTAATACAGTTAACAACACGAGCAATGCTTAGTTTTGCCTCTCACATATAGGTGACTTTTGCACTTTGAACTTGCGACGTGACAACAAAACCCGTGACCCCCACCCCCCCCCGCCCCCCGAAACAACAACACCCTCATGCTGTGACACTGACACGTCTGGAGTATCAAACACCGTCTGCGTTCCAACCCAGACAAATTGGAAAATTTGTCATGATTCAAAACCACGCGGACCAGGCGGCGTGCGCCGTCTGCTCTCCATCAGGGACACAATGTTCATGTTCATCTGGTGCCACTCTTTGCATGGCTGTTCCAAGCAATCTGATAAACATTGCGTGACCAGGGCTTGGCTTAGGAATAACAAACGTGAGTGAGGGAGGGTCCTAACCCCTGCTCCAAATCGGCTCTGCACTCTTGAGGAAAAACAGCAAGTGTGTCTCGCGGAGGGGGGAAGCACATGCTGCCGCTGCTTGCGAGGGAGCCGGGCTGTCAAGAGACACGCCGCTGGGTCAACCCGGGTTCCCGTCTTACTGATACGCATCAGGAACGCGTAGCTTTTCATCAAGGACGCTGACATTTTACAGAGGTTTCTGTTGCCAGAGTTTTTTTATTTTCTGGACGCAGTGACTTCCTGGTGCACTGTTGTCGCTCTGGAACATGCTGTTCCAAAGTTTTCAGCCTTTATGTGAAGCTTCACTAAGCACCTGCTGGCTTGAGTTTCATTTTTACTGTACACACATTAAGAGTAGTATCGGTCTTACTCATCTAACTTGGGCAAGTGTCAAACTAATCCAATTAGATAGGCGATTTGCAAATCGGCTCATAGAAATGGCTCTGCAATTTCCTGAACTATATCCAGCCATTTCTCAGACGTAAGATGATTTCTTTTGTGCAGTTTTGCAGGTGAAAGAAGGGCTTTTGAAACCTTTAAGTGTCTTTTTGGGATCATTTCCTCAATCTTTCCCACGATAAATCCCCAAAAAGTTGTTTTTACAGACATATTTCATGATAAACAGCACAATTATTCATGAATCCAGATAGCCTTTTTTCTCTTTTTTGGGAACTCCAGCTTGAGCAGTTGCTTTATCTTGAAAAGCTGAAGCAGTGTTAGGATTTATTTGTTTTATCAGCAGTGAAAGTGATGTTGAAAGTGCACCGCAGCACATTCCTGTCCTGTGCATACCAGGTAAAATATGTGGGATGAATAATCGATTAAAAACGGTTTTTTGTAGTTTTTTTTCAAAACGGGGAAGGGAGGTGGGTTGTCAGGCAGAGTGTTTGGTCAAAAAACGCCTTGTTTTTGTTTTTGTACTTTTTTCATTACGACAGAGAGATGGGGGGGGGGGGGCAAGATGGTTGGCTCAAGTTACCCTTTGGATGATGTGTGCGGAGCGCTGCCTAGTGCAGCTGAGCACACTGCACTCAAAGAGCCCTTTTTTCAGCGAGAGAGAAAGTCATTCGCTAGCTCGGACCCCCAGTCCCTTTCCAGAAAAACACCCCCCCCCTCCCACCCCCTCTTCTGCTGCAGACCCCCTGCTCCTTCCTGCCTGCTTCCCCTGGCCGCGGCCCAAGTGCTTCATGTGGCTGGGCCGGGGCAGGTCGGGGGGCGGCCCCCGCCCCTGTCCTCAGAAGACACTTGTTTTCCAGTGGGATGAGGGTGTGTTGGTGTTGGCAGGGTGGAGCAGAGGGTTGAAGGGGTTCAGTCGGGGTTGTCCCCGGGGGAAAGGAGGAAATAAAAGAGGGAGAGTACTTTCACACGGCCCCGGCGAACGCCTCTGTGCACCTGTAGAGAGCTCGTTTAAAGACACGTTACGGCCTAATCTTCATGCACATTTCAAAATTCCCACAGATCACTTTTTAGCTACTATCCAAATAAAGATTTAATGCAAGAGACTTAATCATATTTAGGCTCTCGTTGCCCACAGGCTGTTTCTCATCCACTTCCGCTGGAGACAGATGGAGCTGGTCAGAGGCTTCTCAGTCTGTGTGAAAAATGGAAGGTGACGCCCATCCTGAAAAAGCAACGCGGTGAAGACTCGAGCGCTTGTCTGCCGCCCGTCCGCCGGCCTCGGTCTCCTGCATGCTCGGCTCTGCGGCCAGGGGCCCCGGAGAGCTTCATCTCTCTGATTAGGTTTATTGTAGCCGCGGCGATGGCCAGAGGAGATCTTGCATTGTTTGAGTTTGTTTGCTGTTCAGCCAGAGTTAGCCAAAGGAACAGGAGAAATGGTGGTGGTGTAGAGGGGGGGGGGGGGGGGGGGGGTCGCTCAGAACAAAGAAACGGTTCATGGACCAGCTTGACTAATGGAGGATTGAAAGGCCTTTATGAACACATCTGAATGGACCAAGGACACAGAGGGCATATGCTGCGGAAAAATGTCCCGAATAAGATCAGCTCTTTTCAGTAATGTACAATATCCATAGAAATCGACCCCACGTGCGCACGGAGATTAACTCCTGCCTTTTCCTCACTATCACTAAAATCAACATCCTCATGGTGCATCCAGTGAGATGTTTACTCCAGGCTCCAGGGTTGTTGGCCTGTGGGGCTTTTGGCAGGGTTGCAGGGTTTTCTCGGGTCACAGTCTGCGTCTTGGATTTCAGTCAGCAGGGTCACTGGAGCAGATGAGAAGCTTATCCTGGCCGCCATTTTTAATGATTTTTGCACATTGGTACGTTATGTTTGCTGCATGTGAATGCGGCGAACCCCGGGCAGCGAAGCATCTCGAAAACACCGAAGCCCCGACGGGCGAGTTTTCAAACGAGGACAGCTCCCAGATGACGACGACGGAGATCAGCGTCATAAATCAGCTGCGTCTGGCTGATAGCATCGCCGCACAATGACGTGAAAATATCTTCTGTATCTTTTGAAGATATGCAGGAATGTCTGTCTGTCTGTCTGTCTCTTGTGAACTTTTCCTGTCAAGCGTTCACCCAGTCTGCTCTGGACGTGGCAGGTGGGCCGGCGAGGATCAAAAGAAAAAATAGTTTTCTGTTTTTTTTTTCTGTTATGTGAGGCATTTAGGGAAGATTGGTAAAAAGCCGGGGTGTCACCGTCAACCACAATTCTCTTATATGTGGGTAGACAGCGCAGCAAAAGGTGATAAGGGCGGCTCTCGACACCCACCTCTCATCTCTAAGTGGTTAAATGACTTCTACAAACCGCCTTCCTTTTTTGATCACTTCACTTCAGACTTTTAGTAGAAGCAACACACACTTGTGCGGCCCACCGTGTATCCCTGTATCTTTACAAAACAGTAACTGTGTGTGTGTGTGTGTGTGTGTGTGCGTGCGTGCGTGCGTGCGTGCGTGCGTGTGTGTGTGTGTGTGTTTGTGTCTCTCATGATCTCAATCCTTTCATCTGACACCTTTAGGGAACAAGGATAAATTGTAGTCTGGTTGCAGTCTGCATGTTAGTAGTTTAGGGAAATTCCAGAAAGTAAAGATGGGAGAGAATGGGAAAAATATGCAAGTCGCCTAATTTTCCACAAGACATTGCAGCAAATGCTTTGCATTAAAGGTCCTTTAAAAAAAGAAAAAAAAAGTGGGGATTTCTGTTCACTGAAGACAGAGAAAGGCTTTTAATCCTTATTCAGCAACCTTACCAAGGAGCAGGAGAGCACGCCAGTATGAGGTTATGTATTATAATATAACTGACAATTTTCAAACGAAAAGAAGAAGAAATAAAAGCTTCGACCATCTGTAGCTGATAAAGGCCCTCGTAAAGATTCAAAATTATTTGCGCTATTCTATTAATTCTACAGAAATAGAAAACAGTCTGCTTTCTATAGTGCATGACATGTTTGCAGGATTCAGTTAATTGCAACCTTTGAAACTTCCACCATGTGAAACTCTCATGGTCAGTGTGTGAAACCAAACCTGCAGAGCAGAATCACTGATGATGCAGAAGTCTGTCACCAGTGTCACGACTGTTTCTTGAGCATGAGAACAAAACACCAAAATCAGAGCGTGCCAGGAAGAGTATGAGCTCTGTGCTGGCGGACGAGTGTGGACTCACTTCGTTCTTGTGTGATTTGCAGACGTGCCAAACTACGACTCTACTTGGAGCAGCTGAAGAAGCTGGTGCCTTTGGGTCCAGACAGCACACGACACACCACTCTGAGCTTGCTGAAAAGGGCCAGGATGCACATCAAGGTACTGGAAAACAAGCGTCAAATCAAAACAAAGCAGAACAACAACAAGAGGATCATGTGGATGTGCTCACAAGTTGGCTGTGACAGTTTCAGAACCACAGAAAATGTATCTAATTCAAAAAAACAACAAAAAAAGACGAATATTTCTGGTTCCAAATGATGGAATGAGCTGCTCGCATCAGTGTTAACTGAACATTCAAGAGTCAAATCTGTCAGTCAGTCAGACAGCACTGAACTCTTGCTGTTAAACCTCTTTAAATGTTGTATTGTTTGCTAATCTTTCAATCAGAATGGTTGAGACCCTGCCAGCAAAAAATAAATAAAAAAAATCCACGACTGAATGGAAGAAAAACAACCTTCAACAAACAAGTCAACAAAATGGACCATACAGAGGATTTGACTGATCTGTAGATAAGAAGATAACATGTGTGTCGTGTTTTGAGCCAGTTTTCCTTCGTGGTTTTGTTATTTCAGTTCAAAAACACACTGATAAGTCAAGAGGAGGTTTGCAGGGAGGACTAAACGACAAGAGGAGCTTGCAGAGATCCTGCTCATGCATAAAAGATTTGAAACGTTGCTGCAGAAGATGAGCTGCAAGTACGGCTCAGGTCATGCTGCACTGACCTTGCTGTTTATAGGCAGCAACAGTGTGGTTGGTGGAAAATCCAGACGTAGCGAGTTTTAACCCTTCATTTCCTGTTTATCATGCATGTCCTCTCAGCTCAGACGGTGCACCGCTAGTTTCTCATCACTGTCTTCTCGTATCACACGAGGTCTCTGGCTCATCACGGTTTTGCTTCGTCACCGAAGACTTGCAAATAGGTGCAGAATATAACACTGAGTCAGGTTTATGTTTTTCTGTCTTTATCTCTTTTCATTACCAGCCTCGGACAATAATTTGGCTACTTTATATTTTAAAATCTGTTGTTAAATTCGTTCCTTTTTGTTACTTTTTTCAGGTGGAAAACAAAACCTGGCTTCTTACTTGATAACAACCGATAAAGAAATGACATAAGTTTCAGTTTGCTGTTGCTGATACTGGTGGAGCATTTAGTCATGTTGTGCTTAAGCTTTAATGTGTTTTGGGTCTGGATTATTTGTCTTTTTTTTAGTTGATATAATTCATGCAAATTATGTGCTGTGCAGAATCTGTGTTTTGAATACAAATGCTGGAAATTTATGTTATGACCATTTTCTTTTTTTGTGTAGCTTGCAAAAAAACAAACAAGAAAAAGCTAAAATGGAACTTTGTTTTTCCTCAAACAAATTTAACAATGTACTATATTGCACGGGAATTAAAACCCAGCCAGCATTTATATGTGGGCCCGATATGATCTAAAAGTGGGCCAGAATGAGTCCCACGTGGGTTAGTCGGTTAGTATTCCTACCTATTTCCTCACATGGACTCTAAATAGGATCTACCTGTTTTTTGGTTATTTTCTAACGTGGACGCATATGTTATTAAAAGTATGTAAAATCAGTTTGCCCCTTTCTTAGCCTTTCTTGTATGACTTTTAAGTCCTTTTTTTGACCCACATGGGCTTCCATAATATTGAAGCTATAAGGGACCCAACGTTAATCCGGATGGGACCGACGTGAACATGCTGATTGCGAAAGTTACCTTTTGTGTACATGATCCCGTACCACCATGGAGATTTTGGGGTTCAGAGAAACATTATTATTTATGCTGTGCATTCATGTTTTTGTCTACAGAAGCTGGAAGAGCAGGACAAGAAGGCTTTAAACATGAAGGAGCAGCTTCAGAGAGAGCACCGCTACCTCAAACGCCGCCTGGAGCAGCTGTCTGTGTCGGGATCCGTGGAGCGGATCCGCACCGACAGCATGGGCTCCACCATTTCCACTGACTCAGAGCAAGGTATGTTGGCTTCAAAAAGTAACTCAGAGCCACTGAGACAAAAGACTTGTATAAAATCACTGTTTGTCCCAAATCTGGTTAGGTAAAGCACGCTATATTCAGTTTGATTGAGCTTTTCTCAGAGTTATGCAAAAAAAAAAAAAAACAGCAACCCAGCTATGGCACTAGCTGGTTATGATTGTCACACAGTGTACCGTGTGCTGGTGCAGGCGGCATCAGACATGACAGATGTCAGACATTACAGAATCAAAGTAACCTGGGTTTGATCATGAAACGTCTTTTCATCAGAAGTGCTCGTTAGATGCCTGAACAGGTGTGCAGAGATAAGAAAGGTCACCTCCCCTTGTCGACTGGCTCGTGTTTGCCCCCGAGCACCCCTTTTGTCTCTTGTTGCGGTCGAGCCATGTGTGTCACGAACCCATGAGCAGCTCTGAATGTTTTCAGAGCCGCTCGTTCGTCTGTTTGTGTCTGCATACTCTTGCAGAAATGCGGCCTCATTTCGCTAACCTTGGAGGGGAAGTCGACCGTGGGCATGGGAAGAGCCCGCTAAATCACGTTTGGGGATCCCCGATCGCTTTGTGTTATAATTGCAGTCAGCAACAGACACTTGAAATGCTTACCGTCTGGCCTCTCATGTAGGGCTGCCACCTTTCAGAAATAGAAATAATGGACACCCCGCTTTCAGCAGTGCAGGCGCCAAAAAAAGGGACATCCCCAAAACTTCTAAAATGCATATAAATGTATTTATTTTATATGAAAAAACAAAAAGCTTTGATTTCAAGTTTAAAGTGCTTTAATAGCATTGAACTTGCATGACTGTACAGACAGCCAACCATACTAGCAACTGAAATATCCTCCTATGCTATGTATGTCCACATCAGCCAGGATGTAGAATATAGCCTAAAGGTGAAGAATATGCTGTAAAAGTTAATTTATTTCAATAATTCAACTTAAAAGGTGAAACTAATACATTTATATTACATAGTTTCATCACAGGCAAAGCAATATATGTTAATCCTTTATTTGTTATAATTTTGATGATTGAATTGCTTATTGATTTCATAATATATTCACATTTTTTTTTTTTCAGATTTTTCATAAACTGTGAGCCATAATCACCAAAATTATAACAAATAAAGGCTTGAAATATCTCACTTTGTATGTAGTGGGAAATAATATTTGTTTCACCTTAAGTTGAATTTACTACGAATGAAGTTTTGCAATGTATTCAAATTTTCCGATCTCCACCTGTATATTATTACATAAATAAATAAGAGCATAATATGTGTCTGTATTGGTTCAATACGGAACGCAACTTTTAATTCCCAATTACGGAACAATTCCGTATTTCAAGGGACGGGTGGCAAGCCTACTCTCATGTATATTTACTAATCCTTGATGGTGTAAACACATGTGCATCTGTTCATCAATGGATGGGGATTACCTGTTGGGTAGATTTGCCTGTTTTCTTTCGAATTAAAAACACTCTAAATCCAGGGTTAATGCAAAACTCCCAACAAATAATGCCTTATGCTACAGTTACTGTAGGTGGAAATAAACATTCTTCCTCCCTCTTTGCCCTCTTTATGACCTTGTCTATTTTCTTTTCTCTTGTCTGTGCAGATGTGGACATCGAGGGCCTTGAGTTCACCCCTGGCGAGGGAGACAGCGTGGACAGCGTGAGCGACGTCGAGGAGGAGGAGGAGGAGGAAGAGGAGGAGGAGGACCACTACAGCCTCCAGAGCAGCTCCAGCGACACCAGCTACACGGCAGCCACACATTCCCACAGACTGCAGCCGCACCACTGTTAGGCACTGCCCCCCCCACCCCTCCCCCTCCCGTATCTCTTCACCAGCTCCCTCACCTATGCTTTCCTCTCTTCCTTTCCTCCCTTCACTCGCAGTCGCCCGCCGCCCCCTTGCCTTTCACCAGACCGGTCCACAGCTGCGGTACGCCCTGAACCTGTTCCTCCTTTCCTGACCGCGGCTCTCCAGGAAGCGAGTAGAGCTGACTCGCCACTCAAGCCCCCCGAACCCTCCCTCCCTCCCTCCCTCGCGCTGCCCTCACAACCCCTTCCTAACGCTGCTCAGAGAGCATAGAGCAGAGCTTGTGGTTTTTATCTGATTTTTCTGTGGTGAGGTGGACAGCTTTGACTTGTTAATTGGTGCATGTGTGTGTGCTGGAGAGAGAGGGGGGGGGGGGTTCAAGAGGTCAAGAACAAGCTTCAGTCATATTCCAGTGGCAATAATACACAGATGAAGCTTTGCACTAAATTTGGGAAGTAAAAGGAAAAAAAACACTTATGTTTATTGAGAAAATATGCAACATTTGGACCTCAAGGTCACTTTCCATCACACGCAATCTTCCATTTCCACAGTGAGGCGTCCGCAGACAGGCAGAATCTAAGGGTTTAGTGGGTAGACTTAAGTAATATTCCTTCAGTTTGAACAGACCCAGGCTACTGGCTGTTCCTTCATACCATCTCTGTAACCGTAAGTGTCATCAAGCTTCTCAAACTCTGACTGAGGAGTCCAACAGTGTTGAGCCACCTCTCCAAGCTCTCACAAGTACATCATACTTTTTTTTTTTTTTTTTAAACCAGAAGACAACCTGAAAAGTGTCAGAACTGTTGCAGAGTAGAAATAATGTAAATAGATGTACAGTTACTGTCCCATACGCTTGCGTCCCCCTCTGGTTGGGTCACCTAACCACTACTCCACACTACTGACCACTACACTATACCACCCTATGGTGTGGATGGACTACTATGTCAAAAAAAAGAGAGAGAGAGTTGTCTCACAACTATAAAACTCCTGTTTTTCTTTCTCAGTAGCAAATTGATGTAGCAATAAGTACCAGAGTTTCTCCTCTGAGTGTTGAATTAATCCCGGTGGACTGTGAGGCGTTAATGGGAGACATTTTTTTTCTTCTTTTTTTTTTTTTTCCCCTTTATCCCCTTCCGCCTGTAGATGGCAAGCTGTTGCTTTCAGGATGTGGAACTGCAGACCTTTTAATCTTATTCATTAATGGTTCCTCTTCTGTCATCTACCAAACAACAACAAAAAGACATTTACATTTCTCTGCAGCTTTGTTGCTTTTCTGGTTGCATTCAGGTTCAGGTTTTGGGCTCTAATTAACAAGTCAAAGCTGGATCTTTTTTGGGGCGGGTTGTAATGATTTGTTCTATGTGAAGGAGGTCAGTGTAGCCTACTTATGCTAATCACATTCTCTTCCCTCTGCTTCCCCTTACTCCCCCCCAAACTGTACTCTAACTTCTGCGCAAGAGTCACGATTGACGGGATGAGGCGCTTCTGTTGCTCTCTGGTCATTTAATAGTCAGTAGCCCCCAGTCTCTCGCAGTCTCTAGAGCTTGGCACTTTAAAAACAAAAAAGGGCCCGGTCCACCGCGGCAGGTCTGACCAAAAAAACTTAAAACTCCAAAACAAACAAACAAAAAACTGCATACAGAAGAAACTACTCGTCACTAAAAGTGATATTAGCCAGTGTATACTATATTTCTTGTAATAAATTTTGTATTATATTTTCCTAAATGTTCTTCTATGTTAAAAAGACAAAAAAAGAGTGAGTATATCGATGTATCTATATATGAATATATGAGAGACGGGCAGGAGGCCGGGCTTGTTGAAGGGAGAGCGGGGGCAGGGGAGCTCATACACTGGCCCCTCTCCCTTGGGTGACTCTTCTGCTATCATTCTGTGCCTTGGCGAGCCTTCGACATCCTTCCTCATCCTCCTCTCCTCCTCCTCCTCACCCCCAGCCCCCTACTCAGGTCACACTCCCCCTCCTCCCTCCTTCTCTTAATCGTATCCACCTTCCCTCTTCTTCTTCTTCTTCTTGTTCTTCTCCTCCTCTGGCAGTGATTTCAACACGTGAAACACTTCCACGGAAGAGGACAGACCCTCACTGTTGCTACAGAGAGGAAAGGAAAAAAAAAAGAAAAGAAAAAGAAAGAAGTCCTCTTGGTTTCTAAGGAAACCGCTGTTGTACCACACACCCTTGTCCAGGCACTCCCTGCCCTCTTGATGCCCACCTGTCTGCCGGTGCCGCCACACACAGACACAAACACACACTGGTGAACTCCCATGGCAGCTTCCAGTTGCCCCGACAGATCACCAACGGGGCTCTAAACATCTGGGCTTGAAGCTTGTTTATCTCTTTTTTTTTTTTTTTTGGTTTTGTTTATTTTACTATTAATGTATGTTGACTTTGTGCTTTTCCAGTGGGAGCCACTGGGATAAAAGAATAATCCAATCAATGGCAGCTTAAGGTGTTATCCTCCGAGCTCCCGGTGGTCCGTCCCAAAAAGAAATAGTGTTACCCACTGATCAGGGGACCTTTTGACACAGCAATATTACCATCTTGTGCTTTCTGAGGGAGGGAGGGAGGGTGGGCAGGGTTTTACTCTTTTCTTTTTTTTTTTTTTCAAAAAGACAAGCAGGTGGTTTTGTGTTTTACTCTGTGGTGCATTTATGGTGACCAACACCTTGTTTCGATGACTTTTACCTCCTGTCTGCACTCTATCCATACACCTCAGGAGGGAAAAAAAACTAAAAGAAATATCTAGAAGCAGGTTTTTTTCTCCTCTTCCCCCTCTCCCACCCCAACCATTGAGAGTTTACACTCATGTCAAAAGGATTTGTACATGACTGTTTGTAGCAAAAAAACAACAAAAAAAAAAAAGTCCTTTTCAGTTTGTCAGTGGAAATGAACATCTGAGTAAACTATTAATGGCATATTCTCTTGCACAGAACCTCCCAGCAAGAAAAAGTGACACAAAGACAGAACGAAGGGGGCCAGATATGAGATTAGAATTTTTCAGTGCCGTCATTGAGAAATGTACATAGCACACATATATTATACGAACACACACACTCGGAATGAGTGTTTAAGAGCAGCTGACTGGATGTGTTAACATTTTGTTTGAATGTTGGGGGGTAACGTGTGTATGGAAATTCTTTTAATGATGTGCCTTGGAAAACATTATTTTCTTTACAAAGAAAAAAAAAAAAAGCAGAGATTGTAACATTTAATGACGACTGTTAAGTCAGTAACAGTTGCTCTTTCTTTCACCCCTTGGAGGGGCTCCCTCAGTGACGCCTGGACCCCTTGAGAGAAAAAGGGGTCAAAGGAAACGTCAGAGAGCGAGCACGGACAAGGTTTGCCATTTGTTTTCATGTTGCCGTTGCACAGAGATTCGCTTGGTTGCTGCGAGCGCAGGAGCTGGTGAATGCCAGCAGGCGGAGATGAAAGGCAGAAAGCGGCCGGTGAGGTTCAGACAGTCACCACAGAGAGGCACCGATACCTGTGCTCCGACGAAACCAGAAGCACACTGAGCCTGCTGATCCACAGCGCTCATTAAAAAAAAGCAAACGAAAAAAAAATCCACACAACTTCCATGAAATACTATTCCTGCCAAATAAAAAGTCACTTTTAAAAAAAGAAATAAAACTTTCCTGTATGTAATTCACGATGATAGCTTTAACTACCTTTAGGCTTTAGGTCAGCTTCCTACTTCCTGCACTTCAGCCGTCACGTCTTTTGTCTTTTTTATTTTTTTCCTCTCTCTTCCCGCATCTTCATGTATCAGTATCAAGTTTTCCCAGCGGGGAAGACTCTGTGATAGGTGCTGCGTCCGTAAACAAAAAAGAAAACAAAAAAAAAGGATGCAGATGGTGAAGTGGCTCGGATTTAGTCAAGAAACGACGAGGAGTCTGTCTGGGCTGGTCATGCTGTGCAGAGTAGGGAGAGTTCTGTGCCAGAGACCTGTGAACATGTTCTTTTTTAATGGATGTGTAATCTGCATTCAGAAGATGTTATATAAGTTCTTTTTTTTTTTTTTTTTTTACATTTTGTTTTTGTGTGAGCGCGCGTACACGACTACCTGGTGCTGGCTACATTTTGGCAAACACTTGAAGGTATTGTGTATTCTCTCATTGTAATATAATTAAAATGTTTTATACATAAAAGCTGTCACGGCCTCCAACGTTATTTCTGTACGCAGAGAGAAAACAACTTTTACCAAAACCAAAGCTGCAGAAAAATGCAGATAACGATTTTTAAATGTTATGGGGCTTCCTGTTTGGTTTGTGCAGCTGTGAAACTGCCATCTTGAGTTTGGAATATTAACCTTTAGAAAAGGTTGGAGTTCACCTTCTGCGGCTGTCGTGGCCGAGACGTCAGAAGATGGCATCAAGTGTTGCTTCAATCAATAAGTGATCACGTTTTATTAAAGCTTATTTTGACAAAGATGAAACATTACATGTAAATGAAACGCTTGTTGAACCTCGTTGGGACGTGCAGCTGAACATCTACAGATTTATGAACATCTTATTACCTTTTAAAATACAAGTGCATTATAAATATCTAAGCTTAAACATCTATTAAAAATACAATCACATTCATGATTATTTTACAACTATATTTCAAGTTTCACACATGATTAATGCTCCAGTCAGTTCCACCCTAAAGGGAATGCAGGCATTGAAATCTTCACAAAGTTTTGTAAAATCTTTATCAGCACACGAACTTCAGCCACCAGACTGAGGTGATCTACTTTCACTATTGCACATCCAAAGGCTAGTGACAAAGAAAACATGAGCACTGAGTAGTGAAAACCTGGCTCATTCTGATATAAGTCACTCTGTTGTGATTGTCAGCGTGTCAATGCGAAAGCATTTGTGCTTTCTAGTCACGTCGGCGATATCACAGGCTGTGTGAGCAGCAGCATTCGTAACAATTTCCAAGTCCAGCAAACGGGATATTCTCCCCCCCCCCCCCACCATTACATTACAGCACAAAATAATGCAGAAAGTTAAGCTACACATGAAATGATTTGGTCTGTTACCTAAAGCGTGACACCTGTAATCGGAGATCAGTGTGTTTCAAAGCCACAAATATGCTTTGAAGAAAGAAAAAAAAAAAAAAAAAAAAGTGTGGTCTTCTCCGGCAGGTTCAAAATGTTGAGTAAGTGGCCTGTACGTGTCACACAGTGTCAGCAGGACAAAGGTGCTGCTGGTGTGAAAGGCAGAAGGACTCGTACAAGGCTCAGGCCCTGAGATTTACTAATAGCTGACAGAGAAATGAGAAGATTGAAATCCAAGTGCTGAAAGTAAGAGGTAAGAGCCTGCCAGCAGGGAGCAGAGGTCATTTCGAAGGCTACGAAACACAGATTCCAGAGAAATTTTCAAGATGACCGGAAGGCAGCTTCACCTGTGCGGCGCTTGATGCGCCTCACTGCCAAACGTACTGCCGGGGCTTCTGCGGGCCGGCGGCGGCGGAGGCCAGGGTCTTGGCTGCCTCTTTGGCTTTCTGGGATGCATCCTTCACTGTGTCCCTGAGCAGCCGCTGGGGCGCCTCTCCTGAAAGACCGGACGAGAGCATCCAGAAAGAGACGGGATACAGAGAAATGAGAATCATGAGACTTTTTTTTTTTTCCCAAATCACTTTTCAGACATTAGATGCATAATACTGTCACCTCTAGGCATAAACCTCTAGGCGATAAAAAAATGGCCGCGATAACGTTATCGTGGGGTACTGTAATTATCGCCAATTTTTTTTTTTTTTATTTATTTATTTATTTTTTGGTCACACAAGGCTACCAGCCAGGTAGAAGCCAGTGTTATTTTTTTCATGTATTTTATTAATATTATTTATTATTATTATTTATTTAATATTTTTTCAGAGAGTAGTACAATCCGTGTGCATTTGACTACTGTGGCACTTTATTTTCACTCAATCTTTGTGTTGGCCATGCAGCTTTTGTTTTGTATACTACAGAGCAGTGCCTTTATTTTATTATTTTTCCAGAGGGCCGTACTAAGTAGCAGGCAGCCAGCCACTGTTAAAGTTTCAGAGAGTAATACAATCAGTGTGCATTTGGCTCTACTTTGTCACTTTATTTCTATTTGTCACTTATTTCTTTCGACTCTCAGGGAAGTATTTTCTTACAAAAAAAGAAAGTTCAAATAAGTACCGGTACCGGTGCTATAGTTTACACTTTGTAATGCATAACATTTACAGTACACTATTTGTTCTCTACCTCAAGTGTCACTGTGTTGAGAATGATTTGAGAATAAATGTTCTGAAGGAACCAGTGGATCCACGGTTAGTGTTTTTCCTTGCATTTTAAGAATTTTATAAGCGACACGCTAATATCGTGATAATATCGTAATCGTGATATTTTTGTCCACTAATATCGTGATATGAAATTTTGATATCGTCCCATGCCTAGTCACCTCCATCAAGGTGCTTACATCTTTTTTTCCCGACAAGCTTCATCATTTGAGATATTTTAAAATCTTTGAGAGCAAAGACAAGTACCAAGGATCAGACATATTCACACCACCAACTACAGTCTGATACAATTCTGATTCGGTAAAGAGCTGATTTGCTCGTTCGCATTCCTAACTACAAGGGCTTGGCATCGTACTTTAATGGGAATGCGACAGCCCTGTGAAATGCCACGCGTTTGCAGCTGGCACCGTTCAGCCCGAGCCAACAGTGTCAACAACAACAGAAAATGTCAGATTTGTGTGTATAACGAGGTGGGAGATTCTACTGAGGCAGAAAGGAAGCGATCGGAGTTGTGGCTGGTGACATCTTGCCACTCGCTGCTGTCACCGTCACGCACTGATTTTTGCATCCCGGGGTTATGTCAATGCTTGCGTCCCCTGTCACTCAACCAGTGAATTCTGATGCGTCGGCCCTCTCTTATTTCCCATGACCACTTATATAATACTTGTCTGATTGAGGAGCCCATACTGAAGTGACACGATTACAAATGAACATCCGAACTGACAATCAGACTTCTGTTTCCACAATGTCCTGAGGGGGGGAGAGAGAGAGAAAATAAAATTTGATACGGGTCATATAAAACAGGAAAAAAAAAGAAAAAAGGAGGACCAAATTATCTTCAGATTGCACAAAAAAAAACAAAAAAAAACATGCTGCTGCAGGGCTCCAAACTGGAACAAATAAAAGAGCTCATGCAACACTGATTTTAACATTCAAGGCTCGGCGGGGTCAGGCATCCCAACATATCTCTGATCTGTTAACGCATTACTCTTCCTAATGAACCCCCAGGTCATCTCGCCGGAGGCTGTACGTGGTCGCCCACACACATTTGAAAACTTAAGAGGGGTACTGATCTTTCAACTAGTAGCACATTTGTTTACAATCCCCTTCCTTTCCTCATTTTTACACTGCACTGGCAGCACTTATCTCATTAGAAAAAACCTTTTATATCCAGTTTAATTTATAACATAATTTAAACATGATTTTTTTTAAATGATTTTTGAAGTAAAACTTTACATCTAACTTAGGTGCTATAAAAAATACACTTTATACGGTTAGTTTCTTTAAAAAGAAATTGGATCTAGGTCACTTCAGCCTGGTAATGTGATTTTTTCCATCTTAACTGATTCATTTATTAATGCTGCTGGCATGAATTAATGTAAGAGGAGGAAGAGGACAGCATGACATTACTGTGGTTTTATAAGATCTTTTTTTTACCCATTTTTGCCCTGATTGGACAGCCAAAATAATGACTTTATGGGCTGACCTGATATAAGAGATGCCTTTCTAAAATCATCACAATCTTACATTTGGCTGTGTTTAATTTAATCTGACAGTGCTCAGACTGAATTTAAGGCTTTTCATAACATAAAATGGCATGCAAGATGGAAATATGAACTTAAATCACAGAGAGAGTTAATAAAAAATGTTTTTTTTTTTAAATGAAGAAAAGGTCCATGAGGGAGCAGAAGCTCATCTGTATGCCGTTATGAACTGCCTCACGCTGGTGTTAAGTGCCATGGGCTGCAGAGTCTATTTGTGTCTGCCCTGCCTGCGAACCCTCAACCTCAACTTTGAACAACAACCAGATTGGAGAGCAGAGATGAGCCGTTTCCTTCAGACTAAGACAGATCTATTCACAAAGGCTTTCCTGGAAGGGAGTAACCTATTCATGTGTGTCTGTGATGACAATAAAGGAGGGTGGAAATGTACAGTATAGGAGGCGTATCAATCATCAAGACTTGTCACTGAAACAGGTGTCATTCTTTAGATACATCCGATGTTAACCCCAACAGATCTGGCGCATTAATGTTTCTGTGGAGACTAGACCGGAAAGGCAGGAAGGTCCAGGTGTGGGGCTGCTTCTCTTTGTGGCAGATTGATCCAACAAATACAAGCTGTCAGTTTAATAAAAGAAGAAAAAAAGAAGAAAATGATTTTTGAAAATCAAAGAGGAAGAGCTTGCCTCTACTAATAGTGGTGTTGATGAAGCATCTTTGGTTTAAACACAGAAGAACCGCGTGCTTCTTTTATCAAAGTCATAAAACACCCCCAAGACCATGGTCACTTTTTGCTTGTTTGTTTGTTTTTCTCTTTGTCTCTTTCTCTGTCTCACCTTTCTTCTCTCTTCTCTTCTCCCTCATCCCTTTCTCTCTTATTCCTTCCTGCGTTAATACCGACTCCCTTTTAACCTTTTTTTTTATTATTATTTATTTATCATTTTTCCTTATTTATTAACTAATTTATTTTATTTATCCTATTTATGTATTTTTTTGCTGCAATCTCTCTCTCCTAAAATAACCATCATTCTAGAAAACCATCATACTCATACACATCACACACGTGCATGCATACACACCCAAATACACGCCGACATATAAGAAAGAAGAAATCTGAGCAAAAACATTGATTTTGTTGTTTTGTTTTTGTACTGCTTTTTTGTCTATTTGTAAAATAAATTAATAAAACAGTTGTGCAAGTTCACAGCAGCAAAATCACTGCTAAGCTATTTTAAAAATGCATCTGCTTTAAAAGTGTCAGATGATGATTTAAAACCATGTTATCCTTTTCGTATAAAAACAATAAATGTCATCAACCTAAAATGTCTTAGCTAAAGAGATGAAATACCTGTATTTATAAAAACAGTGGCAGCAGAAATGTTGGGTTAGGAGGGGGCACAGTTTCATCAGACACTTCTCTTCAACGTTTAGGTCAATTAAACAACTTCCAAACAAAGACTAAATTCAAGAAACGGTCACTTAGGTGCAACATACAGGGGAGAGGCCACTACCTCAGCTACAAGGTCTACGGTGTCGGGCTCATATACGGCATCACGTGACGGCCCCGAGCAAAGGCCCGGGATGTCAGATTAATGCCCCGCTCCTAACGTACTTACCACAACACTCAGCCTGATGCCAAATCCTGCCGTGCCATCAACAAAGAGGCAATGAGACAGAATCACAAGAATAGGAGAACGCCCTTTTAGAGAACAGCATCAGCGAAACATTCAGTTCACAGTACTACCACACTCTGCTCCACCTCTTTCATGAATGACTTCCTGGGATTTAAATGCAGCCCTGAAACCAAATCTAAAAAGGAAACTGATTTCCAACGACTTGTCGTGGACAGGTCATTCATCAGATATGTTTAATCTTCCATCATGTCGATGTTTATCTCTTTTTGCTTTGGATTGTAGTTTTGTTTTTTTTACTATCTAATGGTTTTTCTAAAGGTTTTTCTGTTTCTCCTTTGCACTGGTTGTCCATTTCTCTTATCTCCGGGAAACAAGCGACATGTGATGTGTGCATACCCTGCAGGTTGGACAGTGCGTACTCCAGTCCCTTCGTGGCCTTCACCTGGTTGCTCTTGAAGCGGGCCAATCCAAACTCCTGGGAAAACACAGAACAGGGAATGTCTTTACATCAGGGAGATGTTTAAAAGAAAAAAAACAAACAGTCATGACCCTGTCTGTCTCTCTCTATGTGGCAACATCAAATCAAGCCTAACATTTTCCATAGCTAAAAATGGCAGTTGAAAGCAGGCGTATTTTTGGCATCGCTTTCACTTCTTAAATCTGGCACTTCTTAAATCTGTCACTTCTTTATTTTGGAAATTTCACTTAAGTTCCCTCTTGGCAGCAGACTACGACTTACAAAATATGACTAGGGGCTTAAATTGTGGCACGCAACTCTCTGGACTAAAAAAACCTTATTTACATGAACAGTATTCCTACATTCCAGTTAAGACAAAAGTACAGTAGTTGATAACTAAACAATTTGAGTTGTAGGTTGTCAGAGCGTTTGTTTTCATCTCCCTGAGGCCAATGCCTTTTCTTTCTTCCAACTGAGCATAAATGCTTGTTACACAATTATTTCCTGCTAAGAGCTACACATTTGAGGTTCTTTATGTGGGGAACTAAGTGCTGCAAAATATTTAGCTTTGAGTGCTTTTCACCCAACCTCCTGATATCAGCGGAGGAGGATCCAGACAAATACCAGACCGACCAAATGTCACATCGTACTTGTGGTAAGTAATCAACCATGAGTGAGCACCAGCAAGAGGAGGGAAATATTACTATTGGTCTCCCAAGAATTTGAGTGGAAACCACAGACTATTCATCAATGGATGTGGTCCTCTGGTGCAATACCGCTGACCCCCACTCCAGAGGTGTTCCAGCCAAAAAAACAAACAAAAAAAGCATCAAATTCACTTATAAATCTCCAAGTCAATAAATGTTCATTTCAGTGACATTAGCTTGACACTTGGAGTTGGTCTCCTGGAAAACATACCGATAAGCCTTTACAATTTGCATTTTTGTCAATCACACTTTCAATGTTGATGTTCGAGCTCCACCATCCAAACATGCTCACCTGTGGCTCCGAAAACACCTTGATGCTTGAAAAGAGGGTGGGGCCACGATATATGAGATATCTAGTCTGTACCATATAAATCCATAGACTGCAACTAAATTAACATGAAAAATAATGAACACAAGACCATTTTTTTGTTGGCTTGGAACAGGTCTTAAAGATAAGCAGCAGTCAGCTAAAAGCAAAGGACTTTATGATCATATAAACGTACTTCATTTTATGGAAACCCAGGTGCCTAAACTGTGCTCACAAGCGCCCCCAACTGGCTGTTTTTGCAATAACGCATGCTGGTCTGAGCAGAGAAACGCCATTGTGGTTAACTCCTGCCTTTACTATCCTAATCCTGTAACAACCCCAGGCTGATTAACTCCCATCTGAGGAACACAAAGCTTCTTTTGTGAATTCAATGAGAAAGTTTGATATAAAAGAAAAATTCAGCAATGAGAATTCACAGGGGTCTAATAAACCATGAATTATACCTTGGAGAATTGATTTACATAAAGTTTCTGGCTGCGTTCGGAGGATGAATGTACCTGAATGGGTTTGGAGAAGCCATAAATGCTCGAGGATATCCATGCCTCCCGTTTCAACTGCGTGGTCGCTGGCTGCTCCGCTGACTCTTGGAAAACACAACGTTCTTCCACAGACTAAGAGGGAGAGAGCAACTTGTGGTAAAGCACTTTAACATTGAACAGTCTTAATTTGACATTTCCAAGTTAAAGATTTAAAACTCCTTTTGCCTCTCTTAATGCTGTTATGATATAAATCAAGAACATTATTGCAATAGAAGTAATTTGCCAAAACTGGGTTTCTGTGGAGTTTGGTGTGAATAAATCACCACTGCATTATGTGTATGTGTCTACATTTTATTAGGTAGAAAGATTTGGAAAAAAAAATACTAAATTAATCTTGGGATAACAGTTTTGTCAAAACCATGTTTAAATATAATTTATGTACCAATGTTTTCTCTCAGGGCGTCTTTGTTCATCACTGCTCTGTACAAAAATGCTTCAAAAAAGATTTCTACATTTTCCTTCACTACAGTTGGTTCAATAATTAGTCTGGTTTTGCTTTAATCTGCAGTGGATTGAAAACATAAAATCATTCCTACAGTACTTTTCTACAGGTAAACACCTTTAAGAATAAAAGATACAAGTTATTCCAGGGCCCTTCTTAAGCGTGAAGAGCATTCAAATGGTCATGTCAGGTGAAGATGTATTTTCTTTTTTTAACGTAAAGCAGCACAAGTCCTCTCCAGTTCTACATGAACAAATCCTGGACTGACCTCACTATCTGCTTAAGAAAGTCGTGAACACGGATGTACCAGGATTAGTAACACCTGGCTCAACATAACCGTGCCTTCTCATCCTGCCTCGGTATTCCTGCAATGGAGTAAGTCAGGATGAACTCAGTAGGATGTGTCAAACCCTGCTTTCTCAGATATTGTGGATTCCTTATTTCGACTTTAACGCAACAGTTCAGCAGAGCCAGGCTCTTTTGGGGAAGGAAGCCATCAAAAAAGGAAGGAACTGAGACTGGCATGCATATAATGCATACACGTATTCTACCTTAATGGTTCAAAGAGTAACTTGAAGCTTCTAGCTTGTAACCTAAAATTCAGTTTTTTAATATTTTATGTTTTCCCACAGCTGAGGCTTTATATCACAACTTTTCAATTCAATGTGGATTCATGGATATTTCTATAACAATCAAACATGTATTAAAACACTGATTAAAGCAGCACAACGTAACTTTCAGCTTTTCTGAGTTTGGCGGCATCTTTTGGACAAAAGCGGTAGTGCTTTACCAGAAAGAACACTACGTTTCCCATGAGCACCAGCGCGTACTGCCGGAAAACTCCTGTCCCGTCGCGTGCATTTGTTTTGAGAAAAGACGGGACGCTTTTCTGTTTCACCAAGTGAACAGACGGAACGCAAAAAAAAAGATGTTAAACTGCTGGAAAGGAACTGGAATTTACCTGGATACCTTAAACAAGGAAGCCAGGGAGCGGTATATGGAGAAAATAATGATTATTAACGGTCTGGGTCCATATGAAATCCCTACTGAAGAATGGAGCTCCTCGTCGGAGCTGCACTCTTTAGAAAGGATTTACTGCCGCAGTTCTGCAGAACCACCGTCTCCAGCTACCTTGTTTAGAAGTGTTTGGCAGCTGCTTTGGTAAATGTTTGACTCGCCATGTGTTTCAATAAATTTGTATAATATTACAACATACAGTACATGTTTTGTATCCCTCTTACTTCTCTTTTCTTTTTTTTTTGACTACTATATTATGGTGAAGAGGCTCCGAGGCGTGATTATTTTTGTTTTCCCCGTGAGATTATTATTTTCCTCTGCAGCTACAAATAAGAGTTAATATTTTTTCCTCAACAAACTAGTTTTATCTGAAGATTGGGATTAATTGCACCGCAGAGAGCTGGCCAGCAACTGCGTTTAGCTGGCGAAGTGGGGAATAAAACCCGTGTTTTGATCCGACCCGGTCTGTGTGAGTGTTTGTGGTTTAAGGCCGATTTATGGTTCTGCGTTAAATCGATGCAGAGCCTACGGCATAGGGTACACGGCGACACGCACCGTACGTTGCGCGTCGCCACGTACCCAACGCCGTAGGTCTGCGTCGATTTAACGCAGAACCATAATTCAGGCTTTACTGTGTGGAAGGTTTGGTTGTTACAGCCGCGATCCAAGCGAGCCGACGACTCTTTCACTCTTTTACTCTGTTATATCAGATACTTGGCCTGCGTGGTTCTGCCTCCGAGCAGGAAAGTTGTGAAAAGTTAAACCATTAGCGATCTTTTCCCCACGTCTGTTATGTGGAGCTGCTGCAGCCACAACGCAGCAACGGGTTACCAGCTTCTGCGGATCTCTGCGCTCCAAGCCCCGCCCATTTTCATCTCGACTGCGAATCAGGAAGGAGGGGGGGAAGTGACGTATGCCGTAAAGCAGTCAAAGCCGTAAAGATTTGTAGTTTTTTTAGTGTGGCAGGGTTCCTACCATGCTCCTCAAAGTTACATAGTGCCAGTGAAGGCGATACAGACCCCCCAGACCATGACAGAGGTGTCATTAAACCTGTTGGAAGTTGATGTACCATCACAATGACTCTAGAAATATGATATTAAGGTGGAAAAGTTACGTAGTGTCGCTTTAAGTGCTTTCCATTTGGTTAAAATGTGTGAAATCAACATTCCTTTTATACTTAAATGTGATTAAATTTTAATGCTGTTTGAGGATGATTTAAAATGAGATATGATCTCAAAAGAATCTGTGAATTTTATAGGACCATTTATTTTCAGCACAAACTTCTCCATAACAGCCGAGTCCAGAAAAACCAGCAACCCTCATCACACTGTGTATGATGCATTAATATACAGAGTTCCTGTACAGATGTTAAAAAGCAGAAGAGAATCAAAGGCCTCACCATGAGAGTGGCGTGATTGAGGTTCCAGGTGTATGTGGTCAAGCTCCTGCTGACGGGGTCCACGATCGAATCTTCGACGATGTAAACGGAGCGAGAAATGCCGCCTGGAAAGAACTGCTCCGCCCAGTGAGGCAACCGATTGGTCTTCATCAGGAGGCGTCTGGAGAGCAGCCGGTGGTCTGCAGTCACCTCACGGTACACAACGTCCTCTGTGAGAACATGGGTGCTGGGTGACAAACAAACATATATATAGATGGTTTGTTATCGTATCTGCCCGAGACACTGTGACCCGCATTTACACCATTATCCACTGTGATGCTCAAAGGCTGGAATCAAGGCAACTGAGCTTCCTTTTTTTTGGTTCTTGATGAAGTTTCATAAGAGCTGATGAAGGTAGTTCTGATGATGCTGGGTGGCAGGTGAAACATTTGGCATTTAGCTACCTTCATTTAAACTTTAAGATTACCATAAACCTGGATGTCTGAGAGGCGACACCATGACCACTGTGATGTCATCACAGTGGCAGCACAGGAAAAAAAAGCATGCAGAAATATCACTCAGGACCAGGCATAACTTTTCACACACAAACAACAGCTCTATCTTCATGAAGCACCCTTGACCTTTCAGCTCTCTCTTTCTGATAGAGGATACGGTGGAAAATGTAAGCAAAAAACCCACAATGAAACCATGTGAGCACTTGGTCAGGCAAAGCTTAGTTTTACTTCTCTAGCGTGTTTTCTCAGTTCTCCGTTCTAATAACGACTGTCAGTCTTCCTAATCAAATGAATGCACATGCGGCACCATCAGTTGTATAATATAAAACAAACTTTTCAGTATATTCAAAACTTTACAGATAAACAAGAATGTTGCAGGTCTGACGTCAGCAACACACCACAAGGACATTTGCACAAACGATATCTTATAAGTGATAAGCGATATCCGTAAATTACGCAATTGCTTATCGGTACACACTTTTCATCGTCTAAACATTTTCAAATTACAAACCAACTTAAGACGTGCTGCTTTAAATGGAATAATTCAAACAGAAGAAAAGCCAAAAGAACAAAGCAATGTTAACTCCTGAAGCTGATGTCATGTTGGTTCATGTGACGGTTGAATATTTCCTGCTGATCAGAGTATATTTTGATCATATTACGTATTTCAATGAATGATTACAAAAAAAACTGAATTGTTGCCAGTAATATTATTGTTATAACTATAGTTATAAGAATAATATAAAGAGAATAAAAACAATAACTATACCAATTCAATTATTGTAATATCAGTGCACAGCAGTGGACAGTATCTTAAAGTATAACAGTAAAAAATAAAAAAACGTACAAAAAGAGCAACTGCACTTACTGGACAGCAAAAGGTGATACGATGAGTGGGCAAACAAAATATGAACAATATCCCACATCTGTAATAAAACATTTTAAATGAACAAAACAACATTTGCTTTTTAACTGTAAAGATTAAAGTCACTGAAATACTGAAATACTTTTATACAAGTATTTGGGATTTAACACAGACGACAATGAATACTTGAAACCAATCTCCATCTCTGGAATTATATTCCAGGGATGGGGATTGAATAACATCTATTTTTTATGTGAATGACATCTATTTTATGTACCTTTTGGAGTGTGTGGAGTTGTGACATTAATGAGCACTGTTACAAAAGCAACGACTGAGCTGTTTCAGTACCTGAATGGGTTAGGGTACCTCTGCCAGAAAGCCGAGACAACGTGGTCCCATGTACTCTTGATGTCTGTGCTACTACAGTAATACTTGGCCATGTTTCTTGCACTGATGTGCACTCCATCCAAAGTCTGGATGACACCTGTAAAAAAGCAAATGGGCTCATCAGTTACAGAGGGGGTAAAAAAAAACACAACTCTGAAAGAGTAATGTGATAAAAGAAAGAAAAGACACTCTTTCATTAAACCTAAGCCCAAATACTGACGCAGTATGTGAAAAATTGAGGGCACTCTTACAGTTTCCATACGAATTAAGAGGGTACTGATCAAATTCGCTCAATTAACTGATCTATAGCAAGTGCCAGACCATTTTTTAAAAATAAGGCAATATGATGGACTCAAGCGTTCAACAGTGCCAAGGGAATACATCAGCAAGGGCCTCAAAGGGGAGACTTACCAGGCCATTTACAAACAATGTGGAATCCATCATTCTACAACAAGAGATTATTCACAAGTGGAAAATATTCAAGGCAATCGCCAATCTTCCTAAAAGTGTGTATCCTAGTACTGTCACCCTATGGTCAGATGCAACACAAGGACAAATATATCTCAGAGTCGAGAGTCCTCACCTAGTATGTTAAATATTAAAGCAAAATTATAAATAGACTGTACAAGAAATGTGTATTTGCATGGGCTGCCTGGGGGAAAGCCTGTTCTGTTCAAAAAAGAGCGTGACAACAGACCTAAGGGCTTGCAAAGTAAAACAAAATGCAGCTGAACAAACTACAACATTTCGGGAACTCTGTTCTTTGGACAGATTAGGCTAACATTGAGTTGTTTGAATTTATCATACAAGTGCTGCATTTGGCACAATCAAACACAGCATATGGGCAGAAATTACCTAGGACAAAACCATCAAAGACAGTGGTGGAGGTGTAGTAATTTGGGCTTGAATCAAGATGTTAAAATGACCAAGCCATGGTTCAGATCAAAGCCTGACTGAAATGCTGTGGTGGGATCTTAAGAAAACAAGTGCCCTCAAAAACTGGATTGACTGAAATAATGTTGCAAAAAATGGTGGGCCAAAATTTCTTCACAAGGATGTGAAACATTGATACCATCATACAGAAAGCTGATTCCTACTAAAATTGTTTCTTTCATGCGCTGATATTCGTTTCAAATTGTATTTATTAAGTATTTATAAACATGGTTTTACTTTTTTCATAATTGGCAACGTGAATGAGTGGTCATAAATGTTGCTGGAAATGTTGTCTTAAGTGCTGTACTATCTAAACATACGATACTGTGTGAAATGTTGCAGACCTGCCTTGTGGCAATTCAGTTTTATATCTAGTAAAATATACATATACGTATACGTATATATATATATATATATATATATATATATATATATATATATATATATATTATATAATATATTATATAATATATCTAAAAGTACATCTATTTGGTGGCTACTTAATTTACAGGGAAATGTAAAGAAAGCCTGTAAACTGGTCCTTTCTTTCATCTTATAGTGTAGTTTATAGCATTTCACATATGAGAATTAATGTTATCTCTAAACACTGTTACACCGTAACAACCACAACAGCAATTCGGACTAATAATCTCTGGGAAGGAAATATTTCACTAAAATTATTGCACTATAGTTGCTTAATAATGACGATAATAAAGATAACAGAGCCAACCTTGATATTAGTTTAGCTAACCTCAACACCAAGTGCACGACAGGAAAAAAAGAAGTGTAAAAGCATCCTGTACAGCAGTCTTACCCGTTTACGCCTGTAATGAAGTGTCAGGTTGGTAAATGTCCATGTAGGTTACGGCTAAACTCGCCGCTCTTCCACACATGTCCTCAAATTAACTGCTCTTAGCTAATTGGATACATAACGCTTAAAGTGACAGAAAGGGCAGACGGACGTAAACAGGTCTCCTTCAGAATAAGACTATTTCCGGTTGTTATTTCAAAATAAGGCTCTCACAAATAGATATGTCATGCAGTTTTGGATGGATAAATAGATACATGTGGGGATGGACTGGTGACCTGTCCACGATGCACCCTACTTTATTTTCCAATACACATTGCTATAATCACTTAATTATTAAGAATTAAAAAAAAAATCTTAACAAAATGACAACAAAATATGGAGAACATTTAAAGGAGCTTGAGGCAGGATTGTGGCAGGATTTATGAAAGAAATTCGTATACGTTTTAAGTTTTCTAGTAATAATGTCAGATGAAGTGTTCCAAACCCAAAAGAATGAGCCCTCTAGTGTATCTCTCCGTTGCCTTGAACAGGGTGTGTACTGCAAAATGTGCTGCAATTCGGGCCCAAATTTCCCGCGCTGTCCTGCGGATGTGACGTCACATGACGCTGCATGCGCGTTCTCCCCGTTCTCCCGTGCCAGTGTGGGTACCAGATTGTATCGGGCTGCAATATTTTCCCCGGAAGTGTGCATTTTTTCCCCGCGATGGTATTTTAGTCAGAAGCAGCAGATCATAGTGGAGGTAAAAGGGAGAAGAAACATATACAAGGAATTATCAGAATTATCAGTGATCTTACTGACATAGGCTAAAAAAAATATTAGAGTTAAAATATTTATTAGGGACTATTTTCATTAGACAATTGGAGATTCATCAGTGAGCTGAGAACAATAATAGCCTACTATATACAGTATAGGGTAAACAATCGTTTGCTTGCTGCATAGCAGTAAGCAGTTAAATATTTTGATCTTAATAGACATTTTAAATTATCGATTTGCTTTATTAATCATCAGTTTTCACAAGACGGAACATCATCACGTACGGTCAAAAGCCAATCACAAGACGGAACGTCATCACGTACGGGGAGCCGGGAAAGAAAAGCAGGTGGGAAAAAAAAGCACCGACACCGGCTTCGCTGTTGGCTGCAGTACCCCCAACGGCCGTCGTGGTGAAGGGTGGCGCTAGAGAGTCTCATTTCTTAAAAGGAGCCTCATGCTCCTTTAAGGCTATGTATAAAAAAAAGAATTTTACTACTAAACAACCACTGTATCAATATGTCAAATATCCCCGATGGGAGATGGAAAGACACATAAACAGCAACCAAAGCTATCTTAATTTTAGATTGTTTTGTGTCTTTTTTTTCGCTTTGGATGCAACTGTTCTTATCTGTAGGCTATAACACTTCAAGACAGACTGCTGAATGCTGTCAAATTTGTATTTTTGGAAATTAACTGAAGCATTTTTTTGAATTTGATGGGATAACTAAACGTATTAAGAACTGAGTTTGGGTGGGTGTAAATCTACTGTGCAGAAAATAGGGTGTATCAAATATTGACCAATCAGAAGAAGGGGCGGGGCTAATTCAGGCCAATGAAAGTCAAGGACTCAAAACCGAGTCCGATGACACCACCCACGACTATCTATGTCAAACCATTCAAAAGTTATGGCAGAAAGTAGGAACTATCAAATATGGACTAATCAGATGAAGGGGGGGGTGCGCTTTTTGGCGTCTAGCGTTACCACGGTAACGCTTTTGACGTAGAAAAGTTATGCCCATCGTCGTAGGATCGAGACGCACATTTTGATGTATAACACACCTGGGTGCACGTTACGGTTCGAAGAAACGGCCGAAGGAATGGCATAAATTGCGCCAAAATGACACGATTAATTCTAAATGGCCGACTTCCTGTTCGGTTTGGGCCATGGCGCCAAGAGACTTTTCTTTAAGTTGCGACATGATACAGGTGTGTGACGATTTTTGTGCATGTACGTCAAACCGTATTGTGGGGCTTGAGGCACAAAGTTTTCTAGGGGGCGCTGTTGAGCCATTAGGCCACGCCCATTAATGCAAACCATTAAATATAAAATGTTGCGCCAGGCCTGGCTTGCGTGCAAAATTTGGTGACTTTTGGGGCACGTTTAGGGGGGCAAAAAGGCCCTCATTTCGTCGGAAGAAAAACGAGAACCAGGATAACGAGGATAACGACGAGGATAAAAATTCCTACAGATACAACACTGTCAGTGCTCGGGCCCTAATAATAATACTAACAACCACAATCATATGCTGTAACAATGCACCTTTCAATAACCATGTCTACCTCATACTGCTGCACCTTTCACTTTCACTTTTTTAAAATTGTATATATGTTAATAAGAGCCATTTGTTTATATACTGTACAATGAGCGAAATAACCAGAGTCAAATTCCCTGTCTGGCATGTTCAAACTTGGCCAATGAACTGAATTCTGGTTCTGATTCTGATTCCAAAATCTCATCTTCTTTATTATCGACCGTAGTCAGCAGGGTAAGAGGGTAAAGTAAAACATACAATACAACAAACACAAAAAATACATGATAATATAAATACACATCAAGCTAACAAATAAAAGCACCATTAAAACAAATAAAAGCAATAAAAACTATAAAAGGCATGCGTACCAATGTTTCCACATGTGCGATTGGTAGCAAACCGAGCTGTAGCTAGGGTTGGTCAGTGCTATTAAAATATAATTCTGTGATGCATGTAAGCGACCCTTGAACTTATACATGTGTATTCTCAGCAAGGCTTGAAAGGAGGGTAAGCGCAGGTCCTTAAAAAGCTCACTAGCGCTGCCACCCCTAGGAACTTTCATCAGGATCCTGAGTGCATCATTGTAGGCCACCTGGGGTTTCCGCATACGGTACTCTCTTTAGTGTATTTCACCCATAAGGGGGCTGTATATACAGGGGTGCAGTATGCTCTAAATCCATGTTTTAGATGTTTCCCTCCTTTAACACACCTGATTCTAATTAATTTTGTCTCCTATACTTTTTAATTTATACATGGATGATCTGTCTAAACTCTTGAATGCCTGTAAAACTGGTTGTATGGTGGGTGATAAACTAGTAAATCACTTGATGTATGCAGATTACCTGGTGGTGCTAAGCCCAAGTAGCGCTGATCTCCAGCAGCTCCTCAACATATGCACTGAGTATGGCATTGATAATGATATCAAGTATAATGCCAGTAAGAGTGTTGTTTTAATCTGTAGAAGTAAAGAGGACAAGGGGCAAATATTTCCTGATTTTAAATTATCTTTTAATGGTCTCCATGTTTGTAGGATGGTCAAATATCTCGGCCATTTTATCACAGAACACATGGATGATGATGACGATATCCACAGACAGTGCCGCAGGATGTACGTGCAGGCTAACATCCTCGCACGCAAGTTCAGCATGTGCTCAGAAGCTGTGAAAATGTATCTCTTTAGAGCTTATTGTTCACCACTCTACACTGCTCACTTGTGGTCAAGCTATAAAAAAAGTAAGCTTCCACAAACTTCAAGTTGCATATAATGATGCTATGAGAATCTTACTCAAAAGGCCTAGATGGTGCAGTGCAAGTGAGATGTTTGTGGCTGCAAGAGTCAATACTCTCCAAGCAGTTCTTAGAAATGTAATGCACAGTTTCATGTGCCGTTTGGATCAGTCTGTGAATGGCATCATTGTTAATATAAATGACCCTGGGAAGAGCTGTGTCAGATACTCCTGTTGTCTCAGAAGACATTGGCTTAAAATCCTGTATTTGTAATTCTCCCTGCTGGACAGGTTTTATGTATTGTATGTATTTTGTCCTAGGTTATGTTTTTGTATGGACCACGAGTCTGCAATAAACTTCTACTACTAACCATCGTCATCAGCTTGTCATCCAGGGCTGCACAATTCTGTTAATGACACAGTAGTCACTTGTATCATGGTGCAACGAAGCAGGGAAACATCTAAAACATGCAGGGACCAGGGCCCTCGAGGACCAGGATTGGTGACCCCTGCTCTAAACAGATTGACCTTAACCTCAGAAGAGCAATAGTGAAAAAAATAAACAAATATCCTGCAATAGCAACTTCTGTCCAGCAGGTGCTGCTGTAGAATATGTAAACCCTTTTCTAGCGCTTCCGGCGGCTCTTCTTCTTCGTTGGAAACCCGCCCGCACACAGGAAGCTGTCCTCCATGGTGTCATTGTTGTAAGTCCGTGGAGGTTGAACGGACAGATACCGATCATGTCTGGTTACACACCGGACGAGAAGCTCCGCGTGGAGCAGGTCTGGAAGCTGCGACGGCAGTGGCTGAAGGACCAGGAGCTCAGCCCCAGGGAGCCGCTGCGGCCACCCAAAGCCCTCGGCGCCGTTGAGAAGTTCTGGGCTGGTTTTGTGGAGCCGAAGAGCCTGTGGAGGCTTTACGTGAGTGGCCTGAATGTTGATCACTATTTAAAATCACAATACAGGACTGTCTCAGAAAATTAGAATATTGTGATTTTCTGTAATGCAATTACAAAAACAAAACTGTCATACATTCTGGATTCATTACAAATCAGCTGAAATATTGCAAGCCTTTTATTATTTTAATATTGCTGATCATGGCTTGCAATATTTCAGTTGATTTGTAATGAATCCAGAATGTATGACATTTTTGTTTTTTTAATTATATTACAAAAAATAAAGAACTTTATCACAATATTCTAATTTTCTGAGACAGTCCTGTACAGGACGATACGAGTGTGACTTCTAAAACGTATGCATCATTAATGTAAATGTATGTTTTAGACGAGGCAAGGCAAGTTTATTTGTATAGCCAGTACTCGAATTGTAAAAAAAAAAAAAAATCAGGGGGGATGGTGGATTTTATCATATGGGGACAGATAATTTTTGCTGATTACAATATATTACAAATAATAGCACTGACCAAAACAGCTGCAGAAATACTGCAGGAATGACATAGCAGCAGTTAAATGCAGCCTTCTGTAAGCTTTAAATATCCACTGGGCTTACATCAAATACATCAAAACACAAAAATAAAAAACAGTTTTCTGAACTTATCAATATGACTCTGTCCTTCACAGGATAAGTAAAATGGATCACTGCAAAAACTCAAAATCTTAACAAGAATATTTGTCTTATTTCTAGTTAAAATGTCTCATTTTAGTAAAAAAATCTCATTAAACTTAAAACAAGACTCATCACTGGAAAAAACAACAATTTTCACCTGTTTCAAGTAGATTTTTTTGCTTGTAATGAGAAGATAAATCTTGTCCCACTGGAAGATTTTTCTACTTATTTCAAGTGAAAATGTACTTGAAACAGGTGAAAATGGTAAAATAAGTTATATTTCTGGTGTTATTTTTCTGGTGATGACTCTAAATTTTGAAATAGCAGTAAAACCACATTCATTGATGAAATGACATAAGGGATGGAAAGGGGGGATGGCAGTTTTACAGGGGGGATGATTTTGACCGGTTTTATTTCAGGGGGGAGGCCATCCCCCTTCATCCCCCCTCAACTCCAGTACTGTGTATAGCACAATTCAACACAAGGTACGGTAATTCAAAGTGCTTTACATCAACATTAAAACCAGCAAGACACAATTAAGCAGTAAATAACAAATACAATGATAAGAAAAGAGGTAAAATAATAAAAAGCACAAGTTGTTAAAAAGTAAGGGCAGTAGAGTACAACAGGTAGGTATTTAATTTAAGAGTACGCTTCAGTAAACAGTAACGTTTTTAGCCCTGATTTAAAGGAGCTGACAGTTTGAGCAGACCTCAGGTCTACAGGAGACAACAAGTTAGATGTGGAGGAAGTTAATGAGCTATGTAGTTAATTGTCATAAATTGTTTTTTCATCGTAAAATTGCGAAGACCTTGACCATTCCACAATCCAGTGTTTAAAATCACCAAAACATTTAAAGAATCAGGAGGATTCTCGAAGGTTGAAGCACACAACTAGATACTGTACTCATGATCTTTGGGCCTTTAATTAAATACAGACATGATTCCCTCCTAAAAATCACTGCATGGGCTCAGGAACACTTCCAGTCTGTGAAAACAGTTCATCATGCAATCCACAGATGCAGTTTACATCTCCATCATGCAAAGAAGAAACAATATGCTAACATAATCAAGAAACTGGATCAAAGCATATGTAAAAAAAAAAAGTGTGAGGCAAAATTGAAAACTGTTCTCTTGTCAGATTAATCAAAATGTGCAATTGTTTCTGGAAACCATGAAAAAACCGTGTCCAATGGATTGGAGAGGAGAGGAACCATCCAGCTTGTCATCAGCGCTTAGTTCAAACGTCTGCATCATCTCTGATGGTATGGGGTTGCGTCTGTACCTATGGGCAGCTTGCACATCTGGGAAGGCTCCATCGATGCTGAAAGGTGCACAAAGGTTGAGAGCAACATATGATCCCATCCAGACAGTTGCTCATTCAGGGAAGATATTGCATATTTCAGCAAAACAATACTAAACTGCATACTACATCTGGCTTGACCAGAGAAGTGTCTGGGTGCTGAACTGACCTGCCTGCAGTCCAGACCTTTCACCAATAGAAAACATTTGATACACCATGATAGCAAAAGGGAAACGCACAACGAGCACACGAGCCTTGGAGATCTGTAAGAGAAAAAACAAACAGACACGAGAACAGGCCGAGACGTAAGCAGCAACCATTTCAGGTCCCTGAGACGGGCCCGGAGAGAGGGAACCCCCCGACAGGGAGACACCCACGCGGGCCCGACAATGGATAGAATAGAGAAAAATATCTAATTTTCAACATTGCATACATTGTTTACCTTCTGTTGGTGATGAAATATGGGTTCATGAGGTTTTAAATCATTATCTGGTTTGATTTACAATTTACACAGCATCAAACTTTTTGGAATTGGCGTTGTAGTTAAATACATCTATAAGAGGCAAAATGATGATGATGTGTTGCAAAGAACTTCCTAATTAAATCTATGGACATAAACTTTCCCAGAATTTATTCAGCACAGGAAATTTTGAAACAATGACTAAATTTGGTCTCCTGTTAAATTATCTGTTGATATTTAAGTTGAGATCAGTGATAATAAAAAGTATTCAACTTGACTCAAATAGGTTTATGAAATGCATTTATAGTATAAAACAGTCTCCATGACTAGGCCCTCTGGCTTGGTAATTCATTATCCAGTAATACTAAATGTTATGTTTAATGACAAATGTTAATTTGTTACACAATTTTTGCCAGATATAGGCTACTATGTATTCAAAAATATCTTCTATAAAAAATAATTTTCAGATCATTTTTTTTTCAAAATTAGAAAAAAAAAATCATTTTGAAGCTGACATTAAAAAAGCTGTACTTATTATGAATTGTATTTATAATTGTTTGTAATCATCTCTTTGCAGACCTACAAAACATACAGAGGTGGAGTTTTCGCATTAACTCGGCTGCTGATACCTGCCTGGGTTGTTCACTACTGTGTCAAATATCACATTGCTGTAAGTTTCCAGAAATCTTTTACTGTTTTTGTTAAATGTTCTTTCCTGCACTTTCAAGTGAAATTTGTTTACAGGCTGTGGATACATCTTTTTCCTAATCCCCCCCACCTCTGAAGTTAATGACACAGGTTTAACATACAGCAGTTGAATCCATGTTTGAGACTTTAACCATACAGTTCTGTGGCAGGGTGCGTGCCACGGGGGGCCCGACCGAAGGACGGAGAGACACAGAGAAATCGTGCAGACCCTTTTTATTATCTTACACCCACATGTGCACAAGCATTACAGCCTGACAGCAGCTCCTCCGACCCCTTAGCTGCTGTCCCCTCCGCCTTATAAGGCAGGCAGGTGGAGAGAACCAGCCACTCAGGTGGATGGGACACAGGTGCGTGTCCCATCCACCTCTCCAACCTGCCACAAGTTCTTAGCCATGACATTGACTGCTTATTTTGGCCAAGGTATATTTTGTAACTTATTTAGAGAAAAATTATCTCTGACATTCATACGGACATGATAACAAGGTGGACATGGAGTCCTTAGCTGTATTAAGTTTAACTGTATTCATTCCATTTCTATTTTTGTGAAAGGAACAGCACACAATGGTTATGATAGAAAACAATCACTTTATTTAATTTTTCTTTCGCATTCTTGGTTCTATTTAGAAATGGAAAGCTTATTATCTGAAAACACATTGACCACGTTTACATGCAGTCAAAATTCGGGATAAAGTCAATATTCCGGTTACTGAAACATTCTGAATAATCTGTTTACATGCGTGAGCAAACAGGGTTATCCTTGTATATATGGTAATTAATCATTTGGGATATTTCTATCAAACCAGCGACGCATGGAGAACGTCATGACGCAATTCCCGTCATTTCCGCTTCTTCTTCCTGTATCCAAATTTAAAACAACAACAATAACAGCAGCACGGCGGATAATCAACAGCTCAGTAGAAGTCGTTTTGTTTCTCGGCCCTGTAGTTCGCCTTTTTCAGCGTTCTGGCGTTCGTACAAATCTTGCTTCGCGCAAGTTTTTGCTCACCTTTTTGTAAATCTTGCTATCCCGGTACTTTCTACCGTCTACAAATGCCAAAATGTTCATATCTTTCATTACATTTATGAAGTGATTAGTCTCCTCCTGGTCTTGCGTTTCGCCATGTTTAGAAGTACTTCCTGGACTCAAAAGAGCAAGATTCCTTGCGAAAAGAACATGCGCAGAAAACAAATTCTTGTTCCTTTTGATCAGGATATCCCGTTAGGCGTTTACATGACCAAATATTCGGGTTAGAAAAGGAGTAACCCAGGGGTCATATTCAGGTTTTTAAAAACCGGAATATGAGCAAATTCCAGATATTCAAAGGGGTTATTGGTGTTTACATGGCCGTGCAAAACCGGGTTATTGCTAATATTCCGGTGAGAAAAGGGTTATTGACTGCATGTAAACGTAGTCATTGATCGCTGGGGAAACTAAATTCCTGTCAATGTTCTTCACAGAAAAGACCATATGGCATCGTGGAACTGAAGCCCAAGCTCTTCCCTGTAAGTGTCATTTATGTATTATTTTTAACTTTACACGTAATGGTCTGGTTTACCAGCTGTTGTAATGTTTGGAATAAAGGCTGATCCCATGGGAACAGATCTGCCCCATGATGCTCACACATTCGCCTTCTAGACCTACTCTGATGTGTGTTTTCCTCTTTTGCTGTTGTTTTCTCCTCAGGGTGACACCATTATGGAGACGGGCGAGGTTGTTCCAGATCTCCCTGAGACTCATGCTCATCATTGAAGCAGAAACAGTTCACTTGTTTCCTTGACTTTCTGTTGTAAAAAAAATATGTATATTACATTAAAATATTAAGAAGTCATTTATGACTGATTGTGACATTAATCAGCGTGGTGATTTATTCCAATTAACATAATCCATACCAGTTTAAGATTTTGGTTTTGTTTTTTTAAGTGTGACAGATACAGGACCGTCTCAGAAAATTAGAATATTGTGATAAAGTTCTTTATTTCCTGTAATGCAATTTAAAAAAAAAAAAAAAAAAAAAAAAAAAAAAAAAATATGTCATACATTACAAATGAACAGAAATATTGCAAGCCTTTTATTATTTTAATATTGCTGATTATGGCTTACAGTTTAAGATTAAGATTCCCAGAATATTCTAATTTTTTGAAATAGGATATTTGAGTTTTTATTAAGCTGTAAGCCATGATCAGCAATATTAAAATAATAAAAGGCTTGCAAGATTTCAGTTGATTTGTAATGAATCCAGAATGTATGACATTTTTGTTTTTGTAATTGCATTACAGAAAATCACAATATTCTAATTTTCTGAGACAGTCCTGTATGTCATTTAATAAAGACAACTGTGTACTCACCTGCAATAGGATAAGTTTCAGAGACAGTTAACTGGTTTGATGCCTGAGCGTTTACATCAGAATATTAGAATAGGATGTCATATGGAACAAAAAAGAATTTAATCGTTGAATTATTGAAGGTATTATGTGTTTTCAGATGTGCTGTTTTGACACAAGGTAACTGATTTGAAAAGACAAGCACGTAAGCAGTCATGCCCAAGTATAAAATATGAAATTAATATACATTTTTAGGGCCATCCAGCTTGTCATCAGCGCTTTGTTCAAACGTCTGCATCTCTGATGGTATGGGGTTGCATTAGTACCTATGGGCAGCTTGCACATCTGGGAAGGCTCCATCGATGCTGAAAGGTGCACAAAGGTTGAGAGCAACATATGATCCCATCCAGACAGTTGCTCATTCAGGGAAGATATTGCATATTTCAGCAAAACAAGACTAAACTACATACTACATCTGGCTTGACCAGAGAAGTGTCTGGGTGCTGAACTGACCTGCCTGCAGTCCAGACCTTTCACCAATAGAAAACATTTGATACACCATGATAGAAAAAGGGAAACGCACAACAAGCACACGAGCCTAGGAGATCTGTAAGGCTCCTTGTATCACGGTGTGCTAAAACATGCAGGACCGGAGTCCGAGTCTCCTGCTCTACCCCCTTCCTGTCTTAACTTCATATAAAGGCCACTAGAGCAGTGGTCCTCAACCCTGGTCCTCGGGACCCCCTGTCCTGCATGTTTTAGATCAGGGGTCACCAACCCCGGCCCCAAAGATCACCTATCCAGCATGTTTTAGATCTTTCCCTGCTTCAGCACAGCGTGATACAAGGAGCTGTGTCAACAACGGAACTGTCCAGACCTTGACAAGTTAATGACGACCATTGATTAGAGTCAGGTGTGTTCATGCAGGGAGACCCCTAAAACATGCTGGATAGGTGCTCTCCAGGACCAGGGTTGGAGACCCCTGTTTTAGATGCTACTCCGCTTCACCACCCCGTGATACAAGGAGCTGGGTCAACAACAGAACTGTACAGACTTTGATGACAAACTAGTGACGACCGTTAATTTACCGTTAATCAGAACGGAACTGGGTAAAAGGCGTTCGAGTTTTCTGCCCCCTCAACCTGGAATGATGCGCAGAAGGACTTGAAATTGGTTGAGCTTGTATCCTTGGGTAAATTCAAATCAATTTTAAAAGACAGAGAAATTATCTCTCTTGGTTCTTGTGACTGCCCCGTTGTGTAAATTTTACTATTGTTTCCCCGGAATGTGTGACTGACTGTCTGTGTTTGTATGTATGTATTGTTGTATTCTTTTTATGCTGCCATTTTGGCCAGGTCACTCTTGAAAAAGAGGTTTTAATCTCAATGAGTTTTTTTACCTGGTTAAATAAAGGATATATATAATTTGAATAAGATAAGATAAGATAAACCTTTAATAGTCCCACAGAGGGGAAATTTGCAGTTTACAGCAGCAAAGGGGATAGTGCAAAAAACAAGAGGCATCAATAGAAAATTAATAACACAGTAATAATAACACACTATAAACAGTAAACTGGTATACAATAATAATAAGAAAGATAAATAATAAGAAATACTAGTATATAAAAAGATAACAGACAGATATTTACAGATGGATATTTACATAATTGCACGTTGCAGTGAGTGAAAGATATTGCACATTATTTCCCTTATGTACATTTATTGTCAGGTTGTATGTGGTCTACTGTGAGCAGTGCTGTGAGATGTGTTGAAGCAGGGTAGCATTTAAAACCTGCTGGATAGGTGATCATGAGGACCGGGCTTGAAGACCACTGCACTAGAGCCACATCTAGAAAAACAAAAGCCAAAAAAATAATAATTTTATTTTGAAGGCCGGAAATTACGTCATAATTTACAAACTGCCCTTAGCATATGTTATGAAATGTCAGGAAGACAGGCTCAACAATCGTACAGTTATGCATTTTTTTAGAAGTATTTTAGTTTCTTAAAGAAGAAAAGGTAAATTTTATCCGATTGCTGATCGCATATGAGCTGAAGGAAGCCGCAGGTAAACACTACACAACTTTTGGTGCGGAGTGCTGAGCAGACGTGCTGCTTTTAGCCTCCTGTGCTAGCCGCTTCAACTAGCCTGCTATAAGTTCACCTAGTGTTAAACTTCACTTTGCTGTACGGATTTCAAGGTTTTGGATGGTAGTAATATATGTATATGGCAGAGAAATCTATAGATATCGAATGCGGTGAAGTAGATGAAGACAAACCTGCATTACATGATATTTGCGTCTATTTGTCTACTAGTTTCTCGGTAGGATCCGCACTAGCCTGTCCTGGAGATGTTAATAATCATTATATATCGAAGTCAGAAGACTTTTATGACACTGGTTTATCAATATAGGGATTAGTGGGTGTAATCTGATGCGTTTATCGACTGATATCTGTCGGATTAAGCTTGAATTATGGTTCCGCGTTAGATCGACGCAGAGCCTACGCCGTAGCCTACGGCGTAGGGTACGCGGCGACGCGCCCCCTACAGTACGATGCTCTGCGTTGGTGTAACGCGGAACCATAAATCAGCCTTTAGTATAGGACTGCTGGGACATATTCAGTTACAATGTATGGCGCTAATCGTCGTGCTTGTATGTGACGGGTTGCCATGTCTCCACAATCAGCAGTTTCGTTCAACTAAGCTCTGTTTTGTTACAAACCTGGTTTGCTTTAGTTTTACCGGTAACTATATCCTTTTTTGGCGGTATACCGGAGCAGGCGCTCATACACACACAGTTTGAACTGAGGTAACGATGCTTGTAACAAAACATTGGAATTTTTTTGAAAAATAGCAACATCGTTTCTTCTGTGGAAAACTTTTCAAAAATACACTTGCATATCTGACAAAGCCGAAACTTAAATGCATAAATAAAAACATAATAATGTTAATCAACATTAACCTTCCGGTTATTAACAAAGTCGGCAAAAAGTGGTTGTGGACACATCTTCAGTGGGGAATGAATGAAAAAATATTTTTGTTAACCTTTGGGTGATTGTCATTCATCATCATGGTAAAAGTTGGTGTCAGGAGTGAAGAACAGATTCAGTTACGCAAACAAAGACAATGCAGACAAAACGGTAATAAAAAAAAAAAGAAACTCAGCAACTTTGTTAAAAATATTTTTTTTTATTATCAGATTTGAAAAATAAGTTCTCTTTTTTTTTTTTTTTTTTAACATAAAAAGGAAAAACAGCATATATTATCCATTAAATGTCAGCGATTGGCTGCTTTGCCTGTTAAATAATCAGATTGTACCACTGGAAACATGTCATTTATCTTAGTCTAGGGTTGGATATTATCTGTGTACAGTAATTGTAATTGTGAACATAAGTCCAGTATTCATTCATATTCCGACGATCGGGACAGGGTCCTGAGAAGTACTTTAGTTTGTTAGGGTTATGTGGTTAGTTTGTTTTTATATTAATGAATAACAAAATAGCAATATATATTGAAGCGAATGTTGCTGTAGCCTGAAATTTTGAAATACAGTCCTCCAGTGCATGCCCCTATGTGATAAAATTGTGGAAACAATGTGGGTTCATGTGAAACTGCTTGTGGTGTAATAGACACATGGCCTTACAAATATCCATGACTTTTAATTTCTCAAATGTCAGATTTTAAATTAAATGTACCCCATATCCCATAACATTTTAAAAGGTGTGTATTTCTGTGAAGACAGGTTTATTTATTCTTTATTATTTATTTATTCCATACTTGCATGCTTGCAGCGTAATTCCTGCTGCTCCATAGCGATTACGAACTATGAAAGATAACTCAACAATCAACCAGCTGTTTATAAACAGTCTTAAAAACTCACATACTTGTGCTAATTCAGCAACATTATGTCATCAGTAGAGACACCAAAAGAAATACCCAGCTTTGTTAAATATTGGAAAAAAGGTGTTTTAAGAATGTGTTTTTTTTTCTTGCGAGACACTCCAGAATAAATTTGAGCATTTTGTTTTTCCATGCAGCTCATCCAGAAAATATCTAGAACATTTCTAACTTCTAGTGCATTTGTGAAAATGGTTCATGACTATTTAACCTTTTTTTGTTTTCAGGAATTGTAAGAATTAAAACATTGTTTTAGCTTTCTTCTTTCTCCATTTTTAGACCATGTCAGCAATCAAAGTTGCCATGCAACAGAGTCAGAAGAGTGGCAGAAGAAAAAACTCGGAAAAAATGTCTGGAGAGGTGTCGCCAGACTCCAAGTGTCCCATCTGTCTGGACACATTTCATAACATTTCTTATCTGGATCGCTGCCTTCACAAGTTCTGCTTCCGCTGTATTCTCGAGTGGTCCAAGAACAAACCCGAGTGTCCGCTATGCAAACAGCCGTTTAATTCAATCTACCACAGTATAAAATCAGAACAAGACTTTCAGAAGTACGAACTGAAACAGAAGGTGGAAAATCCTTCGTTTGGATATTTTGAAGGAGTGCGATTTAGATACCGCACAACGCTAACTGGAGTCCATCGACAGACGCGAGGAAGGACATCTCCACCTCCAGACAATGGAGTAATGTTTGAAGCCTCGACAAATATTCCTCTGCAGCGGCAAGATCGTTACATTCGACGCATGATGATGAGGTTGGCAGCCAAAAGGAGAGCTGCAAGCGAAGGGAGAGTTGTGAACAACGTCAGAGAGCAAGAGATTATAAATTTCAGGAGGGAGCTGTACCGACGCGGGGTGAAGGTCCGGGATGTTCGCGATGGCGGTCGCTCACGGGACACCTCTGCTGAGTTCTACCGAAGAAATCCTGCCTGCCTGCACAGACTGATCCCTTGGCTGAAGCGGGAGCTTGTTGTGCTGTATGGTGCTCACGGCTCTCTGGTCAACATAGTTCAGCACATCATCATGTCACGGATTACGCGTTACGATATGGAGGACGGTGCTATTCAGGAAGAGCTCCGGCCATTTCTCCAGGGTCGAACAGAGCACTTTCTCCACGAGTTCATCAGTTTTGCAAGGTCCCCCTTCAATATGGAGGCGTATGACCAGCATGCGGTTTATGACTGCCCAGCCGCCTCCTCAAATGAGGACAGCAGCTCAAACTCATCTGTCATCGCGATTTCAGAGGATGAGGAAACCCCTGCTGAACCAGACCATCAACAAGGCTCCACCTCGACTCTGAGCCAGTCTGTGTGGGATGATGAGACGCCTGGACCTTCGTATTCCACCACAGCAGAGCTGCACAGAGTGGAGCATCTGTCAGTCCTGGACTCAGACTCGGACAGCAGTTCTGATGAGGAACTGCAACAGTTTGGTGCTTCTCCACAGCAAACAAATCCACATAACCAAGTAGACGTGATTGAGGATGACTGTAACAATGAAGCCTGTGTGTCTTCTGACACTGACGACTGCGTTATTGTAGGATTTGTTAAGGCAACAGTAGAGAGGACTCCTGAGCTGGTTCAACTCTCCTCTGACTCTGAAGAGTCTTCCAGTGAAGATACTAAAGAAATCACTCTCCTACCTCAACACATCCGTTTCAACAGCTGTAGTCCTACAGCTTCACAGAATGGTGATAACAGTAGGGCTGGACGAACGGAAAATGTAGACCAGGACCATCATATTTGGTCAGAGTTAAAGAAATATAGAACTTTAACATCAGAACAACACAAGACCTCCAACAGGTTAGACTGTAAAGGTGGAGAACTAAGACGTGCAAGTAAAGAGAGATCCAGAGAAAGACGCAAGTCGACGAGCAGAGAGCGCTGGAGAAGGAATAGAAAGTCAAAAAGTGTAGAGCGCAGACGGTCAAGTAGAAGCCCGGTGACATCCCACGGCAGTGTGAGTCCTCGCAACACTGATGGAGGTTATGCTTACTCCAATTACAGAGACTGCTCAAAAATTGACATGAGGTATAAAAAGACGGACAGCGGTCACGGCTATCAGTCATCTAGCCATTATAGACGAGAGAGAAATTATTCTTATACACAGAGGCAGTCCTACTACTACAGCAGCCATAAGTACTCAGAATCGCGTGCTCACTCCAGAAGTTGCAGCAGGGACTCACGGAGACGAGACAGGAGACGCTCTCGTTCTTGGACTTACTCCAGCAGTCGTTCCCCTTCAACGAGAAGAAAATCTCATCACGACAAGCCTGGCGGGAAGAGGAAATATAAAACGAGGCATTTGGAGGGGCCATCCGAAGACGCACAACCGAACCCACATTCAGAAGGTGACACCGAGGTATCGACGAAACATAAGAAAAGAAGTAAAGAGAAACATAAAAAATCCAAAGAGGTGGCGAGAAAGAACAGCAGCAGTGGCAGCGTGGAGCTCCTCGGTGATGAAAAAGCACACGAGCCAAGCAGGCGCCACAAAAAGAAGAAGCATAAGAAGAAAAGCAAAAAACACAAGAGCAGTGAGCGCAAAGAGAAATGCTCACATTCTGTCATTACCATTGATAGTGACAGTGATACCGTTGCCAATGACAATAACCAAACGCCTGGCACCAATAGGGATAACCCCATCAACAATGCCACTGATAACCAAGTAGATCACACCATTGTGGACAATTCATTCTAATCTGTATGGATTTACTCTTAATTCCTAAATGCTTCTTCCAGTATTTTAGACAGAATGTTCTGTATGTTTAAAGATCCATAGATCTTGAAGGAAGTAATGAATGCACATTTCCATTCAAATCCTACCACAAGTGTTTTTTTTCCAGTGACAGTTCACAGGTCAGTGAGGTCTGTCAAAAACACAGATATTCTTACAGGTCTAGATACGTGTCAGCATTAGCTAAATTATATTTTGGGTCTACTGTTGTCTGGTTTCCTCAATGTATTTACTATTTCCTAAAACAACACTGCTTATGTCTAATGTGCCACTAAAATCAAAACAGAACAGGGTAATACTCGAAGTCGCACATCACCTGAAAGCGTCCGATTTTGTTCCGCAAAGTCAGTTCATTGTATGGTGTGCTTATGTTTCCTCAGGGATTATGCTTATTTTATTCTTTTGCCTTCATAAATGGACAATATTCTAACGACTGAACTATTGTTATCTGGTGCCCATAGAGTAGTCCTTATACACAGATACTGTTTGGTTTCAAAATGAACATTTTTCTATTGAATTTAATTTAAAAAATAAAGTATAATGACATACTGGGTCTTCTCTGTTTTTGTAATGCCATTATTCTTTTTCAGGTTTTTCTCACAACAAGTCAATTGGTCTTCACATTAATTATGTAAAAGCCGATTATAATATGACACAACTTTTATATTAGGATGATGTTTTGACATTATAGAAAGGTAGATTACATATTCTAAGGTGAAAATGCTACAGATTCATGCTCCAGCAAAAGCGATTATTCTAAGTTAGTGTCTAGGCTATTGTTTTTTTTTTTAAATTAACATACACACGGAGACTTTAGTTTTGGTCATATAATGTTATAAAGCCAATACGTTTTTTTTTATAATCAACTCATTCAGATCATGAAACATACATTGTAAGGTAAACATAAAGAAGATAAATAATAGCTTTTATTATGCTATTATAAAAAATATAAGTAAAACAGAAATGAAAATACGCTTAGAACTATTAGTTGCAAACTGGTGAAGTATTTTAATTTAATTGAAATCGCTTTTATTTTGAAAACGAACCAACAGGAAAAACAATGTTCAAAGCTCGTGCAGCAGACGGATGTGAAGGGTTGAGCTTCTCCCTCTAACTTGTCCAAATCCTCACTTTTACAAGCAAGAATTCAGCAGTCATGGCATCCGCGGTGCATATCAAGGTAACAAGTAACTCAACATTGCATGTTAAATCGCTAGAATTAGTGACAACGTCGTTTTTTAAAAGATCCGGATAAATGAATCAACCAGGTGTGCACACGCTACGAACCCGGAAGTACCCGGAAAGTATCTTTGCTGTTAGCATCACATCGCATTTGTGTTGCTATTTAAAGTAATTGGCTGTGGTTTAATAACAAAAGTCAACGTATGAGTGTTAACCTGGAGGTTTATGTGTGAAATTGCATTTGAATGAATGAATGAAGTGTGAGCCGTGTGGGACGTGGCACGTGGCTGCTGCAGCTGTGAGCCTCTGCAGTGACAGCTGCCATAGGTGTCTGCAAAAAATAACAATAACAAAGTCTGCCCTCAACTTTAAATAAGTACAAATACCGTGATTTCATTCAGGGTTATGGTACTTTAAAGTTTACTCTGTAGTTTTGCTTATGTGTGTGTCCAAATGTTATCTGCAACTTTTTACTTCAGCTCCCCTCCACATTTTCCTGCATCTCTCAGGAAAATTCACTTTTTACTAGTTGCAGTATATCTTTCAACTATAGTATCCATGTCAGTCTTGAAGCCATATTGCACATCCTTTTTAGGGTTGAGGTCTGGGCTTTAATTAGGTCATTTAAAAATATTTAAATCCCCCCCCCCCCCCCCCCCCCCCTTAGGTTACTAGAATCAGAATTAGAAAGAAGTTTATTGCCAAGTAGTTTAACACACACACGGAATTTGTTGTGGTGATTGGTGCAATACAAAAGACCAAATAATATTAAAGGAAAAAATGTAAAACAAGTTGGTTCTAAAGTGCCGAAGTAATACATAAGATAAGAAATCCTCTAATAGTCCCACAGAAGGGAAATTTACAGATTACAGCAGCAAAGGGGATAGTGCAAAAGACAAGAGGCATCAATATCACACAATAATAATAAAAACACTATAAACAGTATATACAATAATAAGAAAAAGGAGAATAAAAATAAGTAATAAGAAATACTAGTATATAAAAAAATAACAGATGGATATTTACAGATGTTATTTGCATAATTGCACGTTGCAGAGAATGATATTGCACATTATTTTCTAGTATGTACATTTATTGTCAGGTTGTTATGTTTGTGGTCTACTGTGAGCAGTGCTGGTTGTGTAGTCTCACAGCTGCAGGGAGGAAGGATCTTCTGTAGCGTTCCTTCACACACCTAGGGTGAAGGAGCCTGTCACTGAAAGAGCTCTCCAGCGCTCTGAAGGTCCTTCATGGGGTGGGAGTCCTTCTCCATCATGGATGACAGCTTAGCCATCATCCTCCTCTCTCCCACCACCTGTACTGTGTCCAGAGAGCAGCCCACGACAGAGCCGGCCCTTTTGATGGTTTTGTCCAGCCTCCTTCTGTCTGCAGCTGTGATGTTGCTGCCCCAGCAGACCACTCCATAAAAAATGGCTGATGCCACCACAGTGTCATAAAAAGTTTTCAGGAGTGTTTGTAATGAGTCTGTAGGAAAAAAGAAATGTACATGAGGTGACCTGGGATGTGCGTTAATGTGTCCAAAGTCGGTCCTCGAGGGCCGGTGTCCTGCATGTTTTAGTTGTTTCCCTGCATCAACACACCTGATTCTAATTAACGGTCGTCACCACCTTGTCATCAAAGTCTGGATAGTTATGTTGATGACCAAGCTCCTTGTATCACGGTTTGATTAAAAAAAGGGAAACATCTAAACATGCAGGACTGCGGCCCTCAAGGACCGACACCCCCTGCGTTAATGTAATGTAGAGTGGGGTGGGGGGACCGTCTGTGGTAGACGGGGGAGAGGGGGGTCCGGGCCCTTGTTGATGAGGCTACCACTACTAATTACTACTACTGTCATTTAGCAGATGCTTCTATCCAAAGCGACTTACATCTGAGAGAACAACACAAGCACAAAACCACACAGGGGGGTCCAGCTGGATCAGTGCTGGTCAGACTGCTGAGAGTCCAGTTGGACGCAGGTGCTGCCATGCCCGTGCTAGAATCCTTCGCCCAACCCAACAGTCCCTTTATACAAGAAAGCTACGTCTAAAAGGACACCATCTTGTCATAAGTGCATGCAGCTTTCTCAGTGCTGAGTACTGCAAAGAGCTGGATCTTCTAACTAATTCTGATGGGCAGAGATGTGTTCTAGATGCAGAAGTGCTCCTTAAAGACTGAGCTGAGTCTCTAGTTTGCTCTTAAAAGTAGGTAGGTTAAGTTCCTACCAGAGAATTTTAACCCATTGGCAGAAACATTTCAGAAGTTGCCATTGACTTGATTTGTAAAGCTTCCTCACACGTGTTTCAGAGTTGGGGTGGGAATCTTTTACTGTCTCACGATTCGATTCAAAGTTTATTTTTGATTCAAAAATAACCAATTCATAATGATTTCTCCTTTTAATTTATAGGTGTGCGTACGAAAATAAGAGTACTTCTCTTTAAATGAAAAATGCTACCCGTAAGCAAGCGGCCTCCTAAATATTTCATGAAAGGGCCTTCTGCAAGAATAGAACTGTGCAACTGATTTGTGTGATTTTCAACATATGATGAAAGAAAACCAGACATGAATTGTGTCCAAGATTACTGTCCATTTTCAGCTGCATTATCCAGGTTCTTTTGTAGGAAAAGAAGCTGATCCACATGGGCTGCAGTAAGACTGCTTCGCTGTGCTGTCACTATATCCCGAGCAGTGGAGAATACTCTCCTGCAACGCTAGTGCCAGTAGCATTTAACGAGCCAAGAGAAAGCTGTCTCATGGGTCCTCCACTAGCTGAGAGGACAGATACAGTATGAGGCTTCCAGATACTTCTCCTCTTCAACTCTGATGCTGATGCTCATCCATTGTTGCAGTGTCTTCTTTGTTTAGGTGGTTTGCGCGCATGCGTGCATTCCACAACGACTGCGTGGTGACATCTGGAATAATAGGTACAAAATGGAGGCCCACAATCAGCGTATTTGTTTTATTTTTTAATATTATTTAAAATAGATTTTGGGACATTTTGATATCGAGTCTGAATCATAGTAAATTAGAATTGCAATTCTTATGTGAATCTTTTTTTTTTTTTTTTTGACAGACCCCTATCTAAGAGTCAAGTCAAATTTATTTATAAAGCACATTTCACATTATGAGCATGGACTCAATGTGCTCAAAATACATAAACAAACAAAATTACAAGTTTACAATAACAGAAATAGATAACAAGTATGACAAGAGAAAAAACAATAATAACCATAAACAGTGAAGAAATATATTGGAACAGTTGATGGTGGTAGATTTATGGATGGCTTGGAGTCGTGGAGAATTTGGTTGACATTTTGCAAGAAGACCATTGCCTTTTTGATATTTCTAAAGTGCATTATCATAATAGACACAAGAGGGAAGGAAAGAGCCACTGCTCTTTAAAAGCCACCTTAACAAAACAGTTGATTCATTGGGAGCTTCTATCATAGTGTAATGTCATTCATGAGAGAGACTTGTCTGACAGACTCGTAAAGACAAGATATAAGTTGGGAGTGGTGAAAAATCTTGTGGTGTATCTGATCACTGTGGTAGTGTTATATTTATAATACAGTAATTCAACAACATTAAAAATCTTGCTGTGTAAAATTGTCTTTAAACCATTTAAGTGTTGCTTTTCAAGCAGATGGAAATGGTTTTCCCTCAATAGTTTCTTAGCATTTAGCAAGATGGTGCCACCACCATACATCATTGTGAGGATGGTGTTTTTGAGATGGTGGTGGGGGGAGTGGCAGCTAGATGGGGCCACTTAAAATTTTGGGGTGGCACACCAAAACTATAAGGCATAATTTCAGTGTTGTAGTAAAGGGGCCTGAGAATGGGGCAGGGAGAGGGCTGGTAACTGTGCCATCATAGGTCTAGAGCTGCTGGCTGTGCATTTGGGATGAAATACATAGTTAATGCTACTGCAAATGTATACTGGACTGAGGGGTGGCGCCATTGTTTTGAGATGTTGAAGTGTCGTGTTTTTAGTACCAATTTTCCCTGATAGCAGAATAGTTTAGTTTAATTAGACCTTTTGAATTCTTCCACATACTCTCATAATAAAAAAAGTCCAACTTTGTGGAGTACACTGTAGGATATTCACCTGAGTACATACTTACCTACCGGTACTTACCATATTTTAAATAACTCAAGTTTCCAGGTGTCACACTAACCAGTTGCCTGAATAAGTTTGAACTGGCTTCTGTGAAGGCACAGTAAGCCCTTCCCAAATGATTTAACTTCCTACTCTATGCCTAAGGAAGTCCAGCTGGCCTGGGAAGAAAACTTATTTCAGCCACTGGTAACTGTGTTCTTATTTTTTAATTATGTTTTTAACTCAGTACCCAGAGTTAGTGATTGGAGGTGAAAGTAAGGGCATGGAGAGACCAGTAAACATAGCCTTGCCTTTGGGTCAGCTGTCGTCATCATAACAGACTGGTCATTGTCAGCATCACTGTAGATCCGACACCAATCTGTCACTGTTGTGCTCCATTTATCCACCACTCATGAACAAAGACCATGAGATATTTAAACACTTACTTAACTCTTACTTGTGCTTAAAACTCTCCGCACTTCACCTCCAACCCAGAGGGAACATTCACATTGAGTGAAATAGTAAACCATATGAAATGTGCATGCCTGACTTTTTCATGAAAATTTCTTTTTAGATTGGAATAATTGGAGGCTCAGGGCTGGATGATCCTGATATTTTGGAGGGAAGAACAGAGCGTTATGTTGAAACACCATATGGGAAGGTATGTTTTCTTTTTACTCCAGATTTTTTATGGCAGAGCAAAAAAGAAACGTATCTTCTGAACTGTTTCACCATACAATAGTATTTAATTGATTTATTCTGCTTCTCTTGAAAAGCCATCGGATGCACTGATACTGGGGAAGATAAAAAATGTGGACTGTGTGCTGCTTGCGAGGTAAGGGATGGTGTTACCAGTATATGAATCTATGTTCTTCATCGGCACCATCTAGTGGAAAGATTGTGCACCTGTGAAATACAGTGGTATTGTGTGTTGTTTGCATGAACCCAGTTTTAATCTGAGGTGTGCCATTCATAGGCATGGGAGACAGCACACCATCATGCCATCAAATGTAAACTACCGGGCCAACATTTGGGCTCTGAGAGAAGAAGGCTGCACACATCTCCTGGTCACCACGGCCTGCGGCTCACTCAGGGAGGAGATTCAGCCAGGAGATATTGTCATCATCGATCAGTTCATCGACAGGTTAGTGGGATGCACTGATACCTATTATTAGGGCCATTTCTGTTTTTTTTTTTTTTTGTTTTTTTTTTTCCCCCCCCATGCATTTCTATATGTCTGCAAGGCTTGTCAAATTTAGAAGACAAATGTGAAAGTTCAGGAGTTGATGTTCTCAGACAATTAATACAGTTGACATTTTGCCTTTTTAAAATATATTCATTTTCGCTTATTTTTTTTTTAAAGTTATGCTTATTATTTTGAAGTATTGAGGATGGTTGTTCTGTCAAAAAGGTCTGTTTTAAGGTTCCTTTTATATCGGGAAGAGAGGCGAACACCAACATGCCCCAATATCTGACTGTTGTGGGTCAATATTCAGGTTGCTGGTTTCTAAAACTCCTGTTTTGATCGGCTTTAATGGAAATATGATACTTGTGCAGTGGGTCATCTGTAACCTCTGTAACTCTTTATCTTCTCTGCCAGCGTTATTTCACCTTTATAAGCCAGGAAAAAAAAAAGATTTCTAACATGTGATAAACTGTTTCAGAGATTTTGTTCTACAACAAAACCCGGTGTTTTGCTAACCAATAGTTATTCATGCGTAATTAGTCATGATCAAGTTTGAATTCACAACAGTTGGATGGTAGAGGACTTAAGTTGTGATTGAGTTGTGTTTTAACCTAACCCTAACCCCACCGGCTTCATTATCCAGACTTTAAATTATACTCATTACTCTTTTTTGTAACAATGTCACAAAGTGCAGGAAGTCTGTATTCCTCTAATAATCTTAACTAATGCCCGATTTTACTATATTTTCTTTAACTCCTTTGCATGTTGTGTCATTACAGCAGCATCCAGCACTGCTATAAGTGACACAGTGTAGTAGTCTTGAAATGTAATTACAACACTGGGCGTTGTTTGTTTTTCATTAATTCAGCCTTATAACGGACATTGAGTCTGTCCATGAATCAGTTGAGGGAAATTGATGATTGAAGCTCAGCTGACTCAGATTTTTAACTTGGTAGTTTTGTTGTTAGATATTTACCACATGTTAACGGCTGCTGTTAGCGTTTACTCTCGGCTTGCTGCATCTTCTCAGATATCTCCCTAACAGGATTTGCATTGGTTGTGAAATGTGAAACTAAGAATGACTTAATTCCTTCCTACTTTAACACGAGGAGTCTAAACAAAGCTTTGTGGGAAAATTGTAAATTTTTCTTTGAGACGTTATTTTCTCTGACCCGAGTCACACTGTTTTCTCCGGGCTTCAGTGAAAATAATTGATACTTTGGCATCCTGCAGTTCCAGTATGATGACAGATTACCTTTTGCTACTGAGATATTTTTGTAAAATGATGTGGCTTTTTCCTGTGTCTCATGTTTCGTTCGGTGAGTCACTTTGTCTGAGTTGTGGGAATCTCAGATTGCAGATGTTATTTGGTCACTTCACATGGCTAACTACAGCTCCTTACAGACTACCATTGTCAGCAAAATGAGGCTGTGTAGTAAATACATTATAGGGTAATTCTAATTAAAATGAGTCTGGTAAGAAGTTCAGAGCTTATAGACCTTAGTGTTAGCAAACAGAATTTTTTTTTTTTCAGTTTTATGCTCATTTTGAAGGCTTCTGTTTGTGGTACGCGTTTTTCTATTTCTTTATCCCACATTTATATTAACAGCATTATGATAAACAGCACTAAGCCTAATGCTTTAAAAAAACAACTTCCTCCTGAATGACGTAAATGATGTGACTACAGTTTGGTTAACAAAGATAACATTCATATTTGTTGTGCCATGGCTGTTGTTTCTCAAAAATGAACACATGTTTTTGTTATTTTGTTCGTTTGTTTTATTTTGTTTTTTAGATAACGGATGTTTTTCATTGTCACAACAAAACATTCTGCATTGAATTTAATTTTTTCAAAAACAATGATAATTGTTAACAAGCTAAATGGTTTGAGTCCTTTACTACATGCTGCGCCTGACTCTCAGTAATCATGAAGGAAATAGTGGCACTGATTTAACTTCCTGCAAGGAGCAGATCGTAGCTCATAAACGAGTTTTCTTCTGTGTGATACTGGCCAAAAGAAGAGAGGGAAAGTAAATTGGCGATTGGCAGTGTATAAAATGGAAAGATTACATTACTGACAGTGTAAGTTACAACACCAAAAAACCTCAAAACCTTCAGTTTAGTGGGCTGGCATGAAAAATAGTTGTGGAATTTGTTAAAGCAGAAAGTATGTTGTGCATTTTAGTTTGGAGTTAATTCATCACTAAGGATGATTAGTGCTCAAGAATGAGCAGCTTCACCGGCAGAGATAGCCAGCAGCAACGGATCTGCAGACCAAAACATTACGCTCCAGCATTCAGGGTGGCCCACGGAAATGCTCAGACAGAGAGGGAGATGAAAAAAAGAAGAAGCACAGAGAATAGGAGTGACTAGAGGGTAAATAGTTGGTGACTAATGCGTAGAAGAAAATAACAACAATTCATCATAAATAGACATGATTTAAAAAAAAAAACAAAAAAAAAAACAGATTAGTCAAAATCCAAAGTTTAATAACAGGTTTCCGTTGATCACAACTCTTTAACATGCCAGGTATTTTTTGTCAGCAGTTCAAATTGTTGTAGGTGATTGTTCTGTTGGTACGCTTCCTGGTAAACATTTCTCGGTTTCATGGGAAAGACTACATTCTTAGTGTTTTTAAGGCCCTCGAGACATACGAACTACACTGCTTGTGTATCATACGTAGAGCATGACACTGGTGGAGTTGTTCCCTCAGAGCAGAGCACACGAATTCCATTAACAATGTGTTTATTGAGAAGTGCTGTTTGACTACAATGCCTTATTAACAATGAGTTGGCATACGGCTGGTTGAAGTGGTAGAAGTGGTAACCTGCCCTCCCACATTTCATAGCCGGTGGCTTTGCTGTCGGTGATGGTTGAGCAGATGAACTACCAGTATCACAACTTGTGTATCAAAAATGAGGAAGTTACATGTTGAGACTTGTTCAGACTTGTTCCTGGTCATGTGACAGCCTGTTTCTCGCCGGCCTCAATCCGTCTCATCGCAGCTAAAAAACATGTGTACAAACGAACGTCTTGGTTACTTTAAAATGAGGGCCTGCTTTGTCTGGTCTTAACTATCTCTTACAGTTTGAAAATGGCTCATGCTAAAGGTTCAAATCCTCACTTTAACATTCATTTTTGTTTTCATTTTTTCTTTGCTACTATAGCTGATCTTTTTTGTGATTAAAATTACAGAATTTCCTTATAGTGGCAAATGCCCATCGTCTTATAAGTATGTAGGACAAAAGCCAGAATACCTGGAGAAAACCCACGCAGGCGTGAGGAGAACATGCCGATGGTCATCAACAACACATCACAGGAATAATTTAGACAATTTACATGATATGAGAATCATTCATTTCAGCAGCAATTCAGAAATAGCCTTGCTGCTGAAATGTCTGACCAAGATAACGCAATTTCTTATCTCATGATCGGGTATTGTACTTGTGTCATTGTTTGCCCAACACATGTGTTATTTGCCTAACCAAGGCAAGCTTGTAAGGGAGTATTTAAACACTGACTTTAATCTTTCAGTGTCAGGGGTGTGAGCAAGTGGCAGGGTAGGGCATCAGAGGTATTCATATTTAAGATGTCTAAGATAATTGTTATGACTCTGATCCCTGTGAACTTACAAGTAAGCCATGCTGGCTATTTATAAAATCCTTTGAAAGTCTTTTAGATTTCCCCATAACATAATGATCCACACTAGGGCTGTTCGATTAATCGATTTTAAATCGTAATCGCGATTATGTAATTAGAACGATGTTAAAACGTGAAACTCGTAAAATCGATTTTTCACTTTTTTTTTTTTTTATTTTTATTTTTTTTTTTAATTGGAAATATAACTTACTGTATGTTTGCAAGTGCTGATTTGCTGATTTTTTTTTTTTCAGAGATAAAACTTTATATTTTATTATATTTTTTAAAACTTTTTTTCAACTTATTTTACAGAGTTTTGCACTTTATTCATTCATTTTGGGGCAAATGTTCAATAAAAAAACAGCATATTTGAAATCATTTCTTTGCCTTTTGTCAATTCACTAAATAATCGTAATCGAAAATCGGATTTTGAGAGAAAAAAATCGAGATTTTATTTTTGGGCAAAATCGAACAGCCCTAATCCACACTATCTGCTAAACATTTGAACACACTAGCTCTTTTCAGAAGTATTCATTGTTTCAGTATTTACATTGTGGATAATACTGTAAGAAACAGTTAACATGTGTGTTCGATCTGTGTCTTAAAGCATGTAAGTAATGCTGTTTGTCATTTTGGTAGCCCTTGTTGCTGTATAGGTTTGGTGGTGTCAGGATACTGGCTCATAAGGGGTGAATTGTTCGGGGATGTAGCTGCTCAAGTGGCAGCCTGTTGCAGTTGCTCCGTCAAATGGTGTCCTTTGTATCCTGATGATAAGGTTGTTTTTTGTTGTTTTTTTTTTTTTTACTCAGCTGTTTTTCCGTCAAAACTTTTTTTTCTTTTTTAAACTTTTGTTATGGTGAGTATCCATGGCGGTGGAAAGATGTTTACATGTGGAAGCGGCAGATTGAGCTTTGCAAAGACCAGATCAAGATAAAAGAGGCCTCAAAAGCAGATGAGTTCTTGATTATCATGGCGAGTGAGAGATCCCTGGGAGATGGAATGGATGAGAGTTAAGCTTTGACAGGATCGTGATTATCATGTTTTGAAGACGTGGCTGCCGGAGCACGTTCTGGGCTCGAACATCCATCTAAATGGGGATTTTGGACAACACAGACAGATTAAAGACTTCACAGAAGTCGGGCAGCGGTGCTTGCAGTGCTTGTGAACAACAGATGCTGTTATCCAGGACATGTAAAGGAAAATCTCTGCACGCCACATGTTGAACTGCTGACTGTTGAGTTTTTATCCATGTTGTCTACAGAGAATTAACCTGTCACCTGCTGGTGCTGCATGTGGCATTATCAGAACAGCTTTTTCCTGATGGCAAACACCACACTCTGTGTTCATGATGATCTCTGGAGATCCACTCTCCAATAGTCTCACCCTGTTTTTTAATATATATATTTTTTTTATTTAACTTTATTTAGTTGTGTGGGTGTGTTTTTTTTTTTTTTTTAAATACATGTTCCTGACTAATTACTCTGCAACAATATACCATTTCTCTGTGGGGATTAATAAAGTATTATTCAATTCAGTAAAGTCTAAGCTCAGATAATTGCACAAAATTACATTTTAGTTTTCCATTTATCTTTCAATCTTAGGGTTTTGATTTAATTTCCACAACAATGCTAGTTATGTCAAACCTTAAAAAATGTCAGTGTGTTAAAGGTTTGAATATCAAAAACTACATCAACAGCTACGTGTCTCAGGATTGTTTTACAATGTCTGAAATGGTAAAATGAATAAATCAGCAGTCCAAACTTTGTACATGTACTTTCTCAAATTGAGGATAGAAGCTGAGGAGCTACAGGCAAATACAGGAAGATTGTCGTCAGCTCACTGCGGGGACTGTTTCGATCTTCTGTGTGCCTCTGATTTGTCCGCTTGATGAGCTGGATGGAGACAGGATGGCTCGGTCCCTGGTGCAACAGTATATACTCTGCATAGCTGGGGTTGAAGGACCATTGTTGGGTTGAAACCTGAGAAAAGACTGCTTAAATTCTGTTAATATTTTATTATCCTGGAGAGATTAAAAGGGAATGGTTTAATGACGTAAACTGTGTACAGTTGTCACAATTATTAGATATCTTTTTTTTTTTTTTGATAACTGCCAGCAATGATTCTGTGTGCAGTTAGAATCTTTTTCTTTTCTTTTAGCAATTTAGTAGTCTTTAAAGCCATAATATTCAGACTGCTGATGGGTAAAGTAACACTGCTCGTCTTGCTACAACAAAAGGCATTTACATGTTTGCCACTTTGAGAGTTGCTACCTAAATGTATCTAAACATTTTTGCAGAGAAGTCTCCTTTCCCTCACTCTGGGACAGTGTCTCAGACTGCAGAGATAATACTGTGTATCATTTTGGTAGCTCTTCTCAGTGTTTTTAATATTGTTAAAAGTGCTTTCACGTGAGTTAGAAACGCTGATAAGCTCCAGAAGAACAGCAGCCAAACTCAGAAAGGAAGTTTAGAAAGTGCTTAAAGGCCATAAAGAGAGTCTAAGCTCTCCATCTGACTTCTATACTCACCATATACCCATCGTATACCCATCATGTACTGTATTTGGAAACAAACCCACTCTAAAGAGACCCCACTATGATGTCTGCTGAGTCTAGGAAATGCCCTTTTCTAGTCTTGTTGGATCTCCTCGGCATTTGACACTGTCCATCATGAAATCTTGCTAACAAGACTGGGTGATTTGGTTGGAATGTCAGGATTTGTCAGGTACGAGTTTTATGGCCCTTTTGCACTAGTCCCACCTCAGCTCGGTTCTACCCGCCACGGCCCCGTCTTGCGCTTTTGCACTAGGGGCTGAGGCGGGTAGGGCCGCTCCAAGCCGATACTTTTTCTGTAACCATTCTGGCGAGGTTCTAACCGGGCTGAGCAGGGACTATGTCTGACGTCATCACCCTCCACGCCACTGATTGGTCGGGGGTGGGGCCGTCAGACGTTTGAATCAGGAAGCGGGAGTCAGCGCGAGAGCGGCTCGCGGCGATTTTATTATAAAGCGCAAACGTCTGTTTGGTGATCCAACTCTGAGGTGCAGATGTTCATAAACCTGGTGGCTGATGAGAGAATTAAAAAAGGGGATGTAGACGGGCTGTTTTACTCTCAGCCGCTCGCAGCTCCAGCTGATTTCTCATCAGCGCCGACATGAACAAAGCGGTTGCGCAATCGAGTACGTCACAGCAGCTTCACCCCAACCTGCCCGCTTCTCACCTGACTGTGGAAAAACAAACGGGGACAAAACGGGTAGAGGCGTGACGAGCCGAGTCGGGCTCAGTAAGTACTAGTGCAAAAGGGCCATTAGTGTTTCAGCAATCCAGATCTGGTCTGACTGGATTTGCCATGCGGAGTACCTCAGGGTTCGGTTTTGGGCCCACTTTTGTTTCTGTTGTATGTTCTACCCTTAGGAAAGAAAATCCAGGAGTTTTTTTATGTTTCGTACCACTTATTTTCAGGCGATATCCAGTTGTAGTTATTTTAAGGCCTTTGAGATACAGACCCCGTCCACACGTAGCCGGATATCTGTGGATATCTGCTAAACCGGAGATATTTTCCTACGTTTTGACCTGTCATCCACACGAAAACGCAAATAAACGAAGGTTTAAAAAAACTCCAGGCAAAGTGAAGATTTTTGAAAACTCCGTTTATGTAGATGCGTGTAGACACACACAACCGGAGTTTTGCGTTTTCGAACGTCACATTATGAGCCAAAACAACAACAAATCTGCTCTGACGTGCGACTTTTGTTTACTATAGAACTACAGATGATCCAGCATCTGTTCTCCAAGCTATTTATTAAATAAATGGTCTCTGGTCTTGACCACCGCTTACTGCGTTACACCGACGCAGAGCCTACACCGTAGGGTACGCGGCGACGCGCACCGTACGGTGTAGGGCCCGCGGAGCCGCCGCGGAGCCCGCAGAGGTGCAGCTTCCACGGGAGCCGCAGATGATCTACAGGTTAGAATGCTTATGAATGTGGTTGAAAACGCAGATCTTCGGTTATGTGTGGATGCAAATTTTTTTATAAACGGAGGGGGAAAATATTCGTTTTTAAAAATACCCAGCTACGTGTGGACGGGGTCTCAGAAATTGAACTCCTTAATGAGGTGCCTTGTGCAAATAAAACAATGGCTTGGTGCAAACTCTCTGCATTTAAACCTGAGGTGCTAGTGATTGGCCCTGATGATGCCATTGCAGTTATCAACCAGTCATTAGGTAATTTGAGTGTTTCATCTAAATCAAGCCCAAGAAACCTGTTATCTTTTGACAAAGAAATGTCATCAGAACATCACTCTAAGCAGCTGACAAGGTACTGTTTCTACAAGTTGAGGAATATTTCCAAACTAAGAACGGTTGTTTCTAAAGATGATCTTGAGTTAATCATTCATGCATTTGTGTCATCTTGTTTAGACTACTGTAACCGTTTATTTTCTTGTCTAAACAAAAAGGAACTGCCTGCGGCATGTCAAAAATTCAGCAGCAAGGCTGCTGACTCGCTCTAATAGAAGGGCTCACATTACACCAATCCTAAAAACACTTCTTTTCGTTGTAACTTAAAATCCTGACATTTACAGCTTTGCATGGTCAGGCTCCCTCCTACAGTATGTTAGGGACCTATTACACTCCATCTCGGAGGCTGAGGTCATTGGACCAAAACTTGCTTATAGTCCCTCGTACCCGTTTTAAGACGCGAGGAGCTCGCTCCTTCCAGGCCGCCGTACCGAGGTTCTACAATGATGTCCCACGGTCTTTATGGTGGCTGGACTCCATTGACATTTTTATTAACAAAACTAAAACCCATCTGTTTCTCCAAGCATTTAAACATTTAAACAAAGAGGGTTGTTTTATGACCATCATGTTGTTTTTTTTAATTTTTGTACATTTTTACTCAGAGATTTTTATGGTATCTTTTTGATTTGATTGTATTTTACATTTATTGTATTGTGTTTATTCTTTTGTGAAGCACCTTGTAACATTCCCCTGTCTGGGAAAGGTGCTACTGTATATAAATAAACTTTACTTACTTACACTCCATATCCTTCAGGGCCTCCTGATTGGTTTCTAACTTAATGGTACATGACACTCAGGATGCTTTTACATGTTCTTTCTTTATGTTGTCAACTCATTTTTACGGCATGAGGAGGACCTACACAACATGAGGCGGCTGGTCGTCATAGGGCTAACCAGTATAGTCATTTATAATTTAAACAGCTTTGATCTTTATAAATTGAATCTCTTATTTTAAGGTGAAGGTGGCTAATTTAACCAAACAGCATCTGTAACTTTTCTGATATTAAATTCCATCTCATCCGTTCTTCTTCTCTTCGCCAGGACTACCAAGAGACATCAGACGCTGTATGATGGGCAGCCCACCAGTCCTGCAGGTGTGTGTCACGTCCCCATGGCTGAACCTTTCTGCAACAGAACTAGAGAGGCAAGTCAAAGAGTCATTTGTTTATAATTTACTTAAACCAATGTAATAGTTTACAAACCCACGCTGCTGATGCAAAACCTTGAGTCATCTTCCAGCAGTGCTCTGGTTGCATAAACTGTGCAGCTTTCACTCACACGGTGGTCATGTCGTTATAGTGGTGGAGAAAAGATTTCTGACCTGCTCTAAAACATCCGGAACAGATGCGGGATGAAAGGCTGTTAAAGGGTCTCATTCCGGATTTTGATGCGTCATAATTCTCAAATATGTACAGTATCTCTGTTGAACTGTAAAAAATCTTCTTATGTGTAAAATTCAATGTTTTGTTGGTCATAGTAAGGATTTCTGTTGATGATTACATCTGTCTCTAAAATTAAACGGTAATTTAGCAGCAGTAGACTAAAATGGTATATAGATTGCACAGCATACCAGATGGTTATTTAGAATAAGTGTACAACTCCTGTTTACTCTTTCCTAGGGCTGGGCGATATGGACCAAAAGTCATATCTCGATATTTTCTAGCTGAATGGCGATACTCGATATATATCGATATTTTTTCTGTGCCATAATTGGGGTTTCCCCCAAAGCATTATAGCATAGCATCTCTGTTAGCTTAATTTTTTTCTGAGGCAAACCCTTAAAAAAAGTTTTAATACAAAGCCTCGTGTCAAATGTCACACAGGTTCCTTTATTAACAGAGGTCTGCACAATATCAAAATGTATAAAACAAATGAAATAAAAATAAACTGCCTGCATATATAGAATAAAAATGCTTCTTGAATAAAATAAAACAAATATCCCTTTCCTGCATAACAATTAAATTAAAATACACTGTGCAATTAATACAATGTAGACAGTAACAGGCAGACTTTTCCACTGAGGTTGACAGTTGTGCAAATAACAAAACATTTGTGCAAATCTCAAATGAAACATTCAAGTCAATTTGTCACAAAATAAGCTATATCAAAATCATAAAAAAAAAAAAAAAAAAAATTTAAATCGATATAAACGATATTGTCTCGTACCATATCGCGTTTAAAAATATATCGATATATATTAAAATCTCGATATATCGCCCAGCCCTACTCTTTCCTCTGTCATTTTGATAACAAAGGACATTCTTATCCGTATAATCCACTACAGGCTTTGGTGGAGGTGGCGCGGAGTCTGGGGATCAAGTGCCACGTTCGAGGGACGATGCTGTCCATCGAGGGGCCTCGCTTTTCTTCCCGGGCAGAGAGCCTCATGTTCCGCCAGTGGGGCGCTGACGTTATCAACATGACCACCGTGCCAGAGGTGGTCCTCGCCAAAGAAGCTGGGTTGTGCTATGCCAGCATTGCCATGGCAACAGACTATGACTGCTGGAAGGAACACGAAGAGGCAGTGAGTGATCAGATAGTTGTTTTGTGTCTTGTGAGTCTGGGGAAAATATGGTGGCGATATATTCGGCCTGAATCTTTTATGCATTTTGCATCAAATGCTAAAGAATTTTAAGTGGACTTTAACTTGTCTATATTTACTAAAATAATCCAGTCTAAAACTAATTCACAACATTCAGATCACAACAAATGTCTGGTTACACGCGATTAGATAACTACCTAGTGTCACCAAACAACACAGATGGAGCATTGATTGTAACTTGACGTAAGATCACTGAGCTGGTTGTCAGCACATGTGCCAGACAGACGGTATCAAAGGCGGAAAGTTTAGTCCTTACATTTTCCAAACGCTTGTAAAAAGGCTGTCACTAAAAAGATAGTGAGACGAACGCATGGAGCTTCACAAATGTACTGCTCAAAACAATTCAGGGAATGCTTTAATCACACATCAGAAAACGATTGATTGAAAATCTTTACCGATATATATACAGTTTGTCATTTGCTTCAAAACAAAATGCTATTTTTTTCAAACTAATAATTCAATAAACAAAATCAGATTATAATCCCAGAATTTAATCTGACTTCATGTTGTACTGTAACGATGAAATGTTCTCTTTATTTGGATGCAGTATATTTACGTTGCACAATAATAGTCTGATAACGTTGTGCACCGCCGTTGGACGAGAGCACGAGTGTCTGCGTCGAGTTGTGCAATAAAACAATAATTTTTGTAATTATATCCACTTCTCCCGTGATAGCTCTGAGACAGTTAAAGGTTTGATAGGATTTTATTGCATGTGTAGAAGTTAATCATTGACCTGCGGCCCACGTCTGCATATTTGGAGTTTGGTTTTGGAATGCTTTTATGAGTTCCTTTTTAACTATAGTTTTTTAAAATTCTGTGTAGTTGAAGTGAACAACATTTTTAAATACATCTTTTCACCAAGAAAAGCATTTTCAGGCTAGATTTTTCACTTTTAATTTAGAGATTTTCAGAGGTTTTTGCCACCATTTCTGCACCATAATTAGACGCCGAGAAAACACGGGTCCTTATGGTTTCCAGAGAGTTCCTCTGTCAGCCACTCTCAATATCACGCTTGATATGGTGTGTGTGTGGGTGAGTTTTGAGTTATTTGTCACCGATCCAGCACAACTCGCAGCTCCACTTCCGAGTTCCTGCAGCTGACCTCTTCCCCCTCCTGTTACCACATCCTTCCGCCGCCCCCCCCCCCCCGTTCACTCCCTCCCAGCCTCACACTACCTCCTGGCCTCTTCATGCATATTCCCCCTCCACCACACACCCCCGGTCCACTCGGCTGCCAGCCTCCGGTGGAAGCCCTGCCAGAGGAGGTTGAGTCACACTGAGTCATCAGCTTCACTGTCTTCATCCTGATAAATACCATTTAAAAACATGAGCGTGACACTCAGACAAAGGACTTAAAGGAAGGGTTAATGAAGGTTATAAGGGGTAAATATGAACACAGGATGGATGTAATAGTGTAACTGACTTTCCTCTATACTGGTTGGTGCGTTTTAATGAATGACCTATTTGATAGTATCACATGATTCCTTTATGCAAAGTTGGAAAAGAACAAAACAAAACAACAAGCGGCTTAGACGTTTAAAATAATTACATGGACTGGTTTCATTTAGGACAAGATGAATCATTGATATTCTGTGTTCTGACTTGTCCATTTAATGTCATCTGTAAACATGCCTCCCTTTTTATGTTTCAAGCCTCCAACACACTCCAGAAAATCCATAGTAATGTTGCCATTCCTTCTCACAACACTTGAGACATTTATCCTTGAGTTTACAAAGTAATGAAGTGTTTACTTTCTACTGATATGTTGTCACCACATTCTTTCTGATAATAATTACTGAAAGCAGCAGTGAATAAAAAGGTTGTAATCTGATGAATGTGATTGATAGCAACTATTTTGGAGATGCTAAAGTAAATTTTTGTTTTTTTTACAGCTGTAAACGATTTATTGGAAAGGATGATGGTGTACTATTATCTATTAAATTTCATCTCCTAATAAAAAATGAAATAAACAAACAGGGTGACACCATTGGCACTATTGAGAGCTTGAAGCTTTGGGTGCCTGGGTCTTGTGTATTTGGAGGGTTTTTTAGTTGATAATGAACAACAAAATAAAAACCTGGTATATTATTTGCAAAATTCTGATACAGCCGTGGGTTTGGATCACTGTGAACTGAAGCTGGAACAAAAATGAGGCATTCCACAACTAGGCAGTCCATAGTAATGTTGCCATTCCTTCTCACAACACTGGAGACATTTATCCTTGACTTTACAAAGTAATGAAGTGTTTCTACTGATATATTGTCACCACATTCTTTCTGTCAATAACAGGGGTTTTTGTTGTAGATGCGTTCTTGTCATTTTAAAATTCTCCACACATTCTTTATTTGGAGACAGGTCAGTACTGTTGGCAGGCGAGTCAAGTACTAGTACTTGCAACAGGTTTGGTGGTGGTATAAATAAACTTGTAATGTAACTCTAGTTTGCAGCTGTTCACCTCGCTGTCTTGGACTCAACATAAACATGGCATACTGCAGCTTCACTATAATGTGCCTTTAGGAACTCCCAAGAAGGTAAAGGTAGACTACTTTTGTGGACTTTTATTTTTTATTCAATGCACAGAAATGTTCGATTTAAATATGCAACCTCTACGTATCTTAGAATATTTTCAGTCAAATTAAATATGATCGCATTTTCCCATATTGTAGTTTGTTAATAAATTGATGGGAAGAAAAATTTTTCATTGTACCCTAATGTAATCAATAACTTAAATAGCCAACATTTAATAACTCGGTAGCAAACATGGAGTTAAAGTGAAGCAGAAAAAGGCTCGTTGCAGATGACAGGCTCAGATCGTTTATCCAAGTGTCCGACATAATTCAGAAGAACTCTTGAAAGAAAGACGCTTTTTGTTTCATTTCTTGCAGTGACTTGTCTGATCCGTTTCAGTGTCTTGTGTCTTTCTGTGGAATTTGCAGCCATGCTATTAGATGATTGCAGAAAGTCACAACGCTTGTCATCAGAAAAAATAATTTACTTTTGTAATTTTATCCATAGAAATTGAGAAAGATCCACCATTAAATTAGTTTACACGTGATGCTCTTCATCAAAGGGGCCCAATTGCAAATATTTTTGTGCCTAAGTAGCATGTATCTTCAGCAAAACCAGGGCACTTAACAAAATAAAAAATGAAAAAAAAAAAATCCACAAGTTGCTTTTAAGACATTAATAACAAGTTGCGGTTGTTCTGAAGCAGGAAAACAGCCACTGATGAACTGTACTAACCTTCCCAGATCTCTATCCATCCATGCGTCTGTTGGATACGGTGGAAAAGGTAACACATGAACAGTAAGCAATGTAAGTGACGGGATCTGATAAAAGCAAAAATGTAAACAACAAAAGAAAACACGTCTCCCAACCCTGATCCATGGCCTCGTCTCCATGGGAAAAAATAAGTAGAATTTTTGGGATGTATATCTGGCCTAAAATCCAGAAGTAGATGTAAATAAAGCTGATGAGACTAAATACAAGAACCTTGATTCTGAAGTGAAAGAAGTCAGAGTATGAATCACTGTGGGGGGTTTTTTCTCAATTATTTTGTGTGAAATGCAGAGTAACTGACATATATGAGATGTTTGATTTAGTTTCTGTTTTCCTTCTTGTTTTAGGTGTGTGTTGACAATGTATTGAAGACAATGAAAGAAAACGCCAACAAAGCAAGCAGCATCCTGCTAACTGCAATACCTCTGATTAGTCAGATGGACTGGGCTCAGACAATGAAAACCTTGAAAGTAAGCTGTCAAAATCGCCATGATTCATGTCAGATTAGCAACATTTAGGACTTACTACGAGGGAGGGTTTGTTTACTATTTGGACGGCTTTAACTGAATTGTAATTTCCAGTCATTCTGTTTCAAATTGATGATTTGATTTGTCTGATAGGCATTTCAACCATGCCAGTGCATGCAGCGCCGCTTTGAAATGGCGTTGTTAAAAACTTTTTTAGGAGAATGAAGTACTTCCTTCTGTGAGGCAGTGTGACATGCAATGTCAAAAGGCATATTGTAATCATAAATCATCTTATTTCCTCATTAATAAGTCATTGCATATTTGAATGACACTGAAAAAGGTACAAAACTTCAAACCTTTTTAAACTGGTTGCATCCTCAGCATGTATTTGTAGTAATATAAGATTAAAATCCAGAATTTTTCGCAAAAATTGGCAGTACGCCCTATAGTCAGTTGTACCTTTTTTTATATATTAATTTTTTTCTTGTGCTTACTGACCTCAAACTAATTTTATGTGAAACACTGCACTCAAAAATATGTAAAAATGTTTTAGTGCGACTTTGTTAGCGATGAAGCTGCTCTGCTTCACTTAATGTCGGACCATTCAGCTGACACAGGGACGTTGTATTAAAGTCCTTGGTGGGATACGGGTTGCAATGTCAGACAACGTTAGATAACTAATTATGTAGCGCGTGGGAGCAACCATCTTCCAATATCAATGTTACCGTCAATGTTACCGTATTATTATTATTAGACGTCAAGCCAACGTTAGGTTTTTAGCGTAAACCCAATTTTCAAATCTACGTCATCATCCAATTATAATCAAATGTTGGAATACAACGTTGTTCCAACCTCACACTAACTTCAGGTGTCTGCTATCGCTGGCAACTATGAGCCAATCAGAGAACAGTATGTAGTACTACGCTTACCTCTGCCACTTTTCATTTGTGCATTTGTGGAAGACGAATGATTTACATGGATGATCGTTACAACTGAACGATAATATTATTTAGATCGAATTAGTTCAATAAATTTTGACTTACCAGACTGTTTTGTTTCACCTAATATATGTTTTATCATGCACCTTTTATAATGCATCTATGGCCTGCAAAATGTGGTAAATGTCACAAGCATTTAATATTCATACAGACATTATGTGTGTTGATAACTCATTCCTCACAGGAGAAAGTTGGAAATAATTTATAATATTTTCTTAATTTTGAAAAAAACGGTATTGTGGTTACCACGGTAGACATATTTTAATGATTTGTCCTGTATGAATGTACATTTGCCTAACCTATTACAGACAATGTTGAATTTTCTTCTTTCTGTTACAGTCGATGGTGCAATCTTCAGTCATGTTACCAAAACACTGAGTGTGAAGGGAAGAACAAAATAAGGAAAAAAAAAACAATAAGAATACCAGACACCACCTGCACCTACTCTGGCACAGACGTGACGTCCCACTCCGCTCGGCCTGTGGATTTGTCATCGGTGAATCACAAGAAAAAGTGCCTCACACAGAAATTGCACATGCTGCGTATTCAGTGTCTTTTGTCAAGTCAAAATAGATGTATAAATCCCCCTTCTCACTGATTCACAGCTCACTCCCTTTCCCTGGAATGTGTCATCCTATCATGTGTTTTGGTAAAAGCATTTCAAAAGTCTTAAGATTATACTCAGCTTCTTCTGGATTTATATTTTTGTGTTCAGCAAAATTTCTATGTTCATTTCCTGTAAAGTATCAGTGAACTCACTTTTCCAGCAGGACACAAAAATGCTCAAGTTTACCACCTAAATACTTCAATTCAGCTTTAGTTACATCATGCCCCTTTCAAAGCTGAATCTGGGATTTTGCATGCCTGGAACTTATTGAGGTAAATTTTTAACTACTTATACACAATCTTAATACTGGGAATGTTTATCTGCTTTTGGGGGTCTTTTTAATCATGTTTTTTGGTCAACTTTATTTTTTCTTTGCACTCAACTATTATGCTTTTCTGGAATCAGAATAGCATTTAATTTAGGATTGAACTGTGCTACATGTATGCAAGTATTTTTGTAGTTATCAGCCAGTCGACAGTGTTTTCAGTACGTTTGAGAGATCTGCTGCCTGCATTCAAAGCGATATTCTGCTGTTTGAAATCGGTATTTTGTAAGTATGTTTAAGCCCTCTTTTTCTGCTCTAGACTGAACTTGATCTTTATTGTGTTGCATGTTCCACAAAATATATAAAGCTGCTTGTATTTCCGTTGTCTTTCCACAGTATAAAAGTCCCATGCGTTATGCATGTGTCAAATTACCTAAATAAAGATTAGTTTTTTTGACTATCCAAAGAACTGAGGTCATACTTAAATAAAGTCTTTGCATCTTGAGGACAATGGGCTACAGTATAAGTATTATTACTCAGTGTGGTCCTGAAGGAACGATTCCTTTTTTTCTGCAGTTCGGTTTAAAGCATTTTATTCATCATGTTTCGGTTTTCTGATCTATCATTTTCACCAACTTTGATTCATTTGACAGAAACCGGACTATGTTCAACATTGAATTACTGTTTTTATACGACTGCACAAATCTGTCAGCGGTTTTGTTTGTTTGGGCGAAAGTGATAAATATGCAATGCTTATACACGTGGGGGTTTTCTTTTTTGTGTGTAAACTGATTAATTTTTTCACTGAAAATGATCGCGCATCAGTCCATTTTAAGTCTAGCAGTTTATTTTATTTACTGCGCTACTGGAGAAGCGGTTCATGCGCATGCGCTCGGCATCCGTTCAAAATGTGGTTAGGAAAATAGAAAAATGTTTTAACCTTTTTTTCCCCTCCCCATTAGGCTGTAAATGAACCATAAACTCCGCTAAACCTGTAGCCGAATTCAAATGAAAAGTTAAAATAGCAGTGCTTCTTTCCTTGAATTGTCTCAACAGATTAAAATGACCCTATTGTTTCATTTGACCCGTTCAATCCACAGCATGAGAGATGACATTTTATCAAAGTCCCCTGAATATTATTTATCGACACGTTTGGTTACTTATTGAATTGGGCAACAGCGAAGCAGTGAGACATGAAATCCAAATGTGCAAAATATATTTTATATAACCCGGTATCAGGACTTTTTTTTTTTTTGTTAAATACCTGACATTACAGAAGTTTAAAAAAATACAGAAATATTAATATTTATTCTAAGGACAAAAACATACAATGCACAAAACCAAAAATACAGCATTTTTAAAACTACAGCTGAATCTGCAGGAAGAAATATGCATTTATAACAATATACTCTTATCAGCGACCATGTCAACAGCGCCGATCGGTTGAATATAAATAATGACACAAATTCAGCAAGAAAATAAATAGGAGAAATACAGCTCAGCAGTAAAAGCATAAATTATACCAGGCCTGGTCAGGGGTCGATCAGAACCGGGTGGATTAAATAAAAACATTACAGCGTCTCAGTTTTCCAGAGTGTCCAGGAAGGCAACGACATCTGCATGGCCTTCCTCCCTGGCTAAATCAGCGGGAGTGCAGTGTTTATTGTCCCTGGCGCGGTGCTCGGCCCCGGCCTGCACCAGCAGCCGCACCGTCTCCACGAAGCCCTCCCGGGCCGCGTCGTGCAGCGGGGTGGAGCCGGTGCTGCGGTCCCTCACGCCGGGGTCCGCCCCGTGGTCCAGCAGCAGCCGGGCCACCGCGCTGCTGCCCATCATCATCACCTTAGGAGGAGCACAGTTCAACCAGTTCACGTCAGGGGCGAAAATCCCGTTTCATAGTTGGGGGGGGACAATAAACAGTAAAATTTTAGAGAATAAATCCAGGGGGGGACAAGGAATAAAAGTTTTATCCTTCCTACAGCATTTTGACATTTTCAACTCTATCTCGCAAACAGGCAGAAGACCTTTCTTAGAGCAATACAAAACAATGGTATTAGGTGGAAGGTGGCAATAATACAGCACATCTGACATAGCCTAATACACTGCAAAAACCCAAAATCTTAACAAGAATATGTGTCTTATTTCTAGTTAAAATGTCTCATTTTTAGTTGAAAGCCCCCCGGGATTTTCGCCCCTGCGTCCAATCACTTGTTTTTTTCCTACAGACTCATTACTCCGGCACTTTTTTTTCCTTTAATATTATTTGCTCTTTTATATTGCACCAATCACCACAACATAATTCCTTGTGTGTGTTAAACTACTTGGCAATAAGCTTCTTTCTGATTCTGATTCTGATTGCTGTGCAAAGGTCTCCGAGTGTTTTATTAATGCTGCCATGACTTCCATATTTTATTTTTCCTTGTTTCTTAGCTACAATTTAAAAACCTAACAGAAGGGCACTAATTAATATCGATGCGTTTTTTTTCTATCGTTGCGCCGCTTATTCAAACGATCAACATCTAATTAATTTGTCCAGAAATGAATAGGCTACCTAAGGCTCTAAAACATTGTTGGAGGCCTGCTTGTTCTGTTTTCCTATTTTTACTTTGCGCGCAGAAATTGTAGACTAAATGAATTACAACAGCAACGCCGCCCTAAAAGCAAACGACACTTGCATCTATGGACATTTGCAAATAATAAGCCCCTCGTCCTAAAAAAAAAGGGGGGGGGGGTCCTAAAATCTCGGTAAAGTCACAACAGTTTTATTGCTCGGACAGGAATAATATCAGTATCAGGCCTGTTGCGCATCAACGGTCCATTGCGCACGACGGGGCCAAAAAGTGATTGCCTGCCAGAATCTGATTTCTCCCCTGAAAATTGCTCTTTTTTTACCTGCCAAAAATTGATTGAAGGCCAAATACAGTTAATGAAAGGTTGTTTCTACCTAAATATGATTTGATCTCATTCTCGAGCTTCATAATATAAACACTAGAGCTCACATGATTGCTTTTAATCCTTTTAAAGGACCATTACAACACAAAATAGGCATTTTCACCTGCCAAAAATTGATTGAAGGCCAAATACAGTTAATGAAAAGTTGTTTCTGCCTAAATATGATTTGATCTCATTCTTAAACTTCATAATCTGAAAATCTGACGTTTTAGCGCTATCGCTCGACGGGCTGCTGTGCGCGCTCCCGCGGCCAGAAATCAGAAGAAATCAGATTCTGGCAGGCAATCACTTTTTGGCACAACACCGGACCTATTTCACAAAAATATTGAAAGTATTTCCTAAAAAAAGACAACGGACAAAAATAAATGAACGGATAAGGCTTATGGACGGACAAATAGTGCCTCCAAATGAATAAGTCAGACTGTAATGGCCCGCGGAGGGTATTATTGTTATAATTCTCATAAGACTAGGTAAATATTTCTACACTTTACCAGCACATTATCCGCTTTAATCGACTTTATTTGTTTTGCTTTAGCTCTGTTATAAGCTGCCCCATGTGAAATCCATGTAGCAACTTTTAATCGGTTTTGTTGAATGTTATGTCACGCAAGCGAGCGAACTTTGTTTCGTTTCATCTCATTTGAACGCGGCTATGTTGTTCCTTCTGTTCGGACGGGATACCTACTTAAAAAAAAAAATGGACTAACTGAATTAAAACCAAACAAAATGCTTCATTTCGACCTGCGGTTTAACTCTGAGGGGGCAGTGCGTGACATGGAGACGTGTTTTCAAAACAAACAGCCGGTCTCGGACGCCCTCCTCCCCCCGGAGGTGCGTTTATGGGCGACTATCACCGTTTTACAGGCTTATAAAGCCGGAGTTATGGCTCTGCGTTACACCGACGCAGAGCCTACGGCGTAAGGCACGCGTCGCCGCGTACCTTACGCCGTAGGCTCTGCGTCGGTGTAACGTGGGACCATAAATCAGCCTTAATGATGAGACGCTCCCGGCGCCACCGACCTGCAGAGCGGTTCGCCCGAAGCAGTTTTCTCCGTCCACCGGAGCTCCTCTCCGCAGAAGAGCCTCCACATCCTCCGTGTCGCCCCTGGCTGCGGCTGTTGTCAGCTGATCCGCGAGGCTCATGGTCAGGTCCAGCCAGATCTGCAGTGAAAACACCCGCAGACGCGCCGCTGTGACAGGTAGCCCGGTGATGCTTGCACTGTTTTTGAGGAACGAGGAGCGCTCAAAAAACTGTAAGATACTTACAGCTTTGTGTCGGCGCCGGTCCTCCGGTTTGGCTGCTGCCTGGTCCCGGTTTTTGTCACTTACTCCGGGACATGGGTGGCCTGACAGCGGAGTAAATAGTCCGTGGCTGTCCGGTGGCGGATCGCGGAGTGTGTCTGCCCGGACTTGTCTGTATATTAATGAATGGGTGGCGTCATCCACCATTCCTCCGGTGGCTCTGCGCATGCGCACAGACAGCTGACTGACAACTGCGCAACAGTGCGCTCTTGCTCACAACTTTTCAAACGTTTGAAAGAGAAAACCAGGAAAAATATCTGTTAGTCACAAATATAATTTTTTGTGTGTGCGTGTGTGTTTTCCCCTGTTTTCTTTCTTCCTGTGGTTTTTTTCGCTTTTACACTTACTGAATACTTTATTATAGACTCAAAAGGTTCCATATAAAATACATAAAAAATACAGGTCACACATTAAAATACATGCAAACATCCAATGTTTCCATAGTCCAGATGTGTACCTTGTATCACTCCGTTTGATGTTAGATAAGATATCCTTTATTTTCTCCCTCAGTGGGGAGACTTATTTTGTTGTCAGCAGTACACTTAGCACACACATGTAGGGGAGGGGTAAAAAGACTGAAAAGTCAGAAATAAAAAATATATTAAAAATACAAAAAAGATACGTATAAAAATATGTATATGTAACCACAGGATATGAACAGTATATACAGTTAAGAAACAGTGCAGAAAAGCAGGTGGAGTGTTGTGAGGTAGACTGGCAGATTGACAGATATTGCACATCTTATATTATTGCACATGTTATATTATTGCACATCTTATTGTCCACTGGCTACTGAGAGCAGGCCTGGTTGTACAGTCTGATGGCAGCGGGGAGGAAGGACCCGCTAGTGAGTGCAGATAATAGACAATTTTCTGACTCATGGAGTCGACACATACATTTAAACATAAAATTCCTCAGCAGAGCATGGAAGGTGGGGACATAACAATTAACAAATAAAGTGCTTGCACTTGTCCATCTTGGAAGCTTAAGGAGGATCCTGAACACATCATTATATGCTACCTGCAACTTCTTTAGCTTGGCGGTGGTATAATAACACCAATTGTGAGCTGAGCCATGTTTTGATGGAATATTTGTTTTCTGTTTGAACACTCGAATGAGCCCATTGTGCTAATTTGTAATTATTAATAATTAAATGAAATATCAGAAAGATCTGAAAGTCCATGGTGAATTGTTATAGAAGTTTTGAGAGAACATTTTATTGAGCCAGGAGGGGAATTCACAGGCTAAAGAGCATAAAAGCCTTTATAAAACAAGTAGCTCCTCCTTCGGCAATAATGTAGACCAGAGGACAAAGTAAAGGAGCTGCACATGCTCAATCCAGTTTCCCCTCTGACTGATTTACAGTGTAGAAGTTACTCTTGCTTCATAAGCTATAAGCAGAAGCTCAGTTATGAACATGATATATAAATAGATGCATACATCTCTATTGCTACAGGTATGTACAGGTTATAACTATATGGAGTGCACAAATAACAATACACACAGTGACGCAAATTGTGATTATTACAGAAACATGTATTGAATATATACAATATAGCAGGTAGGATCATTCATAGTATGTGCAGAATGAACATTAGTGCAACAAGGACTGAGATAATGACCCTAATTATGACTAAAACAGGTTATACTGTATGGATGGATGACGTTGGAAGTATTTTTTTTTTCTGTTGTCTGAAGTTTAGATGAGTGAGAGTTTATACGTATAATATGTATGATCATAGATGAAGCTAAACTTCAAAATTGCCTTTTTTTAGACAAGACAACTTTGTATACAGGTCTGACAGTGCAGTTGGTTGAATTATGGATTCTTACTGTCACCTATTTTCAAAAAGTTATTTGTGAGAAATTACAGGGAATCTCTGCTACCAGAGTTGTTCGCTGGCTCAAGGCAAGGCAACTTTATTTGTATAGCATGTTTCATGTAAAAATAAGACTGATGAAATGCAAGAAATAAAAGTTAGAGTTCATTGTGGGAGATTACTGAAATGCAGCAGTGAATAAAAAGGTTGTAATCTGATGAATTAATAGCAACTATTTTGGAGATGCTAAAGTAATTTTTTTTTTTACAGCTGTAAACGATTTATCTATAAGGATGATGGTGTACTATTATCTATTAACTGTCATTTCCTAATAAAAAAATGAAATAAATAAACTGTGACAACAATTGACACTATAGAGGGCTTGAAGCTTTGGGTGCCTGGATCTTGGGTATTTGGAGGTTTCTTTAGTTGATAATGAACAACAAAATAAAAACCTGGTATATCATTTGCAAAATTCTGAAACAGCCACGGGTTTGGATCACTGTGAACTGAAGCTGGAACAAAAACTAGGCATTTTTAAAAAATATATTCTGAACACGGTGCGATGTATGACAACTGACTTTTGTAACCATGTTAGTAGATCAAACGTTTCAGTTCGTTAGAGGCCTGTCACAAAATAACATGTGTCAGCAGGAAGAGCACAATGAGTGTCACTAGTGGTTGTTACATGTTGATTTAGTGCGCTGAGAAAAAGTATTCCCTCCGCTGACACCTATCAATCTGGAAAGGTTTAAAAAGGCATTTCTAATGACAAATGGAAAATGACAAATGGAGTCAACATGGAGCAGTGGAGAACCTTCCTACGAGGGATCAGACAGCTAAAAATACTCCTGGACTGCATTGATGACTCAACCAAGAGATCACAAAAGAACCCACAAGCCCTCCAGGCCTCACTTGCTCAAGTTAAGGTCAGTGTTAATGATTCAACTGTAAGAAAGAAAGTTGGCAAAAATTGCATTTATCAGACAGTTCCAAGACGAAAACCTCTGCTGATCAAAAAAATGCAAACGTCCGTCTTACATTTGCCAGTAAATCATCTTGATGATCCTCAAACCTTTGGGGAAAATATTCAGTGGATTGATGAGACAAACTTGAACTTTTCGAAAGGTGTTTATCTTGTTCTATTAGGCAAAAAAACAACAACTCACAAAGCATTTCAGGAAAAAAAAATACTATGTGTGATGGTCTGGGGATGCTTTGCTGCTTCAGGACCTGGACGACGACCTTAATCGCTGGAATGATGAATTCTGGCCTCGCTTGAAAAATCCCGGAGGAGGATGTCAACAGTTCTTGACCTTAAGCCCAAGTGCATTTGGGTTTTGCAGCAGGACAGTGATCCAAAACACACCAACAAGTTCACCTCTGAATGGCTTAAAAAAAAGAAAAAGAAAAATAAAGAAAAAAGAGAAGGTTAGGGAGCGTCTCAGTCAGAGTCTGGAGTTTAATCCAACTGAGATGCTGCGGTATGGCCTTCAAACAATTCTGCAAAGAAGAGACGACCAAAATTCCTCCGCAGTGACGGAAAGGGTCATAGCTAAATATTGTGAAAGCTTGATTGCAGTTGTTTCCATCAAGGGCGGCACAACCAGTTATGAGGTTTAGGGGGGCATTACTTTGTCACATAGGGCCAGATTGGATAACTTTTATCATCTTAATAAATCTATCATTAAACAATTAATTTTGTAGTCACTCAGGTTATCTTTGTCTGATATTACAATTTATTTAATGATCTAAACCAGGTAAGTGTCATGAAAAAACCGAATAGGCTGCAGGCAATAAAATTTACAGTTGGGTTTATGGCAATAAGTCTAGAGGAAGGATGATTAGTCTCGAAATATGATTCTTCCTTTTTAACAAAACAGGATGTAGAGATGACTCCAGATTTATCTGACACAAACATGTTGTCGAGACAGCCCTGTGTATTTGAAGATGTACCGACTTGTTTATGGTTAACTTGCAACTGGTGTGGGAAGTGTGACGTTCGTGCTGCTAACAAGTTTCAGACCACTTATCACCAACTGTTTCACTGAGTTTGTAGTTCCCATTTCTTTCTGATTCCCCCGTCCCTAACGTCAATTAGACTAAATCTTATCCAGTATGATTATGAATTTTAGGATTTCTGGTTACTCAGCAGGGTTGTGGGGAGCACTTCCTGGTTTCACTCTGTGAATAAATGGTGATGCATAACTGCACTTATTAAGAAGGAAAATTTGAAGTTAGGTATCATGTTATTTCCTAACAATTCATAGTTCATCATTGTTCAAAGACTAAATTTATGTTCAAGTAGAAAACATTTAAGACAATGTTTCCAGGAGTGAATATTCCTAGTAGTGGACATCAAAGCAAGTTCACATCAAGATGAACTTCTCAGGGAAAAAGCTGAATCGCCAAAAAGTGCATCTTAGACTTCACAGGCCTCGCTTAGCATGATAAATGTTAAAGTTTATTTTATTATAAAAGAACAAGCATGGCTTATTTAGAAGGGTTGCTGGGAGATGGCTGCTTTTCCCTAAAAAGATCATGGAAACATAGCTTAGATTTGTAAAGACTGGACAATCCATAAATTTAAAGCGTGATTTGCATTTAATAAACGACTGCAGAAAAATATGAGCACAAAACATCTCTCACCAACAATTGTATCAAGCACAGAGGCGGAAGGCTGATGATCAGGGCCTGTTTAGTTGCCACAGAACCTGGGTACGTTGTCTTCCCTGAGATGCCATGGAGTCTTCTAGTCATCCAAAGTGGGTCATGGGGCAGGACAACGATCCAAAATGCACCGGCTAACCTACAACAGAGCGTCTTGACATGAAAGACGTTGCAGTGGCACTGTATGAACCTGGAATGTAAACCGACTGAATTGTTGTGGTGGAACGTTAATAGAGCTAGTGCATAAAGAAATGAAGCGCCATAAAGAAGATTGTGACAAACGTTCCACCACAACAATGTGAAAGAATTTGATGACGTCACACAGAAAAAAGGTTCAATCAGTTTAATGCTCAGGAGACGTGCTTGTTTTTTTCACATGCTGCTTCCGCATGTTGGTTATCGTTAAATAAATAGTGACTCAGTGTAATATGTCCACCTTTGTTGCTCGTCTCAGGTAGTAAATACTGTAACTACAGTACATGTAGGACCTGTGATGAGAAGGATGATTTAATTTTCAGTGACGGGATAAACATGAAACAAAAACATAAAGTATTCGCAACTTCTTCTCAAAGTCTGTCCATCACTATATTTCAGAAAGTGCAAGAAAATGTTTTTCTTGCACTTCAGACAAAACATACCGTACTTAAACTGAGTAACGTTTGTGGTGTTTTTTGTGTTGTAAGTAATAAAAGAAAGAATGATGTGAAATAAAACAGCAGAAGTGAAAGTAAAGTTCCTGCAGTCTATATCATAGAATACAAAAGAAATGACTAGTTGAACCAGTTAGTGGAACAGCCGTTGTCGTGTCAAATATAATTGGAAGTGTTCATGTAGTATTTGGTCTTTGTGTTTATACAGTTCTAAAATTAAAAAAGACAGTGCACATATTTTTCACCTCTTAAACTCAAGCCTATTTTGAGGCTCCTGCTTTAAAATGATATGCTCCCTTTAGGGGGGCTGTATTTTTTAAGGGGTTCACATAACCATACTAGAACAGTAGTTCTCCACCGGTCTGGCTTCGGGACCCACTATCACCCCTTTAATGACAAGCTGCGACCCAAATCCAGGAAAATTCTCACCATCTCAAATTTATTGAAAGAAAAGATGGTGCTGTTTAAACTTCAAATTGTACAGATAAGATAAGAGACAGTACAGATAAGAACTTAATTATTTGATACACAAACATGAAATCACAAAGTGCAACAACTGAGAAGTAGTTTAAAAAAGAGTTTTACTTTTTTACCTGAGGCAAAGGCGACCCACTTTTGGGTCCTGACCCACAAGTTGAAAATCACTGTACTACAGAGCGTGCCCCCCCCCCCCTTTACTTGTTTCCCGCTCAACATTTAATGACAATTTAGAGAACAGACATCGTACCCTGAAGAGCCTCTCGTATCTTTTTATATTCTTTATTTTTTCCCTGTTTGCATCAGTTGGCATCACGTTCAAACCCCCGAAAGCTGGGTTGCTGGATCATAACAAAGTTTGCAGAGTAAAAATCTATTTCAACTCTGACTTATCTGATAAGTTTCAAACTGAAATTTCTGTTTGCTGTACAAGACACATAAAAAGTCCTCTTCATGCAAACAAGAAAATACAGTTCAGTTTGATTTTTCATTTAATGCACCATGTAAGGAACAAACAGTTGGCCTCGCGAAACGTTGCATTAATCATTTGCTTGCTGACAGTGATTGATGTTAATAATCATTGACAGTGACATCCCCGGTCACGAATGCTCATCGTTGGCTATAGTTCGTGGTTCGGATTGTCACTGAAGCAGCAGTCAGCAATAACCAGTCGTGGGTGTGTGTGTCAACAGTCTTAATTCAGAGTTTATCTGCATAACTGTGAGCAGACCTGTTTGGAATGTGCATTCGTCTCGAGGTTCAGCCTGTAGCGATGGAGGTTGAGTGTGGGTGGAAGTGTGTTGGTCTGGAAGTCCCCCTATTTGTGTGTGTGCTTATGTGTGTGTGTCTGCTTGTGTATATACAGTATATGAGAAAAAAAACATCGCTGGTGAATGATTGTAGTCATTATTGCATGTGCCTTTGATACTCCGTTTAAAGTAAGGCCATGTAAAAAAGATGAGCTGCACTGTTAAATAAAGGGGGGGGGGGCATTTAAAGCCTGGTTTTAATAGAGGAGGAAGGCTGCCATCACAACACATCTTAGTCGGCGGTTTTTCTTTTGTTGGGCTAGACCTCATGACTTCATTGCACTTGGAATGTTTGACCAAAGAAAAGATGCTTGAGAAGAAAGTCTTTCCCTTTCATCACTGGAGTCTAAATTTAGCAGTTTAGTTTAAAGAAATAAGTGGTCATTTGCACTGTGGACGTCCCTGTAATGTGACATTTACATGGTGTTTTCCACAGAGCCACTTCTTACACACTTCAGTGCTGATGGATGTTGCAGTAATATGTAACCTGTTTCAGTTTTTTTTAACTTTTTTACCTTTTTAATATTATTTCCTACTGTATATTGCAACTTCACCGTCACCTAACACAGCTTTGTGTACTAACATCGCTGCATGCTCCAGACAACTGTCGTCTGCAGCTCAAAGGGGAATAACCCTTTCTGATTGTTGGTGAATGAAATCACCTCCTGCTGACTCTTCGTTTAAAATTCCCCTTTTATGATTTGCTCTAAATGTCACCATCGTGATCGCTAAAGCCACCTACTAGAGACCCAACATTTCTATTATTTTAACTATATGTGCCGACATCGGTCTGATAAGTTTCAGCATTCTGAATTTTCAGTGAGACAAAAAATAAAAGGAAAACATTGTTTGTTTGTATGTTTGAGCTGAAATTCTGTATCCAAGTTTAACATATTTAAAAGTGTGTCAACATGTTTTCACTAAAGTCAAGGCTAATGTATCTCCCTCTGCCACTCCATCACTACCCCTGAGATTGAAGCAGTACCCAGTTACTCACAACCCGGCTGAGACGGAGTACCTGTTGATACCTGTGCAAACTCCTTCCAGAAGGTTGCAGGGCTTTTGTTGCTGGAGTGTGCCGTGCCTTGAATGGTCAGGAACCTGCTTTCTCCTTGTAGATGCATTAAAAATGCTTTACCTAGGCAATGCAATTTCCTAAACCTATCCAAGAAAGTTGTTTAGGTTTAGAAAAAAAAATTCAGAGTTAAACGTGAGAGGGAAATATTTAGGATCAGTAAAATCCGATTAGAAGTGCAGATTAGAGGAGAGAGGGAAATAGTTAGGTATAGAATAATCAAGATAAGGGTTAGAGAAAGGAAGGGAATGGTTGGGTTTAATTAAAAAAAAAACCCAGTGAGGATAGAGGAGAAAAGGTTAAGGGTTGAAGGAGGGAGGAAAATGCTTCGGTTTTGGGAAAAAGGAGGGGGATTAAAGAGGAAGGAGGGGAAACGGTGATGTTTAGGGAAGAAATCAGGACGAGAGGCAGAGGAGCGAGAAGGAGGCTTGTAAATGTGATAAATGTGTAGGATTAGAGCGAGAGAGGGATGGAGAGAGAGGGGGAACAAAAAAGAGAAGAAAAATGGAGCAGAGGGGATTGGAGAGGGAGGTAATGAAGTGAACAGTATTGAAATGAGAAGAGCATTAGAAGATTTTTTTCCTTCTCCAAATTACTTTACCACAGTTGTATCCACTCGGCGGTTTCAGACACTGAGGAGCTAATTTTCTTTGTGGAACCTTCTGTCTACTCGAAGCCTTTCACTGGTGGCAAGCAATTCTACAGAATATGTGGTATTTCACTGCTCCGTGGTGAGCGGAGGTTCAGCCTCACTTCCACACTGGCCTCTCACATTGTTGGAGTTTTAATGGTGTCGTCCTAATGCTTCTCAAGGTGTTTTTAGATTAGACCCCGTTATAACCCCTGGATGAAGAATGGGTGTTGAACGAGCTCTGGAAAATCCCCCCCCCGGTGCCTGAAGACGAGCTGAGAGGAGGGAAGACGACTTGGGAGGTGTCATTGAGTGGTTCTACGTAACGTGACGGCCCTCTGTCTGTCTGGTCGGCCTCGCTGGCTTCACCAACATCAGAAGAGTTGGCTGATGCAGGAGATGGAGCGGGTGGCGAACAGAGGTGGACAGAGTACTCGACCCCAGTACTTGAGTACAAATACTACTGGTCAAAATTTACTCCGTTACAAGTAAAAGTAGCTCAGTCAAAATATTACTTTTAAAGGTACTTAAGTATCCAAAAGTAAATGCTTTTAAATTTACTTTAACTAAAAGTAAGAGTAAGAGTAAATTTCTTATTTTCCACATCAGTAAATTACTATATTTTTTCTAAATTAATTTAAGGATCTTTTAACTCTGCGGACACAATAAACATTTGAAAATAAATGTCTGTGGTTTGTCTGTGCCCTCGTTTTTTGCTCGGTCGAACTCAAACATTGAGTTAAGATACGGCCAAGGATTTTGTGAAAGTCCCTGCTCCGAGTCCGGCTCATTATCAGACTCAAACGACTCAGTGGATTGTCTGTCTTCTCCTGACGCAGGCGTAGCCATTGTTGCGGCTCTGTCTTGACAAACGCAGGCTACTTTGGCGGTATCGTTTTGAGGAGGCTTGACGTATTTCCGCTTTACGTACATCCCAGTGGAGAGCGTGCACTGTGATTGGTCTCCTCCTTTGACAAAAACAGCTTGTGTCCAATAGGATTTTAGGGAAGAAGAAAAAAGAGCAGGCCTGAAAGTAACGAGTACTTTTCAGCCTTCCTAGAAATTTACTCGAGTAAAAGTAAAAATATTTGTCTTGGAAATGTATTCAAGTAAGAGTAATAAGTACCAAAGAAATCTAATACTCAAGTAAAGTACAAATCCTCTGGATATGTACTTAAGTACAGTACTCAAGTAAATTTACTCCGTTACTGTCCACCACTGGTGGCGAACCCATGCTGAATGTGTGTAGCGACTTCCTCCAAATCGTGTTGCACAAATATGACCAGCAGTCTCCCTCTGCCACTCCCGCTGTTACATTCATTGACCGCAAATCACTCTATTTCCAATTTTTTCAAGACTGAGGAGTTCCCGGATTTACTCACCTGTTATCAACAAATCTCATTTACCACCCACCACCCAGTCAGTGCTGTTTACATTATTCTGACCCGTGATTAAGTGTACCCTCAGGTGAGTTACTGGCGGGGGCAGCTCAACGCGTCACAATGTGTCAGTTAATGTAAAAAGAACAGGCGACACGCTGGATTCGGGTGTTAAATGCGGGGTATCTGCCAATGTAAAAGGGGCCTCAGATTATCAATTATCTATGCCAGCTATTTTCCGAGCTGTGATGTAATATTGATCTGAAAATCTCACTTAAATGATGAAAAAGAACAAAATGTGTTACCATAACTATGCAGATGACACACAACTCTATATAACCGTCTCACCAGGAGACTACAATCCAATTTAAACATTGATCAAATTAAAGAGTGGATGTGCCATCATTTTCTTCAGTTAAATGAAGACAAAACAGAAATAATAATGTTTGGAGCCAAGGAAGAAAGATCAAAAGTCAGCACTCAGTTTGGAGCAGTGAAGCTGAAAACCAACAGCCAAACCAGAAATCTGGGAGTGGTTCTGGACTCAGACCTGAATTTTAACAGCCACATAAAAAAGAAGTGCAGTCAGCCTATTATCATCTAAAGAACATATCAAGGATGAAAGGACGGATGTCTCAGCAGGACTTAAAAAAAACTTGTCCACGCTTTCATCTTCAGTAGACTGGACTACTGCAACGCTGTTCTCACGCGTCTCCCAAAAAAATCCATCAAACAGCTGCAGTTAGACCAGAATTCTGCTGGCCGAGTCATCCTGCTGTTAATCCACCATAATGCACTACAACCTGTATTTGCATCTTTTGACTTATGTTTGTCTGTCTTTAATTCTGCTTTTAAACTCTTTTACCTTTTAATAGATTTTTAAATGTAAGGCACTTTGAATTGTCTAGTAAATGAAATGTGCCGTACAAATAAACTTACATTGCCTTCATACCAAGATTCGGTTGGACAAATGGAGTCGTCATGAATTCATCGTGTGTACAGAGAAGACGTGTGGGATGATCCAGGCCTTTGCCCATTATTGACACACTGCACATTACATCAAAGACAGATCATAAGTTGAGAATTAGGTTAAGCACACACAATTTAGTCCACTGCGCAGCAGATAAAACCTTGGCCGGCATATTTGCTTTGAATTTCTCTTGTCTAAACACTTCCAGTGACCTGAAGGTGAACAACCAGATAGATGGAGGCTTCTCGTTTATACTTAAGGTTACTTTTTAACAGCAGTATAATCTAACCATTCATTCCGTCATGGTTTTCAGTTAGTATCACTTATTTACTTATGTATTTATCATGCTCATCCAAAATATAACCCCCACCCCATACATTTGAGATTGTTGGGCTGTTTTATGGTTGAGGAACTCTGATGCTTAACCATTCAACCTGCTCTGTGTTTAATATTGATCTTAATCCTTTTTTTAGGAAGGAAAAAAGGGAAGAAGTTTTTGGAAAGATCATCTTCATTCACACTTAAATATTATATTGCAGGCTTAAAACATTGCACCGTTTGACTTTGGCTTCCTTTCACTTAATCATTTAACAGCAACAGAAATTTTGAGTTTGGGTCACTTAAAATTCTTCTTTAAGGGTTCCTATTAAAATGCTTAAGTAAATGGCAGTGTTTTATTATTTTGTCTTTAGTGTATAGTACAAGTACTTGAACTCTAAGAGATTAATCCACCATTAGATATTTTTTTCCATCGTTATATTGTACTTTGAGTGCTTCAAGTCAAAGGCCCAATCCCAATACACCCCCTACTTTTCTTCACTAGCCCTACTTTCTACCACTAGCCCTCCCTCACTACCACTACCCCTAAAAGAGAAGGGACAGATTTTAGGGCACTTGAAATCTTCCCAGGGCCCTACCCCAATACACCCACTACGCCTACTTTCAGCACCACCCCTAAAATCAGGAAGCTGAGAGCCAAAAGCTGTTTTAATTTCAGCTGTAGCGCTGGTAATATGCCACTTTATTAAGTTTTACAGTAATATTTTTTCAGGCGTAAAAGTAACCGTTAAGATCCCCAACCTGGGCTCAGTTCATCCAAATAACGCCTGTTAAGAAATTTGACCCGATGTTTTCGGAGATGAGAAGAGCCGCCGGCCCGGAGCAGCAGCAGCCGGAGTACAGACGTGATCGTCAGGTCAATCTGCGCCGTCGTCCCGGGGGAGAAACCTGCAGCTCTGTTGAGAAGAGCTGGCTGAAATAAATCATTTAGGAAGATAAATGTTGGTTTAATAGATGAAATCTAACAGCCTGTTAAGAAATTTGCTCCGAAAATTATGAGATTTCTGCCTGATTGCCGGCTCCGGAGCTGATTTATGGGTCTGCGTTAAATCGACGCAGAGCCTACGGCGTAGCCTACAGCATAGCCTACGCCGTAGGTTACGTAACCTCCGCCATAGGCTCTGCGTTGGTGTAACACGGAACCATAAATCAGCCTTTATTCTGGCGTGATCTTCACAACAACGGGCAAACTAGTGATTATGTACATTCACTGAGTGAATATTATGAAAGTAAAATATATATTTCTCGCTAGAAATGTAATCAAAACACATTTTTATACAGAAACTAACTCAAAATATTGATTTTATTCACTAAAAAATAAGAAATGTCCGCCATGCTGTTTTTTTTTATTCAGTCCGCAAATGACGACGAAAAGCATTCTGGGAAATTTTTCTGGCCCTAGATCAACTAGTGAGGATCGGAAATCCCTTGATCCGTAGGGACAGATTCATAGCCACTACACTAGTTTTCTTCACTACCCCTAGGTGAAAAGAGGAATTGGGACACCACTACCCTCACGGGAATGCGCAAAATGTAGGGGTAGGGATGAAAAGTAGTGGTAGTGATAGTATTGGGACAGGGCCCAATCACAAATCAGCTGAAGAGTCTCAAAGGTATATATTATACAAAAGGAAACACATACTGAACAGCAATACACTCCACATACTGTACTGCTCCCTCATACTTCCATACTTAACTTATTGTGTGGAATTATTATTATTACCACTATACATGCTGCAAAAGAAAGCAATACGAATTATAAACCATGCAGACTACCTTGCTCCAACCAACTCACTCTTTATTAAAACAAACACCCTAAAATTGGAGGACCTAGTGGACATGAATACAGTTTTAATCATGTTCAAGGCACACAATAATATACTCCCACCCTGCATGCAGGAGCTGTTTGAAGTTAGGGAGTCCAAATATCCACTTAGGGGGTCATGTATTTTTAAGAAAATGGGTGTACGGACTAATACGAAGAGCAACTTTGTATCAATAAAGGGGGTCCAGCTATGGAATAATTTAGAAAATGAACTAAAACTATGCACTACTGTAACCAAATTCAAAAATAAGTTTAAAAATAAAATATTAAATAAATATAAAACATTGATATGATAATATTATAATAATACCATGATAGTAGCAGATTGAAGCAAGTGTTTGCACGACCGCTCTCCGTGGCCGTTTAGCTGAGGAGTTGGTGAAGCAGCACCAGGGTGCCCTGTGCCACTTGGTATGTTAAAAAAATATTTATTTTACACACCCTACTCTTAACCTCTGCTCTCCGCGCTGTACAGTCTCTTGCCAAGAACCACTTAATTTATCACTCCTTGCAATTAATAGTATGTTTTTGGTTTTGTTTTCATCTTTGTTTTTTTTTTTTGTCTTTGCTTGTTTGCTTGTTACTTGTCCAATATATCCATTCTTTTTCAGTGTTTGAACCCAAATTATTAGGGCCCGAGCACCTTCAGTGCGAAGGCCCTATTGTGTCTGTAGGAATTTTTCTTTCTTTCTTTCTTTCTTTCTTTCTTTCTTTCTTTCTTTCTTTCTTTCTTCTGACGAAAGGAGGGCCTTTTTGCCCCCCTAAACGTGCCCAAAAAGTCACCAAATTTTGCATGCAAGTCAGGCCTGGCGAAAAATTTGATATTTAATGGTTTACATTAATGGGCGTGCCAAAATGGCTCAACAGCGCCCCCCGGAAAACTTTGTGCCTCAAGCCCCACAATACGGTTTGACGTACATGCACGAAAATCGCTACACACCTGTATCAGTACACAACTTAAAGAAAAGTCTCTTGGCGACATGGCCGAAACCGAACAGGAAGTCGGCCATTTTGAATTAATCGTGTCACTTTGGCGCAATTTATGCCATTCCTTCGGCAGTTAATACGGCCCGAACCGTAACGTGCCCCCAAGTGTGTTATACATCAAAATGTGCGTCTCCATCCTGCGACAACACGCATTACTTTTCTCTTTCAAAAGCGTTACCGTGGCGACGCTAGACGCCAAAAAGCGCGCCCACCCTTCATCTGATTCGTTCAGACAGAAAAAACTTTGCGCCTCAAGCCCCATAATACGGTTGGACGTACATGAACGAAAATCGGTACACACCTGGTTCATGTCGCAACTTAAAGAAAAGTCTCTTGGCGCCATGGCCGAAACCGAACAGGAAGTCGGCCATTTTGAACATTCTGAATTAATCACGTAATTTTGGAGCAATATATGCCATTCCTTCGAGAATTAATACGGGCCGAACCGTAACGTGCACCCAGGTGTGTTATACATCAAAATATGCGTCTCCATCCTGCGACTACGCGCATTACTTTTCTCTTTCAAAAGTGTTACCGTGGCGACGCTAGACGCCAAAAAGCGCGCCCCCCTTTCATCTGATTGGTCCATATTTGATAGTTCCCCAAAAGGCACCAAATTTGGCATGCAAGCCAGGCCTGGCGATAAATTTGATATTTAATGGTTTGCATTAATGGGCGTGGCAAAATGGCTCAACAGCGCCACCTGGAAAACTTTGTGCCTCAAGCCCCACAATACGGTTTGACGTACATGCACGAAAATCGGTACACACCTGTATCATGGGACAACTTAAAGAAAAGTCTCTTGGCGACATGGCCGAAACCGAACAGGATGTCGGCCATTTTGAATTGAATTGTGTAATTTTGGCGCAATTTATGCCATTCCTTCGGCAATTAATACCGCCCAAACCGTAACGTGCACCCAGGTGTGTTATACATCAAAATGTGCGTCTCCACCCAGCGACTACACGCATTACTTTTCTCTTTCAAAGGTGTTACCGTGGCGACGCTAGACGCCAAAAAGTGCGCCCACCCTTCATCTGATTGGTCCATATTTGATAGTTCTCCAAAAGTCATCAAATTTTGCATGCAAGGCAGGCCTGGCGATAAATTTGATATTTCATGGTTTGCATTAATGGGCGTGGCCTAACGGCTCAACAGCGCCCCCTAGAATACTTTTATCTGCCATAACTTTTGAATGGTATGACATAAAGAGTCGTGGGTGGTGTCATGGGACTCGGTATTGAGTCCTTGACCATAATTAGTGAAAATTAGCCCCACCCCTTCTTTTGATTGGTTGTCCCTATTTCCTGCTATAACTTTTGAATGGTTTGACATAGAGAGTCGTGGGTGGTGTCATCAGACTCTGTATGGAGTCCTTGATTTTCATTGGCTTGAATTAGCCCCGCCCCTTCTTCTGATTGGTTGTCCCTTTTTTCTGCTATAACTTTTGAATGGTTTAACATAGGAAGTCGTGGGTGGTGTCATGTCTGATATGCTTATGGGGGGCGGTGGCTGTGAGTGCGAGGGCCCGTTCATCGCTGCTTGCAGCTTTAATTAGTTTTGTTTTGTATAAAACCGAGGTTCATAAAAGGGTAGGCCTAATAAGCCTTGGCTTCAGCCTATACCTTTTCGGTGCCATTTAATATATTGGACCTTTTTTTATGTTGTATTATGTTGTATCCAAATGGACCGAAAAAAAAAAAAAAAAAAAGGCACCCTGAGAAAACAGTGGTAAGTAAATGTGGTCATGTTTGGGATCCCTTTTTTATTACCATGTTTAAAAATAAATAATTAAATAAAAAATAAAATCATTAGAGGGTTGTGGGTCCATACAACCTCAAGCAGGTTGTATGTACATATAACGTTTTTCACAATGCAATAATTTATTCTTATCTATAATAATACTACTAATAATAATATGTACAGTTTCTGCACCTGGCATTTGAAAAAGCAGAAACTTGATAGTTTGCTGGTCTGGAGAATTTATCTCTATGTATGTTATAACACAATGCCACGAGGGAAAGACATGAACAATATTGTTGGAGGAGCAAAACCATTTAAAAAACAATTTGTACTTCTATGTTTTTCAGTGAGAAAAATTATCTAGTATTGAACTGAGGGCAGATCATAGCCTGTTAGAGATATTAGAGATATACAATAAAGTCCAAAAGCCACATAGCACACCCCACATGGGGGGCCTGTTAGATGTTTAAGTCCACGATGGCACAATCAGGATAAGAGAGAATGAATATCATTTGCTTGCAAAGGTTGTCATGAGAAACAAAGTGCACAAATAAAGACACATCTTGTATAAATCTTGTATAAATATGACACTGGTTCATCCCTATGTCCTCATAGCCCTCTTTTACCACAATCCTATGTTCCCACAACACTATTTTCCCACTTCTCTTCATGCTGATTGGTCCACAGTGTTTGCTCAGATGGCTGCTGTTTCGTGGAAAGGTTGGGCTGTCAGGTCCGTGTTTGGGTTTCAGAGCTGTGGGAAGTGTAGGACTGTGGAAACATAGGCCTTTGTGAACGCAGACACCCTTCCCGGCCGCACAGGACCTGGAGGTGACGGAGAAAAAAAGCGCCATCAGTGTGATGAAAAAGAGACACATTTTCTTTCTCCGTTGTCTCTCAATGTAGATTCATAGCCATTAACATATTAATCTCAGTTTTAAACGTCAAGCACAAAGAAATGCTGAATCACGCTATTGTAGCAACCAAACAGGTTTCACATTTCTGCCAGGCCTGACATCATAACACGGTCGAACTAACTTGGTGGAAGGAAACTGGTTGATTCATCGTTACGTTTCTGATACGTGGTTCAAAGTGAGATTATTTATTTCCCCCTTCTCTTTTATTAAAAACAAAGCATCCTCAAACCACCTCTTCTTTTAAATTCCTTATTTTTCTCTCACACACTTTGTCTGAAGTGAGTGCAGCATACCCAGTTACTATCAGTTTCAATTAGTCGCAAATGCGCGTAGGCCTATTGTATCAGTGAGCTGTTCGTGTAAAAGGTGTGTCAGGCCTCGGATTTTCAGGGAGCTCGCTGCAAATGACGGAAGGATCGCCGTGGGAGGGGAAGGTAACTGAGGATACTCAAGATGCGCCTCTGGTGACAATGTTACGCCAGTCACATGCACGTGCAGCAGCTACCACCCACGTATGAAAGACTGTCCTGAACTCCAGCCAACTTCAATCATCCGACTGACAGACCAAAGGAAACAAGGAGACAGCAGGCTGGAAGAATTTACCTTCAAAATACTCACACACAGCTTTTTACAGTGTTTACAGTAAATAGTTGACCGCTTTATGTGTCATCCTGGGGTCAAAAGTTAGAAGACAGTTTGCTTTCCTTTATTCTTATTCTTTATTCATGCTCTTATTACTGTATATTTTCCCAGGACGCAGAGAACAGATGGGGAAATAAAGGCAGCACGTCAGACCTTCTACTCTTAGGTAATGATTAACGGGGAAGGCGACATCAGTCTTCCTCATTATGATTACTGACATGATCCTAAGATCTGCTTACACCAATAAAACCCAGGGACTTTATGATATCCTGAAACTGGAGCAACTTATTGTGCATTTTATGCATTTAGTGCTTTTGTTGTTTATTCTTTTCTTTGCTTTGACTGAACTACAATATAAAAGACACATTTTTACATTTACTGCCACAGTCTTGAGGTTGTTTTGTGTGTGTGTGTCACAATCTTTCAGGAAAGCCTTTTCATGAGTTACGTATATTGTTTAAGCTGTAGCTTGCACTGTAAAGTTAAATAATAATGATTGAAAAAAAAAGGTTCTCGCTTTTAGGATTAGAGTTGTCTTTCTTTCACAGCTTCTCGGCCGTCCTTGAGGTTTTTCTGAATTACCTAACACATGATCCACCCCCACCCACCATCGACGACTTCCTGTCATAGTCAGCTGAGAGGCAGCTATACCAAAAGGTGTTTCGTCAATAAAAAATTGAAATTTACAACAACAAAAACGGAAAGCACGGTTGCACAATTCAGTCTGTGGATTAAAATACAGAAAAACAGTAAAATACTAACTTTCTGACAGCACTCCCGCTCATGTCGTTTATGAGCAATATAACAGAGCAGCCTGTGAATTTGTGCATTTATGCAAAGATAAGCTAAATTGATACACGATGAGGTGCAGCAGAAGTTTGCTCAGGGCGTGGGCAGCTGTCTGCGCCTGACAGTAGTTTTCATAAGAATTTCTACTCTGCTTTTGGACGATTATGACCGCTACAATTAAATACACGTGTATTCAGTATTGTCATTGCCAAAAGAGGGAATGGAAATAAGACATTTCAAGAATGTGGAAAAATACAATAAACACTAGACGCTAAAAAAAAAAAAATCCTTGCTGACACAAGAAAAAATATCTCAAAACCCCAAAATGTCTGAAATAGTGATTGTACAGTAAATGCTGTATAAAAGATTAATGTTTGGTTAGATTTCTTGTAAATTACTGACATAGTAGAGGAAAAGAAAGAGAAACCAGCAACCAAGCAGAATAGGGTCACATGATAAGCAGATGTTGCTTATAAAGATAAAATGACTCGTGCCAATCAAGTGATGGCCTGCACTCACAGTCACAGACCTTTGATTCCTGATAAGAGCTAAGTGTTTAGATTAGTATGAAACTGCTTAGCAGGTCGTTATACTTTAAATTACAATCATCTTTATTATTATTACTTTCCTATCAGCAAATCTTAGCCTACCATAAAAAAAGAAAAAGAAAGAAAGGAAAAGAATGCACCCCCAACGAGGATGCTACTCTGGTGACCACTAGGAGGCAGAAATGTCCCTGATTTGAAATTTGGGGACGTGATTGCAGTGTTTTTCTCTTTGACGGGGAGGTCGACATCAGTCTTCCTCATTCTGATTACTGACAAGATCTTAAGATCTGCTTACAAAAGTAAAAGGCAGCGACCTAATGCCATCTTGAAACTGGAGCAATTTCTTTGGCATTTTATGCATTTAGTACTGTTTTTGTTGATTTTTTTTTCTTTTCTTTTACTGAAATACAATTAACATGACAAATTTGACATCTGCTGCGGCTTGGAGCTGTGCTTTACTGCACCCTTAAGGTTTGAAGATTGCGGCGTATTTCCTTTGTTCCCTCCACATCTGGAATTCAATTCTAAAAGTAGATATTAAAGGGATTGAAAAGAGAGGAAACCGAGAACATTACCATCACTGAGTTATATGTGAGAAAAAAGTAAAATTAATACATTTTGACACCCCCACCCCCACCCCAAATTCATGACTTGAAAATGCAGGTGGTGCTTTGAACTGGCTCAGTGAATAACGCAGTTATCAGCTCTCAAAAATGAACGTTTCCAGCAGCCGGTTAACAAGAGCAATGTGGCGCAGCTGGAAGCAAATGTTAGATGTTGATGTCAGCAGAGAGGAGATAGAGAGGCCAGAGCCGTGCAGGTTGAGCTTCTCTACCAGAGATAATGTGTGTAGTCACCCGGCCTCTGCGTCCCGCATCAACACCATCCCTCTGGGCTATATGAGACGTCTGGGAGAGCAGAGGGGTGAAACTGGTGAGATGGCGCAGCCACTGGCCCGTGTAATAGAACGATAGAGGCACACACACACACACACACACACACACACACACACACACACACACACACACACACACACACACACACACACACACACACACACAATTTGTATTTTAAAAGGTGAACCAGTGGTTCGGTCTTTAGTGTAATCACAACTGTGGTTATGTTTCACGTAAATTGTGGTTTTTAGTTAAATTGGTTGCTTTTCTAAGGGCACAAGCAAAAGTTGGGACACATTTATTTACCTATCTATATCTATTTATCTACATATATATAAATGACAACAAAAGCTATATTTTGTCGGGGTAAAGCAGGCTTATGAGTAGCAGAGCTGGATTTGGGAAGTGTTGGAAAGGGTACATGTTCAGAAAAGGTACAGACTTTTTCAGGAGGGTTTTTGTAATTTTATACAATTTTAAAACAGAGCGAATACATTTTTTTCATGTCCAAATATGATTTTTTTAAATAGCACTGGCTTATTTCTAAGGAAGCAGTTTTTGTGGTCTCCTGTCCTGACTATTGGCAAAAAGCATCCAAATTTACACGGTGAACATCACAGCAAAGAGGACTCAAGAACGTAATGACGGATGAGAAAACTAGAGAGTGACAGAGCAAGAGATCAAAATATTGCTCCGTTAAGGAGCAAAATATTGCTCCGTTAAGGAGCAAGATTTGCACTAAAACCTCTAAAAGCTCATGTGTCTTATCCCCATTGAGAAATTCTCATATACAAAATACCTGTATAAGCCAAATGAGGATATTAAAAAAAAAATGTACACACTAATCATTCCAAGGCTTTACACCATGACATCAACAAAGTGTTTATTGAACTAATAACACATGTCCAGACCACAAGCTTAAAGTTACTCTATGTAACCAGACTTCTTCTGACCACATGGGTGCAGCATATCACCAGAAAGTGCAGCATATCACCAGAAAGTGCACCTAAAGATATATTTGGACTCCACCTTCCCTCGTTCTAGCACCTGAACCCGTCCAGGGTCTGGAAACGGGCGAAGAAAATGTTGACGCCTCACACCCTACACTCAAACTTCTTCCATCTGGTAGCGCTACAGAGCAGTGTGCAACAAAACCACCCGCCACAGAGTTTCTGTCCTCAGGCCGTCACTCTGCTGAACTTTCAATAGTCACAGAAAAGGGAGATATTTGTGCAATATCTTCATGTCTGTAAATATTGGTTCTGTCTTGTGTACACATTTTTTTTATTGCTGTAGCTTTTATTTTATTTCATATATTTTATTGTATTTTTTTTTCTAGCCTTAAGAGACAAAGTCTTCTGCATCAAATTCCACATTTATTTGCACAAACCTTACAAATAAAGTTGATTATGATTGTCAGTGTTTTGTCAACACAACAGATTGTTACGCCCCCATGTGGTCAGTAGTGGCATTGCTACATATAACGGCTTTAAAGCTGCATGTTCAGAATAACTAATAAATTCAGAGAAAAAACATCGCCATGCCTGCAAGGTCGTCATTTCTCTACATTAACAACCGGCACAGCAGTTTCCAGTTTTCTTCCTGTCAAGTGCTCTGACGGTCTCCAGGAGATCTTCGTCAGACGCCAGAGGTGTCTGCTCTCACTAGGGAATGTGACATCATATCAGTTCTTGTTTGGCTTATTTTGACTCGTTCTTCCAGAAAAGAAATAACAAAATCAGTAGCTCTGCAAGGTAAGCAGTCACTCTAACACAGGGACACTGTCCAACCCTGTCTGTCATTTTTATTCTCTGAGTTGTAATGATGGCAAAATGAGCTGAGTTAAAAAAGAAACAGTAACTCACTAAAAATAAAACTAAACAGTCACACTGAAAATTAAGAAAAAAAATAAAATAAAACATGCTTACAGCAAAATAACCACATGACAAAACAAGTGAATAAGCCCCATCGTCTGGGAATGTGTGTGAACAATCACGCAAGAAATTCCACCTGCAGACAGGGAAGAGTATGTTATAAATCATCGTTTACCTCTGATTGGATCCTTCCACAACCCTTATACCTGACAATGAGGACCTGTTTACATCTTCACCACTAGATGGCACTGTGCCAACACCAGTAACCTCTCAGAGCACACTGACCTTATTCACTATCTATCTAATTACACATTAGACCTGTAATATGCCATTCCACATCCGTAGGTCTCAAATGAATGGCTTCCCCTCCCCTCATCGCTCTCCCTCTCTCTCTCCCTCTCTCTCTCCCTCTCTCTCTCTCTATCCTTTCCTCCCCCACCTCCATCTTCACACTGTTCCGGCCAGCTTCCCTCCCAATCACCGTCACTGGCAGGCCACAACAGCGGGGGAGGCTTTGTGGGTGGGGTGGGAGGAAGAGATGGATGTGATGAGAGGTGGAGACGCTTTGCTGACATGACGGCACATGTACATGTTTACAGGTGTGTTACAGGTGCATTCGGGTATGCGTGCCCGTTTTCGTTGCTGCAAATTTCTGCATTTGTGTAATGCGCCCGGTTGCCGGCCTTAAGTCGTGGCTCCTGGAGCAACAATGTTGTGGCAACTATGATTTGACATTTGTGAAGGATAAATATAAACAATTTGATTGAAGCTGTAAAACCTGACCAGTTGCAGTTGAAATAAAAAATGCTGAAAAGAAAAATAAGACACCAGTTGCAATGATTGTGACAACAGTGTTTGTTGCATTGACTCTGAAAAGATGCTGCTTTTAACCACTGTTCCTTTTTTTCCCCTAAACTGTGTGATTCATTTGATAATTTTTACCTCTTTTTTGTTAATATGTGCATAATCTATTCCAAATTTTTGATAAATTTCAAAGTTCAGTTTAAAGGTAGGTAAAAGATTTCTGGATGACAGCGTGGCAAATATCTGTTGATATTTGAACAAAAAGCCAATACACATTAAACACCAACAAAACCAGCACAGACAGATGTTAGAGCAATGTTAATTTAATATTTGAAGACTGTTCAGTAAACTTTCCTGCTTTGAAAACAGAGGAAATGAGGATAAAAGAAAGAATACAATTGTTCCATATTGAATTCCAAAAGCATAAGAAGAAAGTGGTAGAATTCATTTAATTATAGAGGAAACATTCTTTTCAGCATTTTAAACAATATATTTATTTCACTTTTTATGTTTTAGAAAGTCATGTGAATTAAGTACAAACATTGGACAACTCATATCAGTATTCATTAAGGCTTTTTCACAGTTAGTTTTTGGAAAGGGCTGCCTGTAGCACATGTAGGCCATGTTCACACCATCGCGCTGACTGACTCAGTCACCAATGCTTTAAGCTCATCTCTCCACACCAACTCTTGCTATCGTTTGTTTTGGCTCCTGCGTGTTGTGCCACACTTTTACAGGAATTAATTGTTGCATCAGTAAGTTCTGCATATATTAAAGATATCTGTTAATTAGGCAGGCATTCAGGGTTGCGTTTACGCTATTAAAATAATGTGGTCAAATGTGGCCCAGAGCACCTGTGAATTTGATCCAGATCTCTGTAGGTGTGTTTCCATCAGTGGGGGTTCTGGGTAAAACCGCCAGTGGGGAACGTTTAACAGGGTCAACCCCTTCCTCAGCTCCTTCAGCCAGCATGCCTACATTACACTGTAACGCTACATAAGAACCATTGACCGGACAAACGGACGTTAATACCAGGTCTAAGCAGGGCCTAGGAAATTGAAACAACAGATTCCCACTAAGAAAGGCAAGCCCACAGGAATATAACGAAGAACATTAACTGTTTTTACTCAATTCCTGATACAAGAAAGGGTCAGGTCTGGATGACGTAAATAACATTTTCAGAGAATTGCTTCTTAGATTGCAAGAAAACCAAGTCAAACTTCTATTTGGCAGTTTCTGTTTGACTTCAGGTGACTTTTTGTAGAAAGGATTGGTCCAGTAGACCGATGAATTCAGGCCTAAAACTTTTGGATTCAATAAGAAAGGTATGTTTATTGATTAAAAGAATGTGATATGACAACAAAACACTCTCAGCACATGAAACAAGGAGGGTTTTGAAGACAGTATATTTATAATAAACATATACAGGTGACTGCGCCTAGAAGTTTGATATGAAGGTTTTGCCTCAGACCTATGTTTCCAAACCTAAATATGATTGCAAATCTGTGGAGAAACCTCATAACGCTCTAATTTAGCTAAACAAGACAAACCGAATAAGAACTGATAGATATAAACTGTAGCCGACAAGACAAAAGTGTTTACAAGCTCTGAAATCTATGAAAATGGCCTGTTACATGCAGGTGTAGATTTCCTCCACTTTGTCCTTGGTCCATTTTGTTATATATCATTTTGAAACTGTAAAATACAAATATAAAAACATACATTTGCTCACTTTTCAATTTTTATTTCTTCTGGAAATAAGTTTGTATCATTTACGTATCTATCCACAAAAACCTTTGTGTACACTTTAACAGTTGACACCTATACTCATATAATTTCTCTCCCCACAGCATAGAAGTGAAGCCAAATGTGACGTATCAGATCCATACAAATTTAGAGATTTGCATGGAAATGTGTTACAGTTTTTAGAGGATATGATCTATGATCTACCTCTGTGATCCAGGAGTGCAGGAAATGTGGTAAAAGTGAGCCTAATACCTCTAAACTTCGAAATAAACTATGATGCTTTTACCCTTGATGAGCCAGCAATGCCATAGAGCCGTGCATCTTACAAATAACTAGCAAACTGTTCTGTGTTCATCACAGAAATACATTTTCCCTCCATGCCAGGATATGCAGAACTTGTTCAGCCCATTAAAATCCCAGAAGAATGATTAGATGAAAAACGACCTGATTCATTTTGTAATTAATGACGTTGAAACTTAACAGCATAGATGCTGGAGGGGCTGCGTGAGGAATCATCTTAAACTTGACAATCCCTTAGAACATTTAGACTGCATATGTACATATTTGGTTACTAAAGAAGTGTGAAGAAATTTTGTTAAGAGAAACGCAACACTCCGGAAGTTAGACGTTTCACTACACCCTCAAGAACTGAGACGTTGGACCCTCAGCAGAGAGTTTTAATGCAGCGTGAGTGAACTGAAAGTAGATCACTGCAACACCGTCCTTATTCCTAATTCACCTGGTAATTTCACAAATATTAACACGCAACCAGTGCATTATCACAGCCCGATGGACACTCGTTGTCCAGCTTAGCACGCTACACTGAATGCATGATATCATTACATCAGTACACACCAGGTGTGTGATACTCCAGTCCAAGACTCCAAGGGAGCTCTGATTTTAAGGACTTGTGACTTGTCTCGGATTTGAGCTCCGTTGACACTCACTTTACCTTGTGCCTTAACTGTCTTCCGAGCTGTAGATCAGAGACAGGTCCTCAGATTTTTATTTCATTTTTTTTTTTTCATAGGGCATGTATCTGTCCTGCTTCCTGAATTCCTGGTCTGTTTCCACACTCTTATGTTTCCTTAACAGTGCCTTTTATTCTTCAATTTTTGTTAAAATAAATAAATAATAATATTATTAATAATAATAATAATAATAATAATAATAATAATAATAATAATAATAATAATAATAATAATAATAATAATAATAATAAAACCATCATTATAGTTACTTCAGACTCCCTATCTCATGTCTTTTGGGTCCAACTCCTTCAAACCTGACAGTGTTTTTCTTGCCCAATTCAAAACAACATAACTGTTTTTTGTTTTGTTTTTTGTAAATTATACAACAAGACCCTCTGTTTTTGTTGACAAAAAACAAACAAACAAAAAGGTTTTCCTAAAGTTCTGGAATGTAAAATATTCTATATAGGCAGAATCTTTAAAGTGTTTAAATTAGTTTAGATTCAAATGAAAGTAAGTGCTGTGTTTTAATTGCCTCAAACCAAGCAGTTTATGTACAAAGAAGCTGATTGACCCTCTTTCCACCTCTGTCAAGTTGTCACATCGTATAAGAGGAATATTACATATTTCTTGCCCAAAGCAGACAGACCAAACACAGACTCTAGATCTTTTTCATGTTTTTCTTTGTAACCACCATTATTTGGGCACACGAAGTAGATATTCAGTTGCTTGGCGTTTATAATTTGTGCTGCCAGATGTCTGTATATCTTACAAACAGGACCTTTAAAAGTGTCCTCTTGTAAAGCACTGTTAATGCAATTTCAGCTCTAATTAGATGTGTACAATGTGCAGTTTAAGTGCCACTACCCCCATTGAACAGCAGTTTCTGTATTTCAATGATCAAGGCTCCAATTGTTAAAAAGAAAGAAAAAAAAAAAGATGTTGACGTTGTTCTCGTCGCTCAGATATGCTCCAGTGCAGACCAGTAGGTGACGGCTTCACTCGCTGCATCCGGTCCCTCTTCGTGGGCAGTTGTTCAAAAGAAAGTCACTGCTTCACTTTCAGTTTTGCACCATTTAGGAATCTCATTCATTATGGCAACAGAAGGGAAGGTGAGATATGCATCAGGATGTTAAAATGTAATTAAGTATTTTGATTTAAGATATAACTGTTAAACACATTTAAAAATGTAATGTCAAAATTAAGTCATATGAGTTAAGTTGATCCCAACCTCTGATACATTTGCTTACCTGTGTCAATAGTCATAGTAGCCTACTGTATGTATATGTCTGTGTGTGTGTGTGTGTGTGTGTGTGTGTGTGTGTGTGTGTGTGTGTGTGTGTGTGTGTGTGTGTGTGTGTGTGTGTGTGTGTGTGTGTCATCTGAAGGTCTACGGATCAAGTCACAGTAATTTTCCAATTTCTCAGTTATCTTCATTATGAGCTCAGGCCTGCTTCATTAAGAAGCCTGTTCACGCCTCCTACCCCAGCAAAATACTTCATACATAAAATCCCTAATTTCCTGTCTGAGTGCGTGCGGGTAATTGAATCATTTCACACAGAGGAAAGACAAGGATCACTCTGTTGAAGGTGTTCCCACAGACTCTAGGACAACGTGGCCACAATTGTCGGTGAATACGTGTCAGATGTTTACGTTGGGACAGACCAGCCATGGGAAATTCGGGGCCTCAGTGTTTATATTGCCATTTTTATTTTGTTAGGAGGAGTAGATCATTCATTTCATGAAGCATTTTTCATGTTATGCATTAAAATAGTTTTATATCATGGTATTAGAAAATAAATCAGTGCTCCGAGATTAAGACAAAAAGCAATTGTGGTTGGACGACACTTGGCACAAAATAATACAGGGAATTTTTTAATCTTCCATCTGTCTTAGACATGCTGTCATTCAGTTTAAAATTGTACATCGTCTGCACTGGTCTAAAGTTAGGCTCTCTAAGATCAGTGCTGATATCGACCCCACTTGTGATAGGTGCGGGCGAGATCCAGCCACTCTCCTACACATGTTCTGGACGTGTCCAAAGCTCTGCGCTTTCTGGCAGCCCATCTTTGAGACCTTTTCTAAGATCTTTGCAAAAAGCCTTTCACCGTCTCCATTCATTGCACTTTTTGGTGTACCTCAGATAGACTCCCAGCTAGAGATGTGGGAAAAAATGATGGTGGCTTTCTGCTCTCTCCTAGCTAGGAGACTGATATTACTGAAATGGAAAGACCCAGCACCTCCAACATACAGTCATTGGGTTCGGGAAATCATGTACCATATCAAGTTGGAGAAGATCAGATACACAATAAGGGGGTCTACTAGAAAATTTTATAACATTTGGCAGCCTTTCTTAATGTTTGTTGAAGATATGGAGGCAGACAGTATAGTACACTAAACCTCTGTTGCTGTCCTCAGTCATCTTTTACTATTGTATCTCTTTTGTTGCTATTTGTTTGTTTTTTGTTATCTGGCTATATGAGCACTGAATGCTGAACTATGTATTTCATACTGTGAACTCTATATGTCTGGTATTTGGGGGGGGGGTCGATGGGTTTTTTGTTTTCTTCTTGTGTGTCCTGTTGAACTTATGTTAAACTGTAAACTATAACTTGTAAAACTAAATAAAAACACCTTGATCAAAAAAAAAAGCAATTGTGGTGGCTGAGGCACTGTACAAAAAATGTGACAAATTATTTTAAGTGGGCTGAATGAAATGATTCTTCATCCTTTCTGCCAATCAACCAGACTTTCTGCTTGCTTCTGTGATATCTACTTGCACTCGTCTCATGCAAACTCTTTGCTCATTAGCTTGTTGTAAGCACGGATTTACCGTACATTGTCGTCGTTTGTTTGAAGCCAACAAGGGCGTAAGAAGCGTTGCAGTTCTTTAGCTGGCCACTGGGGGCTGGCTCTAAAAGCGAGTCTGTCTCCATTTCCCTTTGACCCCATGTTGAAATGTCTAATTCTCCAGCAGAAATAAACATTTTTACAGCCTGATTCATATCCATGATAACCATACAGGGGGTGATTTTAATCCATTTATTTTTCAAACCACATCACATAAAATTATATCAAGCAGCAAGAGTCTGTATAAATAGTGGTGTGGTCTTTTGATTGACAGCAGCCATAGCCGGTGACTTATCACCTAGCTATGACTTTTACCACTTAGCACTTCTGAGCTGAAAATAAACCAAACAGAGCATAATCATTTTCATTTTGAAGATAATATGACTTGTTGGTCTTATTTTTTGTATGTTGCAGAATGCACGCTACACCGGACAAAAAATAAGACCATACCTGACTCAGTGTGCAACTCAACTCCTTGTGTAGGCTATGCTAATATCCTACCATAACTACTGCAATTCCCTGCTAGCTGGGCCTCCAGCTTGTGTAATCAAACCTGTAGAAAAGGTCCAGAATGCAGCTGCGTGTTCGGCCTTTAATCAACCCAGAAAGGCACACTCTGCTCATAGATCTACACTGATTGCTCGGATACAACAAGGTGATCTTGGGGAACACCGACTAGCCTTGCCCTCTCTTCACACTGGGCCACCAGAGCCAAGTCAACCCACTCTACGATCAAGAAAGTATTGAATACTTTTCCCTTCCAAGTACACCTTCCTAAACTGAGCTTTAATGTTGTCTTAGCACTAACTTAACTGCATTTAATTTGTACTCTACCATGTTACTGTGGGTTGATAGTGTTACTCTGTTGTAAATCACATTGGATGAAAGCGTCTTCTAAATGTAATGGAATGGAATAAAATGTAGTTTAATGTGCTAAGACACCACTGAAACTGGCTTTGGGTTGGCTTGGAAGGGTTCAGAAGCTCAGCAAAGCAGCCGAAGAATGTTCGCTTCCATGTGAAGACTGCAGGCCATGTCTATCAGAACCAGAATCAGAAAGAAGTTTAACACACACAAGGAATTTGTTGTGCTTGTTGGTGCAATACAAAAGAACAAATAATATTAAAAGAAAAAAATGTACAACATGTTGGTTTTAAAGTGCCGGAGTAATGAGTCTGTACATGAGGTGACCTAGGATGTGCGTTAATGTGAGACGCATAAGGTCAGAAGTGGAGTCTTTAGGTTAATGTAACGTAGAGTGGGATGGGGGGACAGTCCATGGTAGACGGGGGAGAGTGGGGTCCGGGGCCTTGTTGACGAGGCCAGCTGCACTCGGAAAGAAATAGTTTTTATGGCGTGAAGTTTTGGTCCTGATGGACCGCAGGCTCCTGTCAGAGGGAAGTGTCTGGGGTAGGAGGGGTCTGCCGCCATCTTTCCTGCACGCTTCAGGGTCCTGGAGGCTGCAGGTCCTGGAGAGATGGAAGGTTGCAGCCAATCACCTTCTCTGCAGAGCGGATGATACGCTGCAGCTGCTCCTGTCCTTTACAGTGGCAGCAGCGTACCAGATGGTGATGGAGGAGGTGAGGATGGACTTAATGATGGCGGTGTAGAACTGCACCATCATTTTCTTTGGCAGGTTGAATTTCTTCAGCTGCTGCAGGAAGTACATCCTCTGCTGTGCTAACTAGAAGACACCAACTGGACAGCAGCTGGTGTCCTCTCAGATCATTTCAGGACCTTTCCAAGTTGACAAACCAGACCAGTAATGAGATGGATGTCCAGCGGGGATCTTTATTTCAGCACCATCAGAATTCATTTTGGTTGCCACTTTAGTAGCGATATTTGCAACAAGGATGTTTGGAAAGATTTAAAGGGTGTAAAGTAATATTAATTAGCATCTCAAGCATTTTACTTCTTTTCTTATTCTTACCCATTTGTTATTATGTCTTGCCGCTTTTAATGTCAATGTAAAGCACTTTGAATTACCTTGTGTTGAATTGTGCTATATAAATAAATTTGCCTTGCCTTGCCTTGCCATCTCAGGTTAGCGTAAGCTAAACTAGCAAAGTTGAAGTAGCTAACCTGCGATGAACTAAGGTTGGAGTGTTGCTGTTGGTTTCTAGGCACATTTATTCAGCGCAATTGTAACATGATGCCAAACAATACGAGAGAAAAGGCTTCAGAAGCACTCTTTAGAAAACCTGTGGGCAACATCACCGCTTAAGGCTGAATTATGGTTCTGCAACAAATCAACGCCGTGCCTATGCCGTGCCTATGCCGTGCCTACGCCGTGCCTACGCCGTGCCTACGCCGTGCCTACGCTGCAGGTTGCGCTGTGTCGCACACCCCATGCCGTGCCTGACGCGCACCTCCCACAAATTGTAACTACGCGTCGAGAGGTCGAAGACCAACGGAGACCGAGAGAGCTGTGATTGGTTCGCTTATTAGCAACGCATTTCCGGTTTCCGGTTCGTGAAGCAGTCGTGAACTTTCAGCACTCTTTTTTTCGTGTGTGTGTGATTTTTTTTGTTTTGGTTTTTTGCACAATAGTTTTCCTTATCTCTTTGATTCACTGTGACCGGAAAAGTCGGATAAAGCATTCAGGAAAAGATCGCGACCCCCTAGCAGTTGCGGGGGGTATTGCACCGCGGCGAGATGGAGTGATGGAGAATTCCGAAGGATTCACGACGGCGTCACGGCAGCGGCGTGTGCTCTGCGTTGGTGTAGCGCAGAACCTTAATCCAGCCATAATGCAGATTGGTTGTAGGCAAGCATGTAGGGGTGGAGCTGCCAGCTGTTATTGTCACAGCAGCACAAACTCAGTGGCTGACAGTGAATCAAAAACCAGTGCGGGTCCAAAAAGAAAGTGTATGTTTGAGACAGCTACGGCCAAAAAATTAACTACAATATTGTTGTGGCGTTTCCTCGATGTAGACAGTTGAGGGTTATATTTCAGTTTGACAGTTAATTGTCCTTGTACATTTCCACAAATTACATGCCTGAAAAGCTTATGATATTGTATTTTAATATGTTCCACCATTTATTCATTTACTTTTCTATCACTTTTCTTTTGCAGTTCAGGGTTTCTAGGGTTTCTAGGGATGCAATGACGGGTTTGCATATTTTAATGTAACATGACATTTTGTCCAGCATCTTGAATTTGACAGTTTTGTGTTGTGAATAAATATCTCAACAGTAGTCAGATGATTCATGAATAAGTGTGTTGCAAACATTTATAGTGACCAAATCTTAAATCCCATCAATGCCCCAATGATCCTTCAATCCACAAGGATTTGGTGGTTAGCACTGTTGCCTCACAACAAGAAGGTTGCTTTGTCTTTCTGTAGGGAGATTACAAGTTCTCAGAGTGCCTGCATGGGATTTCTCCAGCTAACCTGGCTACCTCCCACAGTCCAAACATGTTAATTCTAAATTTCCCATAGGAACAGTGGCGGCTGGTGATAAAAAATGTTTTGGGGGGCGCACTGGCGAGTGGGGATTACAACAGAACTATAAACTCTACTTGAACATACATTTTTTTGCTATTTTTTATTACATATCACTACATATACTACATATACATATACTACATATACATGTAGCATATTTTACATAAACATATTTTAAAATTTTCAAGTAACAAAATAACATATTTGAACCATTTTTCAGATTTTTTCAGTTATTATATAGAGATATTGACAGATATTGTCTGAAAAATTGTTCAAATGTGTTATTTTGTTATTTGAAATTTTTTTAATTTGTTTTGTTGATGAGAAAATATGTTTGTCTATTTTTCTTATTTTTGTGAGGGGGATATATATTGTTTTTCGGCACTACCTTGTTCTCTATAGCTGATATAACATGCATTACTGTACTCCTATGTGGGATCAATAAAGTTCTCATTTTTGCCATCTCAGAAAATTAAATATATTATATTTGGTGCCTAACTGTTTCCCAAGTATATTAGTGCATGTGTGAATGAATAAATGAGACATAAAACGTAAATTTCTTTGTAGAAAGGCGCTTTATGAAAATAAGTCAATTTACTTGTATTAGTTTACAGCGCAGTCTTGCCACATCCAATATGGCGGCGACGTTGACGTATCGCAGCAGCTCCATGGGGTGGATACGGATAGATGTCTATGGCTGTGACTCCGTTTGTAGCGAGTGATGGATGCAGTCGCGCGTCTACACTGTCAGGGGTGTGACTTTGATTGACAGCTCATGTATCAATCAGATTGGATGAAGAAGGACAGAAAACACGCTGAATGGCCACGGGCGCAGAGAGCTGCGCCCGGAGGAGAATCTTTGAGTAACTACAGCATGAAGTCACATGGAAGAAAAGTTTAAGAACATGCAATGCACACTCATTTGGCCGGCGACCTTCGCCATTGAAACTTATGTATTTCGGTCTTCACAAAAAACAACTCTGAATAAACCCAGTATGGGATGGGAAGGCTAGAAAAATTAAGTCAGACACATTTTATGAGTGCACAGATGTGATAATTACTTTTTATTATGTAATTTATGTGTACTGTGTCTATATATTTTTTTCCCCCGTGTAATTTTAATGGGGGCAGCGCCCTAGCGCCCCCTATTGACCAGCCGCCACTGCATAGGAATGAACGTGAGTGTGGTTGTTTGTCTATATGTGGCATTGCAGTGGACCGGCCACCTGTCCAGGGTTTACTTTGCTCTACTTTTTGCCCAGTGAGCAGAACCAGCAGGCCCCTGTGACCCTGAACCGGAATAAGGGGGTTTTAGATAAAAGCTGTTTTGACAACTACTGAACATATTCAGTAGTTTTGTACACAAAATTATGATTTTTTTGGAGTTTGGTTTATCTTCAGACAGGTCACTATAAAACGAAAAAAAAAAGAAAAAAAAAGAATATTGAGAGATTTTCTGACAGGAATAAATAAAGGCTGGTTTTTACTTCTGCGTTGAAGATATGCCATAACTGCGCGTAGGTGTGAACCCGATGGCGCAGGCTACAGCGTTGCCTGATGTGCACCTCTCCAAATGTAAATACGTGTTGCATCAATGTGGCCTGCGAGAAGCGTGATGAGAGGATTTGTTCTTCTTAATTTTCAAACCTCCCACTGCTATTTCTTCTTCTATGTTTTCCAGTTGGGTAAGCAATTTCAAGGATTCAAGGAGGATTCAAGGAGTTTGTATTATCATTTCAGCACTGGCGAGTGGGTATTACAACACAACTATAAACTCTACTTGAACATACATTTTTTTGCTATTTTTTATTACATATCACTACATATACTACATATACATATACTACATATACATGTAGCATATTTTACATAAACATATTTTAAAATTTTCAAGTAACAAAATAACATATTTGAACCATTTTTCAGATTTTTTCAGTTATTATATAGAGATATTGACAGATATTGTCTGAAAAATGGTTCAAATGTGTGATTTTGTTATTTGAAAATGTTTTAATTTGTTTTGTTGATGAGAAAATATGTTTCTCTATTTTTGTTATTTTTGTGAGGGGGATATATATTGTTTTTCGGCACTACCTTGTTCTCTATAGCTGATATAACATGAATTAAAGCTGCAAGCAGCGATGAACGGGCCCTCGCACTCACGGCCACCGCCCCCCATAAGCATATCAGAAATGACACCACCCACGACTTCCTATGTTAAACCATTCAAAAGTTATAGCAGAAAATAGGGAGAACCAATCAGAAGAAAGGGCGGGGCTAATTCAGGCCAATGAAGGTCAAGGACTCCATACAGAATCTGATGACACCACCCACGAGTCTCTATGTCAAACCATTCAAAAGTTACAGCAGAAAAAAGGTACAACCAATCAGAAGAAGGGGCGGGGCTAATTAAGGCCAAAGAAGCTCAAGGACTCATTACAGAGTCCCATGACACCACCCACGACTCTCTATGTCAAACCATTCAAAAGTTACAGCAGAAAATCGGGACAACCAATCAGAAGAAGGGGCGGGGCTAATTAAGGCCAACGAAGCTCAAGGACTCCATACAGAGTCCCATGACACGACCCACAACTTCCTATGTCAAACCATTCAAAAGTTATGGCAGAGAAAAGTATTCTAGGGGGCGCTGTTGAGCCGTTAGGCCACGCCCATTAATGCAAACCATGAAATATCCAATTTATCACCAAGTCTGTCTTGCATGCAAAATTTGGGGACTTTTGGAGAACTATCAAATATGGACCAATCAGATTTCAAAATGGCCGACTTCCTGTTCGGTTTCGGCCATGGCTCCAAGAGACTTTTCTTTAAGTTGTGACATGATACAGGTGTGTAGCGATTTTCGTGCATGTACGTCAAACCGTATTGTGGGGCTTGAGGCACAAAGTTTTCCGGGGGGCGCTGTTGAGCCATTTTGCCACGCCCATTAATGCAAACCATGAAATATCAAATTTATCTCCAGGCCTGGCTTGCGTGCCAAATTTGGTGCCTTTTGGGGAACTATCAAATATGGACCAATCAGATGAAGGGGGGGTGCGCTTGTTGGCGTCTAGCGTCGCCACGGTAACACTTTTGAAAGAGAAAAGTAATGCGCGTAGTCGCAGGATGGAGACACACATTTTGATGTATAACACACCTGGGTTCACGATACGGTTCGGGCCGTATTAATTCTCGAAGGAATGGCATATATTGCTCCAAAATTACGTGATTAATTCAGAATGTTCAAAATGGCCGACTTCCTGTTCGGTTTCGGCCATGGCACCAAGAGAGTTTTCTTTAAGTTGCGACATGATACAGGTGTGTACCGATTTTCGTTCATGTACGTCAAACCGTATTGTGGGGCTTGAGGCGCAAAGTTTTTTCTATCTGAACCGATCAGATGAAGGGTGGGCGCACTTTTTGGCATCTAGCGTCGCCACGGTAACGCTTTTGAAAGAGAAAAGTAATGCGCGTAGTCGCAGGATGGAGACGCACATTTTGATGTATAACACACCTGGGTCCACGTTACGGTTCGGGCCGTATTAACTGCCGAAGGAAGGCATCAATTTCGCCAAAATGACGCGATTAATTCAAAATGGCCGACTTCCTGTTCAGTTTCTCGACATGACGCCCACACACTTTTCTTTAAGTTGTGTACTGATACAGGTGTGTACCGATTTTCGTGCATGTACGACAAACCGCATTGTGGGGCTTGAGGCACAAAGTTTTCAAGGGGGCGCTGTTGAGCCATTAGGCCACGCCCATTAATGCAAACCATTAAATATCAAATTTTTCGCCAGACCTGGCTTGCATGCAAAATTTGGTGACTTTTTGGGCATGTTTAGGGGGGCAAAAAGGCCTTCCTTTTGTCAGAACAATAAGAAGAAGAAGAATAATTCCTGCAATTACAATAGGGCCTTCGCACTGCAAGTGCTCGGGCCCTAATTACTCCTATGTGGGATCAATAAAGTTCTTATTTTTGCCATCTCAGAAAATTAAATATATTATATTTGGTGCCTAACTGTTTCCCAAGTATATTAGTGCATGTGTGAATGAATAAATGAGACGTAAAACGTAAATTTCTTTGTAGAAAGGCGCTTTATGAAAATAAGTAAATTTACTTGTATTAGTTTACAGCGCAGTCTTGCCACATCCAATATGGCGGCGTCATTGACGTATCGTAGCAGCTCCATGGGGCGGATACGGATACATGTCTATGGCTGTGACTCCGTTTGTAGCGAGTGATGGATGCAGTCGCGCGTCTACACTGTCAGGTTTGTGACTTTGATTGACAGCTCATGAATCAATCAGATTGGATGAAGAATGACAGAAAACACGCTGAATGGCCACGGGCGCAGAGAGCTGCGCCCGGAGGAGAATCTTTGAGTAACTACAGCATGAAGTCACATGGAAGAAAAGTTTAAGAACATGCAATGCACACTCATTTGGCCGGCGACCTTCGCCATTGAAACTTATGTATTTCGGTCTTCACAAAAAACAACTCTGAATAAACCCAGTATGGGATGGGAAGGCTAGAAAAATTAAGTCAGACACATTTTATGAGTGCACAGATGTGATAATTACTTTTTATTACGTAATTTATGTGTACTGTGTCTATATTTTTTTTTCCCCCTGTAATTTTAATGGGGGCAGCGCCCTAGCGCCCCCTATTGACAAGCCGCCACTGCATAGGAATGAACGTGGGTGTGGTTGTTTGTCTATATGTGGCATTGCAGTGGATCGGCCACCTGTCCAGGGTTTACTTTGCTCTACCTTTTGCCCAGTGAGCGGAACCAGCAGGCCCCTGTGACCCTGAACCGGAATAAGGGGGTTTTAGATAAAAGCTGTTTTGACAACTACTGAACATATTCAGTAGTTTCGTACACAAAATTAGGATTTTTTTGGAGTTTGGTTTATCTTCTATTGAGAGATTTTCTGACATGAATAAATAAAGCCTGGTTTTTACTTCTGGGTCGAACATATGCCATAACTGTGCGTAGGTGTGAACCCGATGGCGCAGGCTGCAGCGTTGCCTGATGTGCACCTCTCCAAATGTAAATACGTGTCGCATCAATGTGGCCTGCGAGTATGGAGCTAGAACAGTGTCATAATTCACAAATGCACAGGACAAGTTTTACAAATGCACAGACCGATTTGCAAATGTACGCACCGTTTCACACATGAACAGAACAATTCTCACGTGCGTAGGACAAGATACACAAATGTATTTTTGATGCACACACAAATATAACCTGATTTACAAATGCACAGAACAATTCACACGTGCGTAGGACAAGATATACAAATGTATTTTTGATGCACACACAAATATAACCTGATTTACAAACGTTTTTTTGTCTGTGAGCTGCGCTGGATTTGCGTGTGACTTTTAAGACTCCCCTGACGCTTAACACGGAAGGATCTGCAACCAATCAGATGTCTTCCTTTGTTTCAGCCAATCATAAGAGCGCACCCCACGTGGGGGACGCAGAGCAGTGGATAAAACACAACTTACTCTAAACCAATCAGATTAAAGGGGCGGATACACCTGCTGTTTGAACTGCGTTTGCGTCGTTCGCTTAGAAAAGTGATTAATATTTGAAGTTGGTGGAGTAAAGATAAATAAACAAGACAGCAACACAGGATGGAGAGCAGATCACTGCTCTGCTTTTCTTGAGATCCCGGTAAAGAAAACAGCGCGATCGGAGATGGTTCGTCAGCTCTGCGTCCATTTGTATATCTTGTCCTACGCACGTGTGAATTGTTCTGTGCATGTGTGAAACGGTGCGTGCATTTGCAAATCGGTCTGTGCATTTGTAAAACTTGTTCTGTGCATTTGTGAATTATGAGACTGTTCTAGCTCCATATGCGAGAAGCGTGATGAGGGGATTTGTTCTTTTTAATTTTCAAACCTCCCACTGCTATTTGTTCTTCGTTGTTTTCCAGTTGGGTAGAGCAATTTCAAGGATTCAAGGATGATTCAAGGAATTTTTATTGTCATTTCAGCACGTTAAACGTGAGATGGAACGAAATTTGTTTCCCTGTTCCCAGAGCAAGCCCCGAAAGAAAGATTACAAAATAGAACAGAACTATCTGACTAAGTATAAATATAAAAAAAGAACAAGATAGATATGCAGTTTAAGGAAAGTCCATCCATCCATCGTCCGCCACTTATCCGTTCCCGGGTCGTGGGGGCAGCAGTCTCAGCAGAGATGCCCAGACTTCCTTCACCCCTGACACTTCCTCCAGCTCTTCCGGGGGGAGTCCGAGGCGTTCCCAGGCCAGCCGAGAGACATAGTCTCTCCAGCGTGTCCTGGGTCTTCCCTGGGGTCTCCTCCCGGTGGGACATGCCTGGAACACCTCCCTAGGGAGGCGTCCAGGAGGATCAGGTACAGATGCCCAAGCCACCTCAGCTGACTCCTCTCAATGTGAAGGAGCAGCGGCTCGACTACGAGCTCCTCCCGGGTGATCGAACTCCTCACCCTATCTCTAAGGGAGTGTCCAGCCACCCTGCGGAGGAAACTCATCTTGGCCGCTTGTATCTGCGATCTCGTCCTTTCGGTCACTACGCAAAGTTCATGACCATAGGTGAGGGTAGGTGCGTAGATTGACCGGTAAATCAACCACGACGGTCCTGTACACCGACCGCATAACTGGGGACGCTGCACCGATCCGTTTGTCAATCTCACGCTCCATCGTTCCCTCACTCGTGAACAAGACCCCGAGATACTTGAACTCCTCCACCTGAGGCAGGACTTCTCCACCCACCCGGAGAAGGCACGCCACCCTTTCCCGATGGAGAACCATGGCCTCGGTTTTGCTAAAACCGTGCTAGTCACGGTTTGTCCATAACGAACACCATGTTCAAACATAAGGGTGTCCATCAGTGCACGTGGCACCAGGGCACCTTAGGCCGGAGGGCAATGATCGGCTTTGTTGTCGTTTCATCTGACCTTCGGCCGCATGTCTTGGACACTCGGGTGAAGAGAGGGGCTGAGCTGTCAACTGATCAGTTTAAGGAAAGTATATACAATAAAATATTTAAACAGTAAACAACAGTGTAACACCATGTACAGGGTTGCCACCTTTCAGAAATAAAAATAAGGGACGCTCCGATTTCAGCAGTGCAGGCGCCAAAAAAAGGGATTTCCCCAAAACTTCTAAACTGCATAGAAATGTATTTTATATGAAAAAACAAAATGCTTTGATTTAAAGTTTAAAGTGCCTTAATAGCATTGAACTTGCATGACTGTACAGACAGCCAACTATACTAGCAAGTGAAATAGCCTCCTATGCTATGTATGTCCACATCAGCCCAGATGTAGAATATAGCTACAGGTGAAGGTCGGGAAATTAGAATATGGTGTTAAAGTTAATTTATTTCAATAATTCAACTTAAAAGGTGAAACTAATACATTACATAGTCTCATTACATGCAAAGCAAGATGTGTTAAACCTTTATTTGTTATAATTTTGATGATTGAATTGTTTATTGATTTCATAATATAGACATTTTTTATTTGGGGTTTTCATAAACTGTGAGCCATAATCACCAACATTATAACAAATAAAGGCTTGAAATATCTCAGTTTGAATGTAGTGGGAAATAATATATTTGTTTCACCTTTAGTTGAATTTACTACGAATTAAATTTTACCTTCAAATTTTCCGACCTTCACCTGTATATTATGACATCAATAAATAAGAGCATAATATATGTCCGTATTGGTTCAATACGGAACTTTTAATTCCCAATTACGTAACAATTCCGTATTTCAAGGGACGGGTGGCGACCCTAACCGTGTAACAGGGGTCCTCCAGAGTTCAGCAGTCTCACAGCTTCAGGGAAGAAGCTGTTCCTAAGTCTGGACGTCCAGCTCTTGATGCTCCGCAGCCTCCTGCCTGAGGGAAGAGGGACAAACAGAGCATGTGCTGGGGTGGCTGTTGTCCTTCATGATGCAGGAGGCCCGTTTCCTGTATCTGGAAGTGTAAATATCCCTGGTGGTGGTTAGGCTAAGTCCCACAGTCCCCTGTGCAGCTTTCACCACTCTCTGCAGAGCTTTCTTCTCTGCTGCAGAGCAGGTGCCGTGCCACACAGTGATGCAGGAGCACAGGCGGCGTTCCACCACACATCGGTAGGAGGCCAGGACATAGATCCCCAATCCAGTGCGCCTCAGCCTCCTCAGGCGCTGTGATGTTTGTGAAAATGACTGATAATCGACATTTATCACTTCTAACTGGTGTAAAATATACTTTATTTGCTCCGTTGCTATGTCCTAGCAACATACAGGAAGTAAACAAAAGGAAACTCAGCACTGCGAGCTACGGCGCTGCAGAAAAGGAATGATCAAGCACCACAAAAGAGTCGTTGTACTTTGGTTGTGGCTCCAAAACTCGCTGGATGCTCAGCAAACATGACTGTCAGTCGTGTGCCTTGGTGACAGAGCCAATTGGAGGATGTTTCTTTTTTAACTAAAGGAATCAGGGTTGAGCCTACTTGGGATTAAATTCATGCCTGGGTCGATCTTCAGTTTGAGTTTGAAGGTCCAATCTGTATGGAGCCAAATCAAGGCCAAAAGTTTTGCTAGTTTGAAAATAAAATTTGAACCTGAAAATTCTTTTTTACAGTTTCAATTTTATTTTTTTCAGTATCAGATCTTTTTTTCAGTATCAAATCTTTTTTTCAGTTTCACGTCTTTTTTTTCAGTTTCACATCTTTTTTTTCAGTTTCACTTCTTTTTTTTTCAGTTTCAAATTTTTTTTTCAGGTTCAGACTTTTGGCCCCAATCTGGCGTGGGGGGCGTGGCATCAACTGAGAGGGGCGTGGCATCATGAGTGACAGCAGAACAGAGAAGGCGGGGGACGTTCCTCAGTCATGTTGCCTTCAGGAAACGTAGGTTGCAGAAGTTATCAGTAGAAGTATGATTCAACACTGTATATACACCATATTCACATGATTGGCAGTGGAACAAACTGATATTAGTGACACATTTCTGTTTAAAAAGCTGTTTTAGACCGTACTTGGCACCAATCGCAGTATAAAAGCAATAAACTATACTAGACTGTACAGTTCAACAGCCACACTTTAAAGTTTGACATTTCCCACTTCCACATACTACCAAGTACGGCCTTCTCTGTTCTGCTGTCACTCATGATGCCACAACCCTCTCAGTTGATGCCACGCCCCCCACGCCAGATCGGGGCCAAAAGTCTGAACCTGAAAAAAAAAGAAGTGAAACTGGAAAAAAAAGATTTGAAACTGAAAAAAAGATTTGAAACTGAAATAAAAAGATTTGAAACTGAAAAAAAAGATCTGATACTGAAAAAAATAAAATTGAAACTGTAAAAAAGAATTTTCAGGTTCAAATTTTATTTTCAAATTAGCAAAACTTTTGGCCTTGATTTGGCTCCATAAATCTGCAGATGCAAACTCTGCTTACGTGAGCGGAAAGTTATCTTTGAAAAAAAAAACTTCCAGAAGCACCTGTTTTTTCTGGTCTTTTTGCATTTTTATTTAGTGTTAATCAATCAGGAGCCTCTTAAATCACAGCTTGATGGCCTGCAAACTACAGTTTAAGTCAATTTTGAACCTTTGAAAGTCAGGTAAGGCATAATCTGGAACGTTTCAAATTAAAGCCACGGGGAGACAGCACAGAAAGCTGTTAAACGGAACCACACTCTGCCGGTCAATGAACTGCTCAGTCAGAACAGCTGGGGGTAAGTACCTTGTTGGAAGGCGAGTGATGATTAAACTCGCTGTAGACGGTTGTGTTTTCTCATCACTCAGCCCAGGTTTTCCCAATCAGTCTAGGTACTTAAACAGGATGAGCAGGAGCCCATTTGTATTTAAAATTCTGCCATAACAGCATCACTTTAGTTACCTTTCTTTCAAAAACAGCAAATTCATATTATTTTACTAAATCCAAAAATGGTGTTTTATATGCAACATTTTTAATTGAATTAGATTTTTATTTAAAAACTCCACCGCTGTACTCACAAAACTAATTTGTCTTCTAACCTTTTTAGCTCAGCTCCTCTAATCTGGTACTGCTGCACAAGGGGTTGAAAAGGCTTTTTAGGGCTTGAGGGAGGAGGTGAAAAGGGTGAAGAGCGGGGTGGGTCTGTGGTGCATTGTGGCTGCACATTAATTGAATGGGCTTGGTTCCTGAATCCTTAATTAGGGACAATGGCTGTGACATGGGCAGTACAGAAGCAGAGGGCTCTTATGGGAGGTAAGTGGGAAGTAGAAGGACATCCACGGGAAAGCACCTCACACTCTCATACAGCATCCTCAAAAAGCCTTAAGAGACTATTGTGTGAGCGTATGAGCACACACACTCATACAAATGAAAGAGAGGTGCAGTGGAGTAGGGGGTGGAAAAGAGATGGCGCTCCGGCAGCCTCTTCTTGTCTCTTTCCTTCTTCTAGTTCAATGACTGATGTCAAAGTGAAAGACTGAAGGATGGGAACGCATCGTTTGGTGGAAAGAAAAAAATCTGAATGACATTAAAGTCTAGCCTATGTCAAAGGAAAGAAATAAACACATTGCTAAGAAGCATCAGGCTGTGGCTGTGGATTTCTGCGTGTACGTTTGGAGTATATGAAACATAAAATTGGTCTGTGTCATGGAAACATTGTACTTGCATATATAATTGTGATGGAATATTGAGATACTGTTTCAAAATACCAGTTTTAAGCAATTTGGCTTCCACCAGAAATTTGAATGTGTTGATGACCAGAATGACTACAGGTGCAGGTGCTACAGCTGAGACAGGAACTACAACTGAGACAGGAACTACAACTGAGACAGGAACTACAGCTGAGACAGGAACTAAAACTGAGACAGATACTACAGCTGAGAAAGGAACTACAGTTGAGACAGGAACTACAGCTGAGACAGGAACTACAGCTGAGACAGGAACTAAAACTGAGACAGGAACTACAGCTGAGACAGGAACTAAAACTGAGACAGATACTACAGCTGAGAAAGGAACTACAGTTGAGACAGGAACTACAGCTGAGACAGGAACTACAGCTGAGACAGGAACTACAGCTGAGACAGGAACTAAAACTGAGACAGATACTACAGCTGAGAAAGGAACTACAGTTGAGACAAGAACTAAAACTGAGACAAGAATTAAAACTGAGACAGGAACTACGGCTGAGACAGGAACTACAGCTGAGACAGGAACTACAACTGAGACAGGAACTACAGCTGAGACAGGAACTACAGCTGAGACAGGAACTACAACTGAGACAGGAACTACAACTGAGACAGGAACTACAGCTGAGACAGGAACAGTTGAGACAAGAACTAAAACTGCCTTGAACAGAATTGTCGGGTTCTGGATCTGTTATTGATAAATTGAAGATGTTTTTGAAACATTTATGTTACATCAGAAATGCTTAGAAATATATTAATTATTATTATTATTATTATTATTATTATTATTATTATTATTATTAATTATATTAAGCTTAATAACTTCAGCCATAACTTCTTAATGATCAAAATGTATCAAGCAAAGCTTAATAAGCAACATTTCATAAACACTGTTTGCCCCATAATACTTTAAAAAAAAGTATTTACTTATTTGAATTAACAGCTCTAGTACCTCAATACAGACATGAAGTTTAAATATAAACTTTTTTTTCCCTTTCCCTGTACCAGAGGTTGGGAATGAAAGGAAAAAAGAAAATAAATAAATATGAAATTACTGACGAAAGCAGGAAGGTTATATAAATCTGAAAAGGTTGACTGATTATTTTTCATAAAAATTCTGGTTTTACCAAACATTTTTAATATTCAATATTTATTTAATTTGGTTTTTTTACTATCTAAAAGATAACTTAGTCCAAGCTTGAGCAGTGTTAGTATCGTGGTCTTTGAACTGGACCTGGTCTAAGGCCCCCGCCCTTCCTCTAAAATGCAGTGGAACAGTACTTCAGTCTGAAAGAGAAAAAAAAAAACAACTTTACAGAATACCTTGAGCATTCCCCTGCTAGAAGAGATCTCTCCTGCTCCATTTCAAAGTGAGTAAGTTAAACTCACCAAAACAGAAATTCAGCGCAGATGTGATGTGATTACTCATTTAAGCACTGTTTTTCAACTATGTTACCATTATTTTTCTGTCGTCGTTTTTCAGTTTTTCTGTCGCCAACTGACTGAAACTGAAGAGTGACAACGTCTCTTGACTTGGGACAAAAAATAAAAATAATAAAAAAATGCTGTACCGCTCTAGAATATTGATCAGGCGGTTCTTGGTATCTGGTATTCTACCAGAGGAAAATAAACATAAAGGAGTTTCATTTTCTTAATTGAACCAAAATTCACGGGAAACGTCTATTACTTTAGATGTGTCCTATGAGGCAGCACCTGCTTAATTTAACCCCTGAAGGTTTCCTGAAGAGGCGATGTGACGTCTGAAATTCTGGATCGCTGAATGGTGCCATAATAATTTATACCAGTTTCAGTCAGGTATCATAAGTAAGCTATTTTTGCCAGGTTTAGCTTATCTAAACTACTGAGATGACAAGCGAATTTAATAGAAAATGGAGAATGACTGAATGTTTGAGTCAGCCCCTACTGGTAGTTGGAGGATCTTCACTTTTTGGCACTAACTGGATTGTTTGAGACAAGCAAGCAATGGATGTAGCCCTTTGGTTCCAAGATCTGCAGTATTGATTGACCTGTGTTGTACTGGAGCATTAGCAGGTCATAAAAAATGTGTGGCACATTTTCAGTACGGGCGAGTTGGATACATGAGCCTACGAGACATCTCTCCTTTGCAAGCGTCTCTGCAACTCGGACATAAGTGATTCCGAGAAGAAACAGAACTGTAAAAAATGTGTAAAAAAAAAAAAGGCAACACCTATCGTTTATGAGAAGACGGCAGTGAGTAAAGTGTTCCCCATGGCATCGTACCTGGCATCAGTATGCAGTGGCCAGTGCAGAGGGTATATCAGTGGCTTCCGTAAACCAGTGAATCATGCTGAGACATGTAATTACAAGTAAAACCTCTGCCTTGCTGAAAACATATGTAGGAGCCAAGGTTTTAGACCAAACATTACTCTTGAAGAAAAAAGCAAACTCCCTCTGCTCCAGTCGAATCCACGGGTTGAAATTTGAATAAGCCCGAACATTTCTCAAGCTCCTCTCATGAAACACATGGAACTATGAGAGTATGTGATTGGGCTAAACGGGTTCATAGTGATGAGCTTGTAATGTTGTAATTAGCGGCCGTCCCAGGTGAAAGATGACCGTAGCAATGACCTTACTATATGACTTTTTTATATTAATTTTTTTCAAGCATGCATGCACGCAGGCAGAGACAGTAAATAAAGCAATTTGATCTTCACTATTTTTCAAAAGAATTTCCTGTATTTCAAGGAAGTTGAAGGTCCTTCCTCTCCAGGTCGCAGCATGCTACTGCATTAATAGGAGAGGATTGATAAGGGTTTTTCTTTTTTTTTCCCATACTCTACTACACTGTCTGACTTCAACCATGGAGTCATTTGGTCAAATCTATGCCCCTTCTGGGAATAGAATAGGTATGGAAGAGTATTAGGTCCACTGAAAAAAATATACAATACTGAGAATAAAGTATTTTCAGAATTCAGAGTTCTGAGATTAAAGTCACAAGTCAGAATTCTAAGAAAAAAGTCAGAAGTTAGAATTCTTAGAAAAAAAATCTGAAGTAAAAATTCTGTGAAAATTCTGACTTTAATCTCACAATTCTGAGAAAAAAAGTCTTCTTAGAATTCTGTCAGAATTCTGAGATTATAGTCAGAAGTACGACATTTTTCTCAGAATTCTAAGATTTAAATCAGAATTCTGAGATTATAGTCAGAATTCTGACTTCTTTCTTAGAATTACATTTTTCTTTTCTTCAGTGGCCTTATACTCTTCCGTAAATAAGACCTCGGCTACAGCAACCATGTGTCCTGTGGCCAGTGGACCACTTTGAACGGGAAAGATTTTAAAGCCAGAAACCACTCTGTGCTCCAGATGTTGGCATCTTTCAAGCGGTGGCAGCAGAGTCCGAACAGAATGTGAATGGGTAAATGATACCGGACGGTCCTCACTTGACTTCCTCTCCTGCTCTGGCAGCTTCAGTCTGAGATATAGTAGAGAGTGGTTGGCCCTCGAATTCAAGTCTTCAGATAGTCAGCAGTTCTGTTAGTCTTCAAGAGGCAGATACTGGTCCAAAAGGATTTTACTCCCAGTAATTCTTTTTAAATTCTTGGAGAGTGCGAGACATGAGCAACGTGCCCAGGTCAGTCAGAATCTCTTACAGAAAACCATCGTGGGAGATGACCTCTAACAAACTCCAGACAAGCAAAATCAAAAGTGTCAAACATCTTTGTTGTCACATAGCAAAATGCCAAACGTGGATGTTGTGATGAATTTGGCAAGACATCACACATCTTCTCCATCATATAGTGAGACAGAGCAAGATGCTGAATGTCCTTGTCATCATTATAAACAAAAAAATGGGTAGGTTGAATATTTATAGCTTCATGTAGGAAGGTGTAAACTGTGTCTCCATATTTAGAGACGCAAGAGAGGAATATATAGCCATTTAACACATTTTGAGCATTTATTACGACCCCGCCACCTCCCGTGCTGCAGATTGACATAATTATTATTCATTCTGGGGTGTGATTGGATTTGCTGAGTAGGTGAGGAAATGCTTAAATATTGACCACCACAAGGATGGTTAAATCCTGAGTGTGTCTGTGTGTGCATGCGTGCGTGTGTCTGTGTGTCTGTTTGTCTGTGTGTGGTGGGTCTTAACATGAGGCAAACACTGGCTCAGATGAACAAAATTGCATTCATATCTGTTTTTAACACAATGCCAAAAGGGAAAGACATAAGTAACGGTCTTAGTGAACCGATCGTTGAGTCAAGCCAGGAAGGGTTATAAAACTATTTTCAAATAATTTGGAATACGAGATTCAGCTTTAGCATCTGCTGATGCGGTTAGCAGCCGAGTGTGAAGCGGCTGGGATGAACATCAGCCCCTCCAAATCCGAGGCCATGTTCTCCACCGGAAAAGGGTGGCGTGCCGTCTCCGGGTGGGTCGAGTGTGAGATGCACAGATGGATTGGTGGAGTCCGCAGTCATGTGGGCGGTGTACCAGACCATCGTTGAGCAGAAAGAGCTGAGTCAAAAGGCTTTTAATTTACCGGTCAATCTACGCTCCCATCCTCCCCTACAGTTATGAGCTTTGGGTAATGACTGAAAGGACAAGATCGCGGATACAAGCAGCTGAAAGGAATTTCCTCCACAGGGTGGCTGGACGCTCCCTTAGAGATAGGGTGAGAAGCTCAGTCACTCAGGAGGAGCTGCATGAGCTGCTGTCGAGCCGCTGCTCCTTCACACTGAGAAGTGGTGTAGGCGTCAGTATCGGATGTCCCCAGGACGCCTCCCTAGGGAGGTGTTCCAGGCATGTCCCACCGGGAGGAGACCCCGGGGAAGACCCAGGACACGCTGGAGAGACTACATCTCTCGGCTGGCCTGGGAACGTCTTGGACTCCCCTCGGAAGAGCTGGAGGAAGTGTCTGGGGTGAAGGAAGTCTCTGCTCAGACTGCTGCCCCTGCTGCCCAGTACCAGAGAAGCAGATAAAAATGGATGGAATATTGGATGGATTCAAGAAAGATTATTATGAATCTTTATTTCGGCTTGTACAGAACAAGATGAAAAGGAAGAAAAAAAAACAACATTTCTTTTGCCGAAAAGGTGTAGGCTGAAGCAGAAGCTTATAGTGCCTACCCTTTTTATCTTATGATCAGCAAAAATATGAGACATTAGCTTTTACTCAGTGAAAACAAACAATACATAAAGAAGAAAAAAATAAGTAAGACAAAATATAAAATTGACGTTTCACATCCTAGAATGTTTTTGATAGTATACTTTATAATTATAGTGTTTTATATTTATTTACAATATTTTCTTTAAACAATTTCTTAAACTTGACGATAGAGCGACACATTTTTAGGTTGTTATTACAACTATTCCAAATTTCTCTAGCCTTAACTGATGTACATCTCTTTTTAATATTAGTTCTTGCTGTCGTCATCTCAAACATGAGTTTCCCCCTCAGGTCATAGTGGGTTTCTTTTATCTGGAACAGGTCCTGAATGCAGTTTGGAAGCAGTTTCTGCTGGGCTTTAAAGGCAAATAAAACAGTTTTCTGCTCTACTATATCATGGAATTTTAAGGTATTATATTTAATAAAAAGATTATTTGTTGGTTCATAATAGTCGATTTTATTAATTAGGGCCCGAGCACCTTCAGTGCGAAGGCCCTATTGTATCTGTAGGAATTTTTTTTCTTTCTTTCTTTCTTTATTTTTCTGACGAAAGGAGGGCCTTTTTGCCCCCCTAAACGTGCCCAAAAAGGCACCAAATTTTGCATGCAAGTCAGGCCTGGCGAAAAATTTGATATTTAATGGTTTACATTAATGGGCGTGGCAAAATGGCTCAACGGCGCCCCCTTGAAAACTTTGTGCCTCAAGCCCCACAATACGGTTTGACGTACATGCACGAAAATCGCTACACACCTGTATCAGTACACAACTTAAAGAAAAGTCTCTTGGAGCCATGGCCGAAACCGAACAGGAAGTCAGCCATTTTGAATTAATCGTGTCACTTTGGCGCAATTTATGCCATTCCTTCGGCAGTTAATACGGCCCGAACCGTAACGTGCCCCCAAGTGTGTTATACATCAAAATGTGCGTCTCCATCCTGCGACAACACGCATTACTTTTCTCTTTCAAAAGCGTTACCGTGGCGACGCTAGACGCCAAAAAGCGCGCCCACCCTTCATCTAGTTGGTTCAGACAGAAAAAACTTTGCGCCTCAAGCCCCATAATACGGTTTGACGTACATGAACGAAAATCGGTACACACCTGTATCATGTCGTAACTTAAAGAAAAGTCTCTTGGCGCCATGGCCGAAACCGAACAGGAAGTCGGCCATTTTGAACATTCTGAATTAATCGCGTAATTTTGGAGCAATATGAGCCATTCCTTCGAGAATTAATACGGCCCGAACCGTAACGTGCACCCAGGTGTGTTATACATCAAAATGTGCGTCTCCATCCTGCGACTACACGCATTACTTTTCTCTTTCAAAAGTGTTACCGTGGCGACACTAGACGCCAAAAAGCGTGCCCCCCTTCATCTGATTGGTCCATATTTGATAGTTCTCCAAAAGTCACCAAATTTTGCATGCAAGGCAGGCCTGGCGATAAATTTGATATTTCATGGTTTGTATTAATGGGCGTGGAAAAATGGCTCAACAGCGCCCCCCAGAAAACTTTGTGTCTCAAGCCCCACAATACGGTTTGACGTACATGCACGAAAATCGGTACACACCTGTATCATGTCACAACTTAAAGAAAAGTCTCTTGGCGCCATGGCCAAAACCGAACAGGAAGTCTGCCATTTTGAATTAATTGTGTAATTTTGGTGCAATTTATGCCATTCTTTCGGCAATTAATACGGCCCGAACCGTAACGTGCACCCAGGAGAGTTATACATCAAAATGTGCATCTTCATCTTGCGACTACGCGCATTACTTTTCTCTTTCAAAAGTGTTACCGTGGCGACGCTAGACGCCAAAAAGCGTGCCCCCCTTCATCTGATTGGTCCATATTTGATAGTTCTCCAAAAGTCACCAAATTTTACATGCAAGCCAGGCCTGGCGATAAATTTGATATTTCATGGTTTGCATTAATGGCCGTGGCCTAACGGCTCAACAGCGCCCCCTAGAATACTTTTCTCTGCCATAACTTTTGAAAGGTTTGACATAAAGAGTCGTGGGTGGTGTCATGGGACTCGGTATTGAGTCCTTAAGCTTCGTTGGCCTTAATTAGCTCCGCCCCTTCTTCTGATTGGTTGTCCCTTTTTTCTGCTATAACTTTTGAATGGTTTGACATAGGAAGTCGTGGGTGGTGTCAGGTCTGATATGCTTATGGGGGGCGGTGGCCGTGAGTGCGAGGGCCCGTTCATCGCTGCTTGCAGCTTTAATTATCCTTAAAGCTCTTTTCTGTAATAGAAAAATAGGGTTTGTATTTGTTTTATAGGTATTACCCCATATCTCCACACAATAAGTCATGTATGGAACTATGAGTGAGTTATACATTAAAAACTGTGCTCTTTGACAGAAAAAATAATTTGTTTTATTTACTATTGCTAGGGTTTTAGACATTCTTGATTTTACACTATTTATGTGTGATTTCCAGCTAAGTTTATCATCGATTATTACCCCCAGGAACTTATTTTATATTATGTAAAGAGGAAAACAATTTAAAAGTATAAAATGTTCAAAACAATTCTCAATCTTCACCCGAAATTGATTTCCCAACAAATTTACTCCAGACAAATTCCTCTAACGCGGTATAAGGTCATTCAGAAAACAACAACTTAAAGTTATTGCCACTAAAGGTGGTACCAAGACCTATTATGATCAAATTATGTTTATTATGATTTTACATAAACAAAAACATTGTCAAAAGAGAGCTACCAACTATACCATGACCATTTGAGTCCGTTCTTGCTCAACACGCCTGTCGAGTTGTATTGTGGATAATATCAGTGATTAGCTGTGGCAACCTTAGAGGAGTGTGCTGAAGGCGATACCTGGTTCTGCAGATTATAAGAGTCTTTATAAACAAGGTTTATAACTGCAGCAACCTCTTAAGTGAATGCAGAAATCCTGACTGCTGTCATTTGTGTGTTGTTGATGTTTGCAACTGTTGTGTTACAAATAACAAAAACTATCACCAAACGCCAGAATTGTGCTATTCTACGTCTTTTTTTTTCCAATTTCTTGAAAATGGGAAATAATTGATCCAAAATACTCACAAAATGTTCACTGCTTTCTTCATTTTCCAAAAATAAGACGCTATAAGATTCTTAGCAAACCACACAACTTAACAACCTTCACAAATCACGCTGCGCATTGAAGAGAAAGAAAAAGTTAACTCAAGTGCAAAGTGGATGGTTCCAGGACAACAGCACCCACTGTGAGCGAAATGAACGAAAGTGAAACATTTCAACGTTGGACAGAAGCAATTTATGACTCCCAGCTGCTAGTTTAGGTGCGTTTAGGCGGCTTGATCGATACCATCTCCGATACCGTCTGCTGTCCTCCAGGTGTGTAAACAGAGCTGTGGAACAGCAGCCGTGGCGAGGATCTGGGTGTGCGACAACATGTCTGCGTCCTACGGAGAGACACAGCTGGATCTTCAAGGCCAAGGGTGTCAGCCAGCCAGCCCACCAGCCAGACGCCCCCCCCCCCCCACACACACACACACACATTTCCCTGTTCTCCCCTGCCCCCTTCGCCTCCCTCCTGTGGGTCTCATTACGAGCAGGAGAAAGCTAGCAGATACCCTCTCCTCCCCCAACTCCTGCTGCATCCTGGCTGCGGAGATGGAGAGGTAGAATAGAAAAAAAAAAAAAAAAAGGATCAGGTGCTAAATGTGAACATGGATTTGTTTCTATGCCAACGGCGGAAGGACGCACTTATGCAGCCAGTCAGCCAGCCAGCCCAGGGTCCGTGCAAGGCACTTGTTTTTGTCCCTCTTGTTTTTTTTCCTCTCCTCGTGTGCCCTCCCTTTCCCCTCTGTGCTCTCTCTATCAGTAGGGGAGATAAGGCTGAGCCCGGTGTCTGGTATTAAACCTTATCTCTTCAGCTGGGGTTAAGGCCTGCTGGATTCGGCTGCACAAGTGCACGAGTTCAGCTCAAACAAGCCCTGCTTTAATGGCCACCTATTAACATCGCTCATTAACAAGAGGAGACGTGGCTTGAAATGGAGCTGTGGAGTGTATGATTATCTTTTACTTACACTACATATTAGGCTAGCGCTATGAAATTTCATGGTAGAGAAATATTTTAATTGATTTATGCGACTTTTTCACAATATCCTTTCACACTGGGCCAACATCCACATCTCCTTTGTGTGATATTTCCTCCTGATGCTGCTGTCCCCGTCTCTCTGGAAGGGTTGAGAGTAGCTGAGTGGGAGGAAGGGAGAAAGAGGAGCCACAGACAGGGAAAGGAAAGACAGACAGACAGAATGAGAGAGAGAGAGAGACAGGGGCAGAGAGAGCGAGAGGAGAAAGCAGGAGAAGGAGACAGAGGAGGGGAGGAAGGTGCACACACACACACGCAGACACATACGTACATACACTCAGGCAGGAGGGGGTTAAGGTGAAAACAATAACAAGGGGAGCGGGGATCGTGCATCTGTGAGCGGCTCCCTGGAAGTGTCAGGCTCTCTGTTCATTGACAGTGTCGTGCACCCGCCGCCCCGAGAGCGCCGGCAGCCTCACAAAGACAGACAGCTCCAATTAATCCCACGGGGGGAGTGCGTGACAGTTTGGCAGAGCGGAGAATTGAAAGGGAGAAGGATGCAGAGAATGGAGAAGGCGCGAGCATTTGTCAAACCATAATTAAATGATGAATCGCTATTCCGTTATTAACGATATGCCTACCCGAGCCTCCCCTGTTGCCAAAAAAAAAAAAGATGGAAATGGAGAAATGAACGACCACCAGCATTGTGGCCACTGAAAAAAAAAGGGGGATTCATGCCCACTCTGTGTATTTTACAGATTCCTGTTCGCACAAGTAGTTGGATGGCTACTGGTGGCACATGCAGGCTTTTCTGAAGGAAAATAAAAAGAATTTGGAAACATATAATCAGATCCAGTAGCCAAATAAGTCAATGAGCTAAAGACCTAAATTAAAAAACATAGTGGCTTGTAACTTAATCTTAAAAAACTAAACAAAAAAAAGACAAAAAAAACAGCAGCCATCATTCTGATCTCAATTATGGAATTTTACACCATTTTACGTTAATCGTTTAAACTGAAACTTTTTTTTTTTTTTTTACAAAATCCTTACCATATTACAAAAAAAATCCTTGAAAAGTGCTGAGGCTTCAAAATATGGAATCATGGACAATTTAGGTGACGGGCAAGAGCTTTAGATTTTCACAGACGCAATCCTGGAAATTTGTAAATTTCATAACCCACAATGACAAATTAATCATCTCTTTTAAAAGGAAAAAAAAATCATTTATTTAAAATAATTCACTAAAATGCCCCTTCTTACAAATGACCTGTGATGGCTCTCCGGATTAGACTTTGCACATCAGTCTTTAGCGAGAGGGTTGTTCAGGATGTGTTGTGCGTGGCAGTAAAAGTCCAGATTCAAGTGCAAGAGGCAGTCAGCTGTAAAGGAGCAAAATGGTCTTTTAAACAAAATGCTGCAGGGCAGGAAATCCAAGCAGATGACGACCCAAAGCAAACCGAGTCCAAAGATCGATTTTCAAAGCAGACAGGTGAAATAAAAAGAGGAGAGAAATGGGAGAAACACAGAAAAGACGGCATCAATCTGGTCAATGAACAAGGAAGATAATAATCAACACCTTTCGGGTGAATCAGTGACAGAACCCAGGAGAGGAGCAAGAAAAGTAAGCAAAGTTAAGGAGAAGGCAGAAGCGGAGCAAGCTCTACATAAAAAAATAAAATAACTAATGTTCAGAAAAAGTATGAATGAGGATGTTGAGAATAAAAAATAGCAGATATGACAAATAAAACAAAAGACTAGAACTTACAATAAACACATGTAAACAAAGAATAACTTCAGAAAATGTCACTATTGTTTGTCAGCATGTGCGGAGATGAAATCTAACAGACATCATTAAAAAGACAGCAAAACACGCAAAACAATGCACCCCTCTGGTCTGCACTGGTCATCAGTGTGAAGACGGTTGCTAGCGTAAAAAGCCATAACCCGTCTAACCCTTTCTATAAATAAATGTGTACCGATATGACTCATGTAACTTTGTACTTCGACCAGCAGGCAGCTGCCCTGCACATATGTTCTGTGTCCCCATTGCTTCACAAATAATAATAATAAAACAAAAAAACTGAGAACACTGCAGTGTCTTCATAGATGTTTGAGCAGCTCCACAGTGTGAAATAAGCCACTTGCTGCAGAATGATGTTTCAATGTACTAAAAATCTAATAAAATAATGAAAAATCATTGGGTTAAAATAACACATCAGTCTGTGGTCTTCTCACCCTTCTGGCAGTGTATAAAATGCATTATTTGTATCTCTACATGTATTTTTTGATACTTGAAAGGGAATGCCATTGTGTGAAGCTGAACAAACTGTGGCCTTCCAGTGAACTTTGACTTTGGAGTTCATGTTTAACCACAGGCTGTATGAAAAATAGCAAGAAAAAGCCTCTGTAACGTCACCCACAGGCTTTCCATAGTGCTTCTGAAGCCTCTTTGTCGTCTCGTACTGTGTGGTGACGTGATGTAAAAAGCTGGAACGAACAAACCAGGAAGCTGGCTGGAATACGTCCTCCTTATTTCAGTCACAATAAGCACTTCGATGTTTCCGGCTCAGCTAGTGCTAACCTATTATCCTTGGTAATGTTGCTTATATTCATTCTTATCAAATCCATCCAAGCATCTTTATGTCAAGTGTTGCTACTGAAATGACATCCGAAATTAGTTATTTCTGCTGTAAAGTTGTAGCCTTTGGTTCAGTGGAGATGGCGTCCCTACCGGAGCCTGCCCCTAGTGGTTGATTGAAGAACTGGAAAACCAGAGGAAAAAGAAAACCTTAGACGACGACATCAACAGAAAACAGTTGTTGAATAAAATCAGTGGCGTCAATTCAGTGGAAGCTAAGGTATGGCAAGGTTACGAGTCACAGAACTTAACTAGAGTATCAATCAACACGTCCAGCAAATACTCATCACAGAAGTCTGCTATGGAGCTTATCTGTGTGGTCAAGAAAATTGGAACTTTTTCAAATGCAGTCTCGCTCACTGCAAAAACTCAAAATCTTACCAGGAATATTTGTCTTATTTCTAGTTAAAATGTCAAATTTTTAGTCATTTTTAGTCTCATTACACTTAAAACAAGAGTCATCGCCAGAAAAATAACTTATTTAACCATTTTCACCTGTTTCAAGTAAATTTTCAATTGAAATAAGTAGAAAAATCTGCCAGTGGGACAAGATTTATCTTCTCATTACAAGCAAAAAAAATGTTATTTTAAGTGAAAATCTACTTGAAACAGGTGAAAATTGTTGTTTTTTGAGTTTTTGGGTCTTGTCTTAAATGTAATGAGATTTTTTTGACTAAAAATTAGAAATTTTAACTAGAAATAAGACAAATATTCTTGTTAAGATTTTGAGTTTTTGCAGTGTAATAACTTGTGAAATCGATCATGTTGTTCTGATTTGCATTTGTAGTTATTTTATATGTATTAAATAATAGAATAATCAATACAAATAGACAGAGTAAGTCCATAAATGTATGTACCTTGTATACAAGGTGTGGCAGCTGCCATACCTTGCCATACCCAATTGACGCCCCTGAATAAAATAAGCTTTAGATTTTAAAAGTCTACCTTGTGAAGTGACTTTGTTAGAGAATCTATTAATTTAAAAAAAGTAATGCTGCACTAAAGAAAGAAAACTCACGTTAGTTTGATAAACTCAGTGAATGCCCTCTTAATGAAACTTCAGCAAATTACACATCTTAGATTATTGTTGAACAAAAACAAACAAAACAAAACTGATTACATTAAAACGCAGTTCAACTTTAGTGATTTATGGCATAAAAACAAAATTATCCAACCTGTTTAAAACAAATATGGCGGGTAATCCCTACCTCAAGTCAAAGCTAACAAATAAACGGTTTCAGCTGCCACAGAATGAACAAACGGGGAAAATTGCATGAAGACACACCTGTGGGGCTCTGCCATCTGGCGATGGTTGCAGGATGCAGGGAGGGGATGAGTCGGGCGGACCGGAGCTTTCAGACGAGCAGCAGGGGAACGGATGCTGGCTTCAACACTTCAGTGCCGTCTTTAAAAGGGATTTGACCTCAACTGTAAGAACGAGTTTCCTACATCAACACAAACGGGACTACCAACTGAATGCTGACGTAGCGGTTTGATAACTTTTAAAACCTTTGCTGTCGGTGTGCCGGGCAGCTCACCTGGCTGTGTGAGCGCCTCGTGTACACAGACTGAGGTCCGGTACGAGGATGCAGACATGCATAAATGCATACTCAACCACAATCTTTGTGCAGTAAATACCTGAATGAAAAGGTGACTTCCAGTAAGTTAAAGACTACTTCTTAAGAATAAAATACTTCTCTCAGATGGCCTTCCACTGGCAAAGAGAAGACGTTTTTTATGATAAAAATCATCTCAACACAGAATGTTTTTGACCTCGTTTGCCTAGAGTCGTTCATATTTTCGTTTTTTTTACTGTATTCATTTTGTGTCCATACATTCAGTGCATCTAAGGACATCTAAGGATCACTTGGACTGGCTTGAAGGATGCTGGAGAAAATCAAATTTTCCATTAATTGACACCATCGTGTGGGGTCAGTTTATTGGATTAAAACTTAGTTAAGGTTTCTCTTTTTCTTTTTGTCTCTTTCAGATGAAATAAGTAGGCAGTCATCAGACACTGAGAAAGCTATTCCTCGGGAAAAGGCAGCAGAACTGCCATGAAAAAACAGACCCCAAGCAAAGACCCCGACATCCGCACCAGCTGCCTCCTGAGAAACAGATAAACATGAAGATTTATGAAATGGAAAGAGTGAGGTCTCTGCTCTCTCGGGGCCGCAGCCCAGCTTGTCCGCTACGGGCCACGCGGAGCCACGCGACGTCAGCAGAAAACAGGCAAAAATAAATCATAGAATTTCATTTCATCTCTCAGATTCATTCGTGGTTCCTCTTTCTCCTCCTGTTTGGGCTGCTAGGTTTCAAGAGCTGGCAGTGACATTTTTCTCTTAAGTTTCATCCACACAGACAACACAGCGTTAAAACGGACAGAAACGCTGTGGGCTGTGGGTCCCGTGTGAGATTTAACACAAGTTCTATATTTGCCCCCCATGTGAATTACCCCAGCTAGGCCGGTTGTTCCTTTGGCTGGCCCAGGTGGGCCCCCGGATACCGTTTTGAGAGCTAATGCTCAAATTGAAACCTATCCAACTTGTATACGTGGGTCCCATGTGAATTATGAGTGGGCTTAAAAAAAACAAAACAAAGGACCACTTATGGGATTTTCGACAAGTGTGTTCAGGATATAATTGCGAGTCCCTGGCCGTTCAGTACCCATGTGCCCGATCATAACCACTGTGGGCAAGTTACACTGGGTCCATATGGAATCCCATATGGGGCTCATTTTTCAGTCCATTTATAACCCACGAGGGCCCCATCTACCAATGTTGTCTGGGTTCAACTGAGCAGCAGCAGCAGCAGCACATTTATTCATAGAGTGCAAGAAGTTTCTGCATGTTTTTTTTTACAAATCTTTACATTTTCACACATTTCTGAAAAATTTCAGATGTTTTTAAGAAGGGCATCATGACAGAATGCAAATCCCTGAATCATTTGCCCTTAAGAGTTTAAGTAGAGATTTTCCCGTCAGCCTCTGGTAAAATCACAAGATTGAGCAGAGAGATAAATATTGAATGAAGCAAATTGTACAGTTTAGTTTTTTTTTTTAAGAGTTCCTGCTTCGCTGTGTTCTCTGCTGACGCGTCACTACTCGGGGTATGTTCAAACACAAGTAGTGCTGATATCAACACAAAACAATCATCTATGAAGCTCATCTCTCATCCTCGAGATGCTGCAGGTAAAACATAGTGATTTCAGCAGCATTTTATTTATTTTTTGGTACCATTTTCCTGCCTTTCCTGCTCAGTCTAGACCAAACGCTCCCTCACATCTCCTGTCTTGCATTTCCAACCGTCCCCCTGCACAGAACCTTACACCGTGAGGTGCATGGGCATGCAACTGGAACCAAACTGTCCACAATTGTGAAACCATAAAAGTGAATCCAGGAAATAGCCCATTATTTTCTGATAGCTTTTCAATGGTTTTGTCCTGAAGCACGAATAAAAACATCCACACTTAAGTACGGGCCTGCAGAATGGTGCCACATCATCAGATTTAATGCAAATGGAAACATATCTATAGGATTTTAGGATTATAGGATTTCACATCACAAAATTACAAACACTATACTGTCTTTGTAACAAATGTACACTGTACATGGCTTTGCTGCGTTTTAATTTAGACTCGTTTCCTAACAGCGGGTAAGTGTTTTGAACAAATTGCAGTCCTTCAGGTGGTTTATATTTATTAATCATTTGATTTAAGGCTTGTTTTGGGCTCTTGTGGGCTTTATTTGACAGCTTGTAGGAAAACGAGGAAAGAGAAGGGTGGATGAGCAGCAAAGGACCACAGCCTGGAACTTGAACCCGGTCGGCGGCAGCAAGAACTCCAGCTTTCACACATGGCACATCAGAATTGTGTACAGCTCTAATTTGGTCAAAATGTGATTTGATAGTTGACATTTAGAACTACAAACGTCTTGCTTGCGAGGCTGCATTAACGTTGCAGTCTAAATTTGATTTTATTGGGATATCTAATCAGAATCCGAACTTGACCAGATCCGATCTCTGTGTCCTTGCTGATGTTCCCCGATTTAGGCAGATGTAATGGTAGTCTGCACGCATAGAACCGAGGGTGCAGCTGATTTCTCAACAAGTTACCAGGAGGGAGGAGAATCCATGTATCAATCATTCACAATTTCATGTTTCTGTTTCAATACCAATTGGAAAAAAAAAAGAAAAATCAGCAAGGTTATTTTTTCTCACTCTAAAACTAAAACAGAAAAAAGAGAGGAATGAAAAAAGAAAAGACATTTTCCAGATTCAAAACAAAAACGTACAGAAACTTAATAATCGGCTCTTTTCTTCTTCAGTTTGAGTGTGAGTGATGGAATACTGAGAAAACGAGGAGGCCAGCACCTGATTTCAGAGATAAAGGAAGAAAGACACATTTCTGTCCTTTTGCTGGCTGTGCCAAGTTCTGCTTGTCTAACATAACCTCACCCCCTTTGTCCACTTTAGAAGTGTGCACCGCTACACAAAGACCTACCGGACACATCACCTCTGAAACATCATTTCAGAAAAGTACAATACTCGTCCATCTGTCGGAAATGTTCTGCATAAAAGACACTTTGATGAAGGACAAAAGCCTTCAGAAATGTGCAGTGGAGTCAGTCTCATTACTAGAGCTTAACTTTTGTGATTTATAACCTTCCAGTCCTTTATCATCTTCAGAAAACAAAAGAAGCACAATAATAATTCTGATATGCCCATTGTCGCTCAGGTCACAAGCCAGGGATCGGATATATATATATAACCTACCAAAGTTATGTAATTCTGACCTGAAAACTGGGACCAACAGCTCTGGGAGCCCTCGTTTTGGACTTCATTTTGGTAGCAAAACTTGAAAAGAGGCTAAAATGACTAGCTGTAAAAAAGAGTAGTAAGGGTAATTCACAAGATTCGTTTTAGAGATCATACAAATTTACTATTTTTAAAATCAGGATCTTTAGAATTCATTGATATGGTTCATTTTTAAACAACACAATTGATGTATAGAGTAGCAAACAATCTACTCCAAACCAATGTTATTAAAAATTGCTCTTTAGTCGAGATGGGGAGTATAGATTGAGGGGGGTGTTAATATTTGAACATCCTCAGGTGCCTACAACTATAAAAAGTTTTATGTCTGTGCAGTGAAGCCGAGGAACAGATTGAATGTAGAAATAAATCAACGTTCAAGTATGAAGGGGTTTAAAAAGCGGTACAAAAATATGATTTTCACTGCATACAAGGATGAAGAAAGCTGTTAACTCCAAAAGGGGGGAAAAATGTATCCAGGCCCGTTTGGTCCGCTTATTTGAAACATGGTAAACCACAGAACGAGGAAAAATATGCCTCCAAACCACTCTTCAGAAAAGCTTCAGGTGATGTCATTGGCAGTCGGTCCGTTTCTCCTTAGACAGTCTATGATGCAAACCCACGATCCAAGTCTTCACCTGGGTCCTGAGTCATAACTGGGGAGTGGAGCTCACTCACTCTGAGCGAGTAACAAAAAGAACACTTACAGACGCTACGTTGCTTTTTACATAATACATTTTAATTTCAAAAACAGACGAACCATAAAACATCTTTGTGGAAAATGCCCTGCTTTGCTGGAATCACATCATATCACATCACAGCATGTGGTCATTTAAAGTGTAATGTGGCTACACGTGTCCCAGAACACCTCTGGATGATTCCCAAATACACAGATCTGACCACATCATGATCGCCTACATCGGTGTTCAGTGTTGAGGTGAAGATCTCCCAAATTAGTGAAGACACTGTGGACGTTGGCTTTCTTTTAGACTGACAACACTCCTGTCAAGAGTGTGTGATGTAAGCATTGCACTTGCGATCATCATGGAGCCTGTGACATGTCTGATCAATCACTGACTTGCTATTCGCAGTCATACCCTCCTGATACGAGGAGCCACTATTAAAATGATTTCCAGTTTACCTTTGCATGGCAGTCATTATCAGAGATGGAAGGTTAGGACATGCCATTAAACCTTAGATAAGAAGGTAACGTGACAGGTCTTTGACTCTGATGCTTGTTTGTATTTCTGTATTTTCTAACTGCTAACAATTTATTTCTCATTTTGATTTCATGCGACCGCCATCGTCCCAGTTCCAACTGTGCAAGTAAGTGCTGCTTCTACATCACAGATGCATGACCATCAAACCTGCCTACTTCTGCTTTTTATTACAAACTTTGGGGAGAAAACCACAACAAAGAGGTTACCCCACACTCTCTTGTACCAAAATCTGTTATTGTGTGCATTGTTTTTGAGCCCTGCTTGTTGGAAACACGAACATATGAGCATTTGAACCTTCTTCTGACAAATCCAACATGCATGCTGAATTTCAAAAGCTCTGCGATAGCGTCTTCACATAAAAGCCTCTATGTAAGTCACAGATCTCATTAGAAACATCTCAAACGTTGCACCGCAGTGCAAACTGAGGAACAGTCGCTGCACTCTGCTGGTAGCGAGACTCATTAATTTTTGTTAATATTATGCCGAAAAATAAAAGCACGTCTGACAGAGAAGGTCACTGCTGAAAACCCTTTTCCTCCCATGTCTTATAAACTGTCCGCATCTTGATGTGTGCGGAACAAGAGAAGAAATTCTGGAAGCTTGGGATGGAAGTCGAGCAATTAAAGAGCCATTAGCAGCACCTCTCTGAAAAAGCCATTAATCAAGAAGCGGCAAGGCTGCTCACAATGGCAGGCACAATGTACACCAAGGAAAATGAGCGACGGATGATTAAATGAAAGATATCTCTATTTGTAAAGTGTCCTTTGGCCGGATGAGACGCGTGCAGCACCATAAGGACAGGCTTGACTTGGAAAGAGAAAACAAAGAAACAAAAAGGACTAATACTGCCTCACATTTGGACAAATTATTTGAAATCTACTTCCCATGGGTGTTTATCTGTATATAAATACTAATAATATAAACATATTTATATATTTTTGGTATGGAAATATTGTTGGTGTCCTCAAGGGCTGGAATTGAATATTTGTACATTCAGATGTAAATTTGTGTGGCGGAAAACTGATTTTCAATTTTGGTACCCAAGTTTATCTTTTTTCCTTTACAAACAGTTAAACTGCAGAATAAATTTACAAGCATGGTGTAGGTTTTATTGCACTGTTAAATATTTTTAAACGATAATATAATACAATGTAAAATCCAAACAGCTGCGTGCCTGCACTTGAAGCTCCAACGGTAGAACATAAACCATTAAAAATCATCTGGATGTTGTAACTTCTGCTCAGAGGATCATCAAACTGCAGTGGTATAGATATGAGCGAGTAGCTGTTAGCACACTCACCGGATGTTGCTGCTGTTGCCATGACATATAAAATTGTACATATAGGAGGAATTTTGTATACAGTATCCTCTGTTCAGGGCATCATGGGAGTACGGGTACCGAGAGGGACAGAAGGTGGCTGTGGGCCGTGAGGGGTAAACCGTGGTCTAACACTACTTGGACATAAACTGGAGACTGATCAATCCTAGTTAGGCCGCCTGGCAGAGGCGGCCTAAGTGCTTTTCTCACTTTTTTACAAATCCAAATATACTTCTTCAATTTATAGGATTTTTTGCTATTTTAGTGACTGCAAAAATCTTAAGCATTTAAATGTCCAAAAATAATAAGAAAGTAAATCATTTTTTCTAGTTTTACCAGTCTTTCCCTCATGTTCACTGTTGATGTAATCTTTCATAAATGACTCATGGGTTTGCCTAAATGCATTCAAGCAGGTTGCTGTTGAAGGTTTTTATTAAACTCACCTCAGTCGCAGCCAGTTTTGGCCTTTAGTGTTGATCAAAGTCAACACTTAGTGCTGAGTGCTCAGTTAGAGGGTTCCTAATTCAAAACTGCCCTGCAGGCAAAATCTTATTCAGAAATGGTGTAAATTTGGTTGAATCAATTCTGCATAATTAGCCATGTTTCCATTGTTTAATTTAACTGCACCTGGAATTAACTAAACAGAAAGTGCCCGTCAGGTATTTCCATTAACCAATAACAATCCGTAAGGGCAGTAAATGGCCAGCAGAAGCTGGTGCCACACGTCAGAAGCATGGCCCTTAAAGCGTTAACTAGTGCTGTCAAGCGATTAAAAAAAATTAGCGATTAATTAATTAAGATCTGTAATTAATGAATCTAATTAATCTCTTTTTTAATCGCACCTAAAAATTGCTGAGAAAAGCCCTCAACTTGAGGTGTTTTCCTTTAAATTCATTATATTATTTTGGCAGATCAAAAGATTGATATATAACAACAAAAAGGTGGCTTTATAAAGTAATTCGCCAGCCTCTCTGTCGCAGACGTGGGCATGCGCGTGGTGCTTTCATCAAGTTTAGTTTGGAGAAGAGCGTTGCTGTGGCAACATCTTTGCTGCTAACGTTAGCTGTTGCTGCGCTCGTGCTGCGGGTGCTTTGCATTCATGCTTATCATTTAAAAAAAAAAGTTTTATTCACTGCTCTGCCTACCAGCGTCTGCTAAACACGCCCAAACACAGGGACAGCCAATCAATGCACTTCAACCTTGGACTGACCACGCACAAACAAAGATTTCATAATAAAGGCAAATTGCAAGCAGAAAAAGTAAAGTTAAAGATTAAAAAGTAGATTAAACAATTTAGAAAAATAATGCTCTAAATATGCCTGTGAATTAATCGCAATTAACACGCTAATTTGACACCCCTAGCGTTAGCGCAACACAGTGCCGTGAGAGCGTACCCTAATTAGCACAGGTGACCCAAGAATGGACAGGCACGTCTATCACTGAGCAGCAGGAAAAGACCTGGCAATGCTTGTGGAGAACGCCGGTCCCCTTATACAGCCAAGATGATAAGCGGAAGGGGCACAGCCATGCTGAACGATAACGCTTCAAAGTGGAAAAAAAGCTGGACGAAACTAAACAAACATTCGTGGGCGACAACAAATGAAAGGTGCATGAATTTAAACGAGTGGGGCGTGAGACTGAAGGATGGGTGGACACATGAGGTTGAACAATATGCATGTGGACATGCGAGAAATCGAATGACATCTATTTCACAGATTATAAATGGGCACATCACAGATTAGTTACCTAAAAAAAATGACCATAAACCTGGCAGCAGGGCCGCCGCAAGGGGTGTGCGAACCGTGCGACCGCACGGGCCCTCGCGCTATGGGCCGTTTTTGAAAAAGAAAAAAAAAAAAAAAAATTGATTTTTTTTTTTTCCTTTTTTTTTTTTCCTTTTTTCCCTTATAAATATCAACAGTCACGTTCCATTACAGACCTAAATGTGTACTAGTCTGTGCATATCAATAAATATATGTGCAATGATGCGCCTGTCTGTTGTTCAACACAACTGATCAGACCAAGCGCAGACACAAGCTGCTCTGATCCAGACGGTGGAGTTGGAACAAACTGTCACACAATGTCGAACAGAGACAGATTCAGGAAATTTCCATCAGGGGATGAAAAAAGAAAAAAACTAAAGAAAATGGAAGAGTTTAATGCCTCTCTGAAAGGCTCGTTTGATAAATTTGTTAGAAAAATCACCAATCCGACCGGGTCTCAAGCAGCCGTGGGGCCCCGCGTCGAGGCAAGAGATGATGATGAGGCAGGGGAAGGTATCCAGTATTTTGATAATTGGAGAGTTAAAATTGCGCATATAGACACCCGATCCGACCCGAAAAACCCAAAAATTTTGCGGGCCCCCCCCAGCCATTTCACACAGGGCCTCCCAAATCTCCCAGACGGCTCTGCCTGGCAGCATGGGTAAAATCTAAAATAGAAAATATCATTCAATCCATTAATCCAAAGGCCAATCAGAAAATCTCAATTCTTTTTATTTTATATTCATATAAAAAGGAGCTTTGCAGCATTGTGTTTCCAGTTAACAAAATGCTTTGCCATTGCTTCTATGGATTCCATTCACGGATTTCTTTTCATTTTTATTCAATAACAAATCTAATTTTCAAGCCTCAAAATCTAGAAAACTAATTTCCTTATTACACTGGTTAGATGTGATTAGTTTTGTCCCTCTTTGACTGGTGTCTAGTATTAACTACACCAAAGAGTAATTATATACCAGAAGCTCTTTAGTGTGTGTTTGGATAAGGTTAAAAAAAATATTTATAATTGAGTATTCTTCAGAACATGTTGCTTTTTGAACTAAATTAGGTTAATGCTTTGAAAATCTGACTTTGGAGCTTTAGAAAAAATGCTGTCCTGTTCATTGGCAAGTTTTAAACCTCCTCTCCATCACGTTTAGTCCTAACAATGATGATTTTTACTTTTCATCCCAGGACACTTCTGTTGTGTGTTCCTTGGTCAGTCTTGCACATTTACTTGGTTTTACTCACTTGCATCCCTCGTCCAGTCCCACGTTTTGGGTGCGTATTAGATTTATTGACAGTAGAAAGAATACAGAACATCAACAGACTTGTTCATTTCCACTGTTTCCACCTTTTTTTTACGCGTGAAAGTGTTCTGTAAAGTGAAAGGGACGTAGAACGGCAATACAAATATTATTGATCGCATTACGTAGACGTGTTGTATAAATACTGTCAGAACTTTGGCAGCTGCACATTAATTAGGTGTATTGATAAAACATCAGGGATCCTGCTAGTTCAGCAGACCAGATGTTGTAAGGAAAAAGGTTAACTGCCAGCCGACATTTCATTTTGGCCCCTCCGTCTCTCTCTTTCTCGCTCTCTCATTTTCCTTTTGTCACACCTCTCCTGTCCACCATTTTATTGTATTTTTTCTTCCTTCCTTCCTTTTTGGTACCTTCTCCTCCATCTTTCTTTCCCCCCCTACATAAACACTGAAGCAACACCGTAGGATAGAAAAGTTTGTCTCCCATCGGTCCTCTTCTACAATCACCTCAGAGATGTGTAGACACACACACACACACACACACACACACACACACACACACACACACACACACACACACACACACACACACACACACACACACACACACACACACACACACACACACACACACAGCCCTCGCTGTCATTTAACAGCATCCTCTTCAGCAACACGCTTGCAAGATGGATGCCCTCTCACACGCACTTATCCGCCAGCGCTGCAGTGCTTTATTATCTAATTTTGACAGGCTGGTAACGCCCATTGTGCTGCTGTGCTGCTGCAGATGGTTCCCCCAGGGACAGTCTGAGCGAGGCCTCTGCTGAACGCAATTGCAAAGTGCTAAACATGGTGCGCAGCTCGAATTCTAATTTACTGTAACCAACACGCTGAAAGGCCTCCTGTCACTGCAGCTACCTCTCCAGCCGTGTCTTGGCATCCTCATCCCTGCACCAAAATCACACACACTCGGCTGCTCTGATTTTTTATTTTTCTCTGGTCTATAAAATCTGCATCTTCAGCGCCGCCCAGGGTCCAAGGTTTACTGGTGCTGATAAAAATGGAGATTCTGAGGCTGGTGGTCTGTGCCCAGGGGAGAGATGACAAGATTGAAATGTGTGTGTGATGAGGGATGGCTGTCTGTTTCCACTGACGTCTGAGTGGATGAAACATTAAGCCCCCTTAGGATAACTGGTGGCGAGTTGATTAATGGTCTGGTTAGCATCATTGTCATCCATCATAGAGCATCGAGGATGATTGAATTCATCAAATTTACTGGTTAGCATTGGGATAAGTGTATTTTTTCCCATTGTCTGAATTGCAAGCCTAATGATCAATCTCATCACGTTGGCCATGATTTGGATTGACGGACAATGACAAAAAAAACAGAAATATCTTCTGGTTTTCGACAAGTGGAAGTGTAGAGTCCAGTTTGAGGCATATGACAGCAGGTATTTTAAAACATTTCCTTTTTGAAAGCTGCAAAAAAGGTCTTTTCTCCCAACGACTGCTCATGTTTGATTCAAGCATGCCTCCCTTTTGAGTGGATTAAGAAAATAAAACCTAGGAAATGGGCTGTCATCCCAAAGACGACCATTCAGTCCATGATGGAGTGGGAAATCAGCTGTTTCCGTAGAGCACACAAAGCCAAATGAGTATCTCAGATCGGCACGGGGGGAGAGTTTTCCTCAAGGCACTTGTGACCCGTGCTACAGAATATTACCTTTCTCTCTGTGGAATCAGATAGGGTTTTTAACGCCGTAAAATGAACATTCATCTTAAAACTCAAGCACAATTTTCTTGGCTTATCTGATTTTTTTTTTTGCTATTTTCATTATTGATTTTGGTTTGTTGGTCAGAGTGAGAGACTGCTTGAAATTAACTGCCTTTGTTTTGTTTCCTGCTAAAAAGTGCAAATGTGTCTTTTCTTTCTTCTCATTTCCACTAACAATTCAACAAAAACCATTATTCGCTCTGTGTGATCAGAAGATCGGGTTGATACGGAGCAATATTCTGTATATTTTTCCCACAGCATAGCAATTTGCAAAGCTTTGGGAAAATATACAGATATGCAGAGAAAAATGTACATTGGGGTTTGAGTAGACTTAGGGGCGCTCACTCTCCTGGACTTTATATTCTTGCTGGCACCTTCATCCCCTGCTAAAATCAGATCATCTTCAGTTTGTGTCCATGTTTGCCAGTGTTATCCCCTGAATAGGTAATTTCATTCCAGCCCCCCCCATCCGCCCCCCGGAGGCTGACCCTGCACTTGGAAATCCCCTCCTCCTGTTTCCAGTCCCTCCATGCAGGCCCTCCAGTTGGTCAAATTGCCTAAATCCTGAGTGATTGTAATTTCTGAAGAGGCTGCTGAGTGGAGTTTTGAAGGAGAGATGGAAAAAAAGAGAGAGAAAGCAATAATGGCAGTGGGGCTGAGCTAGGAAGAGGGGCTGGGAGCTGGTTGAGAGCAGGCAGCGGTACGGTCCAAAGATATATAACAGGTAGCTCTCGAGTGCTCTTACAGGAGTCGAACCCTCTCTCGCGCTGACCACAGCCTTGCTCGTGCCGGCCTTAGACACTTTGAAGCAATTACCCTTTCACCTGGACAAGCTCATCAGAGAGGATCTCCAGTCCACCTACCTGCACACGACCAGCAGTCCAAACACACCATATTTCAGGCAGGATTGCAAAGTGGTCAGGGAACGAGTACGTGTTAGACAAAAGCTGTTTTCACATCTTAAAGGGGACCTATTATGGCATCTAATACCTATTTTAAACAGGCCTTGAATGTCTTAAAAACAAGCTTTTGATTGTTTTTGCTAAATAAATTAGAAATTCAGCCTCTGAGCCATGTTTTTATCTTCCCATTCTCTAACCTCATTATCTATGCGGGATTCTGAGTGGGCGGGGCTATGATAATGAGGCTCTGTGCTGATTGGCTGCCTGAATGAAGCGATACACCGCTACGAAAAAATGGCGGAAGCGGAGTTGTTGTTGTTGTTGTTTTGGCCAGAGTTAGTTGTGGGCGTGGTTTCAAGCATCGGAGGCCAACCGATGCAAATTGCATTTTGGTTACGTAACAAAAGGGAGCAGATTCTGAACGGCTCGTAGATCCACATCACACTGGACGGCTCATCCGGGCGGCTGTACAGACACTGCATAATTTGGTTGCTTTCCTCCTTCTCTGAGTTGGCAGGCTGAAGAGAGACCACTTTATATATGTTAAAGATAGAAAAAACTTGTTTTTCATAATAGGTCCCCTTTAATATCTGGTGAAAGAGTTCTGAACGTTGTCTAGAACTGTTTCCATCAGGAGACAGTGTAAGATTAGTTCTCACTATTAAGAATAGTTTTATTTATTAAATTCAATTAAAATGTACTTTATCAATCCTCAAAAGGAAATACATGATTACATTTATACAAATGTATACATTTTAGTATATATAAATGTACACACTATTTATTTATCAGTTCAGTTCAATCCAATTCATCCATCTTCTACTGCTTATCTGGGATCAGGTCTTGAGGGACAGTAGCCTCAGCAGGGAAGTCTAGACTTACGCTTCCACTGCCACTTTGTCCAGCTCATCTGGGGGACCCCAAGGTGTTCCCAGGCCAACTGAGAGACATAGTCCCCCCCGTGGGTCCTGGGTACTCCTCAGGGTCTCGGCCCAGTGGGACATGCCCAGAAAACCTCCAGGGAGGCGTCCAGGAGACATCCTAACCAGATACCCTAGCCACCTCCTCTGGCTCCTCTCAATGCGGAGGAGCAGCGGCTCCACTCTATGACTCTAATGACTGAGATTTTCATCCTATCTCCCGAGGCACCCTGCAGAGAACACTCATTTTGGTCGCTTATATCAAAACTTGTTCTTTTGTTCACCACACACAGCTCGTGGACATAGATGAAGGTTAGAATGTAGATCAACTGGTAACACAAGAGATTCGCCTTTTGGCTCAGCTGCTTCTTCACCATGACAGACCCATAGACACCAGTCAATCTCCCGCTCCATTCTTCCCTCACTCGTCAACAAGACCAGGAGATACTTGAACTCCACCCTTTTCCAGCTGATTCTCATCCCAGCAACTGCACATCCTGCTCAGTTCAATTCAATTCATTAAAACTGCAGGGAAGGGAAACTGCATTTTGTAGTCTCTCCAAACTTTAATAATAATCCCAGTAAAATGTCTGTCTTCACTATTGTGTTCCTTAACTTTTTTACCTTTTCCATAAAAGACACCTAAGAAAGCACACATTTGCTCTGAATTTACGTGACCTTTTCTTACTCCATTCACACAGCATTCAATTTTAGCTGCTTCAACCCACCTACTTAGCTGTTTTTTCAAGCACCTTTGCCTCAGCTATCTCTTTTGAAACAGCATCTAACTTATCTTACTACTTTAATAAAGTTGTTCAGGTTTCAGTTCAGCTCAAAGATCTGTAATCTCTGAATATATCAAGGTATTACATTTTCCCATTCAGCCAATTGCTTACATAATAATGTAATGCGAGTGTAAGTGAACATATCATATATCATATATTTCTGACTTTTTGATGCTGATTTAGATTTTCTTTGCCATTTTTGGTCAGTTGCTATGGTGCAAACAATTTTGTTTAGTAACCTAGCAAACCTAGCAAAAACCTAGCAAACATTGCACAAAAAGATTCACAGCTCAGCAGCTTCTCATTTATGATTCACTTATCAGATTATGTTAAGTTGGCTTTTAAGAAGGACCTGTGCTATACATTCAAGCTAATAATGCTCTCAGTTTCCAGTGAGGACCTCCAGTGTTGAGTGCAACACACTGGTAGTGTTGATTCAGTACCTAATTGTGTCAATGCTGAGTCAGCATTGACACAATGCTGACTCGAGGCTTTTTCTGGTGTCCATTTAAGTTTGCATGTACCCTTTATAAAATATATTCGTTCTTATTCATGAGGAAGACTTAATGCAAAGGTCAGGTATCACAGCAGGACAGGTTTGGTCTAATTACAACTGTGGGTCACTGTCTGACCCAAGGCACTACATCTGCCTTGCTAGTCTGATTCAAACCAGGAGGTGAAGGTATTTGCAGTTCCTCCAAAGACCACTAGGGGCTGGCTCCAAAAGAAAATTAGGCCCAATCTCAATTCTCCCCCTACTTTTCTTCACTCGCCCTTCTTTTCTTCCCTACCCCCTAAAAAAGAAGGGGGAGATTTTAGGGCACTTGAAATCTAGGGCACTTGGCCCAGATGCCTGTCCCAATTCTCCTCCTCCTCCTCGTTTTCATCCCTACCCTGATCAGGAAGCTGAGAGCCAAAAGCTATTTTAATTTCAGCTGTAGCGCTGTTAAAGCAGCACTATGTAACTTTTCCACCTTAATATCATATTTCCAGAGTCATTGTGATGGCACATCAACTTACAACAGGTTTAATGACACCTCTGTCATGGTCTGAGGGGTCTGCATCGCCTTCACTGGCACTATGTAACTTTGAGGTGGATGGTAGGAACCCTTCCAAATTACTGGTAACGCACTACCGCTTTTGTCCAAAGGAGCCGCCAAACTCAACAAAAGCTGAAAGTTACATTGTGCTGCTTTAAAATGCCACTTTATTAAGTTTTAATATTTTTTCAGGTGTAAAAGTAACCTTTAAGATCCCCAACCTGGGCTCAGTTTATCCAAATGACACCTGTTAAGAAATTTGACTCGACGTTTTCGGAGATGAGAAGAGCCGCCGGCCCAGGGGAGCAGCCTCAGCTCACAGCCCGAGAACAGACGTGATCGCTGGGTCGACCCACGCCGTCAGCCCCGGGAGAGAAACCTGCAGCTCTGTTGAGAATTACGCTGGCTGAAATAAATAATTTAGGAAGATGTTGGTTAAATAGATGAAATCTAACAGTTGTAGCTACGCCTGTTAAGAAATTTGCTCCGAAAATTTAGAGATTTCTGCCTGCCGGCTCCGGAGCTTATGGGTCCGCGTTAAATCGACGCAGAGCCTACGGCGTAGGGTACGGCGTAGGGTACGGCGTACGGCGCGCGTCGCCGCGTAACCTACGCCGTAGGCTCTGCGTCGATTTAACACGGAACCATAAAACAGCTCCGCTATCTTCACTTCAGCTTTATATAAAAGTGTGTAAATTACCCAGATAACAGCTTTGTGGTTTCTGAAAACTATTATATCAGAAACAGCCAAAACAAATCTGACGAGTCACAGGATTATTTCTCTCTATTTCCCACAAAAAAATGCTTGCTCCCTCGGTCACAATCTGAGACGAGTCTGCCTGTTTGCCCTCGGTCGACGAGTCAAATCGACGCAGAGCCTACGGCGTAGGTTACGTAGCCTACGGCGTAGCTTACATAGCCTACGGCGTAGCTTACGTAGCCTACGGCGTAGCTTACGTAGCCTACGGCGTAGCTTACGTAGCCTACGGTGTAATCTAACAGCCTTTACTCCGGCGCGATTCTTCGCGAACAACGGACAAAAAAGGGATTATGTACATTCACTGAGTGAATATTATGAAAGTAAAATATATATTTCTCGCTAGAAATGTAATCAAAACGCATTTTTATGCAGAAACTAACTCAAAATATTGATTTTATTCACAAAAAAATAAGAAAATGTCCGCCATGTTTTTGTTTGGGATTCAGTCCGCAAATGACGACGAAAAGCATTCTGGGAAATTTTTATACCCCCTCGCTCGCCAAGTCAGCATCTGAAATCCCTCGATGTGAAGGGGCTATTCTCAGCCCCTAGCCCTCGTTATGCCCACTCCCCCTAGGTGAAAAGAGGAATTGGGACACCACTACCCTCACGGGAACGCGCAAAATTTAGGGGTAGTGAAGAAAACGAGGGCGAGGGGGAGAATTGGGACGGGGCCAAAGTCTCCATTGACCCCCATGTTAAAATTTCAGCAATTTGCAGCAGAAAAAGAGTATGGTTCAAAAATTGTTGTGGTCTTTACAGCTGGATTTCAAATCCATGAATTGTTTTGTACCACATAAGGTACAATTATACAAAGGAACAAGTTTATGAATAACTATGTCCAGTTCTTCAGTCTACGACCTAACCCCATCACTTACATTTGTAAGAGCCCAGGTTGAAACCACATACTGTGTAAAGTGCATGCAGTACCGGTATGGAATACCCGCGGTGCAGCAGTTACTGTTCTGTTAGTGTGTAGTATGGCACCTTTGAAGCTGTGATGCTACGGTGTGATGGGTCATGTGACTTTTGACTGGCTTTTACAATTATGCCTCCCTGCATCATGGGATGCAATATAAAAGGTAGACTGATCACTTATAAAATTGAACTTCTTCTAAAAATGTATATTTTGGCCAAATGAGTACATACTTGTAATATCGTATGTATTTTTGAAAAACAACCTTGTGTAAATCTTTATGTGGATTCAAAAAACAATAAAATGGATACAATTAAATCATTCATACTTGTAAGATTTTGCTAAATTAGGATCAAAACACTCACCTTGGTATTTGCTGTTATTAAATGTTGGAACACAAGTTTTGTAGGCAAGAAATACTGGCAGGAACAGACCTTAACCCTAACCTTAACCTTAACCCTAACCTTAAATCAAAGGCTAGGTGACATCCAGACTGTAGTTTGGAAAACATTTCCAATAGCTTCCGTTTAAGCGGTGAGTATTCCTGCAAGTGAGCGTGCAAGACGTAAAGGACGTCTCATTAATCAAACTATGCACTTGAACATGTCAGCCAATTCACCGCAGGGTTACAAAGAGAAAAACAATCATGCACGCTCCCACTTAAAGTCTAAGGACAATTTAGAGTCACCAATCAATATAACAAGAAATCAATATAGTATATTATCAGCAGAAGAATCAACAATATAACACAGTGGCACATAGACAAGAAAAGTGAGCTGGGCAGGAGGATGATGTACAACAAAAGACCAGCGTATCTGAGCTAGAGTACAGCACTGTTTAAAGGTCTTTAAAAAAGTGTCACCCCTACTTTAGTTGCTTTATCAAAATGTTTATAACATCTATATTTATTGACAATTTCCATTGACAAATGCCACACTGTGAGTGTGTTCAGCCCAGAAAAGATGGAAAAACTGTTTCTGGGTGCAGCTTGCAAAAGGTGCAGGTGCCATTATACTTGAATTTGACCATAAAACGTAAGTAAAGCAAAACCAAGCACTTTTTCATGTTGAAATATCAGTTTACATTTAATTTAAAGAAATATTACATTTATTTTTTTTTTTACTAAAAGTGTTGTGAAGCTTTCGTGCTCTCCTTTGCATACTACTGGTAAAAACCAGAGTAACTTTGCACTCAAACCTTGCCATAACTCTGAGGAGACTTACTGTAAGAAAATAATGATACCAAAAATAAGAGACCAAACAGTGTTGTAAAAACAACTTAACCTCCACTCCTTCTGACCTAAAAATAAAGATTTTATTTATTTAGGTTAGGGAAAAAACCTGGTTCTCATCTTTTCTGCATGTATCTTAAAGAGACTGGAAAACACATGGATGGTCAAACTTCTTAAATCTTCTGCACAGCTCTGTTCAGCTGAAAATATTTGCACCTTCATTACTATAATCCCTCAGCTTGCCTGATTTTTTTGATTTAAAAAAAATGTTTGTAATGATGTTTCATTATCATATTTTGAGCGCTAAGAGAAAGTCGAGGGATTGATTCATGTCACGTATTAAGCAGAGACTGCAAAAACTATAGTTTCCCTTCAAAAGCTCAAACATGCAACGTCCAATTCTACTGGTGGTTCTTTTGTTGTGTCCACCTCTTTGCTCTGCCTTCACCTAAACCGCCCATTTCAGCAGCTTCACAAGTGAATGCCGTTACTGAAAACCTTTGTGGTTGGTAATACGCAAAAAAAGTCTGAACAAAGTGCCGATCATCGCCTGAATCAATAAATTGTTGATTTTCCTTTTTTTTCCACAAACAGGCAGAAAATGTGATTTTGATCAAAAGAAAAAAAAATGGATGATGCATATTTGCACAAAGGTTGATCTCAAGCATTTATTTCTCCTTTTTTCATTATTATATTCGTATATTGTATTCGTATTTTCAACTAGTGAGGGATAACAGCACAGCAGCTTTTTTTTCAAATTGTTTTTTTTTTTTTGTCCAACATCATGGAGATGTGCTAAAGCTCTCCATGAGGAGTGGTTGTTCAGTATGAATATGTGTGTGTATGAGTGTGTGTGTTCCCAGCCACGTGCTGTCTACAATTTGGGCTCACACGTCGTCCTGTCAGGGGTCTGTGCAGCTAATCTTTATGCACTCTGTGACCTCCTCACTGCAAACCTTGCTAAATATATTATTCCCCTGGGCCTTTCATTGCTGCTTGGTGTCAGAAATCAATATGTATGAGGCGGGTAGATGGGAATTTCTAATAGATCTCTGCGGCCCTGCGCTGCTCTTCAATATCTGCCTTGGACTATTAGTGCCGGCTCAGTGGCGGTGAAATAACCGAGATAATCTTTTAAGGTGCCGTTCTTAAGGTGGAGCGGCAACTCCTGCGCCGCTTCTTCCTCCTGATTGCTAAACGAGGGATTTATTGTTTGGGGGATGTTTGCTGAAAGTGACAAACAGGCTCACTGAGATTTAAATTGCCTCATCTAATTTTATTCCAATTTTATAATATTTATTTTTTATCTGAGTACTGATTTAAAATCCACTATTGATATTTTCTATTGCATTTTAAACAAAAGCATAACAGCTGGTTTTCACACATTTCTGTAGATTATATTTTGACGTAAACGGTGAGCATTTTTGCCGAGACATGTTTGCATGGATGTGTAGGCGCATAATGTTGTCTGGAGGGATGTGCCACAGCGCTAATTGCCCTTATTCCTAATGCGAGGATGATTTGCTGCAGCACTTAGCAGCAGCAGCAGCAACAGCAGCAGCAGCAGCAAGAACCTGAGTCTAGTTTCTGCCTCTCTCTTCTCCAGCACCTACAGTCCCCTCCTTTAACCATGACACCCCCCTCCCCCCACCTCTCCCCCCCCACTACATCGAAGAGAGAAGAGACATCCGGCATCGCCAGGCAGTTAGGGGATCGGCGGGAGAAGCAGAGGGAAGGGAAGGCGGGGGGTGTGTTGGTTGGCTCACACAGCGTGTGGTCTCAAGGGAGGGAGAGAGGCTGAAATTATTCTACGGTCACCGGCTTTTTTCCCTCCCTCTCCATCTCTCCAGAAGCAGCCTCGTATATCTGCTGTCCCTGAGACAAAGGTTACGTCTGACTCCTCCAGGACCACCGCTGCTGACCAAAGACCACACACCTGCTCTATTATCACCACATCATCCGCTCCTGTTGTGAAGAATTAATCACAGAAATGATAGTCATTTTTCAAATATTCTTCGTCTGCATTTATTTAGTCTGGATGCGTAAGGTCACGTTCTGTTAGATCTTTATAAAGCGAGCCTGCTGGACTTGTTATGATGTTCTCATTCACGCTGATCTGGCTTTGTGTTTTATGTGTTGGCACGCATTTGCAATTTCTGTCATCCGCAAATGCTTTTAATCTCCTTCCTCCTCGCATACTGTATGATTCATCAAAAGCCCGCCGCCGTGACTGTGGGTGCCCATAAAATGAGCAGGAAAAATTACAAGTCTCTTGTTCCCTCTCTGCCGGCTCCAGCCTCTCCTTGGCTCAGCCATCACTTAATCCTGGAGCAGCCACTTGATACCAATTGTAAAGCTCAAAATTAAAAAAAAAGAACATTTGTAAGGTTTGGGTTGTTGTTAAATTATTTTGGTGCATTTTGTTGTAATACCTTTTTTATGCTGTGGAAAGGAGTGTGAAGTTCAGTTCAGGTCAGTAAGGGTTTTCAGCTAAAATAGATCATCAGGCTAAATAGGCTGAATATGAAAAGGGCTTCCTTGCTCTTTAAAATTTTAAAACCAGTAATAATGCCTGTCCTCACACTGTCGCTCCATCACTGCTTGATGTCTATGACAGTTTTTTGATGTGAGCAGGGCGGCTTCTCAGAAAGGTGGTAAGTAAGATCCTGAGAAACTATTATGCACAACATTTTGGACAGAGTTCCTCAAATGAAAAAGTTGAAATTAAATAGAAAAAAGAATATTTAAAAAAAAAACTTGTTTTTGATACATGCCCATTTTAGCATAACTACTTACCTAAAATAGGCATCCAGTTTCAGCTGAAGTGAACCACATAAACACATACTTTCACCAAGACGGACCACTGAAATTGGGAGTAAAAACACGTTTATTTGTGGTATTATAATATAAGTGCAAAATCATACCATTTTGTTTGTTCATTTACACTTGTGCAAAGTAAATGATGCTAAGGCCACTGAGGATTTGGTGTCTCATTTGAAGATTGAAGACATTTCTGCAGACTTTAGTCAAAGGAAATGCTAAACCAGACTCAAGAGATAAGCTGTTAAGACTAAAGGCCTGTTTCTATTACTAGGGAGTTCAAGCGGTTTCAGGGGGGCTAAATCATAGATGTTACCAGCAAAGCCCCTGGAGGAGAAAGGTTTTGGATAGTGCTGTCAAGCGATTAAAAAAATTGTGCAATTAATTAAGATCTGTAATTAATTTATCTAATTAATCGCTTTTTTAATCGCGCCTACAAATTGCTGAGAAAAGCCCTCAACTTGAAGTGTTTTCTTTTAAATTCATTACATTATTCTGGCAGATCAAAAGATTGATATATAACAACAAAAAAAGTGGCTTTATACATTTTTTTTTTTTTTTCTTTAACAGACTTGAACAGATGGACTCCTAGCCATTTACATCCACTTGGCAAGAACAATCGCCAGCCTCTCGGTCGCAGACCTGCGCATGTGCGCGGGCTGCTCTCCTCGAGTCTAGTTTGATGAAGAACGTTGCTGTGGCTCGATACATTGCTAACATCGTTGCTGCTAAAGTTAGCTGTGGTCCTTTCCACAAAGAACACATAACACTCTACTTTTATCAACGGTGCCGTCGGGGCATTTTAGAAATGTAAATTCCCCTTTCACTGAACTGACAACAAGCGTATGCTAAACACGCCCAAACAAAGGGACAGCCAATCAATGTCCACTTCAAGGTGGGACTGACCGTTGTTTTCCACCCCTAACAACTCAAGCACAAACACATATTTCAAAATAAAGGCAAATTGCAAAAAGAAAAAGTGGTAAATTAGAGATTAAAAAATAGATTAAGCGATTAAAAAACATAACACGCTAAATATGCCTGTAATTAATTAATCGCAATTGACGCGTTAATTTGACACCCCTAGTTTTGGGAACCTTTATGGGTCAAAACATGTACCTGCTGTGGGTTAGGCTCTGGATGGGGATAGTGTTGAGTTGGCGCTGACTGGATATGGTGAGGGCAGGAGATGACGTTGTTTAGTCGTTTAATGTCCCCTACAGAGATGTTTTCCAATCCTGTCCCTTGGGGCACACTGTCCTGCATGTTTTAGATGTTTCGCTCCTCAAACGCACCTGATTGAATCCCCTTTAGCGTGTCATTAAAATCTCACAAGTTTGTCAACCGCCTCGCTAATTTGATTCAGGTGTGTTAGAGCAGACTAACATCAAAAACATGCAGGGCAGTGTGCCCTTAGGAACAGCGTTGGGAGACACTGCCCGACAGGCTGGACAGGTTTTCTCTTGTCATTCATTGCCACCATCGCAGTACCTGGAAACAGCAGACAGAAACTCCTGAGGCTCCTTTAATTTTCATCCTGTTGTTCTGGTTTGTTTAACTTAGGTTTCTTTATTATATTCATTTTCTTTGTATTCTTTTATTTTTTTTTTGCATTAAGCAAACAGTGAAGGTGGTGCAATGCTGCCGCTAGGTGGTACAGAGTTGTCTTTTGCAAAATTTATTTTATTAAGATTAAATGTTTTTTCAGTGAAAATAACTGTTTTGTTACCTTTAAATAAATGATGCTTGTCCTGACTTTTAGAGGTTCAAAAATGCCTTGAACTGTCAGATTTCAGAGCCTCTAGCTGGCATTGATAAAGCAGTGAACACAGGTTCTGAAAAAGCAGGCTTTTTTTCCATGACTTGATTATTAAAAGTATTATGAAAGCACCATACCATACCATACCATACCATAACTACCATACCTACCACACCACACCACACCAACTTTATTTATAAAGCACTTTAAAACAACCACAACTGAAACAAAGTGCTGCACATAACTGAATACGAACAACTATAAGAGACTACAAGCAAACAGATTAAAAGTGTATATAAGAACAATTTCAATCCAAAGCAATAAAACAGATAACACCTAAGATTAATTACGAAACTAAGACTTGCTGAGGTTGAAGGCCAAAGAATCAAAATGGGTTTTAAGACAGGTGTTAAAAGCGGACGGTGAAAGGGTCTCCCTAATGTGCAAGGGGCAGGTTATTCCACAGTCGGGGAGCAGCAATTGAGAAGGTCCTGACCCCTCTGAGCTTCCACCTAGACCTCGGTACCTGCAGGAGCAGCTTGTCAGCCGACCTGAGGAACCGAGAAGGTGAGTAGGGGTGAAAAAGCTCGGAGAACAAGATCATTTAAACATTTAAAAATAAACAAAAGATTTAAAAATGAACTCAACAACACACAGGCAGCCAGAGGAGTGAAGGCAGGACATGGGGACGGTGAACGATAACAGCAGAGAGAGCGGGGAGCAGTGGTGCTGGGAGGTCTTCACCAGATTTAGAGTACATAGAAAATATATTAATTATACTGGACTTTCAAACAAACCCAAGTGGACAATTACTGTCACTCTAACTCCAATTCCAAAATGATATTTCTCTACTTTTTTGACAAATACATTTTGAGACTCATGACAGTTCATAAAATCACCTTTAAATTGAATCCACAGCACGTTTCACTGATCTATAAACAAATGACATAAAAGTGAGCAATTTAGCTGACAAGAACTAATTTTCTAAAAACAGGAGGATAAAATAAAATAAAGGAAAGTGACATTTGAAGACTGGAGGAAAACACATGTTAAGAGCAACAACAAAAACAACAAAAAGGCAGAGCAGGGTTGAAAATCTAAATTGAGAAAGTCAACGAAAAGGGGACAATGAAGTGAAGACTGTCAAAAATGGGAAGCAAAATGTAAATCTCTTATTAGTAAATCCTCTGGACCCTGTCGAAACTTGGGAATCCAGATTTGCCATGTGGTCATGGTACCTCTTTTTCCGCTCCGACGCTCCCCCTCCCTTATGCTGCTTACCTCAATAATTACCTCCCTGAGGTACAGGTACACAGCCACACGCTAACCACGTGTTGCCATCGGGGGCACTGCGTCAGTGAGAGCAGACGGCAGCCATTCAGGGGGCAGTGAGGGGAAAAAAAGAGAGGTGGATGAGTGATGATGATGACGTCTGTCTGTGTGTGTCTGTGTGTGTGTGTGTTATGTGCAGGTTGAGGGGACTGAGGGTTTGTGGTGCTGGAGGAAAATATCAAGAGGGAGCTTGCTTCTATGAGACAGGCTTCACGGCAGGCGTGCGTTCTCCTAATTACGCAAGGTCTCCCACAGCCATTAGGAGCTGTCAGTAACATGAGGGAACGCAACCAGCCGGTAAAGAACAGGAGTCCACCGCAATCCAGCACAGACTGCGTGTGCGCGAGCCGTGTAAGCCTCTGCATGTGGCTTAGACTTTGAGTCAAACCAGTTTTGTTTGCTTTTCTTCTGTATGTGTTTAGTTTTTCTATATTAAGCTGAATGAAAATCCCAACTAATTAACACATATTTATGATCATCAGTGACGCTGGATAGTGACATTAAGGAATACTTAATGTTTCCTGTGGGCTTGTGTAAAAGATGAGGAAACTGTAAAGATGTGCTTGTACTTTGATACAGAAGTTTGTCCTTTTACATTATATTCCTTCAGCAGACGCTATTCTTGGTTTGAGCTTAAAATCCAGTATTGCAGATTTTGGCCTTAAATGTGTGGTTTTTATTATGATCAAAAGTCACTCAGTAAAATAGAGGGTTTGGGTTTTTTTATGTTGTATATTGTCGTATATATTTTTATGTGATTATGCTGTGATCTCCACTTCAGCGTTGGTAATTTAATTGTGTGGCAATTTTTGCTTTTACTACACAACTTGTCATTACTAATTTAAATAAGTGCACTTTTGTCTGGTGCTGAGTGAGTGTCAGTGTCATGTCTGTGTTTGGTCCCCATGTGCCTGTAGCCTGTAGTTGACTGCATGAGGGCTGTCAGGCTTTTCCCCCCTCTTATGTCCTGTCAGAGCCGGGATGAGCTGAAATTTATGAATGTGGCAACCTGCCAAATGAGTTTCTAGGTCTGCTCAGACTATACTGAGCTGTACATCTGCTCCTGTGCACCTGTTTCACCAAATCCTTCGTGTGTGGATCAAAACTGGCAGAAGGTTGTCTGCTGAAATACGATCTTGAGAACGCTGGCTACTATCTGGCAATGATATGGCTTTGTATTTGCGGTTTAAAATGTATTTTTATCCAAACAGTGACACGTGCAAAGAACAGTGGATTTTTGGTCTGGATATCTCCTATTCACAGTTTACACTTCTATCTAAGTGGGAGTCCCTGAGATGCTGGCAAAAGCTGAGCCTTTGTACAGACTGATAAAGCGTTAAAAATAAGAAAATGCTCAGATACTGACCATTTAAGTCTGAATAAAATGCAAAACATGTCCCCTGATGTTCAAAGCAAGGAATTACAGGTATTTATGCTTTGGCTCAAATATTAATGCCTACATTGCGATATATGAGCTGACATGGGAGAGAAACTAGTTTTAGCAGCTTAAATTTGCAGCCCGTATAATTTTATTACATAGCCAAACAACTGAATGAAGCATGCATTTCAAAAGCCTGCTAGGTATTCATGTTGTACGTTCACTCTAAAACCACGCAAACGGACATTTTTCGACACAGGTGAGGGAAATGACGCTCCGAGAAATGCACGAAGGAAGAGTTTCCAACGAACGCACTTCAACAGGGCTCTCAAATTTTGAAGTTTGCTGAGTGAGATTTTTTTTTGGAGGGGGGTGCACGCACAGAGGAATGTCTCCGACCCAGCTTCTTCACAGAGAACATATATATATGTTCAAATACTATATCAAATACTGTTTTATTTATTCTACAACAAAGTAAAACCGGGTAGTCTCTTCACAATACTCATGCTATAGTAAATCATTTGTCTTAGTGATGTATAATAATAAAAACAAAAAAATAATAACAAAACCAAACGAGCCCCTTGAACAGCAGTGGTCTCATTCTGCTCTAAACAAAAAAAAAATGATGTGTGTTGTAACTTAGGTTACCTCTGTTACGCATTCATAGAACGCTTGAAGTTGAAACTCAGACCTTACCCGGCAACAGAAACATCTATTTTCTGATTGGCTGAGAGATTCTAGTTTGTGATTGGCTGATAGGTCGGTAAGACCAGACAGCTGCTCTGAGCTGAGAATTCAGCACAGCAAATGCCTTTGACTCGTTTATAAGATGGGCTATTGGAATTACTGTGCTGTGAAGTTAATTTCTTAGCGTGAGAAATACCATGTGTGGCGTGAGACTGAGAGCGTGTGAACTTGTTGAAATGCGTTAGACTTGAGATCCCTTCACTTCAAGATGTATCACAAGCAAGTGTAAACGGGACTGTTTCAGTAGCTACACGTTCGTCTGTCCATGTGGCTTTAAAGGAACAATTACATTGCAGGTTATGCGTCTAACGGATGCAGAAGAATAAATTCTATCTCCATCTGTTTTGTCTTGTTTCTTTTCAGGCCACGTTAGCTTTAGCTGCATCAGGGTTGATTTATGTTAAGTCAGTCCTCTACATTCAAACAGATCCAGTTTGTTCATAAGTCCAACTATACTGTACTGATACCTGTGGTTATAGCTTTAGCTAAGGACGTCTCTACATTTGGACATAGAAACAATGTGTTTTTTAAACAACATAAGGTTGTGGATGGGAAAATGCTGACCCAACTGTTGTAGGCTCAGAGCAGCATTATACAAAGGGGAATGCCAACTGTTCCCACTTATTTTTGAGTCACTACAGAGCACACTCACTTCTACATCTCCCCTGTGCGCCACACTTTATGTCAAGTTTTTTTTTTTTTTTTAAATGTTGGATGATAAAAGCATGATTCAGCATGCATGTTATCCAGTGCTACCTAACTAATGATAAATGCCTTGATTGGATTTTTCTTAATTTCTTTTCTTTTTAAGACCATAATGACTGGCTAGAGCTAGGTTTAAAGGGATGATGCATTCATTAAGTCAATAGGAAGGATAAAGCATCCTTTAATAAACTAGCACATGATGTTGAAGGTAATAAACTTTCCAAAAGACAGTTTGCTAAAGAGAGCTCTATCCCAAAAAGTTGCAGGTTTAGAACCACATCAACATCAGGATTGGCTAAAAAAATAAGGACTTGTTCATTCAAAATATATAATTATGCACTTGCCTGATCTTCCATACTGAGCGGCTTAACATTGATTGTAAAAACTGCACCCATTCTGTGGCTAATCTTTAAATTTATAATGATTCTTACTCCCCGCAATTAAGGAGTAAAGTTATGTGAAAATGTCTACATGCTTATGATCCATTTTTTGAAGATATATAGTAGATTAGTCATTGTTTAGAGAGGTGAATTCATCTTTTGTTGAGCAGGCTGCTTAAAAATGCACAGGTAGCCATTAAGATTATACCCAGCTTCTCAGGCACCTCGATACCACTGTGGACAGGTTAATCTCGTACATTCAAAAGGAAGTGGCTTTGTGCCGATGAGTTGAGCATTCAGTGTCTATTTTGCCTCTGAAACTGCAGATAAAAGTGATTAAGAAACCAAGCTGAACACAAACAGGTCTCTGTGGATTTCCAGCACGGCGAGCTAGCAGGTATCAGACTTTCGCCCTACATTACTCTGTGGTGTCTACCAGCCCATCGCAGCTGCTGTGGTGAAAGCCCACGACACCCTCCTGCACACTCACATAAAAAACACGCAAACACACTCAAGCACACACACCTCTTTTCCTGTTTGCCTGTCCCTTGTGCCTTCCCCTTTCAAGCGACACATGGGTGGCTGCGCTCCACTTGACATGTGGGCCTGTTTTCTAACCTTAGAGATGGAGGATGGGCATGGCTGCAGGCTTTGATGGCTTAATTATCACGGTGGAAACAGGAGTGGTTAGAGGAAAAGGGAGAGAGCGAGAGGGAGAGAGAGGGTTATGTGCAAGTGTTAGCAGCATTGATAAGCTTGTGAGGATCATTAGTGGGAGGCAGGAATGGCACTGAGGTCCCATAAGGTGTCTTAAATCTCTGCCTTGATGAGAGGAATTTTAATGCCAGTTTTACATTCACTGAATAATAATGCTTTAGACACTTTAATTGATTTTTGACACATACTTTTTCGTAATTTAAAAATGACAAAATCTGTTTTTGTACCAAATGGTTAAACAGAGAAACTCACAACATTTCAGGAAACGTAATTAAGCTGAACCGCTGCACTGCAGTCCAAACTGGATTCTCGCTGCAATTCTTCTGGTTTACAAATTAAACCACAACAGATTTGACACGTCAGGAGAACGGACGCAGAAAATACATTTGCATTTAAATGGACTGTAATATTCCACTAATAATCAGAATGATAGCCGAATCGGAATAATGGTGTGTCGTTAGTCAGAATAAAGATGCTTGATCCAAACCAACCAAACTGATTTTCTTTAAATCAAATTTACAGGAGTAGGAGGAATCTCCTAATAACCTATTAAAATTTAACTTTCTTATTCTATTGAAACAAATATGTTCTTTCTACATTACATTACATTTATTTAGTAAATGCTTTTATCCAAAGTGACTAACAATTGAGGAACACGTCGATGGCGTTCGGTATCTTGCTAAAGGACACTTGGACATGTGAACTGGAGAGGTTGTCGATCGATCCAGCAACTATCTGCGAGAAGCAAGATCGCTCTACTCTCCGAGGAAATACTACTGTCTGGTGACATTAGGATGATAATCATTCCAAGAGCAATACTTGGAAACTACCACTTATTCGCTTTGTGTGCAATTTCACTGATCTATATTTTCATTTGGAAATTTTGCTTGTACGTATTTCTCACTTCTACGACCAACATTTTTTTTTTTACTTTTATCCACTGTGAGTGAGCCTCAGCTGGTATGCCATCCACAAGGAATACATTATAAACAGTTAGAGGGCTGGCGGGGGCATAGTTTGCAGAGGCAGCTGCCCTCCATCCCAAAGGTTCAGTAACTAATCAGAGAAATGAGACGAAGAGCGACAACCAAACTGGTATCAACAAAAGGCATCCAAAACGATATGCATACTTGGACACTAGTATACGAGCCATCACATGAAGCCTGCCTGTTGCTATTGGTTTGGTACATTTTGTACTGTAAATGGGCGTGAATGGGAGGGGTATTTCACCGATCCCAGGAGAGATACTACTATGGGTATGACTAGTCCGGCTGGTCCCCAGCCCGGATAAATGGGAGGATTGTGTCGGGAAGGGCAACCAGCCTAAAACCTCTGCCAACTGTGGCTAAAAGAAAACGCTGGAAGAAGTTGGTTCAAAGCATGTGACCATTAGCTCATTGAGGAGACCATTTATATCTAAAATCTGGGCTTCAACACAGCAAACATTCACACCCAATATGTTTAATCTCATCTGGGCTTTTAAGTCTTTGCATGCATTTATAAGACCTTTTTAATTAGCATCACGTGATTTGCTTTGAATCAGGGTCAAGCCCCAAGACACCTTCCCTGATAAGACTTTTGAATAAAGGTCTCATTTAATATAAAGGAGGCTTAAGTAAAAAGCACAGCAGTGATGATCACATTATTAAATATTGATCATGAATGCTTCGGTAATGATTTTCTAATGTTTTGTAATATCTCTGGCTTTAAATTATTGGTAAAAACGAATTATTAAAGACTTTTTATAACTACAGATTTTGGCTGGTGTACTGTTTTAAGATGTGTCAAAAACAGTGCAATTCCACCGTCTCCAGAGTGCCTTTATTTGACACTTTTTCTCCAACAGGGTGAGTATATTAGCAAATGTCCTCCTTTTTCCCCCCAATATTCTTTAGTATAGAATATTATTGAGTTGACTTTTTATGTGCAGGATATAATCAAGTTTATTGCCATACTTTACACGCAAGCAAAGCCGCCAGTGTGGAATCCAGCGGTGAACAATGATCAATGAAAACTCGCTTGTCATAAAGCGTGGCCGCGCCGTGGTTGCATGGCAGGGGAACGGATCATTTATCATGGGAAAAAAGGGGCTGCGTGCTTCAAACCCATCTGTCTCAGGTTGGGGGTTGCGGGGTCGAGCTCAGTTTAATTGAAGATTATCTGCTTAATTACTCAACCACAGCCAGCGTTAAACAGCCATGGATTAAGGAAACGTCAGCGAGGCAGACCTTGGGGTCCGGTGCTGCGCTCAATTAGCGGGAGGCGCCCAGATACGGCTCTCTCCGCCTCACCCATCACTGCACTGGAACCGGAGCTGCATGCTAAGAGACAGGCCATAAAGATAGCAGAGACACAAATGAACGACAGCATAAGGGTGGAAAGTCAAAGTGTGGACATCACCTCCGGACTGTGCACCGTTCATTTCTCTGCAATTCTTCTTTTCCTTTTCTAACTCAAAGAGCTGCAACCTGCTGTCCGACATAAACCTCTGTAAAACTGTGGTGGCAGGAAATATGTAGAAATTACATACTGGAATTACAGGAACAATGGCGGTGGAAACAGCAGTTAGCAGCTTTGGTGGACACTTAAATTCCTATGTCATGATGGAAAAATCCATTTTCTGGAATACTTTGGTTTAATGGAGTAGAATAGTGAGTGGGGGGGGGAAAAATCCATATTCTAAGGCAGGATGGGACAGTAAAGGGAGAAAAGTTGTTCTGCCGCCTTCAGTGATTACCGTACAGGAACTTCAACTTTGACTTTTGTTAGGTTTCAATAAGTAGTTTATACTTTCAGTTAGGATATCTAAATAACTGAAATGAAACTCGGTTTTTGCTCCCCTCTGACTGAAGTGCACATGATATCTTCGACCTTTTCAAGGAAGCTTTGGTGTCGTCATCGCCACCTGCGGCACGATTCATCACCGTGGTAACCAAGTCAATGGAGTAGATTCTTATTGCCTTCCAAGGTGCTACCACATAATTTCAACACATTACGTTCCTCCACATATATCCCATGACTGACTGGCTGTTTGGCATATTTCTGTGGCACCATGGATATTTCGGCATCCCAGGAAAAGGAATGACCTATTAGGGAGTGATTACAACATTAAATCAAATTCAGAAAAATCCCTTTTTTTTTCATCTTTCTGAAAATGTGCGTGTATGAAATAATAAATATATTTCTTAGGAATGAATACTTTCTTTGGGGATATTTCCTGACCGCAGTGTTGAAACACACCACGTGGTAAGATCCGTCAACCATAGCAGTAGTGCGGCCGTGTCATCGCTCAGCTGCTTTCAGAGATTATTCTGAAATCAGAATAAATGTTCAACAACTTTAAAACCAAGTTTAAAACCTAATGATGGTAACTATTACTTGTTACTTGGAACCAGATGAATTTATTAGGTTTTAAAGATGCCAATGCCAAAAGGTTAAAACATCATGAAAAATGTAAATAACCCATCCATCACATGTTTACACACTTCAGCATCGGTGTGTAGAGCCTCACCAGCCTGAAAAAAAACTGCAGCAACAAATTGTGAAAAGATTTCAGCATTATGCTCCTAAGGGTAAAATTGAAAAAAGACCTTGAATATCTGATCATCTACTGTACATAACCTCATTTTAAAAAGTCAGAGCATGAGGAGAAATCTCTGTCGACAAGGGACAAGGCTGAAAAATCGATATTGGTTGCCCATGATACCTGGGTTCTTACACAACTGCATTAAAAACAGGTGGGATTCTGTAAAGGAAATCACTGCATGGGCTCAGGAGCACTTCTGGTAATCATCGTAGAAAGACCAAATGTCATAGTACCACTCTTGCCATCCACAAATGCAGGTTAAACCTATAGACAAAAAGAAAAGAAAAGAAAAGTAGAAGCTTCTGTATATGAACATGATCTAGAAATGCCACGTCTTCTCTAAAGTTTATTTGAAATGTACCGAGTCACTTTGGAAAACTGTTCTGTAGTCAGATGAACTGAAACTTTACTCGTACGCCTACGGAATGGGGAGCTTACAAATTTGGAAAGCAAACATCGACCCTTAAAGATAAATATGAGTTTCAGAGCAACATGAGCTTCCATTTATGTCACTATCAGGGAAGGCCTTGCATCTTTCAGCAAGACAATGTTAAACCTGACACTGCATGCATCCATTCAAAAGCATGGCTTTCTGCTACTATAGGAGTCCAGGTGGTGAACTGGTCTGCCTGCAGTTCAGACCTTCCAACAATTTAAAACATTTGGCACATCATGAAATGAAGGATATGACAAACCCAATCCAGGACTGTTGAGCAGCTTGAACCATAATCTCAGACAAGAATGGGTCTGTTTACAAATCTCTAGAAACGGTCTTTTCTGTCTCAAACATAGCAAGGATGCTACACCTTTAACGCTGTAGCCATCTCGCTGTCCCAGCTTTTGGAGATGTGTTACCGCCATCAAAATTTATACCCTAACCTTAATATCATTAATGAAGTGGTAAAATAACAGACATTCCCCATTTGATTTTTTTTTTTCTGATGCAAAAAAATACAAGTTCATGAAATTGGTAAACTTCTCTTCAAAACAATGAAAAAGGAGATCTCGACTTTGAAGTAGATGGATGAGAACGTTGTTAGTTTTGTTCAAGTTCAAAGCCTTTTATTGTCATTGCACAGCTAACTATACAACAAAATTAAAGTGGCAATCTGAAGGTGCATCGTTTTAATATAAAATAAGATAAAAATAAAGTAGAGAATAAAATGTAAATAAAATAAAATTTGGACAAATTATTGCGACAGCCTCTACAGCTGTTGTTAAAATAATCAATAGAAGATGAAGGCAAAAAATGATCATTCAGGTAATTATTCAGAGGCTTATGCAATGCAGGAATGCATAATGATTAAGTACTGTTATCGCACCACTACCTTGTATAAATGAAGCAAACGAGAGCTGGAAACTAGATTTTGATTACTTTAGATTGACTGGCTATCCAGTGATGCCAGAGACGTGGAAATGTGGAAAAAGTGTGTTGTGAAATGGTTGTTGTCTGACCCAGATGTAGGAGAGCGGGAGGCAGGAGTTTCCCAAAAATATTGATTTATTTAATCAAACAGACAAAAGGCACAGGATACAAAACCCAGAACATGAACAAGAATAAAAAATGACCAAAACCTGACTTGGAAAAGACGGAGGGAGGAAACAGTACGGACCAGCCGGGAGCAAGGGAGAGACAAGACCAGATATACACAAGGGTTAACGAGACACAGGTGCAGACGATCAGGGCCGATGGGAGACAGGAAAATCAAACTAGAACTGAAACATAAAGACCCAGGCTTCAAAATAAAACAGGAAACTACCAAAACCATAACAAAGTGTTTCCAGTACACTTCTGCTATAAACTGTCTGAAAACCCCCCTTGTAAAAGCATATTATGTTTTTAGTGAAATTTGCTGTTGTTTTTAATTCTAGGTGTTTCCATTGCAGGTTTTTCTTTCCAACATGTAGGTTTTACAAAAATCTATGGATGATGAAATGCGACTTGGCCAGGAACCTCATTTGTTTTATCATACCAAGATTTCTGATGATTGAAGGTTGGGCCTACGATTCTCTGCTACTCATTTATCTGGTCCTTTTGACTTATTGTCTAACAGTGCATTGCGTTAAACTGGAACTGCTCAGGCCAGAGTTGCACACATAAGGCCCAGAGTTGGTCAGCAGGGCAAACAAAGCTTGGTTTGGTCGCCAGGAATGACGGAGACGGCTGTAAAGCAAGGGCGGCCACTTGACATGAAAGTCTACCAGACAACGTGTTTAATAAAGTTGTCAAGTCTTCATTTGCATGTTTTAATTATGCACTTTACAACATTCATTAGGTCTAGCACAAGTGATAAATAAGCGTATAAATAAGTTTGCTTCTTGCAATATTCATCTGTCCAGACAGTGTCCACGGTGACCAGCAGAAAGCCGGAACAGGAGCGCTGACATTTAGAGGTGGATGGCATGAATCATCCACTCCAGCTTAATTAAAAGCCCCACATACACAAAACCAGTTCTCCCTTACCTTCAGCACCAAATTTGCTCCTTATGAGGGGTAGCATTTAAAAATAAATAAAAAAATAAAAAAATAGCACCTAATAATTTAACAGATAATTGGATTTACACCTTTTCAGTGGTAAATACCACATTCAAAAGTCTCCTTGTTTTGTTTTGAGTTGAAATTTGGGAGAAATAGTTAAGACTTTATAAAAACGTACTCCCACCAAGTGCTACTGGTCCTGTATATTATAAATCCCCATTTTTATAAATGCCTCATTGCTCAATGGACTCGAACATCGTATTGTTGTTTCCATCACTGGAAACTGACATTTGACACATGTCCCCCTCTGTACTGATAGCTCGCAGGGTAAGTCACAGCATGCAGTTGTTGCACATCTTCTTAGTGTTCAGAAATCACGGATGTTTCTAACAACGCAATGCTGCTCCTTCTCTGTTCTCAGCAGGGGGACGGGGAACCAGCATGACGATAAAATTTATCGGGTTTGTGATCGAATTGGATAATTTAATCATACCTTCTTAATTCCCAAAGGGAAATTTTATTGTCATAATACAGAGTAATATTATTAAAAGATTAGTCATACTGTGGGGCAGCACCGTGGCTTAGGGGTTAGCACTCTTGCCTCACAGGAAGAAGGTTCCTGACCCGGCAGGGTCTTTCTGTGTGGAGTTTGCATGTTCTCCCCGTGCTTGTGTAGGTTCCCCCCGGTTACTCCGGCTTCCTCCCACAGTCCAAAAACATGCATAGTAGGTTATTTGATGTTTCTAAATTGCCCGTAGGTGTGAGTGTGAGTATGTGTGGTTGTCTGTCTTTATATGTGGCCCTGTGATGGACTGGTCACCTGTCCAGGGTGAACCCCTGCCTCTCGCCTGTAATGAGCTGGGATTGGCTCCAGCAGACCCCTGTGACCCTGCAGAAGATAAAGCGGGTATGAAGATGGATGGATGGATAGTTATACTTTAAGGCTAATGCTATGAGCATAAGATACCTTTGTTTTTTTTTAACAGTCTGGAAGTACTCCACATTTTTACACTCTACAATGTCCCCTCAATCCTTCCAGCACTTTTCAGTTTTGCCTTTGACTTGCTCTCAGTTGTCCAGTTATGATCTTTATTTTAGGATTTGTTGACTTTTTTTTTTATAAATCCTTTTGCTTTTTACCCATCAATTACTTCTGCTCAGCAGAAGATAAAATAAAAATACAGACACAATTGGCAAAAACTGGTGTAAGTCCCCTGTTCTTTTTTCTTGTTTTTTTTTGGTTCTGCAAAAATGTCAGCAGAAAAGTAAACATCAGAAACACGGCACATTTCTTAAAGAGTTTTCTTTGAATGACCTACGAATAAAATATAAAGAAAAAAGATGTTTAGTTTCTGTGACTATAGTTTAGTAAACTTATACCTAGGAGTGATGCTACATCTATGAAAACAACTGATATTCTTGTACAGTACATGTGTATAACCAGGTGTGTCAGAGCAGGTGAACATCTAAAGTATGTAAGGCAGTGGCCCCTGAACGCCTGGATTCAGGAACGCTGCTTTAAAATCTCAGTGTATCTTTCTGCATTGATACACCCATCACAGAGGTATAAATGACCTTCATCAAGAGCATGGATGCAACATGGATGCCTGGCTTTTGAAGTTGTTGTTGATAGAAGAATGGGCCTTTTTGTCTTTGGTTTGGACATCACGGCATAACTTTCTTGTGATTCATCTGACTGCATAACATGCTTTCGCTGCATGGTGGTCCATCATCTCAGATGTCTCCAAACCTCAGCTATGTTAACCTCAGGCACTTAGGCTAACATGAGACGAAATGAAAAATGGGTATCGACTAACAAAGGAAGTTAAGATAGTCAGGGAAAACATGACTTGTCTTCTTCACATCTTTCCACGTTTTTGTGATTTGTTGTCAGTATTGAATTAATGCATAATAAACTATTGCCATAAGGCTAAGTATGAATGGATTTTGTACAAAGTTCACTATTTGCCTTCAAAATAAAAGGTGAATTATTTGCGTGGAAGTAGTGTAACTTGGATATACTCCACAGCCCTGGTGCACCATTCTGTCTTGTTTCATTTTACTTTCATTATGTGAAAAATGCTCATACTGCAAGCCTCATCAACAACAACAGCTTTGTACTTTTTCTGAATGTATGGGTGCTGCATGTTGCACAAAATCTGCTCACCGCTATTAAATCTGCTCACTGGCCCTTTAAAAATGTATTTACCAAATTAAGATTCACCCCTTGCTTTTAATCCATTGTCTTTGTGCCACATCTGCACAATATTTTTCTGAATTTTAGCCAATAAGTCTGACATTGTAAACAATATAACTATGTCACTCAACGACTGTCATCTTTGTCTATGAGGGAATAACAGATGATCCTGCAGCAGGAGGACAAACATTATGATGACGCTAGATGCTAAATACAAACAAACATAATATTCAAAAGCTAGTTTAGCGTTAAATCAACCCTGGGCCTTTTGTGATAATTAGTTTAAGCTTTCATTAGGGACAGAAAAAACATGAACTGAATTTAGAGTTAGACCAGAATATGTTTGCAGCATAATGGATTTAACCCAAATGACATTAACATATCCTTCCAGTGTGATGCAATGTTTTCATTAGTCTGTAGGCTACAAGTTGATCACCGATAGATGCAAAAAGAGTCTGCATCCTGGTTCAGAACTTATAACTATATATATATATATATATATATATATATATATATATATGGTTTGGTATATGGTATATGGTTTGTCTATAGGGACCCTTTTCGGACAATCAACTAAATAAGGACGTGTTTGAGCCTTTCCAGAGGTTTGAAATAGCAATATATTGAGAAAGCTACATGCTTTCTTGGATAATCTTAATGGATATGATACTGCAAATGTTTTTTCTGTTCCAACTCAAAAACTGCTTCTGTTAACATTGCTTTGCTCCCAAATGAAGGTTTCATACTCATTGCCATCTAGTAAAAGAGCTGAGGTTGATTTCATATTTGTAAGTGACTTAAAGGTTGAAGATGTAATCATTACAGAAAGTATTTCTCATTTTATTGGTTAAAATAGTTTTTACATTCCAGTAATATTGAAGTGACCTGAGATTAATTTGAAAAGCTTATGCCATCTGTGGAGGATGAGGTTCTGTAAGAAACACGCGTAATCATTTTATAGGGAGCTGAGGGAAATGGTTTGTCGCCCACATTTGTATCATGTTTACTCTCTCTATGTGGTCATGTTGCAGTCAAGCGGGTAGATTCAGAGCTCACATTAGTGGTCAGTGGTAACGGCAAGACGTTGCACTGGCAGAGTGAACGGGAACACAGGAAAAGCCAGTGTTGGATGTAAAAGTAAGCCTGTATTCAATACATGCCAGACAGATAAAACAGAAACACCATCATCACTTACCGGTAGCTTATTTAGCAGCGTTGTATCACACCTGAGCATTTTGGTGTTGTACTCTCAAAATCTGATTCTTATACATTTTCTAGACATAATCTACTCCCTTTTAAATAAACTCAAAGATGTTTATAATACACAGAAATTTTACTCTTAAATTCGATAAGAACTAATGAGTCAGAGGTGGAAAATCCGGCCCCCATCCGCTTTCGTATGTTAGTAAAAACTGGCGTGTAGTAAACTACAAGTCTGAGTATTTTTAACGCGCAGTATGTAAAGTTGAACTAACTAAATGAAGTTTGCAGGTGGAAAACAAAAAAAAATAAAATACATTTTACATCTATAGACTCAATCTCACAAGTCTGGAAAAGTACGATAAGACATTGAAAACATGTTTGCATTCATTCCATTATGATATATTGAATTCTGCAGAAGTGGGGGCAGCTGCACTCTTGTTGGGATTAATCCTTTATGTGAACTGAAAGTGTGTGCATCAGTTGTTGAAAAACCCCGGAAATATTATAAAAGGTCATGCAGTTGCATGGTGTACACGCTTATCATTAATCTAAAAAAAAAGAAAATAAGTTACATTTGAAAAACAAACAATTCTACATCTTTTTTCAATCTTGAATTATTTCCATCTATTGTCTTGGCTTTCTCTTTAGGTAGATTGATTTTACGGTAACTCATAATTCGTGAGAAAATTAGTAATTTTAGGAACAGTGGACTCTTATAATCTGTGTTGCTTCAATCCCTTTAATTATTCACTTTGCATTAGATGGAAAAGGAACCGATAGACTGTCATGTGCAAACATAATCAACCCCTCTTTTAATCCTTTTTTTTGTATGTGTGTAATGGGCCTAGGTTTTGGGTCATACTCTCAGACAAAAAGCACATGATATTTTTCATATTGCATATTTTTATATGATACAAATTAAGCCAAAAAGAGAAGTAGCCCCTTATTGCAGCCGTATGATTTAAAACCATCCTTTCAGGTGCTGAAAATCACCAGCATTTGATGAAACAGACATCAGCAGGTATAGAGACCTCTATAAAAGAAAACATTTAGCTGGTTTTGAAGATTCAGGCGTGACAGAACACAATGCCCGTAGGGCAAGATGTAAGCATTTGTTCCTTACTTGTATGTCATGTTGGATGAAAGCATAACTATGAAATGAGTAACTGTAACTGTAACTCTAAGCAGTGGTCTAAGCAACTGTTCTGCATATTAATGAGAAAAGGAAGATCAAATACATTTCCAAACTACTTGGAGTTTAACATTCCACAGCGAGAAAGATTATTCACAAGCAGAAAGCATTCAAAACAGTAGGAAATCTTCCCATGTGTGAACACTTAAAAACACATGAGCATGACTAACACAAAACTGCATCTGAACAAACCACAACATTCGCGGAACAATTTCCTTTGGACTGATGAAACCACAATAGAGTTGTTGGAATGGTGAGAACAGTCACAGTATTTCAGCAGAAACACATTAAACACTGTCAACAGGGTGAGGATTCGGGGAGGACTTGGCTACTTTTGAGGGGCCCACCGATTCCTCTGTATACAGTCCCAAAATATCCCAGAGACCAATATCTGGGCTACCTACCTGTTCAACTGAACACAAATTTACAGCAAATTTACATCAGAATGGCTGAAAAACAAATGGATCAAGGTTTAAAAAGTCAAAATCCAGACCCTGACCCAATTAAAATGCTGTGGATAACCTTTACGAGATGTGCATCAGCAGACGCTCTAGAATCCCAACGAACTGAAACGATATCCAAAATACTGGACCAACATTCCTCCGTAGGAACGTGAAGGATTGATAAAATCATAAAAGAAACAACTACTTCAAGTTATTTCCGCTCGAGGAAATCCATAAGTTCTTGATTAATGGGGTATTTACTACCTGCATATTTGAAATATAAAAAATAGTGATATGTTATTTGTTTGAAGCTGTATTTTTCTAAGACGTAGACCAGGGGTCGGCAACCCAAAATGTTGAAAGAGCCATATTGGACCAAAAACACAAAAAAACAAATGACGGGAGCCGCAAAAAATTAAGTCTTGTATAAGCCTTAGAATTAAGACAAACACATGCTGCATGTATCTATATTAGTTATAACTGGGAGAAGATTTTTTTTTTCATTATGCACTTTGAGAAAAAAGTCGAAATGTTGAGAAAAAAGTCAAAATGTCGAGATTAATGTTGAAGTACAATTTCCAGAAAAAAGTTGAAATGTCGAGAAAAGAGTTGAAATATCGAGAAAAAATTTGAAATGTTGAGAAAAAGTCAAAAATTCGAGGAAAGTCGAAATGTCGAGATTAATGTTGAAGTACAATCTCGGGAAAAAAGTCAAAATGTCGAGAAAAAATTCGAAATGTCGAAAAAAGTCAAAATTTCGAGAAAAAAGTAGAAATGTGGAGATTAAAAAGGAAAGGAAAAAGGAAGAAAACAAGAGAAAAAAAGGAAAAAGGAAGAAAAAAAGAGAAAAAGACGAAAAAGAGAAAAAAGAGAAGGAAAGGAAAACAAAAGAAATAAAAGGTCAATCTTTTTTTTTTGGAGCCACTAGGGCGGCACTAAAGAGCCGCATGCGGCTCTAGAGCCGCGGGTTGCCGACCCCTGACGTAGACCATCTATGCTCAGAACTTTTAATTGTTGTTACAGATCTGGAATGATTATCGGCCCAAAACTTTTCTTCTATGGCGTTAATTCTGTTTGTGTGCAGCGGAGGCCTCAACACCGATACCACGCACGCATTAAGACTCCCAGTCCAGAATATGAGGATTATTCTGTCATCCATGAGTGCTGCTGGGAGAGCATGATAGATAGAGAAACAAGAGCAAGGAAAGGCAGGTGGGTGGAAGTGCAGTGGAAGGCAAACGGGTGAAGACTCGGTTCAGCCTGAGTGCTTCACTCATGCAACAAAAATGCTGATGAGGTCACTCACCAGCAACGCCACCTCCTTTTTTTCACTCCTTCCATCTCGCTCTGTCATTCAAACAGCCTCCCCTCATTTCTCCTTTCCCTTCCTCTCATCTTAACTGTGCCAGGATTTCCTTTCCTCCCCAGCAATGTGCTATTTTGGCATAACAGATTTATTGGTTACGTCATATTTCTTCCCTGTTTTAATCAAACGCTGTAGCGCCGGGGCTGACTTGTGCTCAGATTAATGTCGCCATTGATCAGATTGGATGGAGGTGTCCTCGCACCCGCTCCACACACCCTCCCTCACTATTTTATTACTGGAAAAGGGCTTTGCACCCTCAAATTTCCAGTAATGTGCCACTTCCCTCTGCGGCTGTGACTCACACGTGCCCCGTTCACCATTGTGCTCGTATATTTACTTATGTAATATCTTTTATCAGCGCTTACAAGCTCACATCTTAGATTTTATTTAATGTTGTTATCATTTTTGGGGCATTTTCTTCTCTCGCTAATATAGTGGAAATAGGGAATTCAAATTAAATTTGTTGTTATTTTTAAAGCAAAGCATTGCGATGTTGAGGTCCGCACACATCTGGGAGTGGGAGTGAGAGGAGAGCAGGTGCAGCGGCGAGGTGGTGACAATGCTGCGTGAGGAAGTCATTTTTACAAACACACCGTGGCGGCCAGGGCCAGTGGCAGCCATCAGCTCTGCTCCTTCCCCTGCCAGCACACACACCCAAACACCTACACACACACACACACACACACACACATCATCACACCATCACACCACCACCAATTCTTCCAGCCACCCCCTACCCCCCTCCACCGTTATCTCCCGGCCTGCCAGTCACGCAGCCGCAGCCCTCCACTCTCCCCCGCGTCGATCATGCGTGACATGGAGGTCAGTAGCAAGCAGTGGCGAGGCAAAGAGCCTTCGCGGACCCCCTCCTTCCATCGCCCCCCTGGGGTGTGACCGGCGAGCAGTCCGCCACACGCGCTGGGAAATTACCACCCATCTTTTGTTGCTAAGTGCACGGGTGAGTGATGAACAGAAGCGGCCTTTGGCAGATGCTAACTGCAGGGGTGTAGAAGGAGGTGTGTGCATGTGTTTGTGTGTTTGTGTGTGTGTGTGTGTGTGTGTGTGTGTGTGTGTGTGTGTGTGTGTGTGTGTGTGTGTATTGGGGGGGTTGGGGGTGGAAGGAAAAGTGTAAAGAGAGAGAAAAAGAGTGCTTGGAGGGAAGTGGCTGCTGATGGTGGAAGGACGGGGTAGAGGGGGGGAGGATGGGTGGCGGCAGAGAAGCAGAGCCGCAGCCTTCTGATTAAGGGCGAAAGGCTGAGGTGGTGGGGCGGAGGGAGGAGGAGGAGGAGGAGGAGGAGGAGGGACACAGAGAACAGAGCGACGGAGCAACGTGGAGAGGAGACGGAGGGAGAGAAAGAGGAGACGGAGAGGTGGGGGAGGGGCAGGAGGGACAATTATCCGAGCTCAAAGGCCATCTCTGAAAAGGCAAGAAAATAGACGGACATGGAGGAGCTCAGAACGAGCTCGGGCTGGTGTTAAAAGCCTGTTAGCGCCGCCTTTGCTTTTTCTTCCTCTCCCGCTTCTTTGTTTGTGATTTGGTGTTTAGAAAAATGTGAGCTGGGATTACGCCGGGCTTTTTAAAGAAACTTTGAAAATCGCTGCTAGGTTCCTGTGAAACCGATGTGGCTTTAGAGCTTGTCGGTAGAAAACTTTTTTCTTTCCCCTGCTCACAATGAAGCCTAAAATAAAAAACACCCTTCCATTAGGCCTATAACACCTTTTTTTTTTTTTTTTTTCTTGTAAAGAGGTTAAATACTTGTGTGTACACTGATTTTAAACGTCAACACTGATTTTGTCTGTATATGTGCATATATGTGCCTAAAACTGCCTGCATTACAATGTGTTTCATTGCATCTTTCTGTCTTCTTAACTTTAGTAGAAGAGAATTAATGTACAGACCAGATCAAGATGTTCTGAATACTCCAAGTGCCCTTTATTTTCTTTCTTTCTTTTTTTTTTTTGGACAAATTCATGCTGAACTTAGAACAAGAGCCATTTAACGTTATTGAGGAGAGGATGCAAAACCCACGAACACTGAGTGAGAGAATGAGAGAAGAAGAGCACCTGTGTCATTGTTATGCCTGTTGCCTGGTAACAACAGTCTTCACGGTGCACCAAGCAGAAGTCATGCATGAAGATAGACTTCTTCCTGGATTTCTTTTTAAAAAAAGGAAAGAAAACAGTTAAAGAAGAATGACATTTTCCATGAAGGTTTTTGAGAATATTTTTGTTTAGCTATCGTCTCTGTATAGTTTTCAACACAAACAAGTGCTGATTATAAAATTACCTTAGTCAGCTACAAAGTGTGCTCGGTAGCCGTGCTGTCTCAGTCTTTTTAGGCTTTTCAGATGATTGGTTTTATCCGTTTGTGAACACACACAAACACAAAACAGAGGTGTGATCTGCCAATGGTACATAGTCATGCATGTTTCTCCCAACACGATTAAACAAACAACTTGTGATCCTCATCAACACATAAATGCACTCCAAATAAAACAGATCATATTTAAGGATATTTTGCTTTTGTTTCACCTTTAATTCAACCTTTAAAGCACTTATGCATGCACATGGTACAATGCAAAACATTGGGCCTTCTTGTTGTTTTATCAAAGCTTTAATCACATCTGTTTTTATTTTCCAGTTTCTTTTAGATACAGAGAAAGCAGGCATCTGGCTCTCCTAAATCTAAATAGAATAAATAAATTAATTATCCCGTTTAACATCTGTATGGGTTGGTTTCCTTAAAGAGAGCTGACTCTCTGGTTCTTAAAAAGAGAACAACAAAAACAATGTATTATTTAAATGTATTATTATTATTATCATTATTGTCAGAGCTGGCCCAAGGTATAAGCAAAGTGTGCAGCTGCTTAGGGGCCCCACACCACCAGGGGGCCCCCAAGAGCACTTTAACGTCAGTATCGTGATTTTAGAAAAATATAATAATTACACAAATATCGTTGAATAATATATACAAAAACTATCATGCACAAAAATTACAATGATAAACTTTTTTCATGGTTGGCACACATGAAAAACACACTGTTGAACGGTAAAAGCACTTTTGAACGGCAAATGCACAGGAAAAGCATTTATTTATTTATTTATTTATTTATTTATTTAGTTTTAGGTTTACGTGAGAAGACACCAAGAAATCGGCTGCGAAAACTGAGGTCAAATTGAATTTCAAATAATCATTTGTTCATTTTTTTTAACTGTATTTTCGTCTTTTGGGATTTTTCAAATAAAAGATAGTAATGCATAACAAGTACCAAGACTAACCACATCACACTCACAAGTCGGTATAGATTCCTGATACGTTGATGTGAACTTTGATCGCCACCGACTTCATCTTCCTTCATCAATGACATTCCAACCAGGAACTACACTTCTAACCACTGAACAGAGGTGGGTAGAGTAGCCAAAAATTGTACTCAAGTACTGTTACTTCAGAATAATATGACCCAAGTAGAAGTAAAAAGTAGTCATCCAAATAATTACTTGAGTAAAAGTAAAGAATTACTTGGTGAAAAAACTACTCAAGTACTGAGTAACTGTCTGATTTATTTTTTTAACACAACCATTCAAACAGACAAAAGTACAAAATAATCATCTTCAGGCAAATTAAATCAATAAAATAATAAAATAAATTGAAATTAATAAAAAATTGCTTAAATTAAAATAATCTTAAAGTAAATTCAAGTACTTTAATAAATAATAAAATAAATATAATAATAACAGAATAAAAAAATAAATTAAGCACAAGTAGCACAGAATTTCAAGCCTTTGTACTTTTCTTTTTTAACCAGGCAGAACTTGTGTGTGTGTGTGTGTGTGTGTGTGTAAGTGTGTGTGTGTGTGTGTGTGTGTGTGTGTGTGTGTGTGTGTGTGTGTGTGTGTGTGTGTGTGTGTGTGTGTGTGTGTGTGTGTTTGAGTCTGTGTATATGTGACAAAACATGCAAAAACAAACATTTTTCCCAAAGAATCACCCAGTGTCATGAGATTGACGCGTACGTGGATAAAAGGGATAAAAGAAAAGTAACAGCTCAACGTAGCCTAATGTGGCGGAGTGGGAGTAACAGTTTCTTCTTCACAAATCTACTCAAGTAAAAGTAAAAAGTGTACCCAAAACGTACTCAAGTAAATGTAACGGAGTAAATGTAACTCGTTACTACCCATCTCTGCCACTGAATTGTTGTTCTAACGACACAACGTTGTTTGCAAACATGTGTTTGAAGGTTGGTTTTTCCAAAAACAACAATGGCGGTGCTATGGAGGTTATCAACGTCATCACCTCTATTGTTCCAGCTATGACTTCAGGAAACATCATACATGTGTGGCTCCAACTATGTAAGTTCCTTATGTGGTCAGCAACAATGGTTTTGGAAAAAAAAAATTCTGGTTTACAAACTTCTAGTCCTTTTCAGTTTCCTTCTCTCCATGAAGCTGAATTAGAATTAATATGATCAGACATCCAATCTTGCAAAGCACATTTTAGAAACTTTTGTGAACAATGACATGCACAAGCCCATCCATGAAGAGGCTGCACTGGTTTAAATAGAACTGCACTGGTGTTGGAAAAGGCCCTTCAGCCCTCAACCAGATTTAAAGGGGACCTATTATGGCATTTAATGTATATTTTAAACAGGCCTTGAATGTTTTAAAAACAATCAAAAGCTTGTTTTTTCTATATAAATCAGAAATTCAGCCTGTGGGCCATGTCTCTTTTACCGCTTCTAGCCTCCTTCTCTATGAGGGATTCTGAGGGGGCGGGGAGGCTATGATAATGAGGCTCTGTGCTGATTGGCTGCCTGAATGACGTGTAGCATGGGAGGGAACAAAGCCTCGCTCCGGCCAGAAGAGCAGCGGCTGCGTACACAAAGCGTGTCCCATGCGAGGGAGCTTCGGCGATAAAATAAATTCCACTGCTGTATTTTTTTTGTATTGGACTGTCCTAACTGGCCGTGAGTTTGTAAATGGATGTGTAAATGGATCTTAAAGCCTGATTTACGGTTCTGCGTTAAATCGACGCGTACCCTACGCTGTAGGCTCTGCGTTGGTGTAACGTGGAACCATAAATCAGCCTTTAGTTACCTGAAGAGGGGAACGGGTCACCTCGTCTTCACACTAATTCACACAGGAAGATTTAATTGAATTCTAAACAGGTACATCACAGTTATTTACTCTGATTCCTCATCATTTAATTTCTTATGTTACAAGACAAATCAATCATGTTAACTGTAAAGAAATCACAACACTGAATTTTCACAAATGGCAACTTTATTGTTAAAAAAATAAAACATAAGTTGTATATAAATAACATGTATGCACTATTGCTGGCTCAAGGAAGGACCGTGCATCTTCTGAAGGTGTTGTTGAACAGCTTCAGGTGCTTGGAAGATCTGAAACCATAAACAGAAGAAAAATTTATTACTAATAGAGCTCCGGTGTTACCTAACGGGTGGGTGGCTCTGTTAGGTAACACTGGAGCTGCTCACCGGTCCGGTCCGGTGAGTGGCCCCGGTGCTCTGGAGCTAAGCTAAATACTTAGCCCATGCAAAGATCATACTTGTAGACAAATATAAATAACATAAAAAAAATAACGTCACTTACCGCTGACTCGTGTGCAGTTGCCGGGTCCGTACTGTGGGTACTGATCCTTTAATGAGGGTAAATGTCGAAGCAAAAACTGTCTCTCACTGTAGAAACTGCCACCGCTTCCAAACAATGGCGGACGCTCCAACCGGCGGAGTTGGTTGTGGGTGTGGTTTCTGAACGGCTTGTAGAAGTCACATGACACTGGAAGATTCAGCCGGGCGGGTTGAACAGACCCTGCAGAATTTCGTGTCTTTCCATCTTTTCTGTGTTGGCAGGGTGAGGGGAGACCACTTTATATATGTTAAAACAAGAAAAAACATGTTTTTCATAATACAGTAGGTCCCCTTTAAGATACACCCAATGATTTTTTTATTTTATTTATTAAAACAAAACCATTTTTCCGTCCAAAAGGACTACCGAAAACATAAATAAAAAAACAAAAACTAATTTTCAATTGCATATCACAAAAATCATTGATCATGGGCCTTGTTGCTGTACAATTTTGTTTAGCTTTTTTTTTACCCAAATATTTTCTGATTATTAAATAATTTTGTTGTATTTTCTGACCACAAAGTGCCATCAAGTAAGAATTTCAGGTTTATGATTTAGAAATCATCCGCCTCAAGACTGTTCCAGCGTGAGTGACTGTATTGATGGTGTATTCCCATCAAAAGCTCCATGCATGATTTTTCTTTTGCTAATCCAAAATGTTATTAAAGTAACTGACCAGCATGAGCCTGTAACATGTCTAAAAAATTGGTTTCTGTATTTCATCTTCAGCTGTTTCCATGTTCTTTTTTTTTTCACTCGCATGATCACCCCTGCAGGAAAGAGACTCTAATATATCTATACCCCCATTTGTTACTCATGTTTAAAAGTCTCTAATTACTTAAATCACTCATTCATTCTTTTCCTAAATCGTAGCGCTTTCCTTTGCTTTTGCAGGAGCTACTTTTCCACGGACAAATGTGCTAACATTCACTGCAATATTGCAAAAAGAGCTGTAATAAAAAAAAAAAAAGTAGCAGGATGCCCTTTGTTTAAGTTGGGGTGGCAGTGGAGAACCAGGATATTAAAGCTCTATTGTTAGCTTGTTGTAGTTGTGATGCAGGCGCTTAATGCAGTTAGCATACTTAAAGCTGATTGATCGAACTGAAATCAGTGACTGTGGGTTTCAGATCTCAGGGTTGTATATGAACCAGCACTAAACTAAACTAAACTCAATTCAATTCAATTCAATGACATATTTATCTACTTAGTAATTTATTTACTTTATTAATCCCCAGGGGGAAATTAATTAAACACCCATCCATCTGTCCATCTATTATCAATGCCCACGGATCTGCTGGAGCCTATCCCACCTCAACGCTCACAAAAAACAAACACACACAACAGAAAAAAAAGGTTTTGATAGTTTCGTCTTCCTGTAAAAGTCCAGCTGCCATAATTTAGGCTTTTGGTTTGGATTTTTCTGTCTTTTGCCTTATAGTGCTGTGTGTTTTGTTGTTGTTTTAGTGGGTTTGTTTAGTTAGTCTTTCAGATTTTTCAAGAGTAATTTAGTTTAGATTTATCTCTATCTTCTCTCTGGTTTTATGTCAGCCGTTTTGTGTTATTTCCTTTACTTGTTGATTCTTCCCTGTTGGATATGACTTCTCCTGTTGTCATCGGTCCTGATTGTTCACACCTGGATCTTCCCAGCCCCTGTGTCTTTGCAATGTCCTACTTTTCCTTCCGTCCTTCTGGTTCATTGTCACTGTCAGTGTCTTGTACTTCTCATTTGTTCCTCCCCAGGTGTTTCCTTACCCCTTTCCATTCCTTTTTTTGTTTTAATTTATTTATATTGTATCATTGGTTTTTGCATACTTTGATTTTTGCAGACTTTTATATTAATAAAGGATTTTGATTTTTGGTTCCCTAATCTTGTGCATCTTGGGTCTAATTCCTGCAAGTCTGACAGCAGCAAAAACTGTACCAAAAGCACCTGTAACAATCATTAAAATCTCTTTAGGAAATAATTGGTGGATTGTTCTTGCTAATAGTTACTTGAAAACATTGTAAAATCCCAGGTTTTAAAGCTGAAAATGAGCCAAATGCAGACCTTTTATCGGGATAAGGTTCTAAGCTGCTAAAGAGGACAAAACAACTTTCTAATGCAAAGAGCGTAATTACATTTTGTTGTGCAATTAATAGAAAATTAAATGAGTAAATGACGAATATCTTGTTCTTTTGTTCAACTAAGCCACCATTTTCAAATGGCTCACATGTTTTCTATTTCAAATATTTTTGGTAAAAATAAAGAATCAAATGAAGGGCTTTTGCATACATAGGTCTTAACTGTGATAAGCTGTCACACTGTAATGTGTAGAAAGAAATTTTAAAGCAATAGCCTTACCTGAAGAAAAGCCATGCAATGTACTGAAAACGGGTCTGCAATCCACTTTTGGGTCTCGACCCACCAGTTGAGAATCACTGCTCTGCATGAAGTTTGCAGACATCCTTCCACCCCTGCTACGCTTTTCCAGAATGCCAAGCCAAACAGACCTTATTTTACTCCAATTATAGCTCCGTTACTACCTCCCAAGGCAGTACAGTAACAAAATATTATTCCATTCTAGCTCTGGTGCTATTCACACAGCACAGTGGGGCGGAAAATAAAAGCGCTACAGAGGTGGAACAAACTGTCTGTGAGAATGGGGCTTTTGTTACAGGAGTGATGGTAATTGTCATCATTTCAGAAACGTAAAAATCACAATGGTGAATAGAAGATACGGTCCTGACATGCTGATTGCACTATTGTGGTGTGTGTGTGTGTGTGTGTGTGTGTGTGTGTGTGTGTGTGTGTGTGTGTGTGTGTGTTTGTTAACAAACTTAAAGATAAAAATCTGTGAAAGTGAATGTAATGTAAAATGTATTCGGTGTAAATTGAGAAAAGTGATCAGATTAATTTAAAACTGCTTACATAACAACTACAGCAACAGATCCAATAAAACAGAGCCATCTTTCATCATTTATTCAGTACTCCAAAGGGTGGCAGTCATTAGAAAAAAAAATAATGAAAATGCTCACAAGCTAATAATAGGATCAATAAAATGTGTGTCTATGATTTATGTTATGTATAATAATATAAGGCCACAGTAAACTGAACCCGCACCCCCTTTCCTATTTAACACACTTGTCACCCACGTGGGCTGGAATAAAGGTACATCAAGTGGAGTTTTAGTTCACAGTACAGTATAAGCACTGGTACACATCAGTGTACTGGTACACATCCATCAAATTATCAGAGAGATACCTATAAAGTATTGTACACACATTCATTTCTCCATCACATACCAAATCAACTCATATTTGTATCCAATACTATACAAGCAACTTCCACTGAAGTGTTTTCTCATTTAATTAGCACTTTTAATTAAAGACACCACTTTTCTGTTTTTTTAGGCAGGCTATGTGAGAGGCAGATGGTCTGCATGCATCTACACCATCATCTCGATGAGACTAAGGCTTTGCATCTGCATTCCTGTCTGTGGTTAGCGCTTAACAATAATGGCGCTTTTCCACTAGCACCTACTCAGCCCGACTCGCCTCGGGAGGGCTCGTCTCGCCTCTACCCGCTTTGTCCCCGTTTGTTTTTCCACAGCCAGGTGAGAAGTGGGCAGGTTGGGGTGAAGCTGCTGTGACGTACTCGATTGCGCAGCACCTTTGTCCGTGTCGGCGCAGATCAGAAATCAGCTGGAGCCGCGAGCGGCTGAGAGTAAAACAGAGCTCCTGCTAGATCTGATCGTTCCTTATCACCCGTCTACATCCCTTTTTTAATTCTCTCCTCAGCCACCAGGTTTATGAACATCTGCACCTCAGAGTTGGATCACCAAACAGACGTTTGCGCTGTATAATAAAATCACCGCGAGCCGCCAGTCGTTCTCGCGCTGACTCCCGCTTCCTGAATCAAACGTCTGACGGCCCCGCCCCCCGACCAATCAGTGGCGTGGAGGGTGGTGACGTCCAGTACTCGAGTTGTAAAAAAGAATCAGGGGGGATGGTGGATTTTATCATATGGGGACAGATAATTTGTGCTGATAACAAATAATATAATATATTACAAATAATAGCACTGACCAAAACAGCTGCAGAAATACTGCAGGAATGACATAGCAGCAGTTAAATGCAGCCTTCTGTAAGCTTTAAATATCCACTGGGCTTACATCAAATACATCAAAACACAACAATAAAAAACAGTTTTCTGAACTTATCAATATGCCTCTGTCCTTCACAGGATAAGTAAAATGGATCACTGCAAAAACTCAAAATCTTAACAAGAATATTTGTCTTATTTCTAGTTAAAATGTTTCATTTTAGTAAAAAAATCTCATTACACTTAAAACAAGACTCATCACTGGAAAAAACAACAATTTTCACCTGTTTCAAGTAGATTTTCACTTAAAATAAGTAGAAAAATCTGAAGATTTTTTTGCTTGTAATGAGAAGTTAAATCTTGTCCCACTGGCAGATTTTCTACTTATTTCAAGTGAAAATCTACTTGAAACAGGTGAAAATGGTCAAATAAGTTATTTTTCTGGTGATGACTCTAAATGTTGAAATAGCAGTAAAACTACATTCATTGATGAAATGACATAAGGGATGGAAAGGGGGGATGGCAGTTTTACAGGGGGGATGATTTTGACCGTTTTTATTTCAGGGGGGATGCCATCCCCCCTCATCCCCCCTCAACTCGAGTACTGGTGACGTCAGATATAGTGCCGGCTCAGCCCGGTTAGAACCTCGGCAGAGTGGTTACGGAAAAAGTATCTGCTTGGCACGGCTCCACCCGCCTCAGCCCGTAGTGGAAAAGCGCAAGACGGGGGCGTGGCGGGTAGAAGCGCGCTGAGCAGGTACTAGTGGAAAAGGGCCATAATAGGACCCTTCCAGGGCACGCAACTGGCCATGTTTCCTTGCATACAGTAGATCAGTCACAGTCCCAGCAGTCCTTGTTTCAGATCTGGCAGTACACAGTTAAAAAAAATAATGGTGTAATAGGTGTGTTTCAACGAGTCGCCAGGCAAACTTTGTTTGATCTATTTTCTTATTTACCCATTTCTACCTGTTTACTGGGATGGGGTGGAGTCAGCTCTTGCCAATATGGCGTCATCCAGAGCTTCAAAATAGAATCTTTGGAAGTACTCTTCAGAAAACCTATAGGTGACGTCACAGGGTTTGTCTGGTCCTTTTCCAAGCAGTCTATGGGTATGGTACCCCCAAGGGCGCAGATGGCACTGGGGACGGGGGGGACACGTCCCCCCCAGATTTATAGTGGTCCCCGATCCGATCCGTCCCACCCACTGTCCCTATGTAACAGCCTGTCCTAACTGCATGTGAGCGCGCACTGCGTTACATCGAACGCTCTCTGTCCACGCTGAAAGCGTTATGCCCCCCCCCCCCCCCCCCCATGTTCTTTTGATTGACAGCTGAAACTCGCTTTGTAGGCTGATTTATGGTTCCACGTTACGCCAATGCAGACCCTTCGGCGTAGGGTACGCGGCGACACGCACCGAACTCTGCGCGTCGCCGCGAAACCTACGCAGTCGATTTTACGCGGAACCATAAATCAGCATTAACCGCACTCCCCGCCCGTGCGCTCCAGAAAGAAACTCCTAAAAGAGTAAAGAGACAAGTAAAAGATGGGTGATTACTTCACTTGTAATCTTCCTACGTTTGTCCTTTCTAAACAGAAAACAAGCTTGATATTGTGATATTTAAATGTTCTATTTTCTTCCTGCCGCTCGCATTGAAAGCTGGTTGAAAGCCGGTGTTCTGAGATTTCTTCCTACCCATAATTTTTTCCTACTCGAGTTGACTGCGCATGCGTATAGCAGCAACTTCAGACTTCAGAAGGCCATAATATCCTGCTAACTGATCGCCGCGGAAGAGAAAAGGTTAGTTTCTTGTATTTTAATACTTTGTATGGACAGTATTTAATGCATATACGTTTGAGGGACAAATCAAATGCATGTCTTTATGCCTGTGCGTGAGTGAATGTGCTTTTCCAGCTGTATTAAACAGCTAGAAAAGTTATTCAGTTTTGTGCCAAAAGCAGTGATGGAAATCAACAGGTAGAGCAGGAAATTGACATACCACCAAAGGTTAACTGCAGCATCCAGCAAGAAGGTTTGATTGATTTTATTTAGGGCGGCAGTAGCTCAGGTGGTAGAGCGGGTCGTCCAATGATCCGATGGTCGGCGGTTCGAATCCCGCTCTGTCCCAGTTTGCTGTCGTAGTGTCCTTGGGCAAGACACCTTACCCACCTTGCCTCGTGTGAATGTGTATGAATGTTGGTGGTGGTCGGAGGGGCCGTTTGGCGCGATATGGCAGCCACGCTTCTGTCAGTCTGCCCCAGGGCAACTGTGGCTACAATGTAGCTTACCACCACTGGAGAGAATGTGTATGGATGAATAATGATTTCTGTAAAGCGCTCTGGGTGCCTAGAAGGGCGCTATATAAATCCAAGTCATTATTATTATTATTATTTATTATAATTTTTGGCTACGGTAGGAAAGAATTTTAGGTAGGAAAAAATCTCAGAACACCGGTTGAAAGCAGGTTGAAAGCACTGTAGGAAACATTCATGGATGAAGAACGACTGATCCAGTTAGTTGAAACGAGAAGTTATCTCTATGATACCTCCTCATTTCACTACAAAAACCTCAATAAAGTGGCAGAAAGAAATATTATCCTATTATTATATTATTTTTTTTGTTAACAATTTTTTATACATACATACATATACATAATACATATACACATACACACACATATACATACATACATACATACATACATACATACATACATACATACATACATACATACATACATACATACATACATACATACATACATACATACATACATACATGCATACATGCATACATGCACATACACACGCATACCCTAAATGAAATAGAAGAGGGCCCGTTTCCCACTTAAGGAGGCAGAGGACAAGTGTGACAATCTGTCTCGTGGAACAATGGCCCCCTAAAAGTGTTTCTGGTCATATATATATATATATATATATATATATATATATATATATATATATATATATATATATATATATATATATATATATATATATATATATATATATATATGCATTTACACAAAATAGTTGGAATCATTTGCTGACAGCTTGGTCCCCCCCAGTTCAAAAATCCTATCTGCGCCCCTGGGTACCCCCCTGAACAGGCTATCACACCTACTCACAGACCAACAGCCAAGCGTGTTCACACTCACTCCTACAGGTAATTTGGAATCTCTAATCAACCTAACATGGATGGTTTTGGACCGAGGGAGAACACCAGAGAACATGAAGAAAACAACTTCAAAAAGCTCCAACTGCGTATAAGGCTCCGTCGTTCTGTGGTGTGTGTGGTCTCTGTTCCGCTGTAGCCAGAGATGTGGTTCAGTAGTTCAGGTAGCAGGGTCAGGAGGAATTAATTACAACAGCCGGTTCAGATCACTAATTATCTCTGACTGTTTTCAAACCCACATAATGCACATTGTGGTAGTAGGACATAGACGTTTGCAGTGTCTCCTGCATACTGGTCCACTGATCATTGTCAGTTAGTTGTGTGACACTGAAAAGTGATTACACTTGGTCACTGTGACCAACCGGATTATTGGATACATTAAGAGATACAGTATATGAGGTACAGTGATTCATTTTCACAATGGAGGTTTTCCCAGAAGCAATACACCATCTACATATTACTTGAATAATGCACAGAACACATTTTCAAAATCAGTATGCATGAGTCATGTAGCATGCACAAGGCTAACGACCGTCCATCCTGTTGCTATTGTGACTGCTGATCAATCAAAATAGAAGTTATGTTTCTTGAAAAAGAGGGAAAGTAAAAAGCTGCTTGATTGTACTTCTTGTCTGTGCCTCTATAGATGTGTTTCAACTAGTGGGGCCCGGGATAAAACCTTGGAGACTGCAATTGTAACGGGAGCCACCTCCACCTTGGTCCTTTCATGTCTCCATTTACACTGATGGACCCAGTAGGATCTACTGACTTGGCAAACTTAACACCCCGTACCACCTGGTGGCAGGGTGCATCACTTTCACTGTTTGACAAAAGAAAATAAACAAAGGACTGCACTAAACTGCAATGGTTACAATGAACGAGAAGGGATGCCTCTTACTCAAAGATAACAGAGATGACTGAATGTCATCTCCTCCAATCAGAGTCAATACATCCACCCTTCCACACATCCACCCTTTTAGGGGGCAACAACCCACAGCAGGGATGTTTTTGCCTTTTTGGTTCTGTTTCAGATAATGATGGCTAATGGATAATGAGTGACCAAACTAGGCCCACATAAAACTACTGTGACTGGAAACAGGTTTTATATGTGTTGCAACAGAGTCATCAGTAACTGGAGATAAGCTGCAATACTAACCACAACACTACTAAGCTGCCCACAGTTTCCAATAGTTTTATCCATTTTGAGACCATATATAGTCCTTATAGGAATTGACACTAAAGTAAGTTATTTTATCATTTAATACAAATACAATTTGCCCTGCTATTGTACATTTCACTTCTGTTGTGTGTTCTGATGAGAACTTGTGCTCAACTGTCTGCACTGATCTGCAGCTCTGCATTTCTAGGCACATGCTTGCCAAGTGGAGGATATATTCAAGGTCTAATACAGTATATATCCACAACATCCCTGGATTGTCTGTCCACTAAATGACACCTGTTGACAGCTTGAGAGCAGAGCCTCCTGCTTTGAACAGCAGTGAAGAGTGCCTGTTGTGCAGCTGGACAGCAAATCATCATTTAGAGATGGAACAGTTTAACAACTGAGGCTCCATGCCTGTGTATCATCACAGGGCATTTTCTTCCTCTGATTGTTGTTTTTCTTGGTATTGTCTGATGTAAAAAAAAAAGACAAAACAAAACAAAAATATAACTCAGAGCACAGTAAATGTTCAACTATTTTGCTTTTTCTTTGGTCCTGCTCACAGGAAGATTTTTTGTGATGAATTCTCGAGGTATCAATCGTATATCAATAATTCCTTTCATGTCCTTGTTTTCTGCATACATTTTTGCTTGAGATAGAATTTTCTAGAAAGTTTATGCATGTATTCACGTTCTATACTTGCTTCATCCAGTGAGCAGATCAGTAGTCTATAGTAATATCTTTCTTTATCGTCCATCCACCGCTTCACTGTATGGTATCTACTCAGTCTTTTGTTTAATAATACAGAGCTGGATCAATATATGATATTGGGATTTGTAGTACTACAGTGATTGCACAAAAAACGGGCAAAAAGAATCTCTTGAAAGCTTCTTTCATCTGTCAATTAACTATGTAGTGAAATAATGCTCAGTCTGACTGTATGGAAGACAGAAATGAAGTCACTTCTTCTGACCTCTCACGGTTCCCAAACTATTCAAACCTCTCCACAGCTGTGTTGGGTAACCATGACAACAGAGGTTATGATCTGACGATTTTCATTATTTCAATACTTTGGTTTTATAATTGTGAATGTACACTAAAAGTTAATTTATAGGGCAACAAAAGTGAAGTACTAGAGTATTTTAAATCTTTCAGGAAAGTTTGTCTGTGATTGAAGATTCAATGTATAGGATGTAGTGACATTTTTAGGACTCTAAAAGTCCTCTATCTTTTATAACACTAATAAAAAGTTAGTGTTTCTAAATACTTTAAAACACTAATAAAACATGATCCGTAACCTGAGACTGTCAGTCTGGTTGTCTCTACGAGTTCAGCTCCGTCCTCAGTGATTTCTATTAATGTCACTATTGTGACACATTTTCATCAGTAATTAATACTGTCCTTATGATTACTATTTTTTTCTCCTAATATCAAGGACATTTTGCTTGTTATTTTGTTACACTGGAAAAAAATGACCAGATATTTCTTGTTCTTCTGCTATTTTAACCCACCTGACTCTCTAACAAGCAGAAGTCAACACCCACACGGTAGACAATAGCAGCAAAAGCAGTATGAACTTACTGAGCTAAAGTGAGCTCACTGGGTTTAGTTTTCCAGCTGAAGCAGATCTGTTGTTTTTAGGCAATATGTGAAACTACAGAAAACAATTAAATGATCCTTAAAGTTTGTGATTACATGTCTTTAGTTAATTAAGTCTTAAATCCATATTTTTTACTTTCTTTAAAAAAAAGAAAAGTTTCCATTTTTATCATCGATACATGTAGCCTTTCTGAACAATTTTCTTCAAAATAAGTCAAAATTACACCGGGTAACTGAAACCAGGATTTAATGGAGGAAAAAGAAAGTGTAAAGTTTGGTTGGAGCTGCAAACATATTTTACTCTAACAAAGTAAAGAAAAAAGGTTTTCCACATCCCTCGTTTTAAGTAAACCTGTATGTTGGCTACTTCTAAACAGAATGTTGAAACATTAAGCACTTTGAGCGCGTCTTAGAGCACATCTTGCTCAAATATCTTGCTCACACGTGGGGTTCAGATGGAGACTGACGGGCAGATTTGGGCACCATCTCCAGGGATGTGGCTGTATTGATCAATAGTGATGAGCAGACGGTTGAACTTAAAAGCAGATCTCTTTATTCTTGACTCTTGACCCTCACCTGTGGTCATGTGTTTAGAATGAGGTCATGTGCAAAATTCTGAAATGATGGTTGTCTTGCTGGGCCAGGTTCTCTGAGGGGGGCTCAGAGTAGAGTCCCTGATCCTCCACAACCGGTTGGGAGAACAAGTTGAGGTGGTTTCGGTATGTCCTGTCGGGTGGAGGCCTTGGAGCAAACCCAGTTCTTGCTGGGGAGAAGGAGGTCTGTGGAGCTCTTCTTAAACCTTGCAACTTAGTCCCAGATAAGCAAGCAATGGATGGATGGATGGATTGATTGATGGATTGATGGATGGATGGATTGCTTGTATTGGCAGACTGTACCTGTCCCTACTTTAAGACCGACTCAGGCAGCTTTTTCTACAAATATGCCAGTGCAAGTATCCCAAGTGTACAACACTACAACTCCAATGAGGTAGCTTCAGTGTCAGGATTTGACATTTTCCTGTTTTATTTTGAAAGCCCATGTCTTTGTGTTTAAGTTCTGTCTTGACCTTCCTGTTTCCCATCTGCCCTGATCGTCTGCACCTGTGTCTCGTTAACCTTTGTGTATATATCTAGTCTTGTCTTTCTCCTGCTCCTTGCTGATCTGTCCTGTTTGCTACTCCATGTTTTCCATGTCATGTTTTTTAGGTTTTGGATTCTTGTTTCAAGTCCTGGTTTTGTATCCTGCTTAGCAGCGCTTTTGGTTAAGTTTTTGTGAATAAATCAGTTTTTGGGAACTCCTGCCTCCTGCTCTCCTGCATCTGGGTCCTCACTAAAACCCTCCTGACATTCAGTTAAATCAGGAATCTAAGTTTGTTCTTCGTTCGCTCAGTTTTATTTTTGTTTTGCTATAGGAAATCATTCCTTTTCATTCAATCTGTCACCACATCCAGAAATCACCTATTTGGTTTAAGCGAGCCAGAGCTTTGGTACCCTCGGGCGGAGGGTTTTCGCGGGGCGGTGTTCGACGCCGCGCGGAAGGTGGACCGGCGGGGGGATCGGGTATGGCGGTCGGCGGCGACTCTGGACGCACGTTGGGCCCTTCTCGCCGATCTCCCCAGCTGCGGCGCCCGTCGGGGACCCGTTCGCACGGGCCCCCTGGCGGGTCGCCTCAGCTGACGCCTAGCAGCTGACTTAGAACTGGTACTAGGAGAACAGGCCAAAGGCTTTAATGAGAGTACTGCACGAATTGATGTGGACTATAAATTAAAAGCAAACTGACAATAATAAAACTGCTCAAAATCACCTTCCTCCTATAAAATGCTATTGGTCTCGAGTATTTAAATAGTGTTTGTGTCTTCTCACACCTTAAATGCTGTATTAGAAAACAGAAGGGCGAATACAGCATTTAACCTTTTTACTTGAAACCTTTGGGAAGCGACCGCACGGCAGAAAAGGTGCCATTCTTAAAGGGGACCTATTATGGCATCTAATACCTATTTTAAACAGGCCTTGAATGTCTTAAAAACAAGCTTTTGATTGTTTTTGCTAAATAAATTAGAAATTCACCCTCTGAGCCATGTCTGCAGCATCCCATTCTCTAACCTCATTATCTATGCAGGATTCTGAATGGGCGGGGAGGCTATGATAATGAGGCACTGTGCTGATTGGCTGCCTGAATGACGCGATACACCGCGATACATCGAAAAAATGGCGGAAGCTCCGGGCAGCGGAGTTAGTTGTGGGCGTGGTTTCATGCATCGGAGGCCAACCTATGTAAATCACTCCCGTCGTTACGTAACGACGGGAGCAGAATTTGAACGGCTAGTAGAAACCACATGACACTGGATTGCTCATCCGGGCGGCTGTACAGACACTGCAGAATTTGGTTGCTTTCCTCCTTCTCTGAGTTGGCAGGGTGAGGGGAGACCACTTTATATATGTTAAAGCAAGAAAAAACGTGTTTTTCATAATAGATGCAGTGCATAGATGGCGGGGGAATATACTGGCCTGAAACATTTTTTTCAGTCAAAAATATTTTTTTGCTTTAATCCCTGCACGCCCAGGATGTGGCTTTGTAACAGATTATATTTATATATATGTATACTGTTCCGCCGGGTAAACCTGAATAAACAGGGAAAAACACAAGACAGAGTCAGTTTGAGTGTTTTTCGTTCTCTCTTCCTTGGTCATCCGTTTTATCAATAATTTTCGGAGGGCCCCCACCGCCCCGGGTTCACCGTCGGCTCGCGGTCGGGCGGTCACGTCGAATGTAACGGCTCGCCCTGCTAAAAAGGCAAAAAAAAGAAAGCCAAAGTGCGATTCTGCGGCGCAGGTTGTCCGCTACTGGGGGTCTGGAGGCGTCTCCATCCCGGCGAGGGCGGAGAGCGCCGGTGTGGGTGGCGGTGCGCTGCGCTGCCATGCAGGCTCTGTTGCCACGTCTACGCCGTAGGGTACGCCGTAGCCTACGCCGTAGGGTACGCGGCGACACGCACCATTCTGTGTTGGTGTAACGTGGAACCATAAATCAGCCTTACGGCGTACCCTATGCCGTAGGCTCTGCGTTGGTGTAACGCGGAACCATAAATCAGCCTTCAGTGTGTGTGCTGTTCTGAACACTTCTCTGTTGTGCTCATTTTGCTGGGACGTCGGGTCCCTCCGCCGAGACACAACTTTTGCGGTATGCGTTCATTGTTGTGTCTAAAAATGATGCGCAGTGCCCACCCAATCAGAAACGGTACAGATATTCTGTGATATTTTTTTATATTCATAAAAAAATAAAATTATAAAAAAATAAAGGATCCTCATAACTTTGATTGGGTGGGCAGGACGCACGTTTGGGTGTGCACATCCCACCCCTGCCCCCCCCCTAAAACCGGCCTCGCTTACAGGTGAATGAGACATGGGGTACTTTTGTTGAAAATGTGCTGTCCAAAATGTCCTGGAAAACTCGACTCCTGCAAATGCGCGTTCCCCAAAGTTTGTGGGGGCGTGGCTTTGGACGGAGCGCTGACGGGAGGGGGAGGAGGGGGCGGGGCTTAGAGGAGGTGCCACTTTCAAATCTTGCTAGCTCTCCAACATCAAGGACTATACCTTTAACAATGTATAAAAAACAGAAATGTACTACTTCATTGTAAACAGTAAATGACACATTAAACACAAAACAGGAGCATTTACGACTAAAGGAAGCAACATAAAAAAATATCAATGAAAGCTACCAACATGTCACGTAGTGAACGGCCGTAATGGCTGCTGCCATGAAGCTCAGTGTAGAATCCTAGATTCCGCTACGTACATCAAACTAATACAAAGTCACGTAATTTCTGGCATAAAACCAGGTCCAGTTTTGCTTTATAGTATGAAGTGCTCATAGTAAACGTGTTTCAAACCTTATATTTACCTGAATAAACAGGGAAAAACACGAGACAGAGTCAGTTTGAGTGTTTTTCGTTCTCTCTTCCTTGGTCATCTTAAGGGAGGATGTTACGTTGCACTTATCTAACCTATCTCTGAAAGTGCAGGGGCCACCTGTTGGCGGAATGTGGAATAGGTGTATTCCCCGGATACTGATCCCTGTTTATTCTCAATGCCCATTAAAGGCTAATCAAAGTGCAAGAAAAGTATATGATATAACAAAATTGTGACTACACTTTTGTGTATGTCACACTACCAGCTCCGTCTATCCACTATCTCTCTTCTGTACATGTCCTCAGCCTCTCTATCCAGCCTTTCTTTGTCTCCAATCCTGGCTGTTTCTCTGATTGGGCTCGTTCTTAGTCTGTCCATCTTTGTCACTCTCACGGAAAATATTCATTTCTCCTGCCTCCAGCTCTGCTTCCTGTCTTATGGTCAGTCAGAAGTCACTGTTGGTATACTATCTCCAAACCTTAGAGAAAGGCTGGTATGTGTTACACTTTCAGTAATTTTAAATTATGAGTAGCAAACAGACCGACACTTTTGTCATGGTTTTCTCCAGCATCTGACTACATTGCTGGTGAATTGCGTTAGATGTTGCTACGTTGCTCAGGTGGCACATGATATTACACAATTTAAAATGTATTATCAACACTAAAACATGTAATTTCCCAATTATATTGTTGGTCTTTCTGAAGTAAAAACAAAAAAGTAAAGATGTGCAGAAATGTCACTGAGGATCATCAGTTGTGTGAAACAAGGCGGTGTGGATACTTGATATAAAGTCCCCTGTTCCCATCACCCCCGGAGCTGAAATGCACTGAAACACTACACAGTGGAGGTGATGGCTGATACACACAAAATCCTCAGTGTGAGAATGCTGTCTGTGTGGACCGGGGTTCACGTTACCCTCTGTGGGGTCAGATTCCACATGCTCTTCACCAAATGCTCAACGTTTCAGTGCTGCTCAGCCATCTAAGGCTGCATGCTGTGACAAAGCTGAAGGGGATGTGCTGAAGGAATTTCTTCCTGATGAACACATTTTTGGGCTTGCTGGTATTTCAAAAAAAAAAAAAAAAAGACTATATCATTACGTAACTATATTTTCATTAGTATTCCACTCCAACATCATTGGTCGTTTGAAGATTTTGTTGACGGTTTCTATTGCCTGGCAAATGGTGACTTAATCAAGCAATAAGGGTGGAAACAAAAATGATTTTCAACTAATCTTGTGCCCAATGATGAGTAAAGGCAACGGCTTGGATGACGGCAAATGAGCCACTGCATTGAAAGCTCACAGGCTAATGACATGATTATTTGCTCATCAGGGTGATGCGAGTGTGTATGTGTGAGACTGCATGCATGCGTGGATGTGTAGCGTATGTTTGAATGTCTATATTGCACGCTGCTGATGGCTGTGATGGTGGCGCTTGATGGCAGTTACATCTCAGAATGATAATAAAAGCCGGGGCTGTTGTCACAAAACTCAGCCCCCAACATGCTGCTTTTCAGAGCTGCCTTTTTCTCTGAGAGCCAAGACATTTAAGTGTAGGGGGGAAGAGGAAAAAAAAGAAGGAAGAAGGACTTGGAGAAAGAGCTGGAGGGGAAAAAAAGTGAGGGGAGTTTGGAAGCCTGATTTTAAATGTTCTGCTAAGGCGGCGTTTACTATCCTCTCTGACCAGCCTACTGACAGCGGCAGTATCAAAACAAGAATTATACCCCCTTCCCCCACCCGGCAGAGATGAGGAAGCAGGATAGCAATGACTGCTTAAAATGACAAATGGAAAGCGATTGGGTTTACCACAAAACATCCTACAAATGATGCCGCTGAAAATCATTTCTGCGTTTCCTCTGGATTTTAGTTCACATCTTGTTAAACAATGTCAATACTCACCCGGCAATCTAAGCCTTTGTTTTACTGTGACCTGGCTCTCACTTATGGCAGCGTGAGACTACTTCAGATAACTGTTCTATTTTGCTTAACCTTCAATAAAATTTATATTTTCAAAAAATTGTGAAGCTACTTTTGTGAGTTGCGTACCTCTAACAAATGATAATGCCCTACGGGTCAACTAACCATTTTTACAAAGAAATCTTATAAAACCTTGTCTGAGGAATTTCATTTTGAAAATATTTTGAATATTATATTTGTTTTGTTTTTTTTTGTCTCTAGAGACTTATTTTAAATTAAAGCAATTCCAAGCTGAAAATGCCAGATCCCTGGGTGACATTCATTCAGCATTATTTAGGTATCTATATTCGCAAATATCGTTCTTAGTAGGAATCATTCTGATCTTTGCCTGTTTTTACATGAACATTTGAGAGAATTATAATGTCTCAGACACTTGAATCCCATTGTTTTAGGTGAATGTTTACAAGACATCTTACAAATAAATAAATATATTAAACTCAACAGATTTTATCATAGTAACACACCCAGATAATGTGGTTGAAGGTTCGCTAATTCCTGCATGTAAATGTTCAACTGGACAAAAACTGGGTGGGGCGTTGTATGACATGGCAAATGACTTTGTGACCCTGAATGAGGGAGGTCCATGTGCCTGATTGGTTGGACCTCCACCCATCCTCGTTTTACTCTAAAGTTACTCATTTCAAATGTAGTAAGGTGGCGATATCAAAAATGAAGATGGACCAACAGATTTGACCAGAATCATCGGCCGTGAAAGCGGAGCGTCATGGGTTAGAGTGAGCTAACTTGCGGTAACCGAACTAAGGTGGCCATGTTGCAGCCCACTTCCGTCCGGGCCTGCTCCTTCTGCCCATTTGCAACCTGATTCCCCTACAGTAAGACAAAAAAGAGACTTAAGAAGTGCTCTTCAGAAAACCCATGGGTGATATCATAGGCAATTTGTCAATTTCTTCTTACACAGTCTGTTGCCAGGCAAGATAGCATGAAAGTATGCCATCATTTTTGTAATATTGTAAATTTATCCCTTCAAACGGACAAATCCTGATGCAAAATTTTGCTGAAAGTGTGGTAGAAATTTTCACATGACATATTTTGTCATTCTGTGGGAATGAACACGGAGCGAATAATCAGGTTCTTCATACATGTGGTGCTGCAGCTTTTAGAAATGGGTGCACTACTCTTTGGTGTAGTAAGATGTCATTTGTATTACTGACATTTTTGTTAAAATAGAGTACACATGAATAGAGTGATGAAGTGGGCAACAATGTAGACTTTGGTTGACAGTGAAGCTCATGTACATAAGATCTGAGGTTGGAAAAAAATACTGAAAAAAATTCACAACTTTGAGAACTGTTCGTTTCTTCTACTGTAAGATCCTTCATTAACAGCTTAATGATCGGAAATATCTAAGTCCTCAATTAAAAAAAAAAAAAAAGACAGCTAAAAATTAACGGAAAAATAATAAACAACAAATTGTATGGCCAGTTGTACAGACGCCTGCGATCACTGGCAAGAAATCAAGGAAAATAGTTCATAGGAGAAATTCCTTTTCATGCCACATGGTCACACTCATAATTATCTGATTGTTGCAGACCATTAGGAATTTGATTTATTGTTCTTTGGCAGTCAGGATGGAGGTTTCTCACCCCCGCCTTGGAAGTGTGTGAAATGCAGAAGTCTGGAGGGCTGAGGAGAATATGGGGAAGCGAGAGCCATATGTCTGCGCTGTCAGAGAGCCACTTGTTAGAGGAAGTTTAGCCTTTCTGTGCCTCCAGCCACAACCTTAATTATTAACAACATGTCTCCCCTCTGAAGAGCTGTGTGAGGGCGGCTCACTGAAAAATACGCTTTGGAGTGTGGACCGGATGCTGAGTACCTTCTGAATGCTGACATATTCAATGAAGGTGGTGAAGGTTTTTTGGGACAAACCTTCGCAGACATTTTCTTCCTCAGCAACTGAATAGCACTTGTAAACACATAACAGAAAGATTCAGTTTTTCTTACATTAAAATCAGTCTTTATCAAATCTGTCTGTGCTCATATAAATGAAAACCTTGGGAGACTTACCTCCTTGATTTTTTTTTTTCCTCCTCATAAAGACATCAAAAGAACAGTGTTGATTAGCTGTTGTGTTCATCTGTGACAGGAAGTTCTGATTTACTGAGAGATACTCTGGATTTTTAGCAGTTTATTAAATCGTAATCTGCTGATTCACAATCAACAAAATCGTGGGCTCAATAATTCCGTTTTTCCTATTTTATGATTTGACAGGAATTCATCTCACCTCTTTAATTAAAGCTAAAATATGTGAGTAACTTATATTTTAGCACTGAGACACACTACAAAAAGATACTGACTGACAGATCTCAGGGTGACTTAACTGAGCTACTTTAATTGGACAAATGGAGTTGGTTGTGACTGAAAAAGAATTTGCATCTGCAGTGAGCGAGGTACCAGAGGTGTTCAAAGACGAGAAATCAGTGACTCAAAATCCCATCTTAAGGCGCAAAGTAGAATTTCATAAGCATTCATCCCAGTTCTAGCTGATGAAGTTCAGTAGTTCATATGAGGTTCTGATGAAGTTCATATGAAGTTCAGTGTTGGTTCTCAAAGAGGTCATGGTTGTCGATCAAAGACTCATGGATCTTCCTCCACAGGTTAAGTTTAGGTTCCCCTGTACTCTCCACAAAACATGGTGGTGCCGGTTTATATGTAGCGATCTATTGATCTGTTTTGAAACTGAAAAAGTAGAAGTAGGGGGAAAGCCGTAGACGACAATACCAATGGACCAATCCCATTTGTTGCAGTCCACGGACCACACCAAAGATCTATAAGGTTTATCAGATGTTGAGGTGCTTACAGTGGGGTGGTGCACGCCAGGCTCCCTAGATATGGTGGGCATATATTGTTGGCTCAGAGGAATAGATCACCTATCATTAGAAGGAATTGTATTATCACTATGCCTTGTTTATGAATGTGGGAAGATAGAAACATGTCTTGTGAAGTGGGATAGCACACGTATCATAGTACAGTATCTGCTGTAATGGGATCCATCAGGGTAAAGAAACTACTGAGGTTGAAAAGCAAGGCTGAGGATTTAACAGTTGATCTAGATTCCAGCTCTGAGCTCTGGTCGTTGATAGAATGATATCCTGAATGCATATGACTGAAATGTTCTTGGCTCGTTCTTAGGGATGTGGTGAGGACCCCAGTGAAGTCACTGCTCTTTTGGATCAAAAGGAACAAGCTGACATGGTTCGGACATCTGGTTATGATGCCTTCCAGATGGTTTCCAGCTGAGGGTCGCACCAGGAGGAGGCCTCAGACAAGACCAAGAGATCTAATGTCCGGAAATACTTCAAAAGAGCTAGAGGGTGTTCTTGTGGACACACAACAATGGACTATAATACCTGGAGGGATTTGTGTGTATTGATGCCAGTCAACTCAAGGTACTCAAGTACTCAAGACTATAAACTACTGCCACGTGGTCTGCTGAAGGTCCATTTGCTCTTAAAAAAAGCATTGTTCTTGTGGAAAAATGCCTTTGAAAATGACGTCAATCCATCTCCTCCACCTGTTTTCTGTTCAGGGTTGCAGGAGTGCTGAAGTTTATCGCAACAATTTGAGTGGAAGTAAGCACTCTGGTCAAAATGATCACTGCAAACACGATGGTCTGTAAGTCAAGGTTGTGGACTAGAGTATTTTCATCCATTTAAAGAATATATACACAATGTCCTCACATGAGGGATGTTTGCAATAGATTCATGCTGGATGTAATGGTCTTGGTAGTTTGATTTTGGGTTGTATTTGCCTGTTTCTGTGTTCTCCTGTTTTAAGTTTAAGAGTATGTTCCAGATGGGATACTTTCATGAGTGCACTTAAATGCAGTATACTGTGTGCACAGTAGGGGTGGGCAAAAATATCGATATGGCAATATATCGCGACACTTTTCCAGCCGATTCAATATCGATATTCAAAATTTGAATATCGATTTTTTTTAATTTTTTTTTTTTTATTTATTTTTTTTATCCCCAATCTTTTTCCCATTATATCACCCAGTGCTCCTACCTAAGTGACAGTCCTGGGCATTGCCACTCTCTACCAACCCTGGGAGGGCCCTGCACTGAGCTCAGGTTTTAAAGCAACCTCATACTAAATTTAATGTTAATTTCATATCATGTAAATAATATGAAAAACATATACAAATATGTTGTAACTTTAGCTTGTATAGTTATAATAAAACATTGTTTTGAATCAGTTTGTCCCATGAATTGTCACTATAATCTGATGAACGTGCAACTCGGATTTTAAGATCCATCACTATCATCTGATGTACATATATACAACTTGGATTTTAAGATGTGTAATGCATTTTTTAATTTTTCGGTGAACTATGTAGAATATAATAATCGGGATATCGCATAATCGGGATATCGCAATGTGTATCGTATCGTGGCTCAAGTATTGTGATGCGTATCGTATCGTGAGGTCCTTCCCAATACCCACCCCTAGTGCACAGTGTACTTTCATGCACAGTGTTATAATGAGTGCTGTCCCAAGGTCCTAAAGTGGCGTTGTGCTTTGACTGGAAGACGACATTGACTGCGTGCATGAAGTCTACAATGCTCTACACTCAATTGTCTTACAGTTTCAAGTGCACAATCCAGGTACTTGCAATGTACTGGCAGCAAAGATGTACTTGTGAATGTGAACACACTTGTAGAGTCAAGTTAGTAAGTGGCTATAGAGGCACAAGTATTGGATTTGGAACTCAACCTTACCGTTTGATTACTTGTGCTGTTTTGGACATACATGTAGTTATTTTTTTCTTCCCTTCATTTCGGCTTCTTGTTTGACTTCGTCTGTTGGTTCTTTGGCCTGATTGCTTACATCTACGCTGTTTTGCTGTCTTTCTGCCTGTGATTCAGCCCATTGTTCTCTTTTTTGTAGCCTGCCAGTTCAGTTTTTGGTTATCGTGCTTTGAGCAGCACTTTTTGTTAAATAAAAGTCTTTATTCCTGGTCTTGTACATTTAGGTCCTCAATCCCTAGAACATTACTGTGAATATTTAACCAATATTTGAGATTTCTTTTTTCCCAACGCTGTAATTCCTGAATAATCAGCTGCAAATGTTAATTACTTTAATTATTAATAACAATAATGAGACGGTTTGATAATAAACAAATCTGATTACATTTCCCCTCAACATTTGAACCAAAATTAGATCAATGTTTTGCTTCCTGCCAGTGGTTATTCATCACCAATAGGACATCCAACATGTATAAGGAAAGTTTTAATCTTAAACAATGTGCCATTTTTTCTACATGGATGTTCGTAACAACAGGAAACGTTTTTTCTACTTTTCAGAAGCATCCACAAATACAGCTCTGTGGCCATCTATCTGAACGCTTGAGCAGACATTGCTCACAACCCAGTAGCATCTCTATTATCGTAAATGGTAACCCTTGGTAATGGTAAGAATATTTAATCTGGAAATTAAAAACAAAACAAACTGTATGTTTAAGTGAATTCTGACTGGATAGAGTCAGAATATATATAATGAGTTAGTTGCAGTGTAATGTTTTACAAATGCCGTAAATTTTGGAAAGAGCTAGCAGGAATGACGCTAAAATCACATGGAGCTGGTGGTTGATTGTACCATTAACAAAAACTTGACTGATGCATTAATATTAGTGCTGACAAGCGATTAAAAAAATTCTGCGATTAATTAAGATCTGTAATTAATGAATCTAATTAATTGCTTTTTTAATCTCATCTAAAAATTGCTGTGAAAAGCCCTCAACTTAAGGTGTTTCCTTTTGAATTCATTACATTATTGTGGCAGATCAAAAGATTGTTATACCAACAAAAAAAGTGGCTTTATAAAGTCATTTATTTATTTAACAGACTTGAACAGATGCAGTGCTAGCCATTTACATCCACTTGGCAAGAACATTCACCAGCCTCTCTGTCGCAGACGTGCCCATGTGTGGAGTTCTCTCCTCGAGTTTAGTTTGGAGAAGATCGTTGCTGTGGGTCGATAAGTCGCTAACATCGTTGCTGCTAACGTTAGCTGTGGCGGTGATCGTGACCGGGTGCTTTGCGTTTAAGTGGCTAAACTTGAGCTGCTTTGGTGGTAAGCAAAGTGTTTTCCACAAAGAACACATCACTCTACCTTTATCAATGGTGCCGTCGGGGCGTTTTTGAAATGTAAATTCCCCTTTCACTGAACCGACAACTTTCACAAGCTGCTCCATTTTCGCTTCTCCGCTACTCACCGTTCCTCCCTGTGCCTGTCCAGCTACAATGTGAGCCTACCAGTGTTGCTAAACAAGCCCAAACATAGGGACAGCCAATCAATGTCCACTTCAAGGTGTGACTGAGTATTTGTTTTCCACTCCTAACAACTCAAGCACAAACATAGATTTCAAAATAAAGGCAACTCGCAAATAGAAAAAGTAAAGTTAGAGATTAAAAAATAAATTAAACGCTAAATATTCCTGTAATTAATTAATCACAATTAACGCGCTACTTTGACACCCCTAATTAATATATGATAAAACAGCTGAAAAGCTCCATAAAAGACAATCTACAAAAATTGATTAATACATTGAATTACTTCGGAAAATTTTCCAAGTGACGATGATCATTGATCATCGTCTCAAAAGTATCAGTGGTCTAAATAGCTAGACATATTGCTATGCACAACTCCAGATGGGACAACAGCTGGTCGGCGAGTCCCACGGCTCTTGTTAGCAGTTTGAATGTGGAATTGGGAACGGAAGAGAGCGGTGACAGGACCTGAGGATGAAGAAGAGGCTGAAAAATCCTGTTTGGTACTAAAAAGTCAGATTGGTGGCTCGTGTTTTTTTAAAACATCTTCACAACCGTTCCCCCACTGTGTTGCAAACTGACAGATAAACAGGTTTTGTGTCTGAAAGCAGTATTTATGAGACTAAACTGTAATTTTTCATATTTCTCCTGCTCACCTGGAAAAACTTCCACACATACACACTGCATGTGTCGGAAAAATGCGCAAATACACACATACAGACACACACACACACACACACACACACACACACACACACACACACACACACACACACACCAAACCCAACGCCGTGGAACAGCCATCAGTCAAAGTGTTTTGGCGCTGCAGGTCTGGGGCATTTACATAGATAGATGATGGAGAGATTATGGGGCACAGGGGTTATTAATCACACAGCTGAGAAGGAGATGAGGGACTGCTTGGTGTCACTCTTCTCTCCAGGGACGGCTCTTTACCCTGGATATCTCTTTTGTCCCATCTCCCATGTTCTCTTTGGCGCCTAGCAAAACAACAATGAATTTCTTGGCACAATGTGTTGCTGCAGGGTAAATGGAAAATGGAGATGAGTGCTTTTTTAAGGTTGCGTGTACGTATCCTTCAGTGTTTATCTTACCACAAGCAGAGGGAAGGATTTTGGTTGTCCAGCTGGGAATGGGATTCTGTTCTGTTCCGTTCTCCTTAACTCTGACTTAGTTTTCTGAAATAATACAGGTTGCCATTGGATTGTTAATAGGCTGAATGTTATGTTTATCCGAGAGGAGGGCAAAAATAAATAGTTTAATCTTAAATCGGACAAAGAAAGCAAAAAAGCTAAGTGACAAAGACGTGCAACTCAGAGGGTCCCCCCCACAGACGCTGTGGTTAACATTGTCCAAGGTTGACTCTTCTTACAGAAATTCAAGCATCTCGTATGCTATTACTGTCTCGGGTCTCCTCGTCACCTCTACCTTGATGTCCACTTTAGCTCAGTGAGGTAGTGCCATTTTTACTGATATGTCACAATAGCCGTAAAGCTATATAAGGTTGCCACAAGATACGACCAGAACAGAAGTGTAAATTTGCTGTGGGTGTTTTTGCTGATACTCAATATGGGGGACGATGAGAGCTAGATTACCAAAAAATAATCAAGATTAGCTTTAAATTACATTGAAACTGATATTTCAACAATGAAAAGAGTTCCTGGTGTTACTTTAACAATCCTTATTAGTTTAACACATAGTCGTTACAACAGGACACCAACACAACGAAAGAGTAGTCAACAGCTCAGATTGGTGCTGCAACATGATGACACGTGAATGTGCTTTTTGAAAGAACCACTGCAGAGTGGATCCTGAATCATGTTCAAGTCTTGAGTTCAGATCCTCCTAAGATGCAAAATGAGAAGAGATTTTGCCAAAATGGTCAATTATATCATTTATATACAGCATACATTAAAATATTTTATGGTACTGCAGTTTACCAAGAAGAGACAAGGAGATTCATCGATTAACTGACGTTACATCAGCGAATTGTCATACAATTAAAACAGTTTTAAGTGCTTTCAGTTATGTGTCGAAAAAAAGAAAAACATTGAACTCATTATAAACTGAAGAACCTGTGGCTTTTATGTGAACACCCTTGCTCCTTGAATTGCCACCTTATCTTGGAGGGTTATGTGTTCTTGAATGATCCCAGGAAAGATGTTGCACATAATGCCCCCTGGTAGGGTTGAGGTTGATTTGTATGGAAAATAAAATCTATATAAATATCAATGAAAAAAAAAAATCAGAGCTGGATGTTCCTCATCTGGACGAGGGTTACCTGGAGCCCACTGTAGACGTCGTCAGCTAGTGGCTGGACCTTTGCCCATCCCAAACAAGCTGCTTAAGTTCATCCTTCTGTGGCCTCAGCACCTGCAGGATGGTTCCTACAAGATAGGTGCAATGTGTTTTGGGCAGGAGCTGAAGTCAGGGGCCTTGGCAGGTCGGCCCTTAGCAGCTGAAACTAACTCTTGCGATATGACGGTGAGAAGTTCAGTCATCTAGGAGGGACTCGAAGTAGTGCTGCTTAGGACGCCTCCTGGTCACATTCTCCCTGGGGAGGGCCCAAATGCAAACCCAGAACACACTGTTGAGATGATATTGCGTGTCTGGCTCTGGGAACATTTGGGTGTTTTTTAGGGGTGTAACAATATATCGTGCCACGAAATTTTGCGATACAAAAACGTCACAATACGTGTCGTGGAGGTGACAAAGTGTATCGCGATATTGGGTTATTAATATTAATCTATTATGTTGACTAGAAACGCGCATCCGACCGCGACCGCGGCCGCGACCGCATCTCGACCCGCGGACCAAAATCTTACTCCGCTCAGAAGAAACTACTCCCATGTTGTGGTCCCGTTTTGAGCTCTGAACTTTTACTAATGTAAGGCTGGTGTAGAGTTAAGCCATACCTTATTAAATTAAACCTTTTTCGGGTCGTGAGTAGGATAAACACGCGGGCAACTTCTGCTGAGCTCCAGTGTACTTTAATGTCCCTCAACAGTGTAGGATTTTAGAACATCAACACAGCACTTAGTGTTGTATCACTCCGCCCAATCTAAAACATATTAACAACTACAGATAAACTGACTAGTGTCATTATAGTCCCTGATTTACATCAGAATATAAAGAATATATTTATAAAATAATGAACCTTGAATTACCAAAATAACCTTCTTAACAAAAATAAATCTCCTCTTACACTTATAAGCATGAATCAATGTTTTTTATGATGTAAAATTGTATGTATTTATTTACTTTTATTTATTTATTTAATTTTAGTTGTTAAATTAGAAAGAAAAAAGTCAAATCATACATGAGAGAAACTATTCAGTTTGTGGCAAAATATTTTTACTTGTATGAAACTGAAGATGCATAATGCAAACCTGACATTTACTTTTAGTTCAGTTTGTGGAAAATGGTTGGCCTGGCTTTCTCTTTAAAACTCAAACAGTTATAAAGCATTACAAACTGGAACAATAGGGCAAACGTACAGTATTGTTTTGTATTTTGTGTCTTTCAAATAAAAATTTTTCCAGTCATATGTTCCTCATTCAAGGTTGTTAAAAAAATACTGCTATAGTATCGTATCGTATCGTTATCATGACCTCAATATCGTGTATCGTACCGTATCATGAGATTAGTGTATCGTTACACCCCTAGTGTTTTTCCAAAGGCGCCGGAGGAGGTGGTTGGAGGGAAGGAGATCTGGGCCCCTTTAGACCACTGTAGTTGTTCAATAAATTTCAATAAAGGAAAAAAAAAGGAATCTTGCAACAAACTACCTTTGTTGTATACGGTTATATTTTTCAATTCTAGGTTTGCTTTCTTTCCTAAAGGGGAGACCTTGGGAATTACCTGCACTGCCCACTGGTACTCATGCAATAAAAACATTTACAACGCAGTTGGTTGTGTACGCGTATAAAAAGGAAGATGATGGATGGATGGATGGATGGATGGATGGATGGATGGATGGATGGATGGATGGATGGATGGATGGATGGATGGATGGATGGATGGATGGATGGATGGATGGATTAATCTGAACAGGTTGAAACAATTGTGCGTACAAATTATATCTTAAAAAGCTATATAGAAGTATTTAACCAGTTGTATAGTAATACACATACAATTTTCCTGAGCTAGTGTAGAAGTTGTAAATCCACACACTTATTTGAAAATGTCTATAAAATAAATACATATTAAAAAAGGAAATAAAAAAATGTCATAGCATCTAACTAAAGCAACACTGCAGCAACTCAAATGATTTCAGATGAACATATCAAGGTATCATTTTATGTTTCCTTTTTTAAAGTGTTTTATTGCATCAATGTATGTCATCTCGATGTGCCAACAGTCCTGTTTTTAAATTGTTAAGTACAAATATATGTGCCAGGGTACTACTTTAGTATTTACTGCATACTGTTAATATTTTTTCTATATTTTCTATATTCCAAATTTGGATAAAAGTATTGTCCAATCTTCTTTTTGGAGATGCTGTCGTTGTTTTACACTTGATATCATGACAAAGCAGGATTACTTTCAGTGCGCTTGATTACCTCGCTAAGACAACTAACTATTCTCAATATATCAATACTTCTGTAAAAATGTCAACATTCCTGCAGCTGAACATTTTATTGCAGCCAGCATTCTGCATGTGGTATGAATTTTGAATAGTGAGTGGTTTGAAACGGAAACTGTGAGACTGGTGGATGTGATGACGGTGTAATCTACAGCGACAGGTGAAGTACTCTGTTACTCTTGGCTGTTAGCTTTGGTAAATGTAGCCGCCATCCTCTGACCCCAATGGGATATGACATTTGGATCCTCCGTGTCTTTTTCCCTCACCGCCTCATCTTGTAGTCTCAGCTCTCGGCCCGTTCACCAACAATGCTCGTGGTGTTTGCGTGATCAGAGGTGGCAGCCATGAGTTGTTGATGTTTTTTTGTTTTCACAAAAGGGTCCACTGGATCACTTGATCAGACTTACTGGGTGGATGTATGAGTGAAGCGGTGCTGCAGCTGATTGATGGATGAACAGATGATGAATGGGGGCTGATGCAGGGATGACAGGTTAGTAGATAGATTCAAAGATGACTGATTCACGGTAGATAAGTGAATGAAGGCCTCTTCAAAGATGAAGCGGGTTCTTAATTTCTTTTTATCCTGATGACATTTTTGTTCCTTGGTTTTGATGAGCTTTTAAAGATCATCCATGCAACACGTTTGAACTATGACGGTTTAATTTTTGTTGTTAATTATCAATGAAGGCATTTGGGTCATTTGGTTACAGTGAAGGATAAATGAATAGGGTTTGTTGCAGAAACATGGAAGTAGTGCATAATTCATAGCCATAAAACGTCTTTAATACAGAATTAAAAGATGAAAAAACAGAATATTCAGCCAGAGTTGTTTCTTTATCTCTTGAAAAAGCTGCAGAGAAAATGTGAAACTACGGGGATGTGGTCATGGATTTAAGGAATTTTGTCTTGCCTTAGATTATAATCACTTCAATTTCTTTTTACTGTATGCGCTAGACGGTTGCACTGTGTTTATACGAAAATATGAGGCAGGATCAAAATGTATGTGTTAAAGTAATGTTTGCAAGAGGTCTGGGCCGACGTTTGGATTTATAGTTGCATATGCAGCCTTGATTGGCTGGCACCTGCACTGCCTCTTTAAAAGTTGTTGGGGTTTTTTTCTGTAGTTTTTTTTCAGCAATCTGTGGCAATCAATGCTAATGAAGTGAAGTGATGGAACCACAAGTCAGTTCAGCAAAGCACCCTATTTGAGGTGAAAAAGAACAGACCGTTGCAGCCAGAAAGTCAAGAACTACATGCTCATACTGCACGTGGGTTGTACGAGATTAGAGCGTGATAATTCAACACAGTTTTACTGCATTTTTATCAAACTGACAAGAAACATCAGCTATCGTTTCATGTCCTCTAACATGTCTTTCTGTATCGTGTATGTCTTAAAATACTTACAAATGACGCAGTTATATAAATGCATTCCCAGAAGTTTTAGTGGTTGAAATGGAGCTGAACATATCAACATAAGCCAGTAGCCAGAATGTCCTACTCTCGGTTAGCTTTGGGCGTTGCATAAGTGCATAAAACTACTACTGTCATATAGCAGACACTTTTATCGAAAGCGACTTACACCTGAGACACAGACACCATTAATTAGGGTTAAGGCTTTGCTCAGGGGCCCAAGGTGGTTCATCTTGGTTGCCATTCCGGGGCTTGAACCTGGATCCAGACCCAAGCCCACCTCTGAAGCCACTAGACTACCACCCCCGCTCGGGGTGGTAACTACAAAACCAATCAAAAAGAAAGGCAAGAATAGATGTATTGTTAAATACCTATATTTCAAAAATGTCTCATTAAAACACAAAATAATTTTGGTTTTTGTACCTTTTTGGCCGTGGATATGGTGAGAGGGAAATGACAAATAGTAGCTGTTTTAATTTGAAGAACCATAAAGACAGGCAGCAGACTGTTTTTGGACATAATGATGGAGAGGCACAAAAATAATGGAAGAGCAGGATGAGATCCCAGAAAATGTAAAAAAAAGTCCATCATGGGGCCACATAAAGACAAACAACCACACACACTTGCATTTACTCCAGTGGGTAATTAAAAATCATCAAATAAGTAAAAACACATCTGGAGTGTGGGAGGAAGTCGATGTACTCGGAGAAAACTCATGCACGTGCGAGGAAAACATGCAAACTTCAGAGTGACCCCTGCTGAGAGTCAAACTGGGAACCTTCTTGATGTGAGACCACAATGCTAACCAGGAAGAAATGATGCTGCTCAATCAGTCGTCAACTCACAATTTTTCTTCTTATTTTTCTTCTCCACCTTTTTAGCACTGTACATTATTATTGCAATATCGAATTATAAAGTTAAATTAAAGCTGCAAGCAGCAATGAACGGGCCCTCGCACCCATGGCCCCCCCATAAGCATATCAGAAATGACACCACCCACGACTCTCTATGTCAAACCATTCAAAAGTTATGGCAGAAAATAGGAACTATGAAATCTCGACCAATCAGAAGAAGGGGCGGGGCTAATTTGCACCAATTATGGTAGAGTACTCAAAACCGAGTCAGATGACACCACCCACGACTCTATGTCAAACCATTCAAAAGTTATTAGAGAAAATCGGAAGTATTACATATCAACCAATCAGAAGAAGGGGCGGGGCTAATTCATGCCATAGAAGGTCAAGTACTCAAAACCGAGTCCGATGACACCACCCACGAGTCTTTATGTCAAACTATTCAAAAGTTATGGCAGAGAAACGTTTTCTAGGGGGCGCTGTTGAGCCATTTTGCCACGTCCATTAATGCAAACCATGAAATATCAAATTTATCGCCAGGCCTGGCTTGCGTGCAAAATTTGGTGACTTTTGGGGAACTATCAAATATGAACCAATCAGATGAAGGGGGGGCGCGCTTTTTGGCGTCTAGCGTCGCTTTTGAAAGAGAAAAGTAATGCACGTCGTCGCAGGATGGAGACGCACATTTTGATGTATAACACACCTTGGTGAACGTTACGGTTCGGGCCGTATTAACTGCCAAAGGAATGGCATAAATTGTGCCAAAATTACGCGATTAATTCAAAATGTTCAAAATGGCCGACTTCCTGTTGGGTTTCGGCCATGGCGCCAAGAGACTTTTCTTTAAGTTGCGACATGATACAGGTGTGTACCGATTTTCGTGCATGTACGTCAAACCGTATTGTGGGGCTTGAGGCACAAAGTTTTCTATGGGGCGCTGTTGAGCCATTTTGCCACGCCCATTAATGCAAACCATTAAATATCAAATTCTTCGCCATGCCTGGCTTACGTGCAAAATTTGGTGACCTTTGGGGCACGTTTAGGGGGGCAAAAAGGCCCTCCTTTCGTCAGAAGAAAGAAAGAAAGAAAGAAAGAAAGAAAGAAAGAAAGAAAGAAAGAAAGAAAGAAAGAAAGAAAGAAAGAAAGAAAGAAAGAAAGAAAGAAAGAAAGAAAGAAAGAAAGAATAAAAATTCCTACAGATACAATAGGGCCTTCGCACTGTAAAATGAAGCTCTACTGGAAAGTAGTGACTGGAAAAACATTCACAATGAACTTCCTGTAGAGTAAAACACAGCTGTCTCCAGCAGAGCCACAGTCTCCTCTGACGCGTGCTTGGTTTAAAGATGCTTCCTGTGCAAATTATTTGCAGTTTGGTGGTTCATGCTTGAGATTGATTGGTTCCAACATCCACGCAAACTCTGCATTAACTTTTCTTTCCCAATATGAATTGCCAAGCCGTCTGTGATTTCTTTCCAGCAGTGTCTTGTCTTGTCAAAAAGGGATGATGTCAGAAAAATGAGGCAGCTAAAGAGATAAACATTGTTTCACTCCTTGCTTTTCTTACAAATGGTAAGAGTAGTCTACTCAGCATTACATACTGCAAAACCAAACCATTTCAACATTTCTGAGGTAACGTAACCACCTTTCCTTGGTATCTTCTTGGCCATTGTCTGCCACTTCTCAAACTTGTTGCTCAGTGTCACAACTTTAATGGAATCAGATTTGTGTAAACATGATCAAACAGAACTGATCTTATACAAACAATGATTTATGAAACCCATTGTGCCACTGTATTGGGTATTTATTTTACTGACATTGTGACATTCTCCCTAACCAAACCTTTGCTCTGACTGACTTATTTTTATTTTTCTATTTTTCTATTTGAGCTGCCTGACTTCCAGTCTGCAGTTTTAGCATTTTCTTACCCTTCCTTTGTCGATCCCATTGGGTGGTGAGTTTCTGAGTGACAGATTTGTGCCCTGGATGGATGCGTGGGAATACTCTGAATTGCTGAATTACCAAAACAGTCCGTTTCATCACAATCACCTCATACCCAGTGTCAAGCACGGCATTGGAGGAGTGATGATTTGGGACTGTTTGTGTAGGACTTTGTGGTGGTGTTATGCTGTGATATACTTGAAATATCAGGCTATAGAATGTTGTTTAAATATATTAAAGGGTGATTGACATTCCCAGTACCTCTTGAAACAAATAAATGCAGTTTAAGTGCTGCATGAGTTCACTCAGCCAGATAAGTGATAAAGGTGAATGCTCCCTGATCAAAACAAAAGACTGATCCGAAGTATACCAGTAAATCTACATCAGAAAGGCTGAGAAACTGGAGAAATAAGGTTTTGGAAGACCTCAGCGCGACTGAAATGCTGTGCTGGGATCTTATGAGATCTGTGCATAAACAAATGCACACATTCAATGAACTGAAGTAGTGTTGTAAAGAAATACTCCAATGTGATGCGAGAAACCGATAAAGTCATAGTTATCGCTTGCCTAATTCCTCAGCGATTACTCAGAGACTGCCAGACTGCGACAGGTGTTGAAATGATGTGGAGAAATGTCACCTGCCGCCAAGAAACCGACAACCCTAATCAATCCATTAATTTAGCTGTCAATCAATAGTCTTGCACCTCTCTTTTTCTGTTTCAGATTCTTTTCCAGGACTGCGTGTGAAAAGGACATTCAGGAGGACCCTAAAAGCAACCTCCTCCACATTCATCAATTAGCGCACTACGGGGAAGGTTGTGTCTGTCAGGAGGAGCAGATGGCGTGAGTGCGTCTGTCTGTGTGTGTGAGTAGGAGAGCGTGAAGGTGTTTGTCAGAAACAGAGAAAGGTGACGACACAGCCACAGACAGAACTGTATGAGATAGAGACGTACAGATGTGTGAGGGAGATACGTACAGGTGTGCTACGCAAGGAGAAGATTTAGAAAGGGCTGGTGCGCGTCCCGCTGTCTTTGCCGTGTCTCGGTGATGGCTGCAGGATAACTAATCAATCTATACCTGCCTTGCAGGAAGGGAGAGAAAAACAGTCAGACAAGATTAGTGGAGAGGGAGATCATCTCCGCTCGGTGCATCGTGGCTTCTCTGCAGCTCCTGTTAAGTCTGTGTCCTTTACATATCGCCCACATGCTCTGGTTGAATAAGAACTGACTGACCTGAGGGGGTAAAAAAAAACAATCGAAGTCGGCTTTTATTGCAGCTGTACCCATGACTTACAATATCACAAAAGATCTGGACCTCAGTCAGGATTCTAGAACGCAAACAGTATATTTTCCAAGTTGAGTAAAATAAATGTGACAAAGCTTGTCGCGTGACCTCATCGTTAAATGAAAAAAATATATTTAGTAAAAAGAAACAATGCACAGTTTTTATGCAACAAGGTTTTCAGAGAGCTCCAACTAAACAGCCCCAGAATCCAATTATCTTCGCCCAAACTTTTACAACTTTATAAATCCACTTTTCTCCAAAATGTTGCTCGTGCAAATCTTGCAGCTTCCTTCAGTAAAGGGGATTTTTCTTCTCTTCTCCCTCCTGCTCTTAACTGTGTACCAGCGGTTCTAGGGGCTGTCATATTGCATCAGCGCTCTGCTGATTACTTCCACCTTGTCTCCCTCGTCAGGAAATGATTCTGACACGCACTCACACCCAGCTTTCTCCGCATCAATATGCGTGCGATGGAAAAACTGCAGACAGTAAATAAATAATGAAATAGGAGCTAGGGAGGAGGACGATGGGCTGGGGCTCTGTGTGGCAATCTCTCGCCGTTTCTTTCTCTGTCCTCCGTATCTGTGAGAGACTCAGTGTGGGAAAGTGGAATGTGAAACCGTTTGTAATTGCGTGCAGTCTCACAACCTGTACACGCTTAAAAATAGGAATCAAAATTTGGATTATATGAGCAAAAACGATTTAATTCCTTAAAAAGGGTTGGCAGAATGACATAAATCATTTTAGGGTGACAGTTAGCTTGAAACTGACACATAAATTGAATTCATTTGGTTTTTGACGCTTTAAATAGAGGACATTTACTCCAAATCATTGAGCTCCTTCTTTTCTTTCATTTTTTTCAAACAAATTTCAAATGAAATGAACAAATGACAGGTATTTATTTTTTATTTATTTATTACAGTTTATTAGCTCATCTTCAGAATAGGATATGCAAATCTCCTCTCTACTTAGTAGCAATAGTGCAGTTATGGACAATTTTCAGTCTCAAAAGAGGTTATCGCGGAGACTCGAGCCAAGGGTTTAATTCTCTAGATAGCATTTGTTAACTCTTCATACTCTGTAATCTCTTCCTGTTATTGATGTTGTGTTATTGTCACACCGCTAATGTTTTTCATTTGCTAAGAGTTTTGGTTACACGTGGGAACTGTATGCAAACATAGATCATATTAGGACTGGACAAACCTCCTCTGACATCACAAATGGACTGCAAAAACTAATTTCTACAAAAGAAAGGGGAAAAAAAGATGCATTTAAAATACATTTAGAAGAATATTTTAGACCTCTAGTCAATAAAATGTTTTCTTACCCCATTGGCAAAGGCATTTGTGCTTGAAATAAGAACATTTTGACTAGATTTATGGTATATAAGCCTATAAGTTAGGCTCGTACTAGCTGGATCACCCCCACCTTCCTTCACATCGGGCAAGTTATGATTTGGGATAGCTCATGATAATTTATGATGCTAACTAATGTTGCCTTACATTAATTCTGATCAAATCTGTCAATCCGTCCTCATTTCTGATGCTGCCACTGAAATGAGATTGTAATGAGTGATGTTGGAGTTAGGCAGAACTCTGACTGAGTGGGACCCTAGACGAGCTTATGCCGGATGACAGCAGCCTGGGAATCCCTGGGGCTTAGTCACAGCTGGACCTTCTGTTTCAAGTGTTGTTTTGGTGGCGACATCAGAAACGATTGCTCTATCAGCTTGATGAAGGTCCGACTGGGGACCAGGAGGTGGAGGTTATGTTGCAAGCCTCCTATTTTAAATGTTGCTTCAGACGCAATATTAAAAATGATGCAGTCTTGCAATCCGTGTGGCTTTGTCACAGCTGTGTTTTAGTGACAGGCCAGAGAATCTCAGTCAATCTGACAGGATAGCCTACCTGGAGGAGCCAGGTAGACGCCAATCCTTTAGCCAACACACGATTAGCACAGGCTGCTTGCTGCTTAGCTAAGATTCTTCCTCAGACCCTTTCAGAACAACAAACAGTTTCGGTGGTCTGCTGGTAAAACTAACAGCACAGCAAAAGATATTCTTTTTAAAATATGTATTGTTACGTTATTTACCTGTCAGGACTTTATTCACAGCTCAGAAGCCAAGACAGTGCTAAGAACTAAATAGCTAAAGTGAAGACAGCTAGTCAGCTAGTCATAGATATTTTAAAAAAGAGGGTCAATGGAGTATTTAAATCAGCCATCCAAGAGGCAAATCCATTAATTCCCTCTGAAACCTTTGAAATCTCTGCTGTATTTGCAAAATCCTGCTTGTGGTGTTTGTATTAGTGTCATTTGCCTCGGTGCATTTGATTTTCGGTGCAGATCGCAGGCATACGCTGTGCTAGCACCAAATGCTAGTTTGCACAATATGAACAACTAGTAGGCTTTTTAAAAGACGTATTTCTATTTAAGAGGGCATAACATTTGCAGAAGTCATATTGCTGTTGAAAGTGTAACTACTTTTGAGTGTGGTTTTTGGAGACGCCGCTGCTTCTTTCCTGAACATCCTGGCTCGCCAGGCCAACTTTTACCTCCAGAGCTGGGGTTGTCCGCTAACCGCTGTAACGCAGTGACAAGTGGAACTTTTATTGTCTTAGGATGTGTCTGTGTGACAGTTACACTGACTTCAAAGTCAGGTTATGTTGCATTTTATACTTTGGGGTATTTATATTGGTTGTGTATTTGTGTGTGTCTGGATTTGATGTAAGATAAAAGAAAAAAATAATTTGTACCAATCTGTTGTCGGATGATTTCTTAAATCTGTACACTGTTTTTATCTTTTAGTACAGTAATTTGGCCCTCACAGTCCGCAGACTTGCAGAGATGTTAGTTGATTTAGAAACTGGGATTCTAAATCGAGAACGGGAATGAGTGTTGTAATCTCAGTTTGTGGACTGACAGGAGGTTCATGCTGCATCCTGTGAATACGTAACCCTGTGTAAGGTATAATAGGCATGTAAACTGGATGGAAGGGTTTTCCATAGATCTTATAATGTAAAGAAAAAGAAACATTTGAAACATATCCCAATTAAATTTTGATTTCACGGGTTAACTCCTTACACATTTTAAGAAACTACACTTCTGTTTTAGGTTTGACCTACTCTGTTTACCAAAGTTTGTGATGCACACCATTTGTGTTTGGTATGAAGGGATTAAGTCTGAGGTTTTGGTTCTTCCTCCAAATAATGGTGTAATCTCTCTAAACAATTAGCCTTTTTCTGCTGCTGTGATTGTCAGACTGATTATGTTCCTTACCCATTGAACCAATGTTGTAGAAAAATCGCAGCACTCAAACCTCCCAGCCATTAACTGACGTGTAATGAACCTTACAGAAGTGAGCTTGAAACCTGACTGAAACTATGAAGCCTCATTCCTGCCTGAGTGACTCTTTAAATCTAAACTTTTTTTTACTAGTTTTAATATCTGTGAAGCTTGTGATTATTGGAGCTGTGTGTGTGTGAGATGGCTTATTTAGTTGTTCTTTAGTTGCTTCTTAAGTCTGGACCGCCTCTTGTTTTATGTTAAGATCTAGTAAAAATGTAAGCTCTAGTAAAAATGATCTAATCATTCTAAAATTAGGCAATTACAACCTCAGAAAAAAGCATTAAGTAACCTGTATTACCAGATCATTATTCATTCAGAAACATAAAACCAAAAAGGAAAAAATCATGTGGGCAATATTGTGTACCCCCTTACTGTTTCCATACGATTTATGAGTCGATGTTGCAGCCTGACACTTCTAATCAGCAGCCTTTAACCCCTTGATGGCTCATATATCAAATAATAAACAGACAAATAGATTTTATGTTAAGTGTTCATGGTATATTAAAATTAATTATTATTCTGTCTTTAACAGTGTTCTGTTAAAGACATGTATGTATTTTTTTAAATATTTTTTTTTGTCTTTACATTGTACATTGAGTAATTTTATTTATTTATTTTTCAATTTTACAAATAAATATTTTTTTCTATCATTTTGATTCTGGAGGTGGTGCAGAGGTCAGAGAAGGTTATGTATAAGACAAGCCATTTCAGGCATCAAGGGGTAAATAAATTGATCAGCAAGTGTGGAGACCTGTATAAAAGTAGATGTTTTGGCAGTGTTGCCGGCCTGGACCATGCAGGTGTGTGTTAACACGATGTCAAGAGATAAAGGCATGGTCTTTTAAATTAGAATTTTGGATTTAACCCAGAGTCAGAACAAAATAAAAAATACTTACAGCAATACAAAAATAAAACATTCAAGACCTACAGCTCTTACTGGGCATGTTAAATGCTAATGCCCATCACAGCACAATCAGAAGAAGACTGAACAAGTGTGGCTTGTTTGGAGGGATTTCCAAGAGAAAGCCTCTTCTGTATTAAAAGAAAATGGAAACATGATTGTGGTTTGCAAAACTGCATTTGAACAAATCACAAGACTTCTGGAACAATAAATGGTGTTGTTTGGTCTTAATGCTAAGCATCATCTTTGGTCAAAACCAAACACAGCACTTCAGAAACACCTCATACTCAGAGGCGATTCTAGGGTCTGTTGGGGCCCTAGGCAAAAATTTCTAGGGGGCCCCTCAAACCAGCGTTCATCACCGTTATGTTATAATAAACTGACACCAACGAAAACTTTATGAAATTTATATTTTTTTACACACTGCTAATTTACACACACGACACTGTGTGTAGTTTTTTTTTTTTTTTTTTGATACTGCGTACAGGTGGATGGCCGTGATCATGGGAATGACAACATGGGGCCCCTTAAGGGAGGTTTCTTACTGGCTACTGAGATGTCATTGATAATTGCCTTATGTTTGTTTAAGGAGGAGGATGTGGTCATTGCGGTTACCACATTTTGAGATCTGTACAGTACAGTAACAGCCTTCAATACTTTTTTAGTCCTCAAAACCCCTGATAGGAAACACTTAAAATAATAAATAAAAGTAATTATTAAAAAAAAAATTTTTTTTTTTTTTTTTTTGGGCCTCATGGGCCCCCCAACAACTCGGGGCCCCAAGCAGTTGCCTGCCTTGCCTGTTCACAAGCTGCGCCCCTGCTCATACTACTATGAAGCAAGGAAGGGTTTGTTTGTACCCGCAAGACTTGTGCACCTTGGAGACTTTGAATTGACCAGGAACTCCTCTGTGTACCGGAGTACAGTATGTAGAGGCCAATATGGCCGTCTGTCTGACAATTAAAGCTTGGTTAAAACTGAGTCATGCAACAGAAAATGTATCTAAATAACTCTATCAAATATCCATAAGAATCCTTGAGAACCTGGTGCCCAGAGTCAGGACTAAACAAGATGAAGCTGCGTTTCAGTTTTATACACCTAAAATCTGAGACAGTCTTCCAGATGTGAGACAGGCCTCAACTCTGACAATGTTCAAATCCAGGCTGAAAACAGATCTATTTAGCCGTGCATATGACAACTGAAAGGGTTTTATCTATCGTTAAATTAAGTCATTAACTGATTATTATTTTTGTTTTATAGGATGATTTTATTTGCCTCTTGTGATTTTATGTAGCTGTAAGGCACTTTGAATTGCCTTGTGTATGAAATGTGGTCTACAAATAAACTTGCTATGCCTTGGTTGAATTCAATCATTTTCGTTTCTTTGTGGGAGCTGCATGGTTTTTCAATAGTGGAACAAGCTACCAGTGGCTACAAGAGCAAGATCATCCCTCTTTACGGTCAAGAAGCTCTTAAGAACTCTTCTCTCCCCAGAGGACCTCTTGTCGTATTATGCTGTCACTTTGACTTCCTAACCTGCACCTGAATGCCATCTTAACTGTACTTACCTGAATGCTGTCTAGAATGCACTTACTCCACAATTTACTGTGTTTACTGTGGCTTGTTTGTTTGTTATCTGTCATAAGTCACTTTAGATAATATAATCTACTAAATGTAATGTTAGTGTATATTAATGCAAGAAAGCAAAAAGATTAGAAAGGTGTGCTACGTTTTGAACAAAACTGATGTCATAATTAGCCATTATCATGTGCTCAGATGGGTTCACGTTTGAGAATAACTGTTACATCTTTACATCTCTGCTCCCTATAGAGCTGGTAAGAAGTTATCTCCTATGAACTACAACAGAAGCATACTACCTGCTTTGTGGAGGTAGTGCATGACTTAACATGACAAGGTAACTAGACCCACTACTAATTTACAAGAGCTTGAAGTGTTATTGTTATAATCTGCCGTGCCAAGTATCTCTCACATTATGAGAATACGCGAGCTCAAACATCACTAGACGGCAGTGGTACTTCTGGTTGCTGATTTGCCAACTTTTGGGTCCCTGGGGAAAACCAAACTCACTGATTCTAAAAATATGAAGCAATTTTATTCTTTTTGATTTATACCTTATTGCAGCCAACAAAAGGAAACTCAGTTGTACATTTGCAGCATTGGATTAAACAAACTAGATTAGGCAGCTTTAGGCTGTTTAACATTCAACTTCTGTAGCCCGTCATTATGAATTTAAGGCACAGCTGCATAAAATGTTTTTATATATATATATATTTCACTTCAGAATCTTGACACTAATGCTTTTTACAACCCCAACAATATTGTTTGATATTCTGGGGAAATCAAATAACTTTTCGGCCTCATGTACCCAACAAATTTTAAAAAAAAGCTACTTTTATTTTTATAGAGACTTGAATGCTGTCCTGATGTATCCTTCCGTCTTCTGAAGTTGTGGACTACCAAGTATGTAACTAAACCTGAGATACTTGGTAATGAGAAATATTTTCCTGTAAATATTGCAGATGTTTCATTCATTCATATTAGGGTGGAATTAGCACAGAGACATGATCATGATTTTTTTTTAATTTTACATTTTTTTTATCTTTATTTGACAGCAATTTATCTAAAAAAATGTATCAACTGCTGGCAGCCTGCAACCTGTGGTTGCCATGTAACGTTATGACGACTGCCATGTTCAGGTTCAGGTTAGGCATTTGCCTCCTCTTTAACATAACATTTCTAAAACGTGTTTTAAATAATAAAATATGTGTCAGAGAGAGGTCAGGATAATGTAAAGGTCAAATTTTTATCTTAAAAGAGTTGGTTAGGTTAAGGCTGGGTTGGTAAAATGATGACCTCATTCAAGCCTAGTTAGCCAGATTTGTAAGACAATTCGGCAGACTGACAGTTTGGCATGTCTCCCTGGAACCCTGCAAAGCTGCAAACATGCTCCTAGTACCATCTGAATATCTACCTCTCTCTGTTAAAAAGCAGGAAACTGAACATTACCACTGGGGCCTGAGGACTCTAAAATCCCAATAGCAGAGTAAAGGAGTGGGAGGCGGTGGGGGGGATTAGAGGGAAGCTGTCTCTGATGTTATTTAATCTCAGCGGCCAGGGAGTGAGCGAGCCAGTGGCCTCCTGATGCACATTATCAACCTCTGATTACTAGCAAGGGGGATTGGACGCCTCAGATGCCACACTGCTGCCAACACTGCTGCTCCAGAGCACTTCAAGCCATCTTCCTGGCCGGTCTTAACCAGTCAGCAGCTCAATTTGGCTGATGGCAAGCGTGCTCAGTCAGGGGAAAAGTCAGCCCCGGATGATTTTCTCCTTCTCTGCTCCCTCTCTCCACGGCACTGCCCCCCCCACCTCAGCCGTCGTCCAAACGTGCCTCTGTCCTCCCCTTTCCCCCGCTGGTGTACCACCCCCCACACCCCCCCCACACCCCCCGCGCCCTTTCCCATTATTACGCCCACCCTCTTCCCCTGAAACTCAAAGAGGCAGCAATCACTCAGTTGCTCACGTTATCTCAGGAGCCTGTCTTGCTTCAGCCCTCCCCACCCCAACCGCCGTCCTCCTCTCTTTTGCTTCCCCACAACCCCCCCACCCGACACCCCCCCCCCACACCCCAAGTGCATTCCAGCATGACAAACCACACGGGATTTCATGAGTCCTTTAAAGTCTGCTGCCTCTGGGAACCACTCTTCTTCATGCAACATTTTAGTATTCGAGGGAATACGTGACTGGGGAGGCAACCAAGGCTGCTATATTTCTGCTGTCTCCTTCTGGTTGTTATTTCTGTTGATCCTTTCCGGCAGAACGAAATAAAAAGAAGGGGGGAGCTGGGGTGGGGGGTGAGAGGGTATTATCAGGTGATCATCCCCATCAGTGATTTCTTTTTTATGATAAAGGTACATTTTATTCAATTTCTATCTTTTCTTGTTTAACTGGATCAAACATTTTCCATCCCATTATCTTTAATTTTTTTTTATTTGAACACATAAAAGCATCACAACAACAATATACAAATTCTCAGTAATCTTTAAAACCAAAACACATTTACACATGCAACAATAGGGTTTAAGACAATGAGTAATTTACTGAATAATTTTGTTTTTTTGGAATGTATTGATTTTAGTTTGCAGGGGAGAGGATTGTTGCTTACTCTGGTAAAGAAAAAAAGTCTGGACTATCCTTTAGCTTCAGATGCCAAATATATTAATTGTAAATTTCATTATTTCACAATTTCTTACAAATGGGGGCGAATATATATATATATATATATATATATATATATATATATATATATATATATATATATATATAAAATGTAGACATAGTTGTTGTTTGTGTTGTGTCTACAAGAGTGATGGAAGTGACAGGGATTCCTCCATTAGCTAACAGCTAACCTGCCTGAATCATACACCCCGCTGTACTGACATACTGGTGGAGGCAGCTGATGGAAACTAAAGTAGCACATCGGCCTCCTCAGTCTGATGTTTTCTCTAAAATTGTAGAAAAATGACACTACGGCTCCTCAGAACTATTTGCGACGGTATAGCAATAAATTTACGCCACCCTCCATTTTGGTTTGTTTGCATCTGTTCTGTGCCTATAGGTTACCATGGCAACTATTTGGATTAGGGAAGCCAGATCTGGTAACTTGCTTTAATCTAAACCAGGGGTGCTGCATTCCAGTGCTCGAGGGACGATGTCCTGCATGTTTTCGATCTTCCCCTGCCTCAACACACCCTGATACAAGCGACGGTGTCATTAACAGACTGGTGCAGACCTTGATGACAAGCTGATGAGGATCTCATTGATTTAAATCCGGCGTTCTGATGCAAGGAAACATCTATAACACTCAAGGACTGGAATTTGACACCTGTGATCTAAACGGTCAGTCAGAGAGATCTGAGCCTGATCAGATTTGCTAAAATTGGGACTTGGTTTGGCAGCGTGCACAAGCCACAGAGTTTTAAAAGAGTGCAGCTCACCGCACAAGACAATGTGCCCTGTTCTGCAGTGAGTCCACTCAAATGAGGAATCAAGTCCATCACAGATGCACTGGTGCCCTCCGTCAATGAAACTACCACCAATGATATTAACATGAGCATGTGGTTGAAAACACGAAACAAAACAGGATATGGCTTGTTTTGATGGAAATAACTGAAGTCGAGAGAAAGTGAAAAGTTGAAGGATAATCAACAGAATAGATTATTGCTCCAGAGTGACGTGTCGATAGATCATCAATCCTTGTGGCCTCTTCTGTTTGACGGATTCAGTGTGATTGTATGATTGTCTGTTTGGGTCCTTTACATAGGGATGGCTGCAGAACTACAGCCGCAACATTGAAAACACATTCATAGACACCCAAAATATACATAATGATACTGCCAAAAAGGTACAATAATTACAGAGAAAAAGAAATTACAGAGTTAAAACAACACCGTTATGTTTTTGTTTTATCTTTTTGTCAGTCCACTTTTTCTGGTTGCGTCCTCTCCAAATGTGTGGGGGCGCGTTGGGCTCTGTGAGCCCATGAAGTGCTCCTGGCTGAAAGTCAAGAGTCCCGCCTGGTCCTGCTGCTGGAGGAAGCTGCCCCGGGTTCCTAAAAGAACCACCGAAACGCCTCGCCGTTGTTGACCGGCGTCCTCTGTGGGAGACAAGATGGATTTTAATTTGCAAGTTTTCTGAGGTCGTGTCATTGTCATGTTGTGTGCTTTTTCAAATAAAAGCTTAAAATAAATAATATGTATTAATACAAAGTTGCAAGTTGCAAATTTTTAGTAACAGATGGACTGATCGATAACAGTTGTTAGAAATAGTATGGATATAAAGTCAAAAACAAAAAACCCAGTGAAGGACACTTAAAATGGTTGTGAAGCAACAGAGAATTTCATTCAAAGAAGCAGGCAAGGTGATTACCTCCACGTCCCACCCACACCCACAAATAATCATTATGGTGGATGAAATATTCAGTACAAATTCCCAAGACGCAACAATGAGGCATTTAATTACTGAGCTTGAGCCGCAGTGAGGGGGAACAGTGCATCATTTCAATTTGAGCCTGCGCCAGCTTCCCCCCCTTTCTCCCCAAAACCTCCGTGCCAATGACAGCCTCTTCGTTCCCAAACTCATTTTGAAGTCACAGACATGAAATACTGGAGTCTCCCACCAATCCCCATGACCAATTAGCAACACTTTTGATTTTTCCTATTTTCCCTTTTTTTTTTTTCTTTTCTAGGCTGTAGACGGAGGGGAAATGGTGCATAATCACAGCTAAAATCGCTATGAGTGGAGGGTGATTTGACATTTTAATACCAAGTGTCATTGACGGCTCCTTAAAGGCATGATGAACGTTTAGCACCAGACGGGCTCCTCAACCTTACACAAGTAATTTACGACACATAAACTCTATTTACAGTACAGTACATAACAGGTTATGTTATCACCTGATTTTGTTTCATCAGATATATGTTTGTGTTTTCATGTTAACGGTTAATTAGGAGATCTTTTTCTGAAGCATTTTTTTTTTTTGCATAAAACCAACATCCAATCACGCTGTGTGATCTTAGTGAAGTCATTGGATCGCTGGCTTGTCTGTTAAAATGTCTTTTTTTTATTACCGGTTCATGTGCTTTGAAGGTGTGGCTCCGAAAGCCGGTCTGAAGAGGGAGGGTTGCACTTAGGGCGGCGAATAACAGCTATTTTAATGGTTGATTAATCTATTGATTATTGAAACGACTACTCAGATTATAAATTGCACGATAAAATAGACCTTTTTATTTATCTATTAAGCTTTAAATTCAGCCTAATATTGTTTAAGGCATGTTCCAACTAACAAGATAACATTGATAAGTATGTTACTAGTGTGATGAAACAACTTTAATGCTCATAAGACTATGAAAAATAAAGAAAGAACAGGAAAAGTGCTTGCATATATACATGGAGGTTAAATTGAAACCCATTTATGACCATCCTGTCATCCCACCAACTTCTCAGAGTACTTTCTCATAACCATAACTCCCAGATTGTTTAAGAAATCTAGAAAAATCAAAGGGAACAGCCAACAGGAAAACAGAAAAATAGAGGTTCACACGCGCGTATCAGTCTTTACGTGGCACCCCAAGTACGACTACGGACAATCACAGACCAGCGTGTCACACACAGATTTACGGTCTATGCTCTCACATATGTAACGTTAGCTTCTCATTACCTTTACTCCTAAATGGTTGGTGGAAATCAAACATTTAAAAAAAAGAAGGATACCACTTATCAATGTTATATTATATGGGCCGTGCATGCTGGACATTGTTTGTCCAGCAGAATCTATGTGTGTTCGTGTATGAAACTGCCTCTTTCATATAACAACATTTAGAAAACTGTGTTTTTCTCACAGCTGTACAAATACATTATTATGAGATCTGGTGCTTCAGCGTAAGATTACAGTAAATATTCAAAGCTTTGCTTTCTATGTGGAGGTTTCCATGACGTATATGATGTTGTGAAAGAGTGAAGGAGGTCCGCCTGCATGTGACTGAGTGAATATGACCATCATGCACATTTAACCGTGGTCCACACACGAGACTCCCAAAGATAGATGTCCACACTGACGGATGGTGAAGCGCGCACACACAGGCACAAGAAGGCTCAAGAAGAGAAACAAGTTATTAATGTGTGCAAGAACCAACAGAGAGAGCACAACAGAAACAGAAAATCTCTTATTCTTGAAACAAATGCGATGGGAAGGAGATTATTTGCCAACCAATCGCTCACTTTAAAGGGCGCGACATAGCCGAGGTGTCAAGCACGATGCCCTGCCTTTAACAGGTGGAATAAATTGAGGTGTTACCGCAGGAAACGTTCACTGTGGACTGTGAACAGGAACACTGCACATGTCTGCTTAAGAGAAATCAATGAAAAACAAATAAATAAATCTGGAAACCCAGGTTGAAAACTGAAAGTCTATCAAACACATGGATATCCGGATATTCGAGTATTTTATATTATACATACAGTACATTGACACTGCAGGGATTTTCTGCAGAGTTTAGTTAGTTCTGTCACGTCAGATTCTATCCACAGGCACCAAATGTCAGCTTTCTCAGATTAACATATCTATTAGGGTGTAACCCCACATAAGGCGAACCGCACTGTCCGAGCTTCATTGACCTCTAAAGTGCTACGAACGCTGCTCAGCCGCGCTCAGTACTCGAGTTGAGGGGGGATGAGGGGGGATGGCATCCCCCCTGAAATAAAAACGGTGAAAATCATCTCCCCTGTAAAACTGCCATCCTGTCTTTCCATCCCTTATGTCATTTCATCAATGAATGTGGTTTTACTGCTATTTCAACATTTAGAGTCATCACCAGAAAAATAACACCAGAAAAATAACTTATTTGACAATTTTCACCTGTTTCAAGTAAATTTTCACTTGAAATAAGTAGGAAAATCTGCCAGTGGGACAAGATTTATCTTCTCATTAAAAGCAAAAAAATCTTGTTCCACTGGCAGATTTTTCTACTTATTTTAAATGAAAAACTACTTGAAACAGGTGAAAATTGTTTTTTCCAGTGATGAGTCTTGTTTTAAGTGTAATGAGATTTTTTTTACTAAAATTAGACATTTTAACTAGAAATAAGACAAATATTCTTGTTAAGATTTTGAGTTTTTGCAGTGATCCATTTTACTTATCCTGTGAAGGACAGAGTCATATTGATAAGTTCAGAAAACTGTTTTTTATTTTTGTGTTTTGATGTATTTGATGTAAGCCCAGTGGATATTTAAAGCTTACAGAAGGCTGCATTTAACTGCTGCTATGTCATTCCTGCAGTATTTCTGCAGGTGTTTTGGTCAGTGCTATTATTTGTAATATATTATTTGTAATCGGCACAAATTATCTGTCCCCATATGATAAAATCCACCATCCCCCCTGGTTTTTTTTTACAACTCGAGTACTGGCCGCGCTCCAGTATACCTGGAGGAAGCACAGCACATGGAGGTGAATTACAACAAAGTGCTGAAATCCAAAAATTAAAAGAATCTGAGAGAGATGTATCTGACCAGAAAAAAAAAATCATTAGTGTTGCCATCATTCTCTGAGCCCTTGCATGCTTTTCCATGGTGTTTAATGATATCACGTACAGGCGGGAATCATGCTCAAGTACTACTTAGACTGGAGAAATGTAAGTGGGGGCCAGTACAGGAATCAGGAGGGTACATCTTCACTAACCTGAGATTAACCTGAGATTATAGTTACAAAGTGTAAATGTAAACTCGGTAAGGTCTTTGGCCAATGGTTGCCACTGTTACGTCTTTTCCGAACACAATCAATTGTTTCGTCTGGTATCACCACTTATCATACCTGGTAGGGTTTGCTTCATTTCAAAGAAAAAAGTATTGAATTCCTGATTAAAAGTTGAAAAAAGTACAAATTAAAAGTACACTCTCTGAGAAGTACTTTAAATTTACTTCAAACATAGAAGTAAAAAGTGTTTTTCTTTAAAAGATCATTCCAGCAGCTATTTCAATACAAAAGAAACTGGAAAATTGTTCTATAATTTTAAAGCAAACCCTTTTGATTGTTTGACACTTAGACATTTTACTTTTAAAAAGTGAAAAAAATAAGTATTTAAGTAAACTGCACATACGTCATACGTAATGACATGTAACTGTTACAGTATTTCAGTCTTTCAAATAATTAAGGCTTAAAATGCTTTAAGAAGAAGAAAGAAAGCTTCCCTTAGTACTCCCACAATGGGGAAATTCTTTCTCTGCATTTAACCCATTTTCTAGTTGAACTAGTAGCATTTATCAATGATTAAAGACTTCGGTTTTATAATTTAGGTTCCAATCTAATCAAACGCCACTTAGGAGACATACTCAGGAGTGATGAACGTCATCCCCAATACTCAGAATCAGAGCCTACAGGTGGAAGCTGGGTGGGGTTTTAGGAGCGGCAGGAAGCTTGGCAGATGAGACATCAGAAGGCACATGAGGGAAGAGAACCTCTTGCTCCCCAAATAGATCCATGAATGACATGGACTAACTGGTATGAGCAATGGACAGGGGTGAAAAGCCAGAACAAAAAGCTTCCAACTTCTGGTTTTGAAGACAGCCAAAAAATAAATATCACATGCTAGTTTAGCTTACATCTGATGTAACCATGCTGATTATCAAATGAATGCCCTCCAACATAACACAAGAACTCCTCCAGGACCCAAGCTGAATTACGTGTAAGGTTAACACTCATCAGTGCTGGCTCATTACATTTCTGGCCTTTATGAACCTTTAGGATTTTCTTCTTCAACACAGTCTGAAACTGTCAACCGGACAAACACATACCTCATCCTCACATCTATACGTTCTTTCTTTGTCTGCAGCAACCATTTGCCACATTTTCACACCACATTAAGCAATTACCATTATCCTCCCAAGTGACTAATGGAGGACTCCAGAGCAGCAGGATACCATTGTCACCTATTTAAAACCACGGATAAATGAAACACTATCATACTTTGAAGGGTCAAGATGTCTTCATGTATCTGATTTTCTTTTTTTTTCTCCTAACATCAATGAGCTGATTGTTATGCCAAGGTACAGTATACCTGAATAAAATCTGACAATTTTTCTTGGTATTTTTTAACAATTTTTAAGAGATTTTATTGCTTGTATATGACAGAGTTAAAAAAAACAGTAAAGATGACCAAGTGACAGAAAACAAATGTCTTGGACTTCAAAGCAGAAATAAGTTTGACAGATACAATTTAGGGTTTGGAGCAATGTGATGTAGCATCAAAAGCTTTTGTCATTTTAACCTGTGTTCATTTTGTTTAAGGGATTCGATACATTAAGTTTACTATAAAACATAGTCCAACCGCTAGTTGCCACCAAGATGGTAGAAAACGAACGTTGCAAACATCCCACTTTACAGTTATTACTGTTTTTTGTCTATAGTTTTCATTTCAATCATGGAGTAATCTGAAGGTTTATAGCCATATTTCTTGCAATAATGTTAAATGTCAAATAAAATGTGCTTTTCACCCTCTAAAATTAGTCCACCCTCTTATGTGGTTGAAATCTCTTCTTGAACCTCCTGAATTGTTCATGTGAGGCCTCCACAGGTTAACATGCTGATGTACAAGTAGGAGCCCCGCCTGTGTTTTATTTTGAAAAACAGCCAGATTCTCTATTCTATTCTTGTATCCAGGTTCCTGCCTGCTCGATCTGCTGAGCGACAAAATGGCCTCGGTGCATATCTTTGTCAGAGTAAAGCGGACGGTCACGTTCAGGATGCTTCTGAACCGCGCTGTGGTGCTTCTGGTGGGACCGCTGTCGTGGACTAGAGTGGCCACGGCGCAGCCAGACCGCAGCGCTTCCAGTTTCAGCTGTTAGATGATATCAGTTTGGAACCTATTATTCAATGCTCCAGGAGCAACAGGTCAGCGTGCTTGAACTACTACCAGAACTGCAAGTCAAAGTGTGCACGGTGTCACTGAAGGTAAACGCAATAAAAAGACTAACCTTCCAAACTGATAAATGTACAATAAACGCATGCCGGCTGTGAAACCTCTGGTTTTATACTTTTAGTATACTTTAGCTATTTGAGCTTAGAGGGTCCCCGTGTAGGCGTAGAGGTGAAGTTGCTTTTAAGACACCGTGTAAAAGGATACTTGATTGGTTTCTTGATTGGTCTCTTGATTTCTAACGCCATCGTTTTTATTTCTGTTACTATTTTCTTGATCGAATTGATGTGGCAAGACACGCGCTTGAGTGCAGTTCACACATCCACGCGAATGCGACTGAAAGTGAGACGCGATCGGTCCCGTGTTCCGGTCTCGAGAGGAGCATGAGCGCCAACGAGTTTTCAATGTGTGTGCGATCAGCCAAGGAGTGCGCAGCAAAGGTGCGCCAGATGGAAAATAACTTGTACACCAATGAAAAAAACATCCTCCCCAGGAACAAACGTGATGGAAAAGGAGTTTATTTGCTATATTTTCATGCAATTGAAGGTGTGCGCCATAGCTGCAGTCTATCACATGCTGACGTCGTCTTAACAACTAGAATGAACTGAAGCATTACTGCGGGCGACCTTCACAGCAGCTAGTGAGTGAGAGGCACTGGCTGCAAACGCAATAAATAAATGAAATTAATTCAATGAAATAAAAAGTAAAAAAATCCATGATAAATCCTGGTACACAAATTTAAAACCGAATGTCCACCTAACAAAGGAATTTCCAAATATGCGAGTATCCAGTTATTATGGATGGTTTTAACCAATCGTTCAAATTATATTTAAAAGGATGTTTGGACATGAAAAAAAAAACTCCTTTGCGCTGCTTTTAATATTAAAGGTGTGCAAGGTACTTTTCCTCTTTTACTAGAGAGGATAATTTTTTCTTGTTTATTTGTGCTTCTAGTTGAGTATGGAGTTTAAGTACCTGAGTACCACTGTTGGGGATGCAAGTCTGCCCTCAGTGCGGTGCATCTAATCAGGTACTTTTAGGCTCAAGCCCAGCTCTCTCTCTCTGTCTGCAATATGGTACTCAGCTGGCAGGAGCAAAGAGGAGAGAAAGCAGCGCCGAGCATGTTTATCTTAATCCATATTCTCACATTGATCAGTCCCTGGTGGAAGTGCGGCTCACCAGAGACAATAATGACCCTGATACGGGCACTCGGCATGTCTCTGTTTTGTTAAGTTCCCACGTTATCGATCCAGTGGGGCTCTTGAGTGCTGCTTGGATTCACTCCCGGGCCCCGTTGCCTCAGTACACAGCAGTGACCAGGCACAAAGAAGGCTCAATTAGCACAAACTCAGTGTTGTCTGCTCCCCCACCTGAATGTGCCTTCAAAAATCACTCCATCAAATGGAAGAAGCAAGAGAGGGGGGGGGGGGGGGGGGGGGGGCAAGACACAGGATGACAGAAACAACGGGAAAAGAAGGAGAAACAGAAAGGGTAAAGACAAGGCAAGTGCTGATGGTGTTGCACCGGGGACAAGAGATCAATGCCAAGGTTTTACCACGAGTCGAGTCTCTGTAGCGGCGGTTCAACCTCGCGTTAACAGCGGTGCCTCTGCAGCAGAGCATACATAACAACCTCTCTGCAACAGCACACGGAAGAAAAGACAATTTCCTGCACCTGCTATGAACGCACAGAACAAAGTACCTAACTGACTGAAGGAGGAGGAATAGTTCAAATCAAACCCATCACACTGCTACGGTAGGTAGGATGCTCTGAGAGTTGGCTGGTCTTTCAGTGCTTATAGAGCAAAAGTGACATGCGGTGGAACGACGGGATAGTGGGAGGTCGTTGGGATGCAGAGATATCCCGTGATCCTAACTGAAGCTGTCAGGTGCAGTCAATGTTGAAGCCACGTTGTCAGCCGATAGAGACTTGATGCTCAAAAGACAACGTCGCCGGGAAGGGGAGGGTGAAGCATGAGCAAAAGCTAAAGGACCGAACGTCTTAAACGTCACGGTTCAGTCCAATCCTTCCAGTCATTTCCTCACATGTGATAAAAATGCACGAAAAGTCGTCAACCCCCATGCCCACCCCTGCCCCTCCTATCCCCCCGCAGCCTTGGCGTCACACTGCGCTGGGGCCAGAGATAAACCACTCAAGACGATGAGGATGATAATGGCAGACGCCGCAGCGCCTCAAAATTCAATCAGCGCCCGGACGTCAATGCGGATGAGTGTAAAAGTGAAATATGCTCGCCGGCGCGTGTTAAAAGACGCCACACAGGGCTCGCAGAAACAACAACGGGAGATAAAGAGGACGATGAGGGAAAAAGACAGGAGAATAGAGAGAGGGAGAGAGGGGGAGGAAAAAAAGAGAGAAAATAATGTGACTCTACCGCTCTGCTTCCCAGCACAATCCCACTGGCATTCTGAGCAGCCCTGCTTTAACCACAGACTGTGAATAAATTACCCTTTTGAACTCAGGGTGATTGCAAATGTGCCCCGGTTTCTCTTGAGACATGTCTGGCACTAACCCTCAGCTCTGTGCTCCCAGCCAGCCTTGTCACAGAGGCCCCTTCCCTTCCCTTCCCCTCCCTCCCTCCCTCTCCCACCTACAATACTCACAAGTCTTGCAGACAGGCATGCACGGAATCATAAAACTTTTAATTCACCATAATTACAGGAGAAATTTAGCTTTTTCAGTCAGCTGCAAACTCCCCTTTTCCCTCTGCTTTTTTACTCTTCAGGAATGCTAAAGAACCTGCTCCCCCCCACCCCCCCCCCCAAACAGATGATAAAGTATTCTGGAAAAAAAAAAAGATGCTTGTTTAAACAGCAGCCTATGGGAACCACATCAGGAGCCAGGTTGCATTTTATGACCGTGAAAGTCTGACAGGTTGGAAACAAGGTAAATATAAATAATTGCCCACAGACAAGCACATAAAAGTTTGACGCTGCACCCAAAGTTAAAGTCTGATCATTTTAATATAAAATGACAAGGTGCTTTGATTGTTTACAAGTTGGACTTGAGGCAAGCAGACCAGGAGGAGACAGCAAGTAGTTGTTTCATCAGAGGTGGGGGAGGAGGGAGGCTGCACTCAACCTAAACTGATACGCTATATATTACCTGTCACTTTATTCTGCAGAAATATTTAGGCGCTGCCAGGCACGAACGTGGACGGTATGGCCATCCATCACCTGCAGAGCTGCCCAGGTGGAGGCTGAAATCTCATCTTGTATCCGGTATTCCAGTCGCCAAATGTTGTTTCTGAACGCTACTTCTCCAAGGCCACTATCGTGGACAAATCCATTCAGACTTCCCGACACTACCGCCCAAGATGTTCAAGCACGCCAAGATTTAGACACACCAAAAGCTCCTCCTAGCAACATAAATCTGAAATATATTTCTTTTGTTTTGTATCAGTTGATTAAATAAACGTTATACCTTGATAGATTTGTCCTCTGTGCTTTTTAAACAGAGATTTAAAGGAATATTCCGGTGCATAAACCATCTTAGGTCTATTATTAGATGGAAAAGAAAGTACGTTTTCGTTAGGGACCAAAACAACATAAATCAAAGCAGTTTTGAATTAGAATGAAATTCGTGTTTGCAGCGAAATGGCCAATAATTAGTGTTTTTAGATTAGATCCTGTTATGACAAAGGATGCGTGTTATTGGCTCCCCGGTGCCTCAAGCCAGGTTGAAGGGAGACTAAACGAGTAAGGAGGTGTTATCTGTGTAACGCTGACGTGTTATCCCTACATCTGCAGGATAAAGCCCACCGTCAGACAGGGGTCATTTTCCTCTGAGTGGAAGCTGGGGAATGGTGGCGGGGAGGAATAGTCACATGCCACAGGTGTGGAGGAGGACCATGTGCATATACAAGGTTATGGGACTGCAGGTCCAGTTGCATGTCACAGAACATATTGCCTTGGTGAGTTGCACTCAAGTTCATTCAACAACAAATCCCAGCCTGGACTCGCCAGCCCACGTCGCTCGGTTTACATTAGGCCTGACCCATGGCAAGTTTTTGCAGGGCCAGCTGGGCACGCGACCTTGTGTATATTCGGGTATTCAGGTGTTAGCAGAGGCCAACCAGCCAACAATGAATTGTTATTTAACTGTCGTTCCAATTAAGAGATAGTCATTTGCGTTTTCAGGATCATTACAGAAAATTTGAACAAAAATGGTATAAAAAAGGACTGTTTGTCAATTTGCACTAGGCATGGGACGATATGAAAATTTCATATCACGATATTAGTGGACAAAAATATCACGATTACGATATTATCACGATATTAGCGCGTCACTTATAAAATTCTTAAAATGCAAGGAAAAACACTAACCGTGGATCCACTGGTTCCTTCAGAACATTTATTCTCAAATCATTCTCAACACAGTGACACTTGAGGTAGAGAACAAATAGTTTACTGTAAATGTTATGCATTACAAAGTGTAAACTATAGTACCGGTACCGGTACTTATTTGAACTTTCTTTTTTTGTAAGAAAATACTTCCCTGAGAGTCGAAAGAAATAAGTGACAAATAGAAATAAAGTGACAAAGTAGAGCCAAATGCACACTGATTGTATTACTCTCTGAAACTTTAACAGTGGCTGGCTGCCTGCTACTTAGTACGGCTCTCTGGAAAAATAATAAAATAAAGGCACTGCTCTGTAGTATACAAAACAAAAGCTGCATGGCCAACACAAAGATTGAGTGAAAATAAAGTGCCACAGTAGTCAAATGCACACGGATTGTACTACTCTCTGAAAAAATATTAAATAAATAATAATAATAAATAATATTAATAAAATACATGAAAAAAATAACACTGGCTTCTACCTGGCTGGTAGCCTTGTGTGACAAAAAAAAAAAAAAGGCAATAATTACAGTACCCCACGATAACGTTACCGCGGCCGTTTTTTATCGCGATATACGATAATATCGTATATCGCCCCATGCCTAATTTGCACCACAGTCCCGTTGCTGTTATTTTGGTTATGTACTGTTTATTAGTACATTAACAGAAAATTATTGGTCTGCAGCAAACCCTGTCTAACAAACAGAAAGTCTTTAAAAACATATCTGCACAGGTTTGTTTCATGATTTCTTGCTCTTGGTCACCAACTGTCCTTCCCTGACCACTATAACCAGTATGATCATCACAAATATGTCCATCACTTCACCAATATAACCATCACTATGCAATACCACACAAATGCACTTTAACAGCAATGTGGAGACAGAAGAGGAAGTGCTGCTGACTTTGTTATCCCTGGTATCATCTGTTATACAGCCTAAGTGTATATTTAATAATACTGCAAGTTAATAGAAGGAAATAAACTGATTTACGGGGGGTGGTTCAGTTGTGGGTGTGTGCCCTTTTGTGAACAGATGGCCAGGTGATATGCGTTTGTAATGTGGTCGGAGCACATGTCTGTGCTCAGTTGGTTAGAGAGGGGTGCTAACATCGCCAAGGCCATGGGTTCGATCCCCATATGGGCCACCTAAACTTTCACCTCTTACCCCTTGGGGACAAATAAAACCTTCTTCAATTTCCAACAGGCACTTGAAACCCTCATTTGGATCTGGAGGACTTAACCCCTTATAGACAACTGTTGTGTATTCACCTCAAACTGCTGCCAGCCTAAATGCAGCTGAAGTGTTGTGTGTGTTTGATGCCAAAACAGAATTGCCTTTTCATATATTTGAGTAGTACGGTGTGAAAACGTAGATGCTCAGTGGTTTTACAATGTCACAATGTCTTCCGTGTATTACAGCCAATGAGAAGTACCATTTCTCGCGCTTACTAGTGATCAACCAATCAAAAAAAGTATACGTCTGGACACAAGATAGGAGCAGAAGCATACCAATTATTTGTAATCTTCAGAGAAACAGCCACCATTATAAATGAAGCAGGAGAAACGGTCTAAAAGAAAGGCAGGACTGCCGTCTTATAAAAGTGAATTTAATAAGAAAGATTTACAGCACAAAAGGACACCGTGCAAACCTGCTGCAATCCACTTGCTACGAGAGGCAACAACACAAACAACTACCAACATTTTAAAGAAGCACCAAAGAACACTGTCCAACAAATGTAGAAAGCCGTGTGAAATAAGTGACGATGTATGCACCATGTGAATGAATCAGTACACAGTTCTTGGGTCATTTGTGACATATAACCACATAAAAAAGCCTCATGGATGCACAAAGACATGCTGCTCATCAACACTAAATGTGGGTTCAGAAAACTTAAAGATACAACATTCCCTCTTTCACGTATTTTAGTTGAGTGACTCTCTCAGAGTTATATCCAGAATGTATGAAAAAAGCTGAGATGGAGCTGAAAATTGTGGAGTTTTATGACACAACACCTGATTTGTGGCCAAGTAGGACGACTGAGCCAAACCTGCGTCACGCCATGAACTTCATTGTTGGTGACTTAAATGAAGTATCGCTGCATGCAAACTCCCCGCCTTCCTGTTGACCACCTGGGTCAGAGTGGGAATATTCCAACACATGTTGGAAATCTGATCCAGAAGGAATATTGACGTTGAGCTTGATAATCTCAAACTGCACTCACAATATCTGTCACAAAAACTTGCCTTTAGATTTTTCTCCTGAATCTGTCACCATTTCACCATTACTTAAATCTTCTAACTTGTTTTTTCTCTAAATAGCATATAAATTAATAAAATCCATACCATTTCAACATGTTTTGTGCCTCAACTGTGTCCTGAAAACATTTAAACATTAACGCATAGCTTCAGTCTTTTAATTCAAGGCCCAGCGTTGCTTAAACAAAATATCCGTCCAAGCAAATCAAGCAAAGTGTATTGCGGATGTTTGTGAGTAATGATGAATTTGGGAGGGTTTTTTTTTTTCTTATGCTGACTAGGCATGTATGGATAGTGGTGGGGGTGGGGTGTGATGGTTGTGCTTAAGAGCTGTGCCTGAGAGGGAGAGGGCTGGGCAGTCACAGGGGGGAGATTAGGCTGAGGGGCAGCGGAGGAAAACCAAATCCATCTCCATCTCAGAAACATCCTAAAGCAGATTAGTCCAGCGGCAGACGAAGAAAGGGAGGGCACAAAGAGAGAGGGAGGGAGAGGAGCACATGAGCGGGAGATGGATGGGGAGGCAGAGGAAGAGAGAGCAATTAGCATAGATGCAATTCTGGCATAGTCCTCTGACTTGATATTTGACCTTTTGTAAGAGTCGTGCCAAATATCGCCTGAGAGGCACAGACGGACCATATGGCAAAGTGCTGCTGGAGGCTGAGTGCACTGCGACTGCAAGCCTCCATATGCTAATAGGGAATGTAATTACAGTGCAGCATTCCTCTAAGAAGTATATATTTCACTGACTCTCTGTAGGATGGGGGGGGGGGGGTTTGCAGTGTGACAAGCAAGCGTCACAGTCTACACAAAAAACACTCCTTGCAATCAAACGATCAGGGAGCTGTTAAATGGACAGCGAAATGGAATGGGGCCAACATTCCCGAGAACATGCAACAATGTCTCCTCATGAGGAAGTGATGAAGGAAATGGAAACCCGCAGCGACAAACATAAAAATCCACACTGAATCTCGTGTTGGAGAAAGCTGCTGAACCTCAGCTCGCTCCACCAGTCACTGATGTCACAGCGGATATTTTTTATCTCTTGCCACCGGCAAAACACCTGCCGAGTCGGCGACGTCACTAAAGATGCAAGCCAGAGATAACGGCGCAGAACCACTTCTCTGCTTCACGTTGCACGATACTTTATAGTCTTTAAATGTTGGAATATTATCCAGCTTTGACTGAAGAAATAAAACTCTCCAGAAGGAATCCGAAGCATTTTTAACAAGTCTAAAAAAATGTAATAAAAAAAAAAACCAACACATTTTGAATGATATCTTTAGCTATTTTACATTTTCTTTATTTTTCTACTCACATTTTCTTTATATAGCCTGCTGGATACGGGTAATGAGGGAAGAAAGGTCCGAAAAGGTAGTGAGGGTGTAAAATGTGCTTCTAAGGATCAATTCTAATGATCCATAATCAATAATGAAATGATATGCAATAAAATGTGTACTTGTGTTTTGTTTTTCTTTTTGAAAACACTACAACTGGTTCCCATGTTACATTTTTGAGACTTTGGCTCTTTGTATATATGACACACACATACACACACACACAAACAAAAATACTTAAGACCCTCTAGAAAAATTCATTTTTAAAATGAATTGCTCAATGCCAGTGAAGAATGTTGAAAATACAACATTTGTTAATACAAACCAGATTTGTTCATTCAAATCAGATTAGTGGAAAGTTTACTTTCAGCATACTAGTTCATTTGTTTTCCTTTCAAAATCTGCTCCTGTCAGTCAGCATAAAAACAGCAGATGGGATGTGTTTGCCTTTCAATATTTGACCAGAACCTCAATCTCGTTCTGGCCTTAACAAAGTAGGGGGAAGCGCTTGTGCTGCTCAGATAGCGTTCTTCTTATGCTGCACCTTCTGTGTAGACGTAGTGTAAATATAAAAGCATATGACAGGCGGCAAACAGACTCCAAAGTCTAGCTTAAAACAGACTAAAAACCCCCACAACAATAAGACATCTATACGTGCCCAGTCACATATAACAACTCCTCTCCCAACAACTTCTGCAAAACTGGATAAAAAATTATGAATTTATTTGTAAATCTGATGGTAATTTCCAAAGAATGATTGCATATAAACATAGATCTTTGTTTAAAATCATCTTTAATTATTGATTATATTCGTGAATTTTTGTCCAGTATGTTTTTAGAGATTTAAATCAAACTGAACAAAAAAAGGCATAAACAAGGACTTAAAATTAAAACGATTAATATACTATTGTGACGTCATGTCTCCTGTACAGTCTGTATCTGTTCTACAATCTCATCCAGAGGCATTTTCTGAGAGTTTCTTCTGCAGCCTAAATGTACAAGAATCAGGCTGATCAGACCACACAGAATTCTAAGGTTTCACATATCCTGACTTAATAAGAAGAAAATAATCTAGTCCAAAGTCTCAAGACTAATAAACAAAAACAACTTACATATTGCACTTATTATTTATTACAAAAATGCTATTGTTATCTAAAACTATGGCCAAAGTTCATCCACAGCATTTGAAAGGGTCAACAGCAGCCAGGTGATCCCGAGGTTTAGGACCGTTCACAACATCTGCCAATCTTCCCAGGAGTGAAGATCACAGCAGGTTTCTGCCTACGATTATGACTTTATGACTTTGAAAAAATAATGAATAATCATGGCTTATTTGTAAGGATTCTCAGAAGAAAAACGTGTTCTCTTCAAAAAGAACACGACAGCTCAGGTTTGCAAAGCTGCATCTGAACCATAGACTGTATAAAACAATGGACAAGCCTGTTTTTTGTTCTGGAAGCCAACGGAAACACACCCACTGTATGTTTTGCTCCCAGGCCGAACCCTGTCGAAAGATCTGCTGCACTGCCGTCAGACATTTATAGCGCGATATATCATTTAACATGTTGACTCAACGGTGAAATCAAAAATGACAGTTACATTTAGCCGACGCTGGGTTCATACAAACAAGTGCTTGTGTCCTTAAGGGCAAAAGCATGACAATTACGGATAGCGGCTAGCCATTGGCTAAGCCGACTGTCAATCATGCATATTAGAAATACATGCTTTATATAAACTCTACTGATGTGGTACACCTCCCGCCTTCCAAGTTGTCATGGATGTGAAATCAAACAACTGAGATCAAAACGGTATTTGAACAAGGCTTTAAATGTGATTATTTCTACCCTAAAGTTGGACATTTTAACATGGTAGTCAATGGTGATTGACTCACTTTTGCAGCCAACCTCTAAAGGCCAGTTGAGAAATTGCAACAAATCGTAGTTCTGCATGAGACTCAACCCGGAAGTAAGATGGTCGGCGCTTGATCCGAACAAACAATAAGACTTTTGGAACAATGTCCTTTTGACAGACAAGACAAAAGGGGAGTTGTTTAATACAGCATACTGTATCAGCACACCAATTGTCAAGCATGGGGGTGGAAGGATGATGTTTTGGTTTTGGTTTGATTTGTTTTTTTGCAGCCATGGGAGCTTGTTTAACATAACAAAATAATTATTTCAAATGGAGGCCATCTGTCTGATGGATACAGCTTTGTGAACTGGATAGTCAGAGTACAATAAGCCCAAGCACTCCTGTAAAATACAACAGAATTAGCAGAAAAAGAAAAGGAACAAGGTGTTGCTGCGTCTGAGATAAAGACGAGACCTTAACTTGACATGAATGTACACAAATCTCATCAACCGAAGCAACGTTGTAAAGAACAGTAGGACAAAGTTCCTCAACATCAACGTGAAAGACCAACAATGACATACAGAAAGCATTTACCAGTACTTAACATTAGTGCACAAACCGGGATATCTTTACTGAATCACTGAATGTATTCAAGTTCTTCTGCTATACTGCATTTTGGCTTAATTTTTGCTGAATAAATAGCTGCACGCAATATATGCCATGTGTTGTTCACCTGAGGATGCATTTTTCTTTTATAATTTTAAGACTCTAAGCAGCAGATTATTTTTATTTTCTTCTTATACTTTAAATCAAAAGACCATTTTTTTTTTCTCACCACTGTATTATACTTTTAAAGAAATGTAATATACCAGCAGTTGCAAATTTGGAACCTGCAACAGCATCATTGATACAATTTACGTGAATTACGTGAATCTTTTTTTCCTTATTAGATGTTTTAATCTGTCTCTGGCCTCCTAGAAAGCATATGAGGAATTCATTAATTTCAAAATGTTTTCAAAAGAATCATCGAGCCCAAGGATGTTCTGTTTGGTCTCAGACTTTTTACAGTTGGAAATTTCAAAAAGTCTACGGTTTAAGGGTCTCTCTCACTTTACAAGTCAACTTGTAGTGAGATATCAAGGTTCCTGCATTTCTCACTCACGACGAATCCCTGTCCACACAGATGGAGGCTTAAAATGAGCTAACATTTATGGGAAGAAGCTGAGGCATCACCTCTGGGTGAGGAGCTGCCATCAGTACCCAGGATCACCGACCTGCTACGAAGCACAACGGTGCTGGCCTCTACTTTAATTAGCCTCACCTACATACCGCTTTAACAATTTAAAGAGTTTTTAACAAGACTGCTACAAAGCTAACTGCCCTCCGCGGGATATGGTGCTGAAGCTTTAAGGTTGCTGCAGAAATTTAAGGGAAACAGGGAAGCAGAGGCGAGGTCAATATAGCTGCAAGACAGGAAATCAGGGTAGTGAGAGGAGGGTGAGGGGCAGGAGCGGAAGGAGCAGGGGAGGAGGAATGGGGGCAGACGAACAGGACACTCGTTTCAGAGAGTATACCTGAGGGATCTGGTATGGAAATCCCCAATTTCTAAGCCATGTTGCAGAGCTTTGAACAGCTAAAGACGTCAGCTAGCACAACGAGAAGCCATGTGGGTGTAACGAAGCGAGGGCTAAGCAAGGCAGCATGCTGCCAGCTCTCTGAAATGTTAAATTGAAATGCAAAGCAGGAGCGGGCTTCTTGTTTTGAGCAGGTTTCACCGCGTGTGTGTGGGAGCCTTTAAACTTAGAACGTCCATACAAAAATGCGCTGCATATTTATAGTAAATCAACATAATATTTAGGTTAGGATTAAAATACACACAGCCAAAGTTGAGTCTTTAATTTCACGCGGGTAACTGAGAGTCAAACCAATCTGTTCTTGAAATGCAGCGAGTAGCACAAGCTTCCCTTCATCAAATGAGATTTTGAATATAAACAAGCCAAATTCTACTTATGAAATATTGTTAAACAGTAAATCATGGTAGGAATGCTTCATTTTATGGCACTATTGGAATGACATGAAACTTGGTGGACGTAGATGGACGTAACGGGGCAAAAGATGAAAGACTGTGTCGGAAGTATCTCTGCAAATCAAATGTCCGAAAAATCAACCCCTTCGAACGTTTATGTAAGTTTCATTTGTCCATGTGTTTCTTAAAGGTATCAGCTTAAAATGACTCATTCTGCCACTCCTATCGTATAATTTTCATACCTGTTGATGGTTGTTTTAGTTGACCTGAAATGCCAGAAGGTTAGAAAAAACAGCAAAAAACTATAAGAGAGATTCTACTTAGAAAATGTTTAGAAAAATTGGAGTGAATTTTAAAAATGTACATAAGTGACTGGATTTAGCATCTATCTAATAAAGAATTACACTAAATTACACTTTCGTCTCTCAATTAGTCCAATAAGAATGTGAGATTACTGCCAAATAATAAGCTTGCTATCAAGCTCTACACAAGGCTGTCAATGGTTCACTAATTTCACTAATTTCAATGTGGTAGACCAGACCAAAATCTAAAACATGCAGGACAGTGGCCCTGAGGACCAGGGTTGAAAAACCCTGTTTTAGACTATATAGGGGGACCAAACTGGAAACAGAGCAGCAAGACTAAAAGGAGGAGGGACCGCATTGTTTGTGGACAACAGACACTCCTGGACATGTTACTGTGAAGGAGCCCAGATAATAAACTGTTGGCTGTTGGCTACTGTCCATCCATCCATCCATTTTCTACCACTTATCCGTTACCGGGTCGCGGTGCCAGCAGTCTTAACAGAGATGCCCAGACTTCCCTCACCCCAGACACTTCCTCCAGCTCTTCCGAGGGGAGTTCAAGACGTTCCCAGGTCAGCCGAGAGACATAGTCTCTCCAGCGTGTCCTGGGTCTTCCCCGGGGTCTCCTCCCGGTGGGACATGCCTGGAACACCTCCCTAGGGAGACGTCCAGGAGGCATCCGGTACCAAGCCACCTCAGCTGACTCCTCTCAATCAGTGCGTTTACATGGGAAGTTTAATTCCTCTTTAATTCAGAATAAAAATTAAATCCAATTTAAAATGAGTAAAAATTACCATGTAAACACCTAGTTCCGAATGAAAATGGCCATTCCGAAATAAACTTAATTCCGAAGTAAGTGGCGGGTTTATTCCGATTTTAAATCCGAATAAAATAATTCCGTGATCATGTATACACTCATTCCGCTTTAAATTAATTCCGGTCTTTCTGCGCTGCTCGTTCCCTTGCCCGTCTGTCGCGATGGCGCTTATATGCCACGCTGGGCTTGTTTTCGAAACAAAGTTTCAAGATGGCAGCACGCAGTAAACGGTGGTCAAGAGCAGAGACGATTTATTTAATAAATAGCTTAAAGGACCTGGAAATAATTAAAAGAACAGATGGCGAGAAACATAAAAATTGTGAGCTTTTCAAAGTTGTAGCGGCTAAGTGGCTAAGTTTGTTTTTCTTCCGGTAGACGTAACTTCCAGTCCGCCCCCCTATCCAATCAGAACCATTCCCAACCCCCAGACCTTAAGCGGAACTGAATAAAGCCGATCAAATGTGTTTTCCATGTAAACCTCAATTCGGAATTACTATTTCCATGTAAACTCGAAGGAAAATAGTTTAATTCGGAATTATTTAATTCAGAAAAATTAATTCCGAATTAAAAAACATCATGTAACCGTGGCCAATGTGAAGGAGCAGCTGCTCGACTCCGAGCTCCTCCCGAGTGACTGAGCTTCTCACCCTATCTCTAAGGGAGCGTCCAGACACCCTGCGGAAGAAACTCATCTCGGCCGCTTATATCCGCGATCTTGTCCTTTCGGTCATTACCCAAATTTCAGGACCATAGGTGAGGGTGGGAGCGTAGATTGACCGGTAAATCACCCTGGGCCACTCCAGAGTAGTGGAGGGTCCAGCCCCTTTCAAGGAGCTGGCTACTGTCCATGTTATCTACAAAGAGAATTCACATGTGTTGCGCGCTGATTAATGAGTAACAGTTCTCCATCCTGTCCTTCTCTGCAGAATGGTAACATCCCCTTATGGGTGAAAATAAACAATATAAAACCACTGTTGGCAAATTGGAAACGCATAAGTATCATTCTTAAAAGTTGTTGTATTGCATTTTAACCCACCTAAACATAAATGGATTTGCTGGTCTGTGTTCTTGATTACTTTCTTGAAGATGGAATGATAATAAAAAGAGAGACTTTTGGCTTCAGGCAATCCACAGAGAGGATGAAAATGGGAAACTGTGGGGCCTGGCCAGCTGTTACGTATGTTTGTGATCATCACTTTATCACAGGTAAGTCACATGTTCCGATGTTTTAGCTCATAAAAGTCAAATGTAACGCTTCATTGAAATGCATCACCTGGAGATACCAGAGGGCAATAATCGATATGAGGATATGAAACCTCTGACCACTTAGCGGCATCATTTGTCCTCTTTGATACAGGCAGATTGAATGGACATTCCTCTGTCACAATGAATACATGAACGCTTTTTTATATAAAGCTGATGACCGTTGCTTGGTAATGAGTTAAGCTGGTCATATAATTTGTGCACCAAATAATATTTAATACATTTATATTAGCAAATACCTCAAGCTTTGTATTGACGGGGATTCAAACTCAATGGTATGTATTCACCAAGGGCCAACCATCTTACTTCTTATTTTTTGTACCACGAGTTTAGAGTTTATATCATCAGTAAACTTATTTCTACGAAGCCAGCGTTGGCTAACCGCAACTGTCATTTTTGCTCTTGCAGTCAAATCAACATGTTAAACTGTATATCCCACTGTGAACATCTGATGGTCGCTCTGCAGACATTTCGGCAGGGATCGGCTGAAGGAGCTGGGAAGAAAGATAACTTTGATTGACATAGGGTGGGCATGTTTCTGTTGGCTTCCGAAGCAACTTGGCCACAACAGGCTTAAAAACTGGTCTTCAGAAACCAGTGGATCATGTGACCTAATGCTTCCATTTTTTGTACAGTCTATGATTTTCACACAAAAAGAGGTGTGGACATTGTTGTTGTGGAAAAACCTATTAAACACTCTTTAATATGTTTTTTTTTTCATCCCCAATTTTTTCCCATTTTTATCACCTAGTGCTCCTACCTAAGTCAGTCCTGGGCATTTAGGGTGCGTCCCAATACTCCCCCTCGCCCTCCTTTTCTTCCCTAACCCTAACTTTTGCGCGTTCCCGTGAAGGTAGTGGTGTCCCAATTCCTCTTTTCACCTAGGGGGAGGGGGCATAACGAGGGCTAGGGGCTGAGAATAGCCCCTTCAAATCGAGGGATTTCAGATGCTGACTTGGCGAGCGAGGGGGTATGAAAAAAAGAGGCTCTGCGTCGATTTGACTCGCCGACCGAAGGCAAACAGGCAGACTGGTCTCAGAGAAATAGAGAGAAATAATCCTGTGACTCGTCAGATTTGTTTTGGATGTTTCTGATATAATAGTCTTCAGAAACCACAAAGTAATCCAGCTGTTATCTGGGTAATTTACACACTTTCAGATAAAGTTGCGGAAGATCACGCCAGAATAAAGGGATTTATGGTTCCGCGTTACACCAACGCAGATCCTACGGCGGAGGTTACGCAACCTACGCCGTAGGCTCTGCGTCGATTTAACGCGGTCCCAAGCTCCGGACCCGGCAGACAGAAATCTCTAAATTTCGGAGCAAATTTCTTAACAGGCGTAGCTACAACTGTTAGATTTCATCTATTAAACCAACATATTCCTAAATGATTTATTTCAGCCGGCGTGATTCTCAACAGAGCTGCGTCCCGGGAGAGAGTGTCTCTCCCGGGGCTGACGGAGCAGCCTGACCCGGCGATCACGTCTGTTCTCGGGCTGTGAGCTGAGGCTGCTCCCCGGGGCCGGCGGCTCTTCTCATCTCCGAAAACATCGGGTCAAATTTCTTAACAGGCGTTATTTGGATAAACTGAGCCCCGGTTGGGGATCTTAAGGTTACCATTATACCTGAAAAAATATTAAAACTTAATAAAGTGCCATATTAACAGCGCTACAGCTGAAATTAAAACAGCTTTTGGCTCTCAGCTTCCTGATCAGGGTAGGGATGAAAAAGAGGGGTAGGGGGAGAAATGGGACAGGCACCTGGGCCAAGTGCCCTAGATCTCAAGTGCCCTAAAATCTCCCCCTTCTTTTTTAGGGCTTAGGGAAGAAAAGAAGTGCGAGTGAAGAAAAGAAGGGCGAGTGAAGGAGAATTGGGATTGGCCCTTAATGTTACCAGTTACCAAGAATAAAGGGTCATAACATATAGCAGGCGTCTCGATGCAGAATTATCCTTTTGCATGCAATAGGTAATTAAATCTACTGAAATCTGGATCATCTCTTGAGTCTTATTCTTGGTAGCTTTCTATCTAGATATTCATCTAGTTGGAAAGAACATATTCAAAAGCGTTTAATTGTTGTTGCAAGGCAGCAAACTGCTCCAGTGTACCTGCAGAGATTTCTAGAGGTTTTTAACAACGCCTCCCTCCAGGGTCTGAAACTAACCAGCGCCAATGTAAGATATCTGTTTGGTGAGTAAATCGTACTACGTAACATGGTGGCCCACGGTCTGCTTGGTCGTGCTCACTGGCTTCACCAACATTAGAAGAGTTGGATAATGCAGGCGATGGAGGAGGTGGTGGATCCATGCTGAATAACAACAAGATTTGCGCAGTGACTTTGCCCAAATCGTGTTGCACAAATCTGACCAGCAGTCTTCCTTGGCAAGTCTTGCTGTTATGTTCGTTGAACGTAAATAACTTCTTTCTGAGGCTCTTCAGTTCGTTAATTACCTGAGTTTTCACACACACACACACACACACACACACACAGCCATTCATTGAGATAATAAAGATAATTCTGCTACAACTTTTTTCTGACTCTTCTTTAAAGGAGCTTGAGGCCGGATTGTGGCAGGAGTAAGTAATAATGTCAGATGAAGCGTTCCAAACCCAAAAGAATGAGCCCTCTAGTGTATCTCTCCTTTGCCTTGAACAGGCTGTGTGCTGCAAAATGTGCTGCAATTCGGTCCCGAATTTCCCGCGCTAGGCTGCGGATGTGACGTCACATGACGCTGCATGTGCGTTCTCCCCGTTCTCCCGTGCCGGCTTCACTGTTGGCTGCAGTACCCCCGACGGCCGTCGTGGTGAAGGGTGGCGCTAGAGAGTCTCATTTCTTAAAAGGAGCCTCAAGCTCCTTTAAGTTTGTATCCAACATAATACTTTATTTCAATAAAATGTATGAAAATTAATTAATTATTGTTTTGACTGGTAAAAAATATGCTTGGCGGCTGGATTTTTTAAATCTACCAGTCCACTTGGCTGGTGAGTCAAAGTGTTCATTTCAGACACTGCCTCCATCTTTACTCACTTACAATTTTTCAGCTGTTTGTTATTTAATTTAAAAAAAATCTTTACATTTAGTCTCAATATTATTTAACTCAATAAGTCAGTTACTTAATGATAATTATTATTTTCCCATTCAGTTCAAAGCACTTTCCTATGGAAGCAGGCTGCTAATGTGGGATGCTAATTGGTCCAGACTTCCATGAACGATAACCAGGAGCCTGTCAGATGGATTCTCTCGTGATTCCATTCCCGTTGAAGTGTTTGTGAAATGCGCTGCTGCTGCCCACGTCCTATCTTGGAGGATGTCTACGGATATACGTGAGGAGCTGTCCATCACATTCATCGCATAACTTCAGATCCAGATGCACATTAGTGTGTGCAAATGTATGAGTGGCAGACAGAGCCACAGTCCACGTGATGTCAGCCATTTGCATAAGTTTGGGCAGCATACATCCATAATACTAACGTTTTTATAGAGTTAAAGATTTGTCAAACAACTCAAATTTGCACACAGAAAGGTATGATTATGTGAACCCAACTGACAATGGATGAATGGCAGCAGCCAAAGGAGGAAAAAAAAAAAAAGAAAATTTAGGCTTATTCAACTGTCATTGTTACCTGCGTCTTCATGACTTTTATTGCACTTGCAGAAAAAAACTGTTGTTTTCAGCTTGAAAAAATTATTACTATCCTTTATTGCCTGAAGAAACCATCACCGTTGTGTGAGATGAGAATCAAAAGCACATTCCAGACTTCTAAGTTCTTAGAGTAAGCCACAGCTTTGTAATAAGAACATGTGCATATGTTACCGTTGGAATTCATATCAACCATAACACCAGTGGCATTTCAAAATATTGCTATATAATCACACAGAAAGCTGAGGGCATTTAGGCTGAGTTTCCTCTCCAAGGGTGGGCTCAGACATTGAAAAAATAACATGTTGAACCTAATCAACACAGGTAAAAAAAATAGTAATTTAAAAATAGTTAATTTAATAACACAAATTTCCCAATTCCTCTGCACAACAGATCTGCCAATATATGATATGCCAATTTAAATGTATCGTGCATGTAGATACATCCCTGTGTCTACAGCAGTTAGCACTTGTGCTGTGTTGAAAAGGATACAGCACACATGTATTTGGACCAGACCTGTCCACTAACACCATCAGTCTAAATGGACAGTATTTTAGTTACTGACATTAGAAACATCAATAACATGAGAATGTCTCTTCAGTATGTGTTTAAATACAGTATAAACAAAAAACGTAGTCTAAAGGCTTTATTTAAACTGCTGGAAAAGCAAAGGCTGAATATGTATGAAATCTTGATATGCTCTTATTAAATTTAGCAGTGACACAAACAATAAAAGTGTGAGGATGAGCTCTTTACCCATGAAGGGGAAACCTCACTACCTAAGAGAAGAGAGAATGAAGTCAATTGGATAAAATCCTAAAACCAAAAATCCAAATGAAACTATTCACAGAAACAACAGAAGTCTGGTTGAGTTAAACTGGAATACAACACATTGCTATCATGAAACAAAGATATTAGTGTGTGAAAGCACCACTTTAAACCAGGCTAGTCCAAGTATATTCCACCCTCTGCCTCCCGTTTCCCTCTGATTGCATTCTGAGCAGATTGAAATCATTTACGTCCTCAACAGAATGCGAAAGATAGATCTTTCAAGGAACGACAACAAACCGTGAACGGCTCAACGGTTTATCATTCAAGAGGAGCTTGGGAGTGAAAAAGTCAGGCTGATGTCATCAACCGGCGCATTATAAATCCCGTCGTCTGCCTGGGGACCACAGGCTGACTTCACACCTCTGTGACATTCTCTAACCCCTGAGTTTCTGACAGGAAGAAAAAAAAAAAAAAAAAAAAAAAACCTTGAAAAATCTTTCTGGCCGTGGTGTCAGATGCTCACCATGAAATATTCATAATCTGAGAGCAGAGCCACAATAGAGGGGGTGGCAGCACGCGAGGATTTGACTTGCAGAAGCTGAGATGCTTAAACGAGAGTGACCGATTTCTCTCATCACGAGCTGTCAATCACAAGCTCACTTTCATGTCACTATTCTTGGATGGATGGCACATAGCCATCTGTAATTTTTGAACTTGTAACTAAAAGATATAAACCTTTTACGACGCCTATCTGACTGTAACTTTAACAAAAATAATGAGATTAAAATGAATGTGCACAAATTCTTTTTACTTTTTTATCTACATTCTGTAATTATTTTCCTGATTGGATACTTGGATACTCAATATTAAAATCTTTAATATATTCTGATTATATTTAAGGCTTTTTTAAGTCATTTTCTACATCTGAACATTTCATAATCAGAAGCTCTTGGTACACTGTGAACCTCTAACAGAGTAATTCTACATCTGTATGTAGGATAACCGCCTTCAGATCTTGGAGGTCGTGGTGGAGTAAAGAGGCTCTGACCTCCCTCTCTCTGCCACCTTCTCCAGTTTTTACTGGGGGAATACTAAGGCATTTCCCAAGCCAGACATAAGAGACGTAATCTCTCCACTGCGTCCTGGGTCTGCTCTGAAGCCTCCCAGGGCGGATCCAGGCTCTCCTGGACACCTCCCTGGGGTGTTGTCCAGGAGACATCCTAACCAGATGCCTGAGCCACCTCAAGAGGACCTTCTCCATGTAGAGGAGCAGCAACTCTACTCTGAGTGGGAGCTTCTTGCCCTATCTCTAAGGAAAAGCCACTCTGTAGAGAAAACTCGTTTCAGCCACTTGCATGCATGATCACTTTCTTTAGATCACGAGTAAACTATAAGAGGGTAGGAACATTGACGGACCAGTAAACCGGGAGCCTTTCCTCTTCTTTTAGCCTTCACTTCACCACCAGTGACCAGAGCGTTGCTGCAGATGCTATCCCCTTGTAAAACTACTGGGATCTTCTGGAGTCTATCCCAGTATTCTATGTCTAAAAGGCAGCAGTACACCCTGGACAGGCTGTCAATCCATTGAAAGGGCCACATATAAACGAACATCCACCCACATGGGCAATTAAGAATCACCAGTTACCTTGACATTCATGTTGTTGGACTGTGGGAGGAAACCAGAGAAGTACCCGGAGAAAACAAGATGAGAATCAGCGCATCCAAATCTAAGAACATGGTTAGCAATTAGAAAAAATTGGAATGCTCTCTCCAGGTTTGGGATGAGGTCTTGCCTCACATGGAGGAATTCAGATATTTTGGGGTCTTTTTCACACATGAGAGAAGAATAGAGTGAGGAATTGCTCTTTCTCATATGCTGTCAATATGTTTTTAATTGTCAACTATGGCCCTGATTCCATTTTTTATTTGCATTGTGTGAGCGCAAATACACTATACTTCAGTAATATTTTTTAGAGGTCTATCTCACTCATATCTTATGGTGCCAGTGTGCTCCTATTCTACTCAGAAAGCCTGTTTACACTGGCCTCGTAACAGCCTCTCCCAAATCTTTCTGTCTTTGTAGCACCTTTATTCAGCGCTGCTGTGCCGTGTGAATGGCATGAGAGGTGGAACACTTTGCTCAGTGCCTGTATCGCCTTTTGTAGGTGGAAACAGGACCGTAACAGGGCAAAATGAGCACTGTACGAATCTGGAATGTAGAACGGCATAAATGGGATACGAGGACGGCTGCAAATTCTCCGTAGAGGATCAAATCGGTCCATCGTGAAGACAGTGAGAGGCTGTCTGACAGCACTGTTTAGGTTTGCTGTCAGAATATCCAGCCAAGTGACAATCACGTTAAAGATACACACACACAAAAATGTTTTAACCACAGCAGCCAGAGAGGTAAAGACCAGGCTGTTCATACTACAAACTTCGTCACTTGACTTGGGGCTCTAAGTACTCGTGAACCTTGTTGGTGTTTTTAGCTATGCAGAGAAGCCTCCACTATCTGGAAACTGAGACAAGTGTGTGTCCCACGGGAACAACCAGATAAAAATATTCATTTATCTGGTTTCTTTTTTTCATTGCTGTGTTTTATTCAGCACTGACTGTGAAAGAAGCCGACCAGAGACATGAGGGACTTGTTCCTGACTATGGACGCAAAATAGAGGAAAGGGACCATCATTTGATGTCATGCTTTGTAAAAGTACACTCTGGGGAGGGAGTATTGGGCCTTCATGAAATCACTGGGAATGCACAGCTGGAGACTGGGGGTGGAATGAAGAAGGGATCTCCAGTACATCTTTGTGCTGCTCATACCTAACGTGAAATATGAAACATGGTTGTTTTTTTTTTTTATTTCATCTGCTGTCGCTGTAATTAACTGCATATTTTGTGGAGATATTGATAAAGATGACATCACTGACAGAAAAAAAAATCAATCTATAGAACTACATAGCATCCAAACCGACATGTGTCTTATAAAGGAGTTATTTTTTAAGTTTTGTTTCTCCCTGTGGATGTTTGAAAATCTTCTTGTTATCGTAGAGAACATTTCATGGTTTGTTTTTTGTTTCTATTTCTAAATAATGCTAACAGCATTCAATCAATTTATTATAACCCAAACCCAAAAGGAGTGCAGGAACCAGAATGAGTCAAAAATTCACCATCATTCTATAACAACAGCTTGGTGCAATAGTCTGTTCTCTCGGTGATCCCCCAATGCAATTACTGAAGACTTTTCTCTCACACTTCTTCATACAGGCTCTTGGTAATGACGAGATACCTTTTAACTTCTCAGCCAGAGTCTGCATCAATAATTTATTCTCATCTGTTTAAATTTTAAAGTGCCACACATTACCGTCCTGCCGCACCTGCTTTCACACTGTCCGGCCCCAATCCCTGTCTCTTGCCCCATCCCTGCCTGTCTCTCGCTGTCTCATTGCCCCACCTCTCGCCATAATAAAGACAATGACGGAGTTCCCTTTTCCCGATGAACCACGGATGTTAAATCAAACGAGGGCAGAGGAGGCGTCAGACCACATAATGTAAGGGCATCGTGCGGACGTCTCCAATTACGCTTTGGCCTTGATTGGTGGCGGAGGCAAAAGCGATGAATTCTTTAACGGTGGCATGCAGCTGTGACTTTCTGAGCACAGCCGCGGCCTTAGGAGGACAGCTACTCAGTGCAAATGGAAGCTGACAGAAAATCCACATAGCACGACCAGTCTAGGGGGGAAAAAGGGCATGACAGTGACTAAGAGAGCCCAGGCTCGTAAGTAGCTGAGGGCAGCTTGTAGGAAAGACGCGTATAATTAAGCGGTCTGCATTGTGTTTCAGATGGCAAAATCCCATTGTCTTGACAGGAGCTTACCGTTGCCCTTTCGGTTGAGATGCAAACTAGCATACACCCTCATTCTTCTTTGTTTTGTTTTTTTCACACTTCTCCCACCAAACCTTTGCCCCCAAATTAATGTGCAATTTTGAATAAACCCAGTAAGTTTGTGATCTTTTGATCTAAAAGCCACAACTACCCTAAGGGTTTTCTTTCTGTACCTTTTCTTATTTATTTTTTACCCCCAGTCCCTAGCCCATGAAGATTGACTGGGAGCACTCAGTGTTATCTCCAGGGAGGCAAAGGTTGGGGGGAGGGGGCGAAGACCACAGATTTGTCCTTATCTATTCTGAGCACACCTAAAACAAATTAGACCTGGCTGCCAGTGCTTATTTGGGTCCCCCACTCTCATTAAGGGGCTGAATCCAGGCTATTTTCCTCAAGGTCCTGCTTCTCTCCCATTTTGGTCCTTGTCTTTCATCACTATAGCAAAGGTTTTCCAGGCGGCCATGCCACCGTTTCATCTCAACCATTCCACGTAGTCGTATCACCACCACACAAAGAGCAGAGACAGCAAGAGAGAAAGAACATCCCTCCCCATGCTGGGATGCTGATTTCCCTACACATGACTTGATGCTGGCCTTTGACTTGTGTTAATTGAAAGAGGAATCTGTTCAGTTGGACTGTGTCTTGCCCTTTTCCAGCTTTCACCAGTCTTATGCTGATATGCGGACAGAGCCTGCTTTGGATAAATTTGCCCTGTCTATGCAGTATTCTGAGAATAAAATGCAGAAGTGCTAATCAAGACAATTTTTTCTCATCAATATACCCATTGGCTCTTGAAATTATGAGGTCATGTTATTGAACTGTGTAACAGACATTGATATTTAAGCTTTAGATTCCTAATTTAGTCATTCAAGAGCAGCTGTTTGTGGGAACATTAATTATGTATGCAACATAAATAGTCATATCAAATTCCAAATTGAATGTCTGTAGAGGTTGGAAAATCCTGAATGATATGATCAGACTGGCAAGTCAGAATAGTTTTACTGCTGGTTGTATGGAGGTCATGATAAGGACCCATGTTATAAGTTAGAGTAGGGCTGGGCGATATGGACCAAAAGTCATATCTCGATATTTTCTAGCTAAATGGCGATACTCGATATATATCTCGATATTTTTTCTGTGCCTTAATTGGGGTTTCCCCCAAAGCATTATAGCATAGCATCTCTGTTAGCTTCATTTTTTTCTGAGGCAAACCCTTAAAAAAACAGTCAGTTTTAATACAAAGCCTCGTGCCAAATGTCACACAGGTACCTTTATTAACAGAGGTCTGCACAATATCAAAATGTATAAAACAAATGAAATAAAAATAAACTGCCTGCATATATAGAATAAAAATGCTTCTTGAATAAAATAAAACAAATATCCCTTTCCTACATAACAATTAAATTAAAATACACTGTGCAATTAATACAATGTAGACAGTAACAGGCAGACTTTTCCACTGAGGTTGACAGTTGTGCAAATAACAAAACATTTGTGCAAATTTCAAATAAAACATTCAAGTCAATTTGTCACAAAATAAGCTATATCAAAATCATTAAAAAAAATGTAAAAAAAACAAAAAAAAAAATATTTTTTTTTTAAATCGATATAAACGATATTGTCTCGTACCATATCGTGTTTGAAAATATATCGATATATATTAAAATCTTGATATATCGCCCAGCCCTAAGTTAGAGGTTGACCAGTACGGGTTTTTCTATGGCCAGTTCAGATTTTTAGAACTCCGGAACTCTGGTGACCCAATTATGGTGCCATGTATCTAAACTTAGTGTTGAACTCATGATGTTTCACATGGTGAACTAACTTGTTCCACTTTCTTTTCTGTGTAAGTGTTTATGGTCAAATTATTAGTATTGAGCTACATCATCATGTGGCAAGATTTTGGAAGTCATAGCAAAAAAAAAAAGAAATTTAAAGCGTCACGACACAACGAGACCCACGAACCTGACTGTGTAACAAGATTTTAGCTGTAAGTCTGCAGGGAACTAAACAACGAAAAAATGTAGCCATTGTCCAGTTTTTGAGGCCATTCTTCACCTGTGCAAAATGTGCCAATCGCAATTGAGTGGGGGCGGCTTTATGTGATGACTCATATATTAGTTTCCACAAGTCGCTTTTCATACCAACCAAGATTACCAAGAATTGCAAATAACATCTTACATCAACAAGGTTGCACTGCAAAACCAATAACAGTCATTCAAAGGAATTCCTTCTCCATTGCCCATCATTTCGGATGTACTTTGTTCATACTAGTCTGGTTGTCTCTCTATTATGTTGCATGCTTCCTTTCTCTGGTAGGTTGTATGCATTGGTGTTCAGAGCCAGTTTCGTCTGCATCTGTTGGTACTGCCCCTTGGAAATCAAAGTCAAATCCAGAGAAACCAATTCTTTGTATCAAAAAGAGAAAAATTGGGATGGCTGGCCAAGTAAAACCATGATAATGTGTCAGTTGAAATGTCTATTTTTTTTGTATCTTGTATATTTAAAGCCATAAAGCATATTGTATCTTGACCGACTCTAGTCTTATAATTCCTTTTTTTCCTATGTGCCCTTCCTACAAACCTTATTGCAGATATAAAAGTTAATTTCTGGTAAACAGGTGAAGTAAACAAAGGAGAAGACTAACACCTTTCCCTCATACGATTATTGCATTTAAATGTTAATGGAGGACCTTTGAGCCATCTAAGCTCAAGCTATGCAAAGGTAACTGCTCGGGAAATGTTAGGTTAGATGAGATTCTGCTGCCAGACTAATCCATCCTGGAGCCTGAGAGCGGCACAGAGTCTGAGAGGAATCTGCTGCAGAACAGCACAGCAGTGACACAGGGCAATTCTCTAGGGCCTTGCATTAGCGCGCTAAATTAAAGGGGGTATTAGATTAAATTGGCTCTCCGATTTCAGGGGTGTGAGTAAAATTCTGATTTGCATTTTCCACCGCTGCTTAAGATATAATTAGTTCAGGGTGATTCCCATGTGGAAAACATTGACAGCCAAATCTAAATGGCTGCCAGGAGCTTATCACCTCCTCCAAGGCAAAAGGTACGCTCTGCTCATGTTTAGTCTGCGTAGTTGTTTGTCGGTGTGTGTATGTCTTTGTGTGTAAGTGAGGGAGAAGATGTGAATTTATACATATGCTGTAAATTGTCTCTTTTAAGTCACTGCAGCATCTGATTCCTAACATTTTTCAATCAAGTCCAAATGAAGCTGAAGCCACTGTTGGCGCCATTGGCACGGTGAGAAAAGACACCCTTCTCTCATTAAGACATGTGTACATGAAGTCCCTCTTAATATACACATGAAAAGTCCCTCGAAGCACAAACTTCACACCTCTATGATGCATTTCAACACAAATGCATTTCCGGAGCAGAAGATTTGCCTGTAATTACAGAAGTAAAGTCAAAAATAGCAATTACTTCTTCAAAAGTCCATACTATGAATTACTGACGTCTGTGAAGGAGCTTTCAAAAGCAAGTGCAGGGTTTTTTGGGGCGGGTGGGGGGTGGGTGGCTTCACACCCTTGGTAATTCCAACCTTCTTTGCAAATGGGTGTTTTCAAGAAGGGAATCTTCCCATAGATTATAAATATCAGTCTAGCGCCCTGGACACCTGCTTTGGACACCTGTTTGTACATTATATTGACACATCTGCAGTATCCACTAACAATCCCTCAATGATCCATTATATTAAACCTCGAAACCTGTGTATTTTTTTCCCACACTGGCCACGAATCTCATTTATGGTTAGTTCTGACACTCATTTTGAGCAACAGCTACAGTATATTTGAACCATGGGTTTTTGATTTTTATGACTGCACTATTTTTTAATTTTATTTATCTTTGTCATTACTTCAGCCACTTAAGACTTAGCACATAGCTTGGCTTGAGTTCTGGGCTGTGAATAAAGACCTAAAAGAGCAAGGTCATTTATATTTTAAAGATACAATTGTTTTTTTTGTGCTGTTATCTGTACAGAGATCACTGTGACCAGTGGCTTTGGGTTGTTATGGAAGGGTTCTAAGGCAAAGCTAAACAACCTTAGGCCACTTTCTTTGCTCCAGTTTGAAGACTGCGGGTCAAGGCCAAACAGGGGACACCAAGTGGAATACCTCTAGTTCACCAGCTTCTACCTCTTCCCACAGTTGGTTCCTTTGGTTGAACAATCTTCTCCTCGGTTCATTTCAGGAACCTAACTTGACTAACAGGACCACTAACCAACCATATGTGAACCAAGTGCCGCCAGACCTGAAGCGAGAGGAAGTGGAGGGCCGCTGGGACCCGCAGTCACTCGGATCGTGACTATGACGGTAGGTTCACTCGACCTGCAGACATCTACAACCACCCTGACCCCATGAGCGGCAGGCTGAGCAATGGCTGGTTCCAGCAGGAAAGCTTCTAATTTCAGCTCTGAAAGCACTCATTTCAAATGTCATCTTAATTTAAAATGAGGATGTTTGGACAGATTTACAAAATTAATGAAAAAACATATCAATTCATGTTATATATCAGCACAAGTTAACTCAACCAAGCTAATGCCGTGTCAGAACTAAGGTGGGCGTGTACCAGCCTCTTCATTCAGGCCATTTGTGGCAAACATGGCGCAGCACAGTACAAGGAAAAAGAGGCTTTGAAAGCACTTTTCAGAAAAACCTATGAATGACGTCACAAGCGGTTTGTCCAGATCTTTTGTAATTTGGCCACTGGCTTTGAGCTTCCATTGCAAAAAAGAAGAGCTTAGTTCCTCAGACCAAAATTTGTCAAAAAAGCCCATTGAAGTTCAATCATGGATATTACATATTGACTGCATACTGGTAAACTAGAGAATAAATCATACAGAACATGGTGAGACATGTGAACACGCATGACATTAATGTGTAAAATCACATGACTAAATTTGATATTGAACTTGTAGGCACAATAGCCATCTGCTTTGAATCTTCCTTTTATATTTTGATTGCTGAAAAGGAATCGTCACTTTGAATATTACATAAAAATCAAACATGGAAACAAAACTTTATAGAGTATACATCTGCATAAATTGAAATTCAGAGGAAAAAAATACAGATTCAAACAAAAATCTGACAAACTGGCATCTTAAATTCAGTGTTAACAAAGGAATCCATACAGGGTGTTTTTCCACTAGTAGATTAGGTAATTAACCCGGTTATCCTCTCTGTGTAATCACTTAATTAATGAGCAAATTATCTGGGCCTCAGGCTTCATTTGTTGGAAACTCATCCATACGAGATCATGTTAGCCGATGAACAAGTTCAAAAATCCCAGTGTAAAGTTAAACATATTTCTGTTGAATCAATTAGTAAATAAAGTTGTTCCAATGAACCTTTCAGAACTATTCCACCCTGTGACTATTATATTTGACATTGTACCCCTCCGCACCTCTCTATAATGTCCCAGCCTCATCCATAATAAAACAAATATGAATGTATGTGCACTGGTTCATCCACAGTCTGTAGAAAAACAGACCAGTGTGTGTGCTAAACTGCCCTCCCAACACAAAACTTGGAGGTTGTTTTGCGAAACGCCATCAGCAGCTCTGCCATCACTCTCACCATCTCTTGGTGGTCGGAGACTGAGGCTTTGTGGGATATTGATTCTCCCCATCCAGAGACGGTTTCCATAATTGGTTAAAATGACCGGGTGCAGAGAGAGATGGCTCTCTGCTGAAAACCATTTCCCAGCCCTGCTTGGAACAGAGCCAAGCTCAGGGCTGTTCGGATGCGTTCCAGCCCCAGCCTGACTGGCAGCAATTAGGGGTGTCTGAGCCAAGCTCAGCTTGCGCTCCGCACAAACACCCCTAATTACTGCCAATTAGACTAGGCGGGTAGGCAGATTTGAGAAACCGGGGGATATTCAGGCATGGGTGGGCATGGAAACAATTTTCAAGGGCTTAGAACGTGACTGTATGAAGAGGTTAATGCTTTGGAGTGCAAGGGGATAATAACAAAAGAAGGGGAAGCAGAGCCCCGTTTCTCACCTCCAGCGACGAGCCTGGCTTCTTCTTCAACTCCTCGCATTTCCTAAATTTGCAGATCTGGTGGCCTGTTTTGCGGTTCCGACAACTGCTGCAGACACCACAGTTGATTAGCCGCCTGCAGGGTGCACACACCCCACACCTTTTCCTTTTCTTCTTAGCTGGGTTTCCACTGGATGCAGAGGAATTATTCTGTGGGCAGTCTGCCAGATTGGCAATTTGAAACGCACTGTCTGTAACGGCTGCTGAGGCTGCGGGGGAGTGAAGGGCTGTCATGACGATGACCCCGGGAGGTAATGAGATGCCCCCTAAAGCCGGAATGGCGGAAAAAGTTCCAACGCGTTCTGGGAGATTCATTATCTCTGCTTCAGCAGCGCCGCATTTCAGCTTGTTCATGCATTCTCCCGCTAAAGGTCTGCAGTGTTCGGGGGATAAGGTAGAGAGGAAATTATTATTTGCCATTTGCAGTGTCTCTGGCGGCACGCCAGGCTTCCCCGGTCTCTGGGAGTCATTTCTATGCATGGTGGTCCTATTAGGGTTTATTGCAGCTGATTTCCTTCCCCAGAGCATGGCGTTATCACAGTTCCAAGGGGACATACCAATTCTGGCACTGGGAAAAATGGGCGTTGTGATGCGGGCGATTTTAGCAGTCTGTGGAAATGCCCCGTTGGTTTTATAAAAGTTTGCAAAAGATCTGTACCTTTCCATTTCAGCGTTATAATCCAAAAGCTGGCTTAATCCACCATCCAGGTTATCCTTTTGTAAAAGAGACACATCTGCGTTTTGTCCATTTTCAATGCAAAGCGCATTGTTTATGTTAGACATGGCTGGGGAATGATCGTCAATGTTTAGGAGAAGAAAGTGAAGTTATGGTGGTCTTTGCCGAACTCAAGCTGGTTACGAACAATGGATTACCATCCTGGTTTGTGATCCCCAGTGCTAAAAGCAGAAAAACAAGAAGATGAACAACAGTTACACTCAAAGGAGATACACCTTTTCATTCAAATCTATAGTCATTTACTTTTCTCTGATTAATAGAAAGAAACAACATGGTAAGATTTCTCTGGTACGTTGTTCACATTCAGACGTCTCGTGAAGGGACGATCAGAAATAGTAAGGAACTGATCTTCATGTGGTGACAACAACATGAAAGCTGTAACAGATCAACGTGGCATTTAAAAAGAATTAGCATGAATCTAAAAAGAAAACGAGTCCCTCATTTTTAGGGGGAAAAAATCCAATCACAAAAAATAAATAAAGGCATTTGGATACACAACAGCCACAAACACATGACGATTTACCTTTTTTCTGCAGTATGGGCACTTAAAAATTATCTGCTTTTGGACACAAGGAGCAATATTGTTAGATATTAATAAATGTACTAACGATATCTACTGTAATAGTGACCAAAGAGGTGGTCCATCCATGTAAACAAGACCATTCTGTCTGCTAAGAGCACCTGGTATTCATTCCTGGCCGCTATTACAGTGACAGCACACAGTGATAGCCACCGGTGAATTTACAACCAGATCAGGGACCAGACCGACCACAGTGTCAGCTGCCTCAGGATAGGACTTGTGTGTGTGTGTGAGGGTGAGGTGGTGTGCTCCATTTCCTCCCTCTGACTCTCCACCAGTCTGTCTGGATTTGGTTTCCACAGATAAAAGCCCATTAAACACATCTCACCCTACTTCCGTTACCTTTTTCTAGGCTTTCTCTCTTAATTGCCAACTCTGATCCGTGGCTGGAACAAAAAAGCATTTCAAATCCCACACACGTTTTAAAAGAGTGAATCACAAACGTGCGCGCATGGAACAGGAAGGATCCTCCTGGGTGACATTATTCAAGTCTTCCACCTAATGAAAAGCATCTCCCCCTAAATATCCCTCCTTGGCCTATTGTCTTAGATCCCAAACTTATTTTTACACCAGGAAATATCAAAATAAGAACAGGCTTCATATCAGGAGATAACTGAACAAATGTGAAGCCAAAACTGTTGTTTTTCCATGCTTTCCACACGTGTAGATTCAAAGTCAGTGTGGCATCCAAAACAACCAGCAGCCACCCGTAAACAAAACCTCCTTGGCTTAATGATCATCCCTCCTCAGGGTCATTATTACTTAATCAATTCACCCCTGGAACGAAATACGCAGCCCAAAGGCAATCAAGTCACGGATATTGATTTCCAGCCTGTAAACAAAGTTTTGAGAGACAGAAATGTTCAATACTTGGAGGTGGAGGGAGATAGAGGAAAAGAGAGGGAGGTGTAAAGAGGAGGAAGAAGAGATGCTGGAAAGGGTGAGCTTGTTATAAGGAGATAGGAGGAAAAAAAATATTTATTTTCCTTTTTTAATTTTTAAAGCAAATGAGAAACCAATTTCCCCGCAGACTGCCGTTAATTATACTTTCTCTGGTTTTGTGGCAGACATTCAGATCAAAGGTCATGCACAGATAATCGAGGAGGAGAGCGCTGTGCAACAGTGCAAATAAAACGAATCTGGCAGCAGCAGAAATCCGGACAGAAAAGGGGGGCAAAACGCAAGAGGAAATAAAATAGGATAGACACACAAACACACACACACACGCACGCACGCACGCACACACACACACACACACGCACACACACACATACACATATGCAGAGCGTGAGGGAATAAAGAGAGAGCATCACCTACCAGCTTCCTGTTGAGAAGAGCTCCAAAGATGCTACCAGCCCGTGTTACGGCACATTACTGCGAAGCGGCGCGTAGGGGGGACAAAATGCAAAAGATGCGAGAAGACGCACAGACGAGCCTGTGTCTGTGCGTGTGTTGTGTGTGTGTGTGTGTGCGCGTCTTCAGAGCGCTCAAAACAAAAGGATCATTTTCAGTGACTTCCCGGTCACGCTAGAAAAAGGTTGAAAAGTGCATTAATGAGCCAAAAAGGTAGAGAAAAAAAGGGGAGCCGGAACCCGCAGAGGTGGTTTGGTGATTCCTCTCCTCCTGATCTGTGGCGTGTGTCTGCCTCGCTCCCTGCTCAGTCTCCTGTCGCTGTGTGTGGCTGATTGGCGCTGAGGTGAGGTAGCAGGGATGTGGACACCTACTGATCATTGGCTGGAAATTACTATAGAAACACTGGGGAGGTGGGAGGGATGGCTGGCTGGCTCAGGGCGCACTGCTGGGAGAGGGATATATGTGCGTCCTTGCGCCCGAACACTGGCCCCTTTCCTCATCTTGTTCGGCACAATAATTTTTTTTTAACACGTTTGCCTCGTGACGAGACATTTAGAGGAAGAGGAAGGGGGTTGTCATTTTGTCAGACGCGGCTTTTAATAAGGTTTGGGGAAATTTGTCAAATTAATTTGAACGGAGCTGAGCCGTGATTAAGATAAAATGCCTCCGTTGGGGTTGTACCCCCTCCTTCTCTCCTCCACCAATCTCCGTCCAGCGACAGTCATAATTACTAAGACCTCCGGGATTCATCACGTTATAAATCCCTCCTGCTGGCCACCCATGCCTTCAGCTCCAACTGACAGCAGGAGCTCGCGCCGCACATTTATTCTGCGACTTCCCCATGTGAGATATGCAAGTTCTTTCATGTTGATTCTTATTAGCTTTAAATCATGACTCAAAGTCTCGGATTTCCCCCCACTCATCCTTTATCCTGAGCTTCGGGCTGTAGTTTAGGGGTAGAGAAAGCGTCTATCATCACATCTGTGGTTTCATAGATTGACAATTACTATTATTTTTTCACTCCTTAAAATGAGCTTTTGTCGAATTAGCCCAATGGTTTCTGCGCACAAAACTTTACAGCAAGGACGAATGAAAATGTAAAAACACATCAGCCTTATTTAAATTTTTTTGTTTGTTGTTTTGATACAGTATAGTAAGGTGGAAAACATAGCTACAAAATTAAAACATTTTATATATACATTTTATATATATTTATCAATATTTTGTTTATTTATTTGTATTTTTTTTAAATTCATTTTTAAGGGACATCAACATCTCAGTTTTAAAATGTAAATATGCCAAACTTAGCAAAAAAGCTAATTTTCATCTGTAGTCTCTACATAGGATATAACCAACCAACAACACAGTAATTGTTTTCCATTTGTACCGGGAAGTCAGGATTTCCAGAAACATTGCCTGAAGTTGGAATCCCACTCAGAAAGTCAGAGAAACATTATCTTCAGATTAAGAGTCCAACATGGCTGCTGCTTACCATACATCGACAAAACACTCTGCTACATTTACCGTTAACATCTGTGTCTTATTTTAATCACATAACATTGGAACTACTCATGATGCTATTTTCATTAGTGGACGTATTACTACAGGGGATTGTTATTAATTAGTAGTGCTAGCATTGTTAGTTGTGAAAACATCTAGTCCGACTTTTGGAAATGTTCATTTTCCGACTTTGCAACTGGAACAAGTTTCACTGTGACTGTGGTGTCCTTCTGATTTCCGACTTTGGGGGTAAATGGAACAAATGAAAACCTCTTCAGCAACCACAACAAGCGTGACAAGTGTGACATCATTCCCATTTACAAGTTACAAATGTTCTCTTTGTACTCATAAGTCAGAATTTCTGAGTTCTTAGTTAGAAGTTTCAACAGAGAGGCACTCTAAAGCCAGAATCTCAACCATTTTGATGTACTGTATAACACACCTGGGTGCACGTTACGGTTCGGGCCGCATTAACGGCCAAAGAAATGGCATAAATTGCGCCAAAATTACACAATTAATTCAAAATGGCCGACTTCCTGTTCGGTTACAGGCCATGGCGCCAAGAGACTTTTCTTTAAGTAGCGACATGATACAGGAGTGTACCGATTTTCGTGCATGTACGTCAAACCGTATTGTGGGGCTTGAGGCACGAAGTTTTCTAGGGGGCGCTGTTGAGTCATTTTGCCACGCCCATTAATGCAAACCATTAAATATCAAATTACTCGCCAGGCCTGGCTTGCGTGCAAAGTTTGGTGACTTTTGGGGCACTTTTAGGGGGGCAAAACGGCCCTCATTTCGTCGGAAGAAAAACGAGAAAAAAAAAATTCCTACAGATACAATAGGGCCTTCGCACTGTAAGTGCGCCGGGCCCTAATTAATGTCACAGTGGGCGTAGGTTTCAGCATTTTGGTCACGTAAAGAAAATGCACAAATCCAAACGGCCCGTAGAAACCACATGACACTGGGGGATTCAGTCGGGCGGGGGGGAGCAGACCTTGCATCTTTTCTGTGTTGGCAGGGTGAGGGGAGACCACTTTATATAGGGATTAACCTATCCCTAAGTTTAGGATATGTACCACAGGTTTTCAAAGTCGCAGTAATTAAACCTTTACTTAAAAAAACCTTCTCTTGACCCAGACACCTTAGCTAATTATAGACCAATTTCCAACCTTCCATTTGTATCTAAAATTCTGGAAAAGGCAGTTTCAAGCCAGCTATGTGACTATTTGTATTGAAATGATCTGTTTGAAGTCTTTCAGTCAGGGTTCAGAATGCATCATAGCACAGAGACAGCACTGGTTCGAGTCACGAATGACCTTCTTATGGCCTCAGATAAGGGATTAGTGTCCATACTGGTTCTACTGGACCTCAGTGCTGCTTTTGACACTATAGATCATGGCATTTTACTGCACAGGTTAGAGCATGTTGTTGGGATTAAAGGGAAAGCTCTACGTTGGTTTAAATCATATCTATCTGACAGGTTCCAGTTTGTTCATGTACATGAGGTTTCTTCAGAACAGTCAAGGGTCTGTTATGGTGTTCCGCAGGGTTCAGTGCTAGGGCCAATCTTGTTCAGTTTATACATGCAGCCATTGGGAAGTATAATCCAGAATCACGGCATACACTTTCATTGTTATGCTGATGATACGCAGCTCTACTTGTCTATGAAGCCGGATGAAACAGAACCGTTAGTTAAAGGAGCTTGAGGCTGTTTTTTTTATTTGCAAAATGGGCTGCAATTCGGTCCCGATTTTCCCGCGCTGGGCTGCGGATGTGACGTCACATGACGCTGCATGCACGTTCTCCCCGTTCTCCTGTGCCGGCTTCACTGTTGGCTGCAGTACCCCCAACGGCCGTCGTGGTGAAGGGTGGCGATAGAGAGTCTCATTTCTTAAAAGCAGCCGCAAGCTCCTTTAAACTTCAGGCATGTCTTAGGGACATCAAGGACTGGATGTCCAGAAATTTCTTGCTTCTAAATTCAGATAAAACAGAGGTTATCATTCTTGGTCCAGAGCATCTTAGGAAGGGATTAGATGGTGTTGCGATGGCTTCCAGTGCAACTGTGAGAAACCTTGGTGTTGTTTTCGATCAGGATTTGTCGTTTAAACCATATGTCAATCAGGTTTGTAAAATAGCATTTTTCCATCTCCGTAATATTGCAAAGATTAGGAAAATCCTCTCGCAGAGTGATGCAGAAAAACTAGTTCATGCATTTGTATCTTCTAGACTAGATTACTGTAATGTGTTGTTAGCAGGATGTCCAAGTAATTTGCTGAATAGGCTCCAGCAGATCCAAAATGCAGCAGCACGGGTACTGACATGAATTAGCAGGAGAGACCACGTCTCTCCAGTGTTAGCGTCGCTCCATTGGTTACCCGTAAAATTCAGAATCCAATTTAAAATTTTATTACTTGCGTATAAAGCCCAAAACGGCTTAGCTCCGCATTATTTGCAAGACCTGATAGTGCCTTATGTTCCTGTCAGAGCTCTCTTTTCTCAGAGTGCAGGTTTACTCGTAGTTCCTAGAGTATCCAAATGTAGATTTGGAGGGCGGGCGTTCTGCTATCAGGCACCACTACTATGGAACCAACTTCCAATCTGGGTTAAGGAGGCTGACATCACCTCCACCTTTAAAACTAAACTTAAAACATTTCTGTTTAGTAAAGCCTATAGTTAGTGTTTAGTAAACCTCTAACTGGTGTTGGTAAATCTCTAGGTAGTGTAAACTCTAGTGTGCCAGAGTCGTTCCTGTAGTTTCTTGTGCTGGCCCCCCCCTTCTCCTCCCTTTTCTCTCTTTTGTCCATGTTGCAGCATCCTTTGCCGGACACCGGAACCTGCAGCGTGGGAGTGAGAGGGGCAGGGTAACGGCCCGGGCAGGCGGGGGAGAGGTTTGTCCGTCAAGACTCTCCCTGGCCCTGCCCCTTCTCAACCTTTCCCCGACCCTGCACCCCAACCTGGGACTTGATGATTGGGCCGGAGCTTCGGGAGCTGCATGCTGGCCTGCGGTCCCCACCCCTGGTCATCCCGTTGCTGCTTCCACCTGCCTGCTGTGCTGCTGCCGTCCCTGACCCACCAGTCTGGCCCTCGGCAGGAGGGCCCCCCCTTATGAGCCTGGTCCTGCTCAAGGTTTCTTCCCTCCTAAAGGGGAGTTTTTCCTTGCCACTGTTTGGCTTAAGGTTTTTCTCCCACTAGGGGAGTTTTTACCTGCCATTGTTTATGTAATAACTGCTCGGGGGTCATGTTCTGGGTATGGGTCTCTGGAAAGCGTCTAGAGACAACTATTGTTGTATTAGACGCTATATAAATAAAATTGAATTGAAAATTGAATTGAATTATATATGTTAGAACAAGAAAAAACGTGTTTTTCATAATAGGTCCCCTTTAATATAACTCTTAAAATACATCATGTCTACAGTTTTACAAGTGGATTAATAATTAACAAAGTGGTGTAAACTTTTTGGTGAAACGGACTCCTTAATAAATGTATATAACATTTTGTACAAATTAGTGTCTTGATAGTTTTGTGTCAATGACTGCAGCACATGGCATAAATTAGTATTCAGTGAAGCAGTGTCAAGCGATGAGTTCACAGTAGTCTGCTAGCTAGTTTGTGGAACAGATTTCTGGTAAGAATAAGCAAGGACTCCATCAGTTTTCCCTTTAAACATAACTGAAACCCTTTATGTAGATATATTCATGAAGTAATCACTTGTAGTGCTTTTCCAACTCTTTTGATGGAGTTCTCTGATTGCTGGGCACTTGTTGGTTACTTTTCTTTCACTTTGCAGTCCAACTCATCTCAAAGCATCTCATTTGCGTGATTGAAGAGGTGAGGTCATGTGATGTAGCACTCCTTCCCTTCTTCTTGACTAAATAGCCCTTCGGTAGCCTTAGGTGTCTTTTGGTCAGTGTTGAAGTTGCTACTCATAAAATGATCACACATTCTTTATCACTCGTTAGTCTTTGCAGAATTAATATTAGCAGCCTCTCATTATTATGCTGTGCCAGAAGCAATTTATTATATCTCTTGCTATTTTATTTCCTCTTGTTCAACATAAAAATTGATAATCGCATCCTTTCTCCTCAAATTTTCGACCTGCGTGTGTGTGCAGCAAAAGCCCTATTTGCATAGATTTAGTATAATATATAAAATTGAGGCACTTTGAATGATGAATATTATGAAACCAGATGTGGACGGGTACAGTTGTGATGAGAAAGCCTTTTTCGACAAATAACACTGGTGCAGTTTTTTTTTTTTTTTTTTTTACCTCTGGAACTGTGAATCTGTAAAAGTGACAACCATCACACTCATTTGAAAGTGACTCTCATCTTCAATCATTGGAGCATCGTCCTCCTCATGGTCAGAATCAACATGGTAGTACAGTTTAAATGCTTTGACAAATCTTCATCCATTATCAGTAATAGTGGCCATCACTTGGTAAAAATTACATGAAATGAATGGATCTGTACAGTTTCTGCACAGATAGCATCATAACTGTGTTTCCCTCTGACACTTTGATGATCCAAAGCAGCTTTCTTGCTGTGCAAATCCAATGAACCAATGAACCGTAATCCCTAAAAGTTTTATGGTTAGCAATTCATAAATCAGTTGTTGTTAAGATTAGGGCTGCAATTAACAACTATTCTGATAGTCGATTAGTTATCGACTATTAAACGATTAGATGACTAATTGGATTATGAATCTCATAATTATTAAATGGCTTTTATTCAGTTCTCATCTTTTAAATTGTGCATGAGGTTGTTTAAATTATGTGCTAATTCAAAATAAAAAAAACAGAAAGATGGACACTACATTCAAAAATATATATTTTATGAACTTTGTTGCAACTAGCTGCCATATTGTTTACCTGGCACTGTACTCTATTGCATGTGCAACTCTGAGCAGAGATAGGAAGGAAGGAAGGAAGGAAGGAAGGAAGGAAGGAAGGAAGGAAGGAAGGAAGGAAGGAAGGAAGGAAGGAAGGAAGGAAGGAAGGAAGGAAGGAAGGAAGGAAGGAAGGAAGGAAGGAAGGAAGGAAGGAAGGAAGGAAGGAAGGAAGAAGATGCCTCACTATAGTCAATAATTAAATTCATTGGTGACTAATTTTATGACCGGTTATTGTCTACAATGTTGACTAATCATTTTGCACCCCTAGTTAAGATATAGTTCCGGAAAGAGGTTTAGGACCTACACAAAATTTACAAAAATCAATTATCCGGTATTTCATTTCATAGTGACGCTATTATTATAATTACCATTTCTGCGGGTAATTAGTCACACAAGGTGCATTTCCATTAGCCAGGGTTCAGGATAAACCTGCCAGACAGGAACTTCAAACATGGCCAACTCCTTCCTCAGCTCCTTCAGCCACGGTGTCTCCATTACACTTTGGCGTCACACAAGAACCATAGACCGAATAAACAATACAGCTCACCATGTGATGGCGGTAATAAGAATTTTTTGCTTTTTGCAAACAGCCAGCAGAAAAAAAAGATATAACAGAGGAATGCAGCAGCAAAAGAAGAGGAAGAAGAAACAAAGAGAGACAGATGTTTCTTGCTTTTTTAACATAAACTTCAAGGTGGTGATTGAAATTAAAAACTAACCCCCTGCTGGACCTCCTCATTGGTGAAATATACCAACAAGGCCTAGACAAGGATGGCATTTTGCTGCAAATTGCTTTGATAGTAATTGCGTTTCCATTTAACTTCTTTGGGGAAGAAAAGCAAAATTCAGAATTTGCGACAAAGGTACTGCTGCTGAGGGTCTGTTTCCATTGAACAGTGTTTTTCTGACAAAGATGAAAAAGAACATCTCAACTATAAAGAAGATGGACAAAAAAATGTTTAGTCTTTGACAATATATTGCGATTGTTGTTAGTGCTGTAGCAACAATTGTTAACAAAGGATGAAGGCAGCAATTGATCATTCAAGTAATTATTCAAAGGCAAAGCCCTTATGTAATGCAGTAATGCATAATAATTAAGTAGTTGTATAGCACAATTTCATCATATTAAGGAGGCAAAAAACAGCTGAAAACTAGAGATTGAATACTTTGACCAGCTTCATCAAATGCAGTGCTGCCACGGACGTTTAAAGGCGCAAAAAGCATTTCCATTAAACATTTGCAATAAACAACACATCCATTTAAAAAAAAAAACAACATTTTGTGAAAATGTAAAATGTGTTTTAGATATTTGACAGTTTTTTTTTTAGGTGTTTCTCTTACAGGTATTCCTTTGCGATATTTCGGTTTTTCACGCAAATCTAGATTCAGGCTGAAGCATTTCTATCGCTTGTGTTTAATGGCTCAAGTTTAACATTATTACATGAAAAAATAGAGAAAAGGCTGCAAAGAAATAACACTGCATATCCAGCTGACCTTGTCTGTTTGTTATAAATCTTTAGAAAGACATGAAAAGAGGTAAATAAACTTTAAATTCTCAGCCGTGTCCCTAGATGAAATGGTAGACTAGATAAGGAGAATTGGATAAATCCCCCAGTATTCTGATAAAATCTGTCAGAACATCATCATTACAACTCACTGATGTAACACCCAAAACACATACTGGCATAGCTGAAACGAGGAACTCCACTGGGACCCACCGTCACTCATGGACCCAGGCCAGTAGCAATTGCCTGTGGGTCGAGCAAACCTGTGGGCCCCCTACGTAGTCAGCTTAGAAAGGTCCAGAAATGATTTGAGGCAGAAAACATATGACTATCATTTCCTGCACTATTGTGGAGGAATACTGGCCTATTCTTCTTTTACACATTGCTTCAGTTCATCAAGGTTTAGGGCATGCGCATCTAAGATCTGACTGCAGCATTTTAGTTAGGCTGAGATCTGGACTCTGAGTAAAACCTTGATTGTTTTACTTTTCAAACATTCTCATATAGATTTTCTGGTGTATGTAAGTTCCTTGACGGTGACTATGAGGGATTTCTACTTAAATGCTATTTTGGGGTTTTGCCAAACAGCACTGAGCATGAAAGCCAAATTCTTACAAATTACATTTTAAATTTGTAAGTAAATTCTCCATAGGCCAGTGTTCTAGGTACTGTATTTCGTACCGTTGATCACAACAATGTATTGTAGAAACTTAACATATCATGTGGTATTTAAGTAATTTTAGTCATACTAATCTGATAGATTCCACTTTAAAGGGGACCTATTATGAAAAACACGTTTTTTTTCTTGTTTTAACATACATAAAGTGGTCTCCCCTCACCCTGCCAGCACAGGGGAGACAAAATACCATGAATTTCTGCAAGGTCTCTGACCCCCGCCGGACAGAGTCCCCCAGTGTCACGTGGTTTTTTTTGAGCCGATTAGAATCTGCTCCCGTCGTTACGTAACGACGGGAGCAGATTTCCATAGGTTCAGCCTCCGCTGCTGAAACCACGCCCACAACCAGCTCTCTCCGCTGCTGGAGCGGTCCTTCCTTCAGCCAGTCGGACGGCGCCGCGGATCCGGGTTAAATCATCCAGGTTCCCGGGTGGTTTGGGAGCTGGGTCCTCGGGGGTCTGTCCCAGGCTGGACCAGCTTCACCCTCCGATATTTTCAGGCAAATCTGTCGGTTTGATCACCGGTAACCGACGATGCACACAGGATGCGCCCCGGAGCCGCTCTGTGCGCCCGCTGTGGAGTTGCAGCGCCCGTCGCGCAGCATCCGCCGGGCAGATCCGGCTGAAATTCCGCTGGTCGGTCCCCGGGAGTCCCTGCTACCAGTCCAGGCCGGTTCCTGCGGCCCCGGCACCGTCGGAACCGGTCAGATTCCCCCGTTAAAGCCGCGGTGATGCGCGCTGCTCCAGCAGCGCTGCTCCCGGGCGCCCGGCGTGGCTCCGGGGCCAGCGTTCAGCATCCGCCGGGTAGATCCGGCTTAAATAGTGCATAAATGTTATTTATATACAACTCATATTTTATTTTTTTAACAATAAAGTTTCCATTTGTGAAAATTCAGTGTTGTATTTATTTACAGGCTCGGGCTGCTCTGGCGGAGGAGGTTTATGCTCCTCCCCTGCTACACGTCATTCAGGGAGCCAATCAGCACAGAGCCTCATTATCATACCCCCCCCTTCCCTAAAAATGAGGCGCAGAAAAAGGGGTTAGAAGCGGTAAAACTAGTGACAGGCTGGATTTATGATTTATGTAGAAAAAACAAGCTTTAGATTGTTTTTAAGACATTCAAGGCCTGTTTAAAATATACATTAAATGCCATAATAGGTCACCTTTAAGGGCAGTAGGGTCACTTAGTGGTTAGCATTGTTGCCTCACAGCAAAAAGGTTCCTGGTTTGACACCCGGGCCTGGTAGGAGTCTTTCTGTGTGGAGTGTGGAGTATGTTCTCCTCGTGCTTGCGTGGGTTTTCTCGTAGGTACTTCGGCTTCCTCCTGCAGTCCCAAAAAGAAAAAAAAAAAAAAAAAATTAATTAACTAAATAAAATTCAATTTAATACTCCGAACGTAGAAGAACAATAATATGCCCTGATCATTTGCCCCTGTGTCTTGTCAAGCCTTCGGTGTAAATCTTGTCTCGTCTCCCCCTTGCTCCCTGCTGGTCCGTACTGTATCTACGCTCCACTTGTCATGTCAGGTTCTTTGCATTTTTTCATGTTCATGCTCTTGTTTTTTGTCATTCCTGCTCAGCAGCTTTTAAAATTTATTTTGAGTAAAAGCAGCATTGCTGCCTTGGCCCTCCGTCGCTGGGCGGGGACCGCATGCCCCTTCGTCTGTGGGGACTCCGTGACCTTTGGGGTGTCCGCCGGGGGGGGGTCGGGTCCGGGAATCGGGCTTCCCCTGGCCGGGGGGTGCGCGGGGGGTGCGCGGGGGGTGCGCGGGTGGGCGCGGCGGCAGGGTGGAGTCATTCTCAGGTGTCTATGTCTTATGTCGTCAGTATGAATGGAGGGATGTTGGGCCATTTCCCTCTCCGCCTGGGGCCTCCGACGGCGCCGGGGGCGCCCATGGAGGTACGGTGGGGCCCTGGCCTGGCTTGGAGGGCCGGCCCCCGTCTACTTGGATGGCTGGCGGGGGAGCGTGGGCGCCTTTCCAGGGCAGGCTCTACCGGCCCTGCCTCCTGGCTTCGGCCTCCGCTCCCCCTCTTGCCCCCGCAACACAATTCATACGCACATAGGCGAAGGGGCGGGGGGTCCGGGGTGTAGGGGACATTGTGACACATAGATATATACATACACACACACATACATATACACATACACACAGCCACACAGAAATATACATACACGTACACACACACATAGACATACACATTGGCTTGTTCACCTGCATGCTTGCTCTGTAGTTTTTGGGGTTAGTTAGTCGCGGTAGCCTAGCTCAGACTGTGATTGGATCTCGAAATTTGGGTCGATTGCTGCTCGTGTTTTGGTCGGCTCCGTGTCGGTTTCGTGTTTCATTTGTGGTTTTGAAATGTTAGAAAGAAATGTACAATTGACTTAAGTTGTTGCAGTCTAAAAAAGTGTGAGAATTTCAATATGAAGTTAAACACTGGAAATCCCAATAACTAACCTGTTCTTGGACAAACAGTCCAGGCTATCTATTCATGATGTCAGCAACAAGGGGCTCTTCATCCACTATTTCAATCCTCCTGGCAGGAAATGTCACTTCCTGTCTGAAATTGATCAAGGCCTTGTTAGGAATCTTTTTTTCTAGTTTTTCAAATTTCAATGTCTGCCTCTCTCTTTCAAGAGACTCAGCCTTCTCCCCTGTTGGATTGTCAGGGAGAAGAGGGAACAGAGTAGTGATTAGGCTTTAGATCCCTCCGCGCAAGGATAAAGCTCTGTCCTTTGATATGTCATAATTATTAGTCTTTCAAGTCAACATTACAGCTTCTATCATTATGCACATATCGGCACTGACATAAGAACCAATAAGCTAGAAGCCCCACAATGGTGTGAAAAATCAGGAGCTAGTTCCTAAATGAAACTTGTTTATGATTCCAACGCGGTAGGCCTACATTTCATGCTACGGCTGCACGCTGAAAGAGACGTGAAGAGGGGTAACGGTTAGAAGACTGACTCTCTGACCTAGTTTTAGGATTGGTAAATTCAACTTAACTCTACAAGCTTTTATGTAAAATTTGAAATGAACAAACATTTAGTAGTAAGCTAGTATTAAAAAAAAGCATAAGTACATTCATTCAAACATGTAAAATTAGCTGTTGCTAGCTTGATCAACACCTGAAGTTCAAAATAAGTGAATGTTAAAACCTTGGTGGTAGTGAAAAACTGACAAGTTGTTAATAGTTCCTATGGTAACCGCTAATGCAAACACATTTTCTTTTAGCAGTTAGCAGGCTTACCTGCTAACTGCTGTTGAGGCACAGGACAAAGAAAAAGTGCTGAATGATCGAGTTTGGTTTCTTCCCGTAGTGTTGATGTGAAGAACTGCACATGCGCGTTGTGTGACAGCAGCTTGGACATAGTGACATCACCCCTTAGTTGCATATTTGGATAACACACTATCTGAAGTTTTCTGAACTCAAGAATTTCATTTCACTACCCGAATGATCAGCAAACTTTAAATTTTTAGTTTGCTCAGCTCTTCTTTTAATTATTTGCTCACCTAACTCATAAATAAATGTTCAAGTAACTAATTAGTAGTTGGGGTTTTTACAGTGTATGCTTCCATTAGGTACAACCATTAGATAATATTCAATGCTATACAGATGATATTCAGTTATACGTAACTATCCATGAAGCCAGACCTGCAAATTGACTAAGTTTACTTGGAAACTAAGTTGACTACAGATATGTCTTCAAGACCTAGATGACTGTTAATTTCCTGTTACTAAACAAATAGGACGTTGTTGTCTTTGGACCTGAGCACTTCAGAAACAGTATTTGGCAACTGTGGATAGTAATATATTGGCATCTAGTACTAATGTGATGAATCTTTAATTATAACCAGGATATCCATTGAATTTCAACATGTGTTTTTTTTTTGTCTTTCTAAAATTATTTAAAAAAAAGTAAAATTCTAATAGGTAAAAATGTTCTTCTCAAAGTTATACAGAAAACCTAGTCCACACATTTTTCCCTTCAAGATCTGACAACTGCAGTACCCTAGGCAGATGTCTACTGCACGCAACAAATCGCTCACATCAGATTCCATTCATTTCCAGTGCGAAATAGTGATAGTGATGTAGTCGAGGCCAGTGACTTGGGTTCTACCTCTGCAGATGTCGATTTCCTTGCTAGTAACACTGCTGATTTGTTGCATTCAGCTTTAGATGAAGTTGCTCCTTTGAAAAGGAGGGGAGCTTAACTCCCTGGTATAATTCAGATATCCGCATGTTGAAACAAAACGTGCGTAAAATGGAAAGGAAGTGGTACTCTTGTAAGTCTGTAGACTTTTATCGTGAATGGAAAGATATTCTAATAGTATATAAAAAAGCCATTCGCAAAGCCAGAACAGCTTATTATTCAACATTGATAGAGGATAACAAAAGTAACCCACGTTTTCTGTTCAGCACTGTAGCCAGGCTGACAAAGAGTCACAACTTTGTTGAGCCGTGCATTCCTGCAGATCTCAGTAGTGAGGACTTTATGAGCTTCTTCAACAGTAAAATCACGAGAATTAGAGACGAAATCAACCAGCCGGTTGTAGGTGTTTCTTCAGCTTTAGCGACTTCCCTAGGCTCTGACTTGACTCTAGACTGTTTTCATCCTATAGACCTACCAATAGAGCTAAGTCAACCACATGTATGTTAGACCCCATCCCGACTCGACTATCCATCCACCCATCCGTTATCTATACCCGCTTTATACTTTGCAGGGTCACGGGGGTCTGCTGAAGCCTATCCCAGCTCCTTTCAGGTGAGAGGCAGGGGTTACACCCTGGACAGGTCACCAGTCCATCGCAGGGCCACATATATACATACAAACCATGCACACTCACGCTCACACCTACGGGCAATTTAGAATCACCAATTAACCTAATATGCATGTTTTTGGACTGTGGGAGGAAGCCGGAGTACCCGGAGAGAACCCACGCAAGCACGGGGAGAACATGCAAACTTCACACGTAAAGGCCGCTGCTGGGCCTGGGAGTCGAACCGGGGACCTTGGGGAGTTGTGGTTGAAGCAAAGCAGCAATATTTTTATGTTTAATAAATCAGTTACTGATGGCACAGTGCTCTGTTTTAGGTATTTTTATCACAACTAAAAGTGCTTTGCGCTGGTTAGGGGGTACTTCGCTGAAAAAATATTTCACAGGGGGTACATCACTGAAAAAAGGTTGAGGACCACTGGGTTACATTATGGTACACATAACATATTGCAAAACATTTTATCCATTAAGTGTTTGCTTGATTTATCCCAGGTCAATATTTCAATGAGATTAAAATATTATTATTTTTCTGTAGCTATCTGGTTGATTAGTTTTTTGTATTGATTCATTACAACAAAATAGTCCAGCCTAGTCCTAAAATGACTGATCTGCCTTCAGTTTAATCAAAATGCTTTATACAGAGTTTGGATGAGGATTAGCAGGAGAGGTCATATTTCCCCAATCTTAGCTTCCCTTCATATATTACCTGTTAAATCCACAATGGAATTTAAAATTCTTCTCCTCATACATAAAGACCTTAAGGACCGAGCCCCCCTCATCTATTAAGGAACATATACCGGTAGGTCCATCTCACCCCAACAGAGCAATTTGCTCTCAAATTGCAGGCTTACTTGTGGTTCCTAGAATTCCTAAAAGTAGAATAGGAGGAAAAGCCTTCAATAATCAACCTTCTCTCTTGTGGAACCAAATCCCACATAGTGTTTGCGAAGATTTACTTTTAATATTAGGCTTAGAACTTCCTCTCATTGATAAAGCTTAGTTAGAGATTACTTCATTAATGACATCTGCATACTCCTCTTGTGTGCATATGTCATAATTATTGTGTCTCTTACCTGTCATCTAAACACCCAAGCAAGTTGAGTCAGAGTGTTGCTCTCTCTAGCCCCTTTTACATTGGCGAATACCCCGCGTTTAACGCGAGTTGCCCCACGAATAACTTGGCTCCGATGGTAGTCTTAACGGCGGCTCAGGTCAAATGTTAACAGGACTAACACGGGGTGGCGGGTCGTGGGAGGGATTTCTTTATCACGTAACCTGAGTACAGCCCACCAGGGAAGTTTAAACAAAAAAAAGTATTATTATTATTATTTTATAAAGTAAGGAAACACTTGAGCAGCTGATGAGAGTAACAGCAGCAGGACGCCAACACATTGTATACTGTTGTTTGTCAGAGGCTTCAGAGGTCCAATAAAAAGACAGAATATTATCAAATGATCACTAAAAATGGTAGCATGTTGTAGAGGAATAAACAATCCCTGCACCAATCCCTGCACCAAGACTACTCTGAGAAAAACTTATGCGTGAGTAAACAAACTGACAGCTGTACTGACACATTTCTAAGTCGTACAGCCTTTCCAGTGGAGCTGTGTGACACAGGCCTATAACCTGCTAACGGCTACACTTTGATGAACATATTTAGACCTAGTAAGAGACAGGTCAGAGAAGAAGCAAATACTTCAACATGTTTTGAAATTTCACGTAAAAATATTTTATGTAATATAAATAAAGAAGTATTTTTAAACACAGCTTGACAGTTTCCCCAAAAACGAAATTCACAGAATTTCTTCTTAAACATGAGACATGATTGACAAATGTAAGAGAAAAAAAACCTCTCCTGAAGTGCTAATTTCATTAGTGTTGTCTGTATCCGACTCCGTGCATCTGCATGTGGAAGCTCTTCTGCCTGAAAAATAATTTTATCTTCCAAGCAATAATAGCTCCCGAGGGAAATCTGCCAAGGTGGTCCTAACCTCTGTCAGCAAAGCCACGAGAGTGAGTGGATCTCTCACGGTGGGAGGCATGAACCTTTGTGGCAGGTCTTTGTTCTTATCTGCGTGCTCCAGCGTCGCTTCCTGTGCACCTACTTCTCCCTCGTCTCCAGAGGCTTTCAACTAAACTTGGAGGAGTAATTAATTACCATGATCTGCCATTTAAATATCGCTTGCGTTTTGTTGACGGGAACCGAATCAGAGAGTGACGTTGTGGGACGTCTGTGTGTCATGTTGTGAATCCGTTGTTTCAACTGAACTCAAACCTGGGGGGGGGCAGGTGTGACTGGTGTGCTAAACAGCATTTCTCTTTGGGAGATAAACTATGAGATTATAGGTTTGGCAGTGATGTACCACCTTTTAGAAGCAGCTTTGGCAGCATTTCTTTTAAAAACCTGCCTCATTTCCATTTTTCCTTTTTTCATCTATGATGCCCTCACCTAGCACACATTAGCCTGTTGCCATGAACTGACATGCATCACACAGTTTCTCTCTGGTTGCCTCAGATGTGTTCAGCTATCTTCCCTTATTTTAACCATTGGATGCTAATTGGAGTGTAGAGAGCACCCCTTAATTATCCAGTTAGTATCTCTCATAAAAGAGAGCTAACTTCTGGCGCAGTCTGTTGCAGATGACAGTATCTACACCTGACACTCGCACGGAAATCCTAAAGGATTTTACCTAGAAAGTTCTTCATGCAGTCAACATTACTGAAAATTTGAAGTTGAGTGAAAATGTTTTTGCTTTAAAAGAAGTTTTAAAATAGATGGAGTGGTAAAAGGGTTCGTTGGTTTCAATTCCTTCTTATTTATGTAATTTTTCAATGTAAAATAAAGTCTAAGAGCAAATGTAAGATTTTGCTCCTTGGTAAATGTCCTTGGATCAAGCTGAGGGTAATGGGGACCGTCAGAGATCTTTGAAATATCTTCATTGCCATTTTTTCTAATTTGGGATTCACACTAGAGATAGGAAGTTATGTAAACCGTAGCTGGCTGGTAGTAGACTAGTGAAAATGAAGAAGGACCTGGGTACAGACTTTGTGGAGAGGGGAGAGCTCCACTATGGACTGGGACCAAATGAGCCAGCCAACGGAGCACTTGTCCCTGATACATAACCCCTAATTCTAACCACTCGGGAGGTCAAATAGTTCCAGTCCCGAGGGGAAATCAGTGGAGCAGGCTGCAGCCAGGTGCTCTTGTCAAAATCACATTGTCACACATTGGTTTCCATCGTGTTGTGGATGTTTGTGCTCAAAAGATGGAGTTAAAAAAGAGCCCATGAATTTAGTTGTTTTTTTGTTTTTTTTTTTTAAATAAACTAGCATAAATCTTTTCAAACTCTGTTGAAAGAAAGCAGTTAACAAATATTTATTCTAATAATGAATCAATCAATTATAGTTCTTTCAAAGGAAAGTAGGGGACCATCCTGGATTATTTATAAGAATCATGAAGGTTCCCACCATCTTAAAGCACATCATATGAGAGAAATAACAAATGTTCTACTGCTATGATCAGTCAAAGTTAGTCGCTACTAGCTCCTTCAGCCGATCCCCACCGAAATAACTGCTGCTGGCAAACATTTAAAGTGGAATACACTGTTTAACATGTTGACTTGATAGCGACATAAATAATGAAAACTATGACTAAGGACATGACAATGACCAACCATTGGCCACTGATAAAATGGCACTCGGCAAACAAACAACCAGGATCAGCGGAAGAAGTGGAGCGCCGTGTGGATACATTTTCAGGCTGAAAATGAAACAACGACAAGGTGTATAAATTGTAAAAGGTTGGAAGATACAGTAGTAATGAACATATTCATGTAAGCATATGAAAAGTTATATGAAAGAAAACACAGAATAGCAAAAACAGAGGAGGGAAACATGTATCCTATTGTAAACTGTCCTGTAAGTCATGGCTCAGCTTTGACTGAATAAAATTAAGTGTGAAAGGAAAACTGTATGAGAATGACATTGTAACTACAGTGTACAAGAATATGGGCCACAGACTCAAATATTCTATCATTTCACTTTTTAATTTTGTTTTATAGTGATAATTTTGTGCACTTGTTTATTTAAAGGGGACCTATTATGAAAAACACGTTTTCTCTTGCTTTAACATATATAAAGTGGTCTCCCCTCAGCCAGCCAACTCAGAGAAAGAGGAAAGCAACCTGATGTGGCTTCTACGAGCCATTCTGCTCCCTTTCGCTACGTAACCAAAATGCGATTTACATAGGTTAGCCTCCGATGCGTGAAACCACGCCCACAACTAACTCCGCCGGCCGGAGCTTCAGCCATTTTTTCGTAGCGGTGTATCGCATCATTCAGGCAGCCAATCATTACAGTGCCTCATTATCATAGCCTCCCCGCCCACTCAGAATCCGGCATAGATAATGAGGTTAGAGACTGGGATGATAAACACATGGCTCAGAGGCTGAATTTCTAATTTATTTTGCAAAAACAATCAAAAGCTTGTTTTTAAGACATTCAACGACTGTTTAAAATAGGTATTAAATGCCATAATAGGTCCCCTTTAAGAAATAAATCCAGGCATGACATTGTATGGGTGGAAAAATGTGTTTTACAAAAACTAATACAAACTTGGATTTTATTTAATTTATAATCCAAAGGACAAAAGTCACAAAAAGCCTTAAAGGTCACAAAAATGTATCTGATTTGCAATTTTAATTATGTATCCACTTTTATTTATCATTGAAAAGTTGGTATCATATTGGTATCGACAACATTGGCCTTTTATTTGTTTGGTATTGGATCAATATCAAACCAGATCGCACAAAAATAGACGACCCAACAACATTCTGACTAAGCACCAACCATCTCACTTCCAGTGGAATTTTTTGTACAATGCCAAGAGAATTTATATAAAGCATTACATTTATTTCCAATGTTACTGACTGACAGCTCAGTTAATGCCTAGCCACTGTCACTTCCTCATCCATAATCATCATGCTATCTTGCTTTGCGAAGCAACCAGCCGTTTGTATTGTGACCCAGCCTCAGATAAAGGTCAACTGTCGAGTTGAACGGTATATTCTGCTGTAAATGTCTGACGGCAGCTCCTCAGATATTTCAGCAGGGATCGGTTGAAGGAGCTAACTTTGATTGACATGCGGTGGGAGTGTTCCTGTTGGCTTCTCAAGCAACATGCATGCGCCCCTTATGAAGAAAAAGACACTTCAAAACCGCTCTTCAGAAATCAATGGACTTGATGCTTTGTCCATTGTTTTAGAGTCAATGATTCTGACCCAGAGATGCCAAATGTACAACACTAGGCAACCAAAACAGTTTGTAATTGAAATGTTTCGTTTATTTTAGACTGCTAGCATCACTTCCTTTTACCATGTTTATTTATGTGCTTCTTCACATTCCACAACACACTACCTAGTTGTCTATGGAAACCTTTTTAGCCTTTTGTTTAAAAATTCAAGGTTGGGGTGCTTTTGCACTACAGATTGCTTCACAGTGGTCTGGGAACAACACACCAGAATGCAGTTGAGCAACAATTTGTGCTATTTTCACAATGAAAATGACTATGCTCAGTTTGGTGTTTCTGAGACATACAATGACTCAATTTGATAACTTTACCTATACTTGGTAAAGTGTAATCCCCGCCTTGGTTATAACCAGCCATTAATTAAAGAAAAAAAACAACACCCATTATTAGACATCATTGATACACGTGTAGGATTCAATGAGTTTTTATTGTCATTCTAGCACGTTAGAGATGACATGGAATTAAATTTGTTTCCCTGGTCCCAGAGCAAGCACCAACAAAAAAGAAAAGTATATACAGCAAATAAAATAAAAAATAAAAAAGTAATATATAGTAAAAATAAACGGTAAAACAATTATGATGACGTTGATATGACAGCGGTGATAATAAAGTGATAATAAAGTGGCATTTTTCGGGGGGGAAAAAGGCCCGCAATAACCTGACATTTTCAGCCAACCCGACCACATCTGGAACCACAAAGTTTGGTAACACAAAATAATACGTGACCCCCATTTTCTATCTTTCAAAAAGAAAATAAATATAGGTTAGCTATAACCTATTGCCCAGACTTTAAAAAGGATTTTCCCATCTGTGACCAATTCTTGGATATATCTATTGTTGCTGTTAACCGTAGATAAAATCAGCCATTGTTGAGAAACTTCTTTATTAATCAGAACTTTCAAACATGGATTCGTTCCAACAAATGGAGCATGAATTATAGCTGAATTATTAATAATAATAATAATAATAATAATAATAATAATAATAATTATTATTATTATTATAATAATTATTATTATAAATAATAAAAATAATAATAATGAATACAAACACAAAAGACCTTCTAGGAGGCTTGGTTACATTAAAGCAACAAGGGGCCCTGGCATTTGATTTTAAAAGAAGAAAAAAATGATGATGCTAGGAATAATTTTAATTCCCCCATCTTCAACTTCTCCCTGACCGTCTCCATCACTTGCCTCGTGTCAAGCACGCCTGTGCCTGCGTGGAAACCTTGTGCTACATCTTCCAGGCTATCATTCAATGACGTCTTAGTATTTATGACTTATATAGCTTTTGCATTTTTATATGCTATAAAATTGGGTTTTAATATTCATTTTCAAAGTGCAATAATTATTCTAACCAGCCCGGCCGAACCTGACCCAAACATCATTATGCATATTTATGTCTGGCTCATCACCTCAGGAGACTACAGGTGACCGCAGTCAACTGCTCAGCTCGGATCACCCGGCACGTCACTGTTTGACATTTGTTGCTTTATATAATTTTACCTGTTATAGTACAAAAATTATCTGCTAAAAGAGGCAATTGAATTCTCGTAATGTCATCAGAAATTGCATAACTGACTTTTTAAAGAATATAAACATAATGAAACATGCAAAAAAGGCCCTTTTTAGGATAATGTGAAGATAACCAAACTTCCTGTCCCAAGATTATATTTTACACAGCAACATTTGTGCCGTTTTCAACACCGAATACATCATTACTAGATACTGATTTTGGCAAAATGTACTATGCAGCTTTAGGACAAGTACACAATCTGCAGTTTGCACCAAATACCTGGATGACGTGGTACTTCCGGAAAAGTTTCCTCTGTGCAACTGAACAGTCTACCTGATATCTGTTAATGCAATGAGCCACTACAGGACTGGTCATGTTGATACAAAATGGGCTATGTATACCCTGCTTCAAAAAAGGCCTTTGGTCTCCAAAGCTATTCTTTTCATCCATGACAACTGTGCGGGTGGTGCATTTTTATCTACCTCATTAGATATAAGTACATAAAGCCACACATTTATGCATAATTTGGAGGGGGGTTTTTTTTTCATTAAAAGCTCAAAGCTACCTGTCAGCACTTTAGCTACTTTTCTGTGAATTAGGCATATGAGCTGTATATGGCTAAGAGAGCATAATCACTCTTATTTTAAAGATTATGGCTTCCTGTGCTGTTAATTGTACTAACAGACCACTGCAAGGGTCCTTAACGCTCGCAGCCTCTAGCTAAGAGACGAGGAAGCAGCAAGCACCTGGCATCAAACTTCCGGGTTCAGTCTTAAACAGAACTACAATTTGTTGCAGTTCCTCAACTGGCTGCTGAAGGCAAGTCAGTCTCCATTGTCTCCCATATTAAAATGTCCAACTTTAAAGCAGAAATAAACCTGAATCAAAAATACCATTTTAGTCTCTATCTTTGATTTCACATGCATGACAAGTCTGACGGGGAATTTTTTCGTACCATGTCAACTGAATTTGCATAAAGTATAGCCTTTTGATTGGCTGTCGGTGGCCAGTGGTTATCCATTATCACTTCATTGTCATGCAACGAAACTAAGCTAAGTAATTGGTAGTTTTCACTAACCAGCGTCGGCTTTCACCACTGAAACAACATCTAAAACGGGATATTCCTCTGTAAATGGAAGGGTCAGCAGGGATTGGCTCGAGAAGCTGATTGCCACAGCTAACTTTGATTGACTTAAGCCGGGCATACACTGTGCGATTATCGGCTCGTTTTGAGCTGATTTTCCAGTCGTGCGACTTTTTTTTGATCGGGCCCGATTTTGACCCAATCGTTGCTTGTGCCTCGTGCAGTGTACGTGGGGTAACGATGAGAGATTAACACCTCACGACGAGCTCCCGATCACAAATCGTGAGGTCGCAAGAAAATCAAGCATGTTTGAAATCCTGGTCGCTCCTCGTGAAGGCATCGCACAGTTGAAGCAGTGCTGTGACCCGATTGGCCTCATCCTTTCGCAGAGAGCATGCGCAATCTCTGATGTCACGTCAAAAACTATTATTTGCAGTTTAAGTGTTGCAAATTCACATTACAAATCATGTTTTAATAGCAAAAAAAGACTGCATTTCCACGTATGGTGCGGGTCGCCGCGTACCCTGCGCCGTAGGCTCTGCGTTGGTGTATCGTGGAACCATAAATCCGCCTTTAGTGTGTGCGCTGTCTGCTGTTTGGAACAACTCTTTTTTCTCTTCTCATTTTGCTGGGACGTTGGTTCCTCCGCCGAGACACAACTTTTGCGGTATGCATTCTTTGTTGTGTCAAAAAATGATGCGCAGTGCACACACCCAATCAGAAACGGTACAGATATTTTGGGATTTTTTTTATTATATATTTATATATAATTATAAAAAAATAAAGGATCCCCATAACCTTTGATCAGGTGGGCAGGACGTACGTTTGGGTTGGAACAGCCTACCCCTGCCCCAAAACCGGCCTCGAGTTCCAGTACACAGAGGTCCGACGGGAGGATTATGATCGTATAGTGTGAGCAAGACGGGTCGCATCAGAGCATCGGCTCGTACAGTGTGAGAACATAAATCGTGGGCTCTGAACTTTTGAACTCCGCGATCTAGTCGTGCAGTGTGAGATGGAGCAGTCTCATACGATTTAAAATATCGCACAGTGTATGCCCGGCTTTAAGGTGGGTTTGTTCCCGTCAGATTCCTGGGCATCGTGGCAGCACACAGTACAAGGAAAAGAAAGCTTGAAAATCCGAAAACGCGTGGAAAAGGTATATGACTATCAATTACTCCATATTATTCCTGTTATTAAATCACTTAATTACTTAATTATACTAATAACAGTGCAAGGATGCACTGGAGATTTCTATGAAATGTGCTGTAAAAAGGCTCAGGTGACAGTGGGATAGACTTAGGATAAATAACCTGCTCCAAATATTTCCCTTCACGTTATGCACGAGAAAGGTGTATTCATGTGTTTCCAACAACCCTGATGGATAAGAACATAGACCCGATGCGCGTTCACACTCTTTGTCAGTCATTCTGTGAGGCAGAAAATCCTGGAGGGAAGCATCCATTATACAAACACAGCAGCAGCAGTGGAAGGGCAGAAGTGGCAGGATGGGAACTGCTGCCAGACACATTACAAGAAGCTCTAATGAGGGAGCCCACGCTCTCACCCTCCGCCACCACGGAGGAACGCGAGGCGGGAATTAATTGTGAGGGTGATGGTGGCGAGCGAGCCGAGGAGCAGGTCATTACTGCACGCCTCCTCCTGGAGCGCTGCGGGCAGAGCGTGGAACGCCACGCTACTTGCACAATTCCCATGATCCCACAGGAGGGAGAACAGATAGCAAGAGGGGGAATGAAGGGGACAGAGAGAGAGAGAGAGAGAGAGAGAGAGAGAGAGGAACGGAAAAACATATTGGATGAAGAGGCAGGCTGCTTCCTCTTTGTTTCAGACAAAACATTTAAATAAAATATAGAGATTTATGGCACTATTTGTTAACGTATCAATCATTTTTTTGCTGTATTTTGTTTGTTAGACACCTTATATAGTATTCTTTTGTTTTTCAAAAATACATTTATACCTTGTGTTAAATGCACAAAGTGGGGGGAAAGAAATAAACAAAATGAGCCAGGTTTTATGTACTTCTCCCACATCTTTAAAATTGAGAAAATAACAGCATCATTTAATTTCAGATCACAGTAGGCTATGAAGAAGACACACACAAAATCCCATGAAAAGAGCAGTGGCTGCAAAATTGCATATTCAATAGTTGAGATTCAGGGTAAGCAGTTGAAGAAAATATATGGCTTTGTTTCAAGGTAATGATCAGATTTTGTGGTGATTTACTCCTCCAGTCTGCACGTGGTGTAATGAGTGACTCTTTGTCATGTTTCTTTGTGTGGTTTGTCGCTCTTATGAAACGTGTGACATCCGACTGAATGCATTGGACACATTGCCCTCTAGTGGATGTTTGATGTACATAAGTAATGCACATCACAGCGAGACACACCAAAAAATTACAATAAATAATAATAATAATTTAAAAAAAGAAAATCGAAATATTAGTCATGTTACAGAACGGAAAGAATGAGGCATTATGTGTTTTGGATCCTCTCGTTCAGTTTGAATTGGTTTTAAAAAAAGGGTAAAAAATAAAGATAACGTGAAAGGCCAAAATTAATGTTTTAAAACTCAGAGATTAATGAGTCAATTTGCTTGCTATTCCTACTTTGGAAAACATTTTTAAAGTTTTGTATACTCACTGGAATAAATCCAACCTAGGTGACTTTTGTTATTAGTTCCAAGCAAATTAAATGTCCTCCATGCCTAAGGATAATTAATAATGGCTAATGAGATACAAAACACAAGCAAACACTAATGGAGTTTTTCCGAGTATACCTTCTTCCCTTCTCCAATAACAAGGAGAGTTGTTTGCATCATCTTAACTTAAAACATCAGAGAAGAGGCATCTCTTTGATTATGTCTTTTTGGCATGAGGCATATTGGGAACTGGGTCTGGACTTGATTTGGGACCTGTTGTCCTTGCAGTTGACTGAAGGACTATTAAAGATTATCACAGATGTGCAGGAATAAAAACATTGAACCACAGGTCAAACATCTCCCAGCTGTTTTCAAGTAAATAACTATTATCCATGAAAATAGACCAGTGTAATGATCTGTTAAAATTAGACCAAATGTCAGGTGAAGTATTAAATGTGCGCATGGAATCTGAACGGACCTTTTGCTCTGAAGTGTTTTATTTTTCATCTTCAACCAAGTGACCAAGAACCTTCATTAAATGTGAAAACAGCAAGAGACAAGCTTTAATTGAAGAAAACCCTTTTTTTTTAATATTTAAAAATATTTCATTGTGTGCAATATCTAAACAGTTTCATAACATGCAGTATGTGAAAAATACTAAGTTGGCCACGATAGCAACAGTAATTCCACATACTGATGACAACTGTTATGCACTTGTGACATTATACAAAAAAAAAAAAGATGTTATGTTACTCAACATAGCACAAAATGTTTGGCCCAAACCTGGCCCATATCTGAAGTTTTTATTGTTTTTGTTTATTTTCTTTTGGCCTACATTCGGCTCTAACTGACGACATTGACTTAAGGTAAGTGTGACTGCCAAAACTTGATTGCATGTGTATCAGACATGGTCCTATTTTTAATTTTCCTTGAGCCTCTGGTACTTGCCATATTTCATGTCAAAACTAGTTTAAACAACATATGTCAAAACCCAAATCTGGCCCACTTCATGAACTTTGGAACATGTCTGGCCCACATGACGCCTGTCACTGTTGTCACAGAACCATATGGGCCAAAAGTAGTCCAGATTAGGTCCAAGTGTTTGCTATCCACGATTTGATTTGGGTTTGCTTGTTAGCTTACAAGCTAACATACAATAATAGAAATCATCATAAACTGTGATTATTAACTCATAACTCAAGTTATTATTTAAATAAATGAATAAGATAAAGAGAGCCTGCCAAAAGACCAATTTGCTATAATGCTACCAGCTGTTGTCAGTTTCTGCTTCAAATCAACACTATATCTTTTTCACCTTGAAAGTACGATTTCAAAGTTCTTCTGACACTTTCTTTACTTGTATTAGGGTGGACAGGGTTGGAAATGCAGTGTGTAACTTTGTTGTCTTAGCCCTGGGCGCCCCTTTGGTACATAAGAATTGTTTGCTAGATGAAAACACTATATCAGAGGATGCATGTTTATTAGTAAATATAAAGCCTAAAGGATACATTGCAGCTAGTTACATTGCAAGCTGAATTCCAAATTGATGCAAATGGGACCCTGGGAGAAGTTGCAGTTCATGGAATGACCACTGGAAGCTGTCTCCAAGTTTTGTTTATGTTTTGTACCACATCAGGTAAGTTAAAAGCAATAATTAGGGGCGTGATGGTTGGTGGTCGGCTTAGGAAATGGCTAGCCACTGTCACTTCCTCATCAGTCATTGTCATGCTACAAAGCTTAGCTAAGCAATCAGCAGCTTGTGCTCACCCTACGCAAAAGCTATGTCTAATGTTGACAACGAAACCACATTTGAAACAGGATATTCAACTGCAAACGCTCGTCATAAACTCCGCTGCTACTCCAGCATCGACTGAAGAATCCAAAACCCACTTTGATTGACATAAGGTGGGTGTGTCAAAACTATTCTGGCTATTTGTAACATAGCGCCATGCAGTATGAGGAAAACAAGGCTTCAAAACCGCTCCTCAGAAAACCAGCGGATGAAATCATGTTCAGTAATTTTACTGTTTTTTTGCATTTAAAACTAGGATTTTGCCACCCATGGTTGGAAACTACAATTGTTATTTTTTTGGTTGTCTCTTTGGTTGTCTTCTGTTGGTAAATAAAGGCACGTACTGTTATCTGTGAGCAGGGGTCAGTGTGTGATTTGTATTTATATCAGTCTAGGTTGACACCAGAACTTTACGGGGCAGATGAAATAAAAAAAAAAGCAACATATTTATTCTTCAGCTATTGTTGGTTTAAATTATCTTCTGCTCACATCTTATCACTTAACATCATAGCAATGGTGGATTATTCATGTGTACATAATATTCAACAGAGATATACTACATATATATATATATATATATATATATATATATATATTTACTTGACTTGTGATATTTGCAGTATGGTTTTTAAGAGAATGGGTGCATAGTATTGACCATGTCGTACGTTGTTCTGGGCAACGCTGCTGTGTTAAAGTTAGTTTAATGACAAGAGTGGTAGTGGACCAATACGGTACAATTGTTTTGCTCATATGAATATCCTCACCTGAGATGATTTCCTGCCTCTAATCTACTTTAGCACAGCCATTACTTGACACGTGACTCAATATGAGTAGCATATGGAGTCCTAATTCTTATCTATTATCACACACGTTTCTTGAATAAAATATAGGGGAACAACTCATCTCAGGGAAACGACACAGATGTGCAAGCCTCTGCACTTGTTTTTGAATTGCACAAGAGTCTATAAAGGCTTATCGAGGATATAAATTTTAAGATGCGCGATACAGTATGAGTCTGGGAAACACTGAATGAGCAACGCATCGTAAAGCGTTTGTGGGAGCTAGACAAGGTTAAAAAGACATTGTATAAGAACAATTCATTTCCCATTAACCACTAGCATACATTTTAAAGAAGGTGCTATTGTTGTTTTGTTGGTTAATTTAAATCATTTTACAGAGGTGAACAATAACATTTTAGGTCTTTAATAATAGGTTTTTTAATGTTTAGAGAAATGTTATGTGTATATATGATTTATAAATTAATATTAATATTTTCTTATCTGATAAATTTGTTACAACCCAAATGAAAAAAAAAAGGATTTCTAGACAGATGTGGAGAAACGTTTAATTATTAAATAAATGATGTGATTCTTACGTTTACTTGATTTATTTTTGTATCATGTAATTATGGCAGAATTGATCCACCAGAGGAGCTAGAGTAGGTGGACGAGGAGAGGGAAGGAGGCCTGGGTCTCTCTGCTTCGGCTGCTGCTCCCACAACCCAACCTTGAATAAATGGAAGTTAATGGGTGGGTGGATGGATTGATGAATGAATGGATGGATGGATGGATGGATGGATGGATGGATGGATGGATGGATGGATGGATGGATGGATGGATGGATGGATGGATGGATGGATATGCCTGCGTCTGGGGCCCTCCATCGTCGGGCCCGCGTGGGTGTCGCCTTATCGGGGGGTTCCCTCTCTCCGGGCCCGTCTCCGGTCCCCCAGCTGCCCTTGCAGCTGGATGCTCCTTTGGCTCTGGGGGGCCGCTTTCGTAGGGTTGGGTGCCGGGCCGCCGGCGTCGACGGTCGGGGTGGCCCTGTCTCTCCGGGCAGGCTGGCCGGGTGGGGGTCGTGGGCCTCCTGGCCCCATGATCGGCCCATGCCGGGTGGTTGGTGCTCGGCTGGGTCCCGGTCCATCACCATTGGTTCCCTGGCTGCCTCCTCCCGTGGTGATGGGGGCCCCGCCCGGGGCTTCCCTCTGTCGCCGCCAGGAGTGGGCGGCCACCTTTTACAATCTGCACTCAGAGGCTGTCTCTCATATATGTTGTGCTTCTGAAAACGCTCAAATTTTAGTCAGTAGTTTGTCAATTAATGTAAATGTCATTAATGTTTTGCTGTAGTCTGACAGATTTTCAATTCAATTTAATTGTATTAATATAGCGTCTATTACAACAGAAGTTGTGTCAGTGTTTGACATTTCCCCCAGTTTGTGTTTCTGTTCTGCCCCGCCTGTTTTCCATCTGCCCTGATTGTTCACACCTGTGTCTCGTTACCCCCTGTGTATATCTGGTCTTTCCCCTGCTCTCTGTCAGTCTGTACTGTTTGCTCCCTCCATGTTTCCACGCCTAGTTTTTTGGATCCCTGTTTTGTTCTCTTTTTTGATCTTGCCCAGCAGCGCTTTGGTTTTGTTTTTGTAGGAATAAACTCAGTTTTTGTGAACTCCTGCCTCCCGCTCTTCTGCGTCTGGGTCCTCATACAACCATCCGTGACAGAACGGACTGACCAGGAGGAGGAGGAATCTCCCTTCTGGGGAACACGCCTGGCTCGGGGTGGGCCCAGGAGCATTCAGGCTCAGGAACGACGGCGTCGGCGCCAGCCCCAGCTAGCCGCTGTTCCGGCGGTGGTCCTGGGCGCATCGTCGGCGGTGGTCCCGGATGCATCAGCCCCTGCTCCGGTGATGGTCCCGGACCCCCCACAGCCAGCGCCCCAGACCTGGTTTCCCCCGCAGCCAGCGCCACGGACCCGGGTTCCCACTCAGCCGGCTCCTCGTATCCTGGGTTCCCCGCCGAGTCAAAGTTCCCCGCCGCCGAGTCGTCCAAGCCCCACGCCAAGTCGTCTAAGCCTCACGCCACGGCCCAAGCCTAGGCCTCGTGGACGACCCCCCGAGCTGTCTCGCCGGTCTGCCCGGCCTCGAGGACGACCCCCCCGAGCTGTCTCGCCGGTCTGCCCGGCCTCGTGGGCGACCCCCGGAACTGTCTCGCCGGTCTGCCCGGTCCCGAGGACGGCCCCCGGAACTTTGGCCGTGTGTTGCCCTGAAACCTTGAGCAGGACCGGGATCATAAGGGGGGACCCTCCTGCTGAAGGCCAGCGGGGCAGAGCAGGAAAAGGAGAGAACAGACAGAGCGAATAAAGAACAGAGAGGAGAGACATAGACACAATGGTAAGTTGGTGCACTTACAGGGATGACTATATAAGCAGGTGTAGACAGCAGACACTGAGGTGGTCAGAAAGCGGGACTCCAGGTAAGGATGCCAGCAGGCATCTACCAGGCATCCATATAGACAGGTGGAAGCAAACAGTGGGATAGGGCGGGACTGCAGGTCATCATGCAGCTCCTGAAGGTCTGGCCTGCAAACATGTACAGAAGAGAAAAGGAGGGGGCCCAGTAGATCATGTTGGTGTCATCCTGTAGCATAGACCTATAGCAGCATATCTACAAAAAGCTATATTTAAGATAAACTGTTTTAGTCTTGTCCTGTAGCTGCAGCTATGACTACCAGCCCTCACACACTAAAGTTTACACTAACTAGAGGTGTACTAAACACTAGCTAGAGGTTTACTAAACACTAACTTTAGGCTTTACTAAACAGAAAGGTTTTAAGTTTGGTTTTAAAGGTGGAGGTGGTGTCAGCCTCCTTAACCCAAATTGGAAGTTGTCTCCATAGTAACGGTGCCTGATAGCAGAAGGCCCGTCCTCCAAATCTACATTTGGATACTCTAGGAACTACGAGTAAACCTGCCCTCTTTGTTAGGAACATAAGGTACTATCAGGTCTTGCAAATATCACAGAGCTAAGCCGTTTTGGGCTTTACGTGCAAGTAATAAAATTTTGAATTGGATTCTAAGTTTTAGGCGGATCCAATGGAGGGAGGCTAACACTGGAGAGATGTGGTTTCTCTTGTTGATTCCTGTCAGAACTCGCGGTGCTGCATTTTGGATTAGCTGGAAGTTATTCAGAGAAATACTTGGACATCCTGCTAATAATACATTACGGTAATCTAGCCTAGAAGATACAAACGCGTGAATTAGTATTTATGCGCTATTACGGAGAAGGAAAAAGGCTGTTTCACAAACCTGATTAATATGCTGTTTAAATGATAAATCCTGTTTGAAAATAACACCAAGGTTTCGCACAGTAGCACTGGAGGCTATCGCAACACCATCTAATCCCTTCCTAAAATGCTTGGGACCAAAAATAATAAGCTCTGTTCTATCAGAATTTCAAAGCAAAAAATTTGTGACTGCTCTGTCCACTTAGGACAGGACGGTCTGGAAACCAGCCTTTTTTCTATGGTGTAGAGTTCTTATAGCATCTTTAGGATAACTGTTACATGAACTTTTGGTCTCTGTGATGGTTCCTGGAGCTACACCGCTACATTCACATCTTCTAGCAGACTTTCAGAAGGCACTACTTCGTCACTTAGCCTTGATAAGGGTAGCAGTTTTAGGACTATAGGGATGCTGATATATCCCCCCATAGCATCTTTGCTGTACCTCATCAAACTCTATTTGTGTTTGTAAATTAAGGTTGTGGAATTAAAAATTCTCAGTTAGCAGATGCTTCTTTAACAGCTTAGCTCTTTGGTTTCAAAATGCAATAGGCCCCAAATCCACAGCAATAACCCCTCCCACTAGGGTTGCTTGCACCATTCCAACGGTTTAATGCTCCCCACCATAATCCTTATAGGACTTGTTCCAATGATAAAACACAGATGTGTAGCAGTGAGAAACTTGAATCTGGTGTGACACAAGGCTGAAAAGCAAAACTAAATACAGTGCACAATGGACCGACACAACAAAACAAGAACAAGGAATTACTCCTCTTCATTTGGATTGAAATTCGATTTCCACAAGCAGCACCAAATTATGCAGAAGAAATTGCCACTGGATGTCACTGGACACCAAACAACCAATATAAGAAACAGGCATAGGCAGAGTGACAGCTAGATTAGTATTGATAAAAGACCTCCAAAGTGGCTTGCAGCGGAGTAAGAATGATAAGTAAGAATGACTGTTTATTTTGCAGTAAAAACTTGTCAATTCAAGTTATTATTAGCAATTCTGCAGCCGTCATGCTTGTGTTGGATAGTGGCTCTTGGACTGTCCTCTAGACATCAGCGCATACAATTTGCCCCAACCCCATTACAACTAGTTTGTTAATTTGTTACTGGTGGAAATGGCTGTAAATGAAGGGTTAACAGATCTATTTCATGAGAGAGAATTTTCCTCAAGTAAATGGGCTGACCTGGCCATGATCACGGTGTGTTTATCATTTTCTTAAAATGTATCTTGTAATTTAGTACACACTTCCTGAAATGACCGTAAGTTAAATTTAAAATGTAAAGAAAATGTTCATAATTGAGCCTCATGAAAGCAGCATGATAGGTTCTTCAGGAATGCCATTAGCAGCATGGATGAAAATAATTTAAGTAAGTTCTTGTTTGTTTGTTTGTGATTGGCGAGGGAGGGGTAAGTCAGGGACAGCTCGTGTCTGTGTGTATATCATGTCTAGCCATATGCTGTTGTCCTCTGCATTGCAACTGAAATTGATTGTCAACTGTCTCCTGTTGAGCAACATGGCAGAGTAAGAGCAAGGTCAACACCAAGGACTTGCCACACTCAGTAGACTGCAGTGGGGGCTTATGAGTCATGGAAAATATGTCACGCTACTTTCTGAGTCATAAGCACTTGTTTTCCTACTGAAAAACATCACCTTAATTGCCTTGTAGTCACACGTAATATGCTCGTTTGGAAGGTGCCTTTATCTAAAGGTAATGTTACCCATGTTCTCATACGGCATTGTCTTTGCTGTCTTTATCCTTTTCATTTCCTGCAAAGTGCAAGTGCTTTAAGGTTGCATAAAACTCGGAGGGAGGAAGGTTTGTCTGCTGAAAGACAATGTGGGCAGCTGGCAGTCGTTGCATAGGGTGCTCATATTGCTGATTTAGGTTCTGAGCCGATAAAGGGATATCTTGTCTGTGCCATCTAGAAAGGCCGCCTCAGCTGGAAAAGCTTAGATGAACCCAGGGGAGGCATTTTCTGCTTCTGTGTAGTACAGCTGTGAGCTGTTTGGCCTAAAAACTGGTTGTGCACCATTCCGGCCAGACAGTTTAGCAAGAATATTAAACAGGTGCATTGTTCAGTGTTACATCTACTCTATAACCCTTTGTCAGTTCCAAGATTTTACTCTCCTATTACAAAAGGAAAAGTATTTATGAAATGAAAACCAGTAAAACTTCTAACTGTCTTCCATTCATGCAACGAATTACAACTCTTTATTACATTTTAGGAATTTGCAGTCCCTAATAGTTATACACGTGTGTCAACATGGTGTTTATTAAGATGAGTTGTAGAAAGAACTTATTTTTGGCTTTAATTGGGATCTTTTCCTGAACCTAACAAATTAATTTAATTGTGAAAACTCAAACAGAAAGTCACTAGACTGTTTCAGGAGAGTACTGTTGTGTAATTTTATGAAATAATAAGAAGTTAAACAATTAAATGTTGTATCTGTATGGACTTGTGTTTGCACATGTCTATTTGATCAGTGGTGCATTTGATATAGTTGATCCCAACATTCTTTTACAAAGGCTTTTTAGCATGTTATTGGTATTAAACTATGCAAATGTGTTTCCTTTAAAACATATTTATCTATTCCAGTATGCAGTCTTCTTCCTCATACACCAGAGTCATGGTGCCATGGTGTTCCACAGGGTTCTGTACTCGGGGCATTACTTTGCCCCCAACATATGCTTCTATTATATAATATAATTTGACAGCATGGCATAAATTGCCAATACTATGCAGACAATTGTCAGCTATGCCTATCCATGAAGCCACATAAGATCTGTAAACAAACTGGACTACAAACATGACTTAATGGCATAAGACCTGGATGACTGTTACTTTCCTGTCACTAAACCCAGATAAGACTGAGGTTGTCATGTCTGGCCCTAAGCATTTAAATACATACCATTTAGAGAAACAAACATTTTATGTGACTATTTCTGAAATGTGACACACTTCCTGACCCCAATGGATTGTATTTACAAGTATGAACAATGTGCCAACGGTATGAAGCTTTTTCCGGTCAGGAACTCGTTTGACTCTTAACTTATAGGTGAAAACACAATAAAAAACTTTGTGAAATTCATAACTGACAAAACAAGACATGTTTCTGTACTAAAATGAAATGAAAATAACAATAACACGCATATGTCGTGGTTGAGTGTCTTGCTCAAGGACGCTGAAGCATGTAGAGGAGCTGGGGATCAAGCCAGCGATCTCCTTACTGCCAATCTTCTGACTAAACGTTTACCAGCCTACCACAGCTGCCAAGCGCTGGGACAGTTGTTAGGTAGGTGGGGGTGAATCCACTTGTGTGAGGACAGTGAATCAGGGTGTTCTTTTCTTTAGACAGCTTGGAGAACATATAAGACTGGTGCTGTGTGGCATGGCACAAGTGTTATGTCTCAGCTGTCTGTACCCCGACTGTCTGCATCTCATTTCTGGTTCTTCAAACATAAGCAAACCTCATCTCTGGTGAATGAACAACTGTGTATTTCTACCAATGCAAGAGCAAGTCTCCACAAATCCAAAATATTTAACCACAAAATCTGAGAATAGCTCTTGAAGCTGCTGTGACAAAAGGCAGGTGTGCAAAATCAGAAAGAGACTTTGACTTTCTGACTGGTGGAAGAGTGGCAGGAATAAGAAAAATTCTTACCGTTAAAAAATATAATATTGAAGCATGAATTCATTTGAAAGTGTGAATATGAAAAGGAAATAAAAAGTTTGGGGGATTTTAAGAGCAGCAGTAAGCTGGCTGTTTGAGAGGTGTCAGAAATCATGTGAGAGACAAAAACCTCTAGGCCTTTGAACGAGATGTAACTGGAATCAACCATGCGCAGGGCTGAAAGTAAGTATACAATACTGCTATTACTCTGATTCATAACCAAGGAAAAGGAAAATGTTTAAATTCATAACTTAGTACAAACTAAATATACACTATTGTTTGTCAGTAGTAAACAGTATGGAATAGAAAAAAATGAAATCATGAGAAATGAATTTGGCAAGATTGGCGAGGTTTTAATTGTAATACCACCACAAAAGCAATGATTTATAATAACATAGTTGTCCTAACGTTAAGAAATAAGGACAGTAAATACAGTAGATATTTTAAAAAGTCTTTTAAAATATGAAGATAGAAATGACAACCACATAAATGTTAGAATTGTCATATCTTTAATGGGATCTTCCAACAAAGAACAAATCCAGGAGAAAAAATAAATATTTAATAATTGAGATATTTTCAGTTGGGGAAAAAAATAATTATCAGAACACCCTTTCATAATGGGGGCTTTAACAGTCTTCACGGTTGACCATCACATTCAAAATTAGGCCTGTATGTAACTATAATGATGTAAAAACGTAAATGTCATACACCTGCCATCTGTCATGGGGATTCTGATAAAAATCAGATAAGAGTCAGCTTCTGCTTTTGTATTTGTTTGAAGGTTTGGGGAAACATTCAGCTGAGTGCCATGGGCTACAAAGAGTTGTCTAAGAAACTGCAAGATTAAATTATTAAAAAGGTACCAATGAGGAGAGAAATATAAAATATCAAAGGCACTGAATGTACCATGGAACACTGTCAAACTATAACCAAATGCGCACAAAAAATCTGGCACTAAAGGGAGATTGCAAAGGCCAGGAAAACCCTCCAGAGTTGATGGAAAGGTGAGGATAAAACTTATCAGAGCCTACCCAGAGGCCAACAGCATGTGAAGACAATCTCCTCTAATCTGCACAAGTTTGGGTTGTGCTACGTTTCATCTCTGACCCTTCCACACCAACCTACAGCCAGCCATGGTGGTCTGTCTTAAAATAAAGCTCAGCAAGTTCAGCTAAAGGTATTGCGCTATCTTCATAATAAGAATGACTCTGCTCAAATTTCAAGGCAGCAGTAAACATAGCTACAGTGATGATAGCTCCTCATTGAATCAAATGTCTGTACAAATTGTGGTTTGGAGATTCAAATGACTCTTGTGTGAAACCTCTTGTTATCAATCAGTCACATAGTGTGAACATCACAGCTTCACAAGACTCCCAATCATAACATTTTTCAGTCTATGAAGTACAGCAGTTGTTAAAATGCCCTCATCAAAAGTGAAGTAGTGTGCAGCTGCCGTTAGACATCTAAAACTGGCCATTCTGTTATCCCTGGTTGGCTCGTATCTCAGTCCTCCTCCCTGATTGTCCAAACTGAGACTGGTGTCCAACAGGGTGAGACAATTACACGTCATCAGTATTTCACACAATCTCAATTAAAAAAACAGAAAAAACACTTCTGGCAGATGGCCTCATGTTTTCTTCTAGTAGTTTTTGATATGATGTAGTTCATGCTGAAAGTCGACATGGTACAGGTAATGATTGATAGCACTGCAGCAATGTTTATCCAGGACCGGGTGAAAATTAAGGATTGGAACAATGTTCAAAGAGTCATTTTACTATTTTTATTCTTAAATAAACAGTTTCTTTTCTAATTGCTATTTTTTGTATTTTATATTGATCTTGTGAGCTGCTTTAACAGTTGAATTAACCTGCTGTGGGATCAATAAAGTTTGAGCTAATCTAATCTATGCGGAGACGCTCCCTGCATGAACACATGAATAATGAATCATTTTAAATTATATCTGAATCAGAATCAGCTTTATTGACAAAGTTTGAATACATCAAACAGGGAATTTGACTTCGGTTGACACGGTTGGCACCGTAGTTTTTATAAGGCGCCAATGGAGGATATATATACATACATATATATATACATATGTATATATATATATATATATATATATATATATATATATTCATACATTTTATATATATATATATATATATATATATATATATATATATATATATATATATATATATATGTATGTATGTATGTATAGTTCAATTTATCCAAAAGAGGGTTGGGTGGTAAAAATTATCTAAATTTGACTCGGGGTCTGCAAAAACTGTACATTTTGTAAATGTAGTTAGGCATGTAGGAACAGGAGGGGGTCAGAGTACATCAGTACAATTTAAAAGAAGAAAAACATAAGTAAAATGTATTTAGGAATTTTATTTGTACTACTTTATTATTAATTTCAGAATCTGCATGACCATTTGATACTGGATGCTTGTCCATGATGCTGAGTGAAGGAAACTGGAACTATTCCATCTCTTGAAAATAGGCATAAATTTGAATTTGGGTCATCATGCTCCACCAGCAGGGGTCATCCTCTGCTCCACACCGTTGCATGTACTTACTGGTACTTCATAATTTCAATGGGAATGCATGCAATAGTAGTTGTAGTAGAAGTTTGGCTTACCTACATTAAAAAAAAAAAAAAAAAAACTTGAATTGTTACACTTTCCATAATTAAAAAAAAAAAATTCCACTGATTTACAGCAGATTGTGTTTTTTTTTTTTGTTTTTTTTTTTTAAGATGAGAAAACCGTGATTATTTAGAATAGAATAGAATAGAGTAGACTTTATTTATCTCCCAGAGGAGAAATTCAGTCGTGCAGCAGCCAAAACACACACACGCTTTATACAAAAAATTTAAAATAGAAATAACCATAAATAGTTAAATAATAAAATAACATTTCTAGCCATCTACGAGATTAAAATTTCACTCTGCATGTTCCTTTAAAGTGAAATTCGTGATGTTAATGAAGTTTCAAAATCATTTTTTTTCCCTTTAATTTAAGATGATTATTTGAGGTGACGTAATTGAACATAACAATAGGGATTAAGTTGTAATTTCTGTCTGGGATCAATAGCCGGCCAAGAACAGAAGGAGATCCCGTCACATGTGGGTAAAAAGGTCTTTCCCGCAGCTAAAAGCGGGTCATGGCTACATAAGTTTGTACCGGGGGCGGTGTGAGGGAGTCATTTTTTTTAAACTCACGGATTGAGTTGGTCTCCACGGGAACAGCGGTGAGCCATGATTGGCCTTGTCCAACCCTGCTGTGCCCAGGGAGAAACTATGTCGGTCTTTGGATGGCACACTCAGTCACACGGACACACACACAAATCCTGGATAGAAAGGTATTGAGGAGCAGGGAAAACAAATCCTACTCAAAAGTGTGTAAGATGTGATATAAAAGAAAAAATAACAGAAAGAAAACTATAAATGTGATCAGTTTTGTAATGAAAAGAATTTGAAATAGTCATTTTTCCAGTTGCTCTCCCTTGTTTTTGTGCTCCACATCTCCACCACCCTGCACCACAACCCCTGCTGGGACTTAAACAATTAGGCCATGTGAGAGCCGCACTAACGACTCTCCCTTGTCTTTTAAGATAACTGCAGGAGGAGGGGCAGCTGTGGGTGACATGTTGTTAGGGGGTGAATCCTGTGCTCACTGGTTTTGTGTATTGGCTCAAGCAGAGGATACCTAGTTATTACCCTACACAAAGACCTGTGTGTTTAGATTGCCCCAGGTGAGATGTGCGCAATACCACAAGTAATTGTGAGAGGTGCTGCTTTTCTCAGCTTCATGATGAGCCCTGGTAGCCCTGGCAGTTCTCAGCCCAACTTCACATGTCCTCCCACTTGAAGACAAAAGCTGTAAATCATCACAAATCAGTCTCTGGTGTTTCAAGTCTCCACCTCATTAGGACCAAATGATTCACACCAAATATAAAGAAACCCAAAGCAAAACAAAAACTTGTTCAAGTGGGGCCACATCTGTATAATATGTAAATACTACATATGTAACCCGTTTTTACATCTGGATTGTTTTGATAATCTGAAATTTGATTTAGTTAAAAAAGATAATTGTACTTTTTTTAATTATAATTCAGTCACAGTATTGATAATACAAACCCATTACATTTATTTGTGAATGCTGCATTGCTCCCTAACCGTTAATTACAAAAAAAGAAAAAGCCCATTGAGGGAGAATTGCAACACCAAAAACACACGACTTTTCTCGAAACACAAATCTCCAACCAAAAGCCCAAATGTTAGGTGAGTCTGGTATAAATCAAAAAAGGGTGAAAACAGTTAAAACACCCTGCTAATTGATTTTTAGGTGTGAAAGCAGTCAAGTGACACATGTGCCTAAATTTTGATTGCCCTGGGGTCAGCTGGAGGTCACCTCTCTGTGTTTACAGACGAGGTGACGGCACATGCCTCCATCCCTTTGAAATGTGACAGAGTGAGGGGGAATGACAAGATAATCGATGATTTACACGTAACAGTAGCTGTCAAAGGAAGCAGCCCAGTAGGGCATCTTTTGCTGGACTGCTGGTGAAGTACAAGAAAGAAAGAAAAAAAAGCATTAGTGAGTGCACTTACTGCACTGACGAAGATACGTTTCTGCACATCAAGTCGTTTCTTAAGGGTTGCGTACGCACCTTAAAATTAGTATTGACATATTATGTCCTAAGTATTCATTCTTCCAAAACCTTGTGGGATAGCCACCATTTTCTTCAGAAAACCAACTCTTGTTGATAAATAATCACCAACTAGTTTGCGACTAGTCGGTGACCTGTCTAGAGTGAACCTCTACCATTCGTCCGAGGAGAGCTGGGATAGGCTCCAGGAGAGATCTCAAAGAGTCTGAGCAGGATTAAGCGGATACAGATAAGATGGAAGGGTATACGTACGGGATAGTCATGGACCAAGGAGGGATGTTGTGTAGAACATGTATCCATATACTTTCCTCCCTTGTCATATTTCCTTTCGATGACATCAGAGGGAGAAAAAAAGCATTGAAACTTTTTCGGCATGTGGTGGTGGGGTGTGGTATTGGCTCAGCTGTAGGAGGGGCTGCGTGGCAGTGGTTCAGGTGATTGCGGCAGCAGCAGGTGGACCAGCTGTCATGACTTAGCCTACTAACATCTCTATTTAAACAGTGACACCTGGCACCGGAGGGGGCTGATGACAAACTCTGAAAACAGTGTTCTACCAGAATTAACCTGGCTGTTCGAGCATCATTTACTGTTGCGTGTCGCTGCGACACACGCTGGATCCCCGCAGAGGCTCCCATGTAGCAACAGCCAGCTACTAATGGTTCCCTCCAGCAACAAGCTGTCAAGTTATGGTCGATCCTCTCGCGAAAGATTCCTCAGCTGTTCTGACGAGACGTCCGATTCATCTAAACGTCCTGCCTTGGCCGAACGTGTGAGCATGTTTCAAAGCATTGCAATACAAAACCAAAACGAAGCTCCCGAATGAGACAGAATTTTGTGGGAATTCCTTTACAGAGACACAATAAAAATCAGCTGCTTTACATGGTCTGGGGGTATTGGTTGGTCACTATGTTAACATAAGTGACAAGACATCCAAGAGATTTCTAACACAACACTTTTGTAACATTCAGTAAACTTTACACTTTACAAACACTTTAAAAACTATAAAACAGTATGTATTTGTGGTCAGATGAATGTGAACGAAGGCGGCTGCACATTAGACCAAGGTAGGATATCTCCTACCTACTCTCATATTACTCTCAATCTCCAAGTCCTATGCAGCATGATTGCTGCATGTATTACATCATTATGTTGTGACATTAAGCTGTGTATAATGTGCACAGTCTATAAGAATCAGTAGAAAATATACCAGTGATTCCCAAACCTTTTCTGCTGGGCCCCTCTTTGGTACATAAGAGTCTTATTGCACACACATTATCCAAACAAACCAGTCTATGGTACTACGGTGCAGACTATATAATGTCAGTGCACCCTGAGGTGACGTGTTGACTTGAAGCACCCTATGACCTCAGTTTTTATTTCTCTACTATGATACAGATGGGTCCCCTCGGGGGCCCACTGGGTCCCAGAAGTGACCAAAGACTCACACACATGAGAATGGGATAGAGAATCTGATCTAATATCAAACTAAAACACTATGACCAAGCAGGCAGCACTCGCTAAACGCTCCCGGTGGGACACGAGGGCAGACTGAGGACACCACGGCGATCCAGTTCCCAGTGCTGGGTTTAGAATTTAAGAACTTTTCATGCAACAATTTTAGTTATTGGCTATTTATTTTTTTTATTTTGTTAAGCATTCCTCCATAACTGCCAATCAAAAGTGACAGTGGGGCTCTGAGACAGGAAGTGAGGCCATATCTCTCAGTTCAGTTTGTCAGGGTTACAAGGTTATATGTCAACCCAACTGATGTAACATCCGCATACGATTTTACCAAAAGACATTTTGATACAGTTTCATTGAAATTGTCAAAGCTTTAAACTCAGAAAACTTTACCAAATGCATGTCATATCTGTAAATATTTTGTCCACAAGAGACGAATGAAATGAACAGCAAAGCCGAGGCAATTTTCTTTATAAAAATCCCATCTACTGGCCGTAGAAGAATGCTGCAATAATCAAAAAATTCCTCCTCTTATTAACGTCCGCAGCCACAGTTTTGATGTAATTAGATTAAGCTGCCATGGCAACAGCGTCCTATTAAACTGCATGACCCTGTTGTTAGTGTTTGTGTGTGTATTTGTTAACTCTGTCGGTTTGGTGCTGCAAAGGCAGTGCAGAAAGGTTACAAGACTCATCCAAAGTAGATTTTTGCACCTTAAATTAAAACAGTCAGCTGTAACTTCACTGTCATTTCAAGAGCCCCATGTTGTTTTTATATTGCTGTAATCCTATTTCATTCATTCAAAAAAGAAAGATAAATAAACTTGTTGCATAAGGATGTTTAAAGGTTATCTGTATATTGGACATTGCTCCAAATAATTGATCATCGGGACATCTTATCAAGTCGGGTTTCTTCACTGTTATTGGGAAAACGTGCTGAGGTCACATTGTTGCTTTCAAAATCTGCCTGAGGGAACAGGGAGGCTGAAGGAAACATAGCCCTCCAAACTAACACTGAAGTCCTTGCAGCGCAGATTGAAGATCCACTTCAAGGGTGGTGGTAGTGGCAGGTTTACTGCCTTGCTTGGGGCAGAGTAGATGGCAGTTCAAGACAGGGGAGAGACAGCTTGTCATTTATTCGCTCTGAAGATAACTCCTCCTGGGGTGTAAATTTGGAGCTAGTAGTTGTCTAACAGTTATTTTAATTGCAAACTTTGACCAGTCTGCTAATCTCACAAACTTCAAGAATGGCCAAACCGCCTTTACATAAAGTGGTTTAATGGCATTCCTCTTTCAATATGTGAACATGTGAGCACCTTTGCTCCCAGATAGTTGTCCACAGACACAGATTTTAAAGGGCCAATTCTGTCCCTGCAGGCTCTGTGTTATAGACGAGAGCGGCTCCTCCTCCTTGTCTTACATCCCCCATCCCCCATTCTGTGTAAAAACAAATCTCCTTTTCTGCTCTGAGCCTGAAAGTATTGAGTCAACAAATGTCACTGTGGCTAGGCAGGGGCTGCTGGGAAAGAGGTGGGGGCTCCTTTTTTTAAGCCTGAAAAGCAGCTAAAAGCAGATCATTTTCAGTGAAGACACACCTGTTAGTGAGGAGTTAAATGGTTAAATGAAAGTGGTTTGAGCACACGTGGAGCATGCCAGAGCCCTTTTAACACCAGATATACAAAAACAAAGCCAGTCATAGTAAAACTATCAGCTGTGCACGACATCTCACACATATAACACATTTATAACTATGTTCTCGCTACATTCCTGAGCTGAAATTGTCTTTTAAATCCCCCTCAGCTCTTTGCTCTCTCACACTGCTCTCTCTATCTCTTTCAAGCCCACGTGGCCAGTGTCAACAGGAGGGGAGTCTTGGCAGAGGCATGAAGCAAAGTACACTGCCTGCATGCAGGCTGCAGAGCTGTCTCTCAGCACCGCTCTAAAAATGAACCAGCCTGCAGAGAAGTGCCAAATTAAGACGCAGCCGTTGGACGTGACTCCGCACCGGCTTGCATGTGATTGTTGCTGAAATGCTCTGAAAACGTAGGCACTTATTGCATCAGAGGGGAAGTTCTGTAACCTCTGACAGAAAGAAAAAAGAAAAATGTCAAGATAGGCAAACAGAAAAAGGAGGGAAAAACCCTGAGTCACATGGTTTCCTGTCTGAAAAAAGGAAGTGGGTGGAGGAAGCTTCTCCTCTGCCACAGACAGTTGAGACCAGTGCAATATTCAACAAAAAAAAGTGCACCGGGGGGTGGAGTCCTGTCTTTTCACTGAATCCAGTCCAGTGCTTAGTGTTCACTACTGTGTACGGCTGAGGGGAAGAAGAGAAAAAAAAGAGGGAGCTGAGGGGAGGAAAAAAACTGTGTCTTTGTGTGAGAGGGACTCAGTCAGAAAGTGTTTTTGTGATTATTTCAGCTTGTCACCAAAGCAAGGCTCTTCCCTCCAAGCTGCAAACACATCATTTTTCCACTTTGTGTGTCACGGCTGCCTTACGCGAGAGTCAGACATGAGTGTGCTTCTCAGGCCGGCAAAACAGCGACACCCGGGCTTCTCCTGATGATGAGAGCCAACGTCAGAGTGGTTTCCATGAATATTGATGTGGAGGATAGACTCTTTCATAGAACAGAAGGAGGCAAGATGGCTGCCCTTTAGGATTTGTTAAAGAGGAGATCGAGACATTTTGTTGGGATTTCTACAAAGTGGAGGGACATAAAAAGAAGGTGAGAATTTGCTCAATATGTTAATCCTCTCTTGACCCCTTTCCCTCTGTAACCTTAAGTGTATCTCTGTTGGTTGTATTTTATTTTAATTTTTTTGTTTAATCAGGTGAAGCATAACAGATGTCCCCCAGTGTAGAAAGCAAGAGCCAACATAATAAGGAGGGGATATTAGATAAAGCTACTCCAACATGGCTGACATTTTCCTTTTGTTTTTGCCGGCAGAAATGGAAAGACTGAGAGTGTCTGTCTTGTGCTGTGTGTCCTGTGTTCACTCCACAGTCATGCTGTTTTTGAATGTATCACATTAAATGTTTCTAGCCTCTGCTTGTCCAGGACTTTTCTTCTGGAGGCATAATTTAAATGGCTGTTCCTGAACATTTCAACCTTGCTTTGTTATCAGCCTGGTCTTTTGAATATGTTTCAGGGGAAGGGATAGAAATATATTTCCTTTCATATTTGTGAGTTTTATCAAACTGGGCATACTTTGAACATTTATGAGTAATCAGTGGCTGTGACAGAAACAAGGATGTTTCATCAAATGTGTTCAGATGCAGGAAGTGTATGTCCCTGTTTTTATATCTAGTGCTCTGTCTGTCCTTGTTTGTTCTGTTCAACAGGAATGTATGTAGCAGAGTTTAAAAAAAAAAAAAAATTCAACATGGACACTGTCTAGCTCTGAGTGCATAGCGTCTGCTCGGCAGTAAGGCAGGATCGGCTTCTGGCTTAGTGTATCTCCGTGAGTCGGCTTTCATTGCTTTCACCACTGAATGACAGAGACACACAAAGGCAAATCCCTCTGAGAAACCAAAAAAGAAAAAAAAAAGAAAGGAAAAAAAAAACCAGAGGAGGGGAGAATTGTGGTGGCAGAGCGTCCAGGAGGCAGGCAAGGTCAGAATCCTCTGAAGGAAATGAAACCCAATCCCACTGCACCATTAAGTGAGGGACACAAGAATGTTAATGTTGGAGCAGATTTGCCCTTTTTTCCTTTTTTTTTTGAAGCTAAACAATGGGCTGCTTGCCAGAAAACACCAAGAAATATATTTTTAAAAAATAAAATGGATTTAAAAAAGAGCAAATTTAACTTAAACTGATACTGATGTAACATTTCACAAACAGTTAAGTCTAACAATAACTAAACTGATGTGCTTATTTGAAAAGTGAGCTATTGGCAAATTACTGGCAATTAAAAGTAGAACATTTGATTTTTCTTCAAATGTTTGTTTAGTGTAAGTATTTTTTGAAAACATGCTTACATAAATAGAAAATCCACTTCCAATAATAGCATCATAGCATGGAGATAATCACCTCTATCCTCTGACACTTTCACATGATAACAACTACGTGATAGCAACATGTTAATTCCGAGTTGCTGTAGGACCTCGCGCCTCTCTTCAATTAGTGAATATCTAACTGTTTGTTAGTTGTTTTTTTCTCCTGAATTCGCTATGGGTGTCTCTGAGATTAACATCTGAATAGCTCATTAGAATAAGAGGGAGAGTTTGTTTATTGTGCTTGTGTATTCCAACTACAGCTATAATGTAGCCGGGGTATGGCCTCAGGTCACAGAGTAAAGCAAGTCTGCAATGTGAAGGATAATGACTGACTTTTAATCGTATTGTAACTTGAGGGTTGTGTGAGGACCTCCACATTTACATGTATGCAGGTACTTACAACTACCAGAGATGTTTTGACACTGGAGCTGCATGGATAAAGGAGGCTTTAAAGAAGTGAAGGAAGCTGTGAAGTTAAAAAAAAAGAGAGAGAAAAAGTCAGCTGCTTGTAATGTGACTATACGTGTGACACAAGCTTTCATGCAAGCGTACAAAACAGAATACTATTTTCTGGAAAACATTCCCATTCCCATTTTTCTGTGGTCACCTCTGCAGAGCATGACCCCCACCCCACCCCCACACCCCCCACACACATACACACATACTTTACACTCAAAAAAAGCTTGTAGTGGGAGAGTATCCCATTTTAGTAACAAGCTCTCACGAAACCTTTTACACACATTATGTGGTGAACCTATGTGATGCAATGGCATAACTATGTTTGATATGGCACACATTGTTATTGACTATGATGTCTATAAATGAAAGTTTAAATGAGCACATTAGATAACTGTCTGTAAGAGCTGGCTCACAAAAATACATTAAAACACAGCCAATTCCACATTGTATCTCATGAAAGTGGGATGAGAGACTGTATCCACCACACTGTTTGGATATTCTAAATCTGGTCTTTGCGTGGCTGCTGTTAAGTCAGTAGCTGAAAGGTACCAGAGCATTGAGGGCTACAGGGGGCAAAGTGGGGGAAGGGCCGTGCAGATCAATCACATGCACATAGCTCCTCTCATCTATCCACACCTACAGATAAAGCCGCGCGGTTGGATTGCTCCTTCGTCATGGCCATAAGCCCCCTCTAAGTCACTCCCAGGGCAAAGACAATATCACCTTTGGGAAGAATGTCTAGTTGCCATAGCGTTCTACAACAATGCTGTCCACTTACAATGCCCAAGCCCTTACCCAAGCCTTCACCTCTGACCCGGCTCTGCACAGCCCACGTATCATTTTTCCACCCAGAGGCTGTTGCGCAAACGACACAGAAACAGGCTGTAGGTTAGACATTATAGATTGCACATTCTTCTAGCTGGCCATAGCTCAACTGCTATCTCTAGACAAAATGGAGAGCTACAGAGAATGGTATTGATTTCTGCAATATTGATTTCCCTCTTGTGTGCTGGTGGATTTTTTTTTTTCCTGCAAAGCACCAAACCACACTCTAGCGCTCCCGAAAAGGAATCACAGTGGTAACATATTGTTTACACACATTTGCCCAAAATTCATCAGTCAGAGTGCACAGCTGTGAGATTTTTCCTACTGACGAAAGGCAAAAACACAAAAATGTTATGTTTGCAAATGCCTTAATGCTATTTTATTTCCCATTACATTTGCATTGTTTTTACTATCTACTTTGCTGTTCTGGAGACTGATGAACGCACCAGCTCTGCACAAACTTATTGTGGGTTGGAGGGAGTACGGTACATGTTTATGAGAATGTCTTTTTACCAGAAGCCATATCACACAATATCTCGTGTAAAAATGAGCCAAACCAGATCCAGAATCCACGAAGAATCTCAGCGCCCCGTCTCGCAGAGGCCCTCCCTTGTTAAAGACACTGGGAGAGGTCTGGTAGTGAGTTTGTACTGTAAGCTAGTAATAATGCTTTTATGAGTCTAAGATGCAAAAGTGGGATTTGTAATCGCCACACCACATGCTGTAAACCATGAACTCCGAATGTAACTTGTGGCCTTCCCCTTCCTTCCACCAATCTGTGCGTTGTTAGCCGAGCCGAGGCGTAATTATGGAGTGAGAGTGATAAGGCTGTGTTTGAGTGGCACAGAGCTGGAGAGAGTGCTGCTGGCCCTGCAAGCATGTATCGATGTCAGGGTTTACCTCAGGGGTGAGACAGCGAGGGCAAAAGCTTCCTCCACGTGAGTCTACGCACATGGCCGTTCTGTTTACAAACACTATCCTGGAATTCCGCTCAGAGAGCGGCGAGTGAGTCGTTACATAACCGCCCCCAAAGCGAATAGCATCTCTTCCCGCTTCTCGCCAGGCCGCCCCTCCTACGCGTGGCCAATCTCCTTGGATGCGATAGTCGCTGCTCGCTTGCTTTTGTGTCGGCGACAACCAAAATTGCAACATTTGCATGATTTCAAGCAGAAAACCCATAAGCACGGGGCATATCAATTCCAAAGATGACACAAAGTGGTACTTACCACTGCGCTGAAATGCATTACATGAATTATTCATATGTTGAAGGAACCGGGTTGGAACTGATTCTTATGGACCTTTTCTGACTACGGAACTGGAAATCTTCCTCTTTGAACGCATGTATAAGATCGATCTCTTCAAGGAGACTCTATATTGAAAAAAACTGTAATTATCAGCCGAAGACATGGCAGGATGTGGCTTTTCAAACACGACTTCATCGAGGTGACAAAATACACAGACTATATATAAACTGGCCTTCCAAATATTTGAAAGTAACCTCACCTCATGTTAAGATCTCACCCTCAATGAGACTTTAATGTCAAAATGTATAGAAATCTATTGGATCCAATTAAACAAGCCACAGTGATAAGGGCTTAATATTAAAAAAAACATTCATTGGGAAAACTTACTTTTAGGGAACTGTCAAAATACATTATTACTGAAAATAAAAAAGTAAATAAATGCCTGATCAAATCATGAGTAATCTCTTTATCATGACCTGCAAAACTGTCATGACAGTGTGACCTAAAAGGACCCAAAGCAATCTTCAAGAATATTTCTGTTTAGTTTCCCCCCCTTCTGTTATGGCTCTTAAATATAAACTGTAAAGTTAACTGCCAATGAAAAGGTTTGGACCCATTGGGTGCTGTTGTGGACACAAGGCCAGTCAGGACACAGCTGGCCTCGACTGTCGTTAGAAATATAGGCGACTGAGGGCCTCCAATGACATCACTAATTTAGCCTACTAAGCTCAATATAAAGTTTCATTATCGGAATGTATAAGTGAACCAGCTGGAGTCTGTCTAAAAAAGTGGAGTGGCTGGAAAGTCACTTTGAGATGGATGACAGATGGGAAACTTTCTACACAGGTTATAGTTATTTCCCATTTATTTCTTAACCTTTGAGAAATGACAGAATTGATTAAATAGTTATTTCCCATTTATTTCTTAACCTTTGAGAAATGACAGAATTGATTTGCACCATATGGAAGTATGGGCTATAAAAACACAGGTCAATTCAACTGAACCAAATTGAAACTGAATAGAATAAGTTATTGTGGGTATGACTACCATGAACTGTTGAAAAGGCCCGTCTCCATTAGTGGGGTCTACGGTAATTATACGGGGTCTAAATTGTTGAAGCATATCTCCGTTCCCAGGAACAACCCAACAACAAGGTGGGTTAGATCTGAAAAACTGATTGGATTTAATGTGGGAAGAAGATGAGGTTCGCCCGACTCAGTGTCCTCCTCAAGCGAAAGTTGTCACTACTCATTCTTCATCACCATTGCTTTGCAGTATATGCAAACATTTGCTTATGTCCAGCCTTCTACGTTTTTTACCCTGGACCCCTGTTAAAATGGGAGTGCAGCTAAGAAAACAAACACAGGTTTTTGAATGCATTGAAATCTGTCCACTTAAACTTTACTGGCAGTCATTTGTGAGTCCTATCTCACTTCTGTTAGAATAGTTTGAGTTTCCCTGTGCCGTGTTTACTTTTCACAGGTGGGGTGTTTGCTAAATATATATTTATATAAGCTAATTAGATGCCAAACCAAGAACCATTTGGTCATCATTTGGATTTGCAAATTAGCTTTTGGTCTCATTCCTGGTTGTGTTCAGTGGGGAAAGAACTGAATTGTGTAGGATGTGTTTATTTTCTCATAGATTTCATTTAGGAGTATGTTTTGTGGTAACGTTGTGGTGAGGACCCAAGTGGAGGAAATGAGGTGGCAGGAGTACAAACAAAGTCCTTTATTATAACGCAAAGCACTGCTCAGTCAGGAATCCAGGAAAAAAAAAAAAGAAAGAAATACCTCCACTTCCAAAGCTCAAGGAAAAAAACAAATGAATCAAGAAAAACAGACAACACTGCCAGGGAGCTAAACAGACCAGGGAGTCAAACAGACCGGTATGACGAACAGGGGTTGAAAAAACAGACGGGATGCCAAAACAGACAGGTAGAAACACAGATGGAACCGGCGGGCCACAGGTGCAAAGAATCAGGGCGATGAGGCCAAGGAAACAGAAAACAAGAAAAAAAAAACCAGACCTTCAAAGTAAAACAGGAAGTGAAAATGGCAGAAACAGACAGGCTCAGAGAAGAGAAAAACAAGAAAAGAACCAAGAACATAAAACATCAAACTGAACCCAGATCCCACCAGAAAAACACCAGAACCATGTATGACAAAGGTATAACAAACTCAAAACCCGACCCCAACAACCCTTCATCATTACATAGTATATATATATATATATATATATATATATATATATATATATATATATATATATATATATATATATATATATATATATATATATATATATATATGTATGCTACACAAGTTTGATTGCATTACATTTGTGAACTGCAACTTTGAAGGTCCTGTCTGGCGGGGGTAAAAATACAGGTTTCTGAATATGTGGCACTACTGAATAACTGGCAGGATCAATGCATAAAGCACATGTGCACACCGCAGCAAAGCCTATTCTGCAGTCAGCCGCGCTGGGCTAATGTTTTGACCAGATGGGCTTTCAAGCGCTCATAAGATGGTCGCCATGGCTACTGTGCACTCAGAAAGAAATTAACTTTGCTCTGTGCACAGTTCATCATGTTAGTCAGATATATTGACTGTTGCATGGACAAAGGGTTGCAGGGAAAAGAGAGAGAGACAGTTCGGACGGGGAAGCGTTGCACTTTGAGGGTGCAGGGGAGGGGGGCAGGTCACTGGGTTTGTATGCACAGGAGCTCATTTCTTAAGTCTCCATGTGATGCAGCTTGAAGGCACAAAGAAGGTTTAGACTCTCTGCGTGAGCTTTGCTGAGGAAACTTCCAAGACAGCAAGGCAGGCTGTATATCAGACTGTGGTGCTTGAAGAGGACAAAGAAATCCAAGACCAACAGGTTTAAGTTAGATGTTAGATAATGTTCAACTGCTGTTTATCATCTGGGTTGACCTGTTCTGTGAAACGCTCACTGGTGAAATGAATGTAAATGTGTGCAAAGGCAATGTTTTACTGACAGCTGATGGTTAACAGACTGGATCTATGGTATTCTGGTCTGATATGAGCACTCACTGTGGCAGTTTCAGAGTTAACCAAGTAATCAAATTAAACAAATTATTTAAGCTGTTTAAATTATTTAAATGACTCATAATGCAGAACAGATCAGAGTGACTTAAGTAGGCGACAGCAGCACACGCTAGCAGGATGTTATGTGTGAGCGAGTTATCTGTTTTCCCAGAATACCTGCTAAACAAGTTGTATCAGAAATGTACAGAGGTGGGGTTTGTCCCTCACCAAAAGACGTTGAGTTACTCACATGATTGTTGTCTACAGGGAAACCTTTTTTTCAGAACTAACCTTTTCCATTGATGTGGTTGCTTCACATTTGTTGAATCATGGGGTGAAACTCAAACATTTACTCCAAATTTTGAAGTGTATAAAAGTGTCACATAGAGCCATCTATCAGCTTGTTTTCAAGAACGTGAGCTGTAGTCTAAATGTGTGACATGCTGGCAATGATCCTGAAGGGTTTATTAGTAACTGTACAGGATTTGAATCAAATAGTGTAAATAAGTATAGATACTAAAAAAACAACTTAGCTTCTTGTCCCTCGCACATTAAAAAAACCCAGAAAGGATTGCTCAAACAAACCACAAAATATTCATCCATTTTCTCAAAGAGGTTTGTGTGACTTTTAATGATCAAATACAGTATGAACCAACCACTACTTTCCCCATGTGACTCTTATGTGTTAAAGAATCCTTTTTTTCTCAAATCAACATCGAATCAAAGCGGTTTTGAGAGAGAATGGAGTACACATTTGCAGGACAATTGCAATTAATGGTTGCATCTAGGGCATTAGACCCACAACAAAATAAACAGCTATTTCACATTTCTGACATGACTTTAAAATGTCATTCTACTTAAGTGGCAATAAGGTCCCTACAGAGAAACCGATGTAATTGTAATTCTGTAAATCTACACTAAGTGTATATAAAAAGGACTATTTGCGAAGGCAGATCTACTTCTGATTGTTGTCGCCTCGTTCTAAGTCTGTACGTATTTACTGCCAAATGTCACACAAACCACTCAACAGAAACAAAGGGAGCCTCTGGTGCCTATTTGTTAAAAATATGAAAGTATTGATTCAGTTTCATGGACTAGAGCCCATGAACTACATTCATTTGTGTCTGTTGAGAGTAGTTTGCACAACATTTGGTAGTCAACTTATAGTAGGGACATATAACAAGATGGTGTTGACCAGAAGGAGATCTTCCTGTACATAAAGTGCTTTTTATATGCTTTTTGTACACTGAACTTGTCAGAGGCTTAAAATAGCAGTTTATTCAGGCACAACTCCAGTACCCTCTAACATTACTATTTTGGTGCAAATGTATATTTCATTCCAACTCTAAACTGCTTTAATTAAATTTTTTTTTCTTATAATAGACCTAGGGTAGATTTGCCTCTGAAATGTTTCTGTAAAATTGATCAGTGAAATAGTGCTTTAGAATTATTATAATGCTGCCAGTTAAAAATGTTACCTCTCTCTGCCTTCCCCAAAAGAAAACATGCAACAGGCGTATTTATCCACCTGACTTAAACATATTGGTCTTACAAAGAAAATAAAGAAACGCAGATCCTTTTTATTTACCTACTGTTTTACATGAGGCAGTATTCATATGACATGATGCCAACTTGTAACTGTGTATTTATCAGAATTTAAGCTAAACAATGTGTATTTCACTCTTAGGCTATCCATGTATTTTATTTTTACTTTTAATTCCAAACCCTAACAAACCACAAATAAAGGTAGAAAGCCCTTCAACAATAAATGGTTGGACTCAAACTCAAACTGTTTTTTTTTTGTGTTTGGTGTAACTTGAGGGTTAGTCCTCCTTTTGGCCTCTCCTCCCACATTATCATCCGTTTTTAAAATGCTATGCAATATAACTTTTGTCACAATTTCACAAAACATAAATTTGCAATTCAAAACAAATGTAAAATGTAAGCAAATTAATATGTACTTTAGGTATGTAACATTTTGGAACACATTGTGGGACAGTCTTATGTTGTACAAGACCTAGCATGACCTAGCATGATGTGTCGCTCAGGTAGTGTAACTATTTTTGCAATTTTGAGCCTTGCTCTGGCAAAATGCAGTTATTAAAACGTTTAAGTTGAAAATGGAGTGCTCTCCACGTTCATTGTTTTTGACTACAAGGAAAGTCCACAAGACATCTAACTGTTAACTTGGAACTTGCTAATCTGTTCAAGTGTTTGTGCTTCCATGTAAATGTTTCACCTCGAAATGCTCCTGATTTCTGTTCTGAGCCAACCATTGCAAGAATTTGTTGTTGTAAGTCATTCACTTGATGGCAGGTTGTGCAGGCTGTAATGAAAACCTCTGGAAATTGTCTCTTGGTGACTTCAACCAGTCACCCATTACCTATTCATCCAATCCTGGCTGATTTAAGAAAAAAGCAAGTGTTTTCTTGTGTAGCATTTTCCAGAAAGATGCATTTATAAAAAGACTGATAATCAAAAATGTGCAGGAATGATTTCAAACACCGTAACTACCATAAGTTCAAGCCGTTTCATAATTGCTTACCTCAAATAATGCTGCAGTTTGCATTAATGTCAAAATAGGATCAGAACAGGCAATGTGACAAAAAGCTGCGGGAGCACAGAGACTGCATTGGGGACCTCCAAATGTCAGCCACATCTGTCTTACATTAGACATAAAGAACAATGTCGATTATACACATCCCTTCATCATATGGAGGGGGAGGAGGCTCTCTAGGGAAGAAATTACAAACAGAAGTTGGTGTCCTCTTTGTCTCTGTGTAGTCTTTTACTTTGTTCATCCGACACAAAGAAAAGAAATCAAGTCTCTGAGTTGGATTTAATTTTTCTTCTTTGCATGCATATGTCTTTCCACAAATCCATTTTTTGATCATATTTAATTGGAAGAATGTGTAGGTTCAGTTGCTCAGGAAGCTGTTTCTAACTGCAGTTCTGCTCTAGTTTTGACCAACCATTGAAGGGGGAGGGGGGGAGAACAAACGCGTCTGTTGCTCCAGGCCGCCATGTGACACAACCATTATCACGTCACAATATAGTGTTTAAACCACAAACAGCTAAAAACAGGTAACTGCTCTGCTCTAACTGACAGAAAAACTAGACCTGAGGTTGTGCAATGCAGAGTCAAACCCGTTCTGCAGAAACCTCTGTTATTAATGGAACCAACATGTGTCACGTGAGTAACTCTGAATGTCAAGCTCTGCATTCCAGGTAATAACCTTCATGTGTATCTGCTTCTTAGCAGTATTCGACACAAAGGATCTCCATTTTAATAGAAAACAGAAGCTTTACACTTGCAAAAAAGCAGATATTTACATCAAAACCTATGAGAAGGATTTTTTGAAATGTGGATAGTGTAAAACAATGACACACTTCATTATTTCCTTTTTTATAAAGAATAAAATAAATGAAAAGTTGTACAGTGAGTTGACTGTGAGGCTATTTCTTGGATGAGAGATGTGTTCTTTTTCATTTACAATTTTATCACCATTGTCACTTTCCCTTTTGACCCTTTTGGTAAGTATCTGAGGGCTGTTTCCTTGTAGATTCCCAGTGGTACAATATTTCCCTGTGATACAATGTAACAATGAATTTCATTTTACATCTATAAGGCCATGTTTGTCCAAAAAGTGGCCACATGTGTAACAACATACAAGAACTGAGGAGAAAAGGTTACAACCCTCTGCCCTGTGTTTAAAGCTGACTGAAGACACAGGGATCTTTTGTTTCATAGGCAGCTAGCGTCATATGGTCAGACTCGTAGAAAAAGTCAGAATGTACAACCGACCACGGGCACACTGCTCGAGTATGCCATGTGACATGAATCACAAGTGTGAGGTGCCCGATAAAGAGACCCAGTGAGCTGTGGAACATGAATGAACATCTGTCCTTTTGTGCTTGTTGAGCGGCTGGCCGTCCCTGACGACACGTGAAACAACTGCTTCACATGGTGCACTCCTTTAACTTTTCTCCAAACATTTCTCTCCAGTGGAGTCAATCCTGACTGTTCACGAGTTCCCTTGTTGATGTCGACATAGCAGGCTCAGGCGGTCTACTGAATTATTGTACAAAAACCAGCAACGTCTTCAGGCTTTTTTCCATTTGAAGGGTCATGACAATAGTTTTTAGTGTTCCGCTTATTGATTTGGGATAGGTTTTATGTCAGATGCTCTCTCTGACATGACCCTCCCCAGACTTTTTGAACACTGCCTTGTGACCCCTTGGTGGCTATGTTTTTACATTGCAGGGGAATGTAGGGTTGAGTGTCCTGTCCCAGGGACACATTGGCATGTGATAGGGCTGGAAATCAATCTAACGACCCTCGGGTTGGAAGGCAACCTACTCTTCCCACTACTCCAATGCACTGACATGGCATCCGAAACTACAACTCTAATCCATCAGACTGAGGGATGTTAAAGTGTATTAACAGAGAAACCTCAGTGTTATGAGGGATGATCATCGGGAGACTGAGAACTGTTTATTAGTGTTTGTTTTCTTCACATAGTCGGCAGGAATGCAGAGTTGTGACAATGCCGGCAGAGGTCATTAGGTTTGTGGAGCTCTGAGTTCAGCTCTATTTTTACAAGGGGGAATTAAAACACTGTCATGCAAGTCATTTGACCTAATTACACTAGTAAAGCGTTGCTAAGGATGAGGTTTCACTGGCAGCTCAGCTGTCTAGCAGACTGGCAACTCTAGTCAGCCAGAACACAACACCCTATATCTACTTTTTGACATATAAAAAAGGTATGCTACAAATGAGAATTAAAACTGACCTAACATTCACTCTCCATTTTGTTGTTATGTTGTTTTAAGTAAAAAGAGAGTACGGTATCTAAGCAATACTCCAGCAACAGCAGAAACATGACAAGCAAAGTTGCTGATACTAAAGGCTGTTCCTGTAGTCTGCCTTTTCTGGGTTAAGCTTGCTATGTTAGGGCAGTTATAGCAGACAAACTGAGTGATAAGAGTGCAGTCACAGAAAATCTTGTCAAGTAATACGACTGCTGATAATAGTATTAAAGATTAGACTTCCATGTGACTTAGCTGCAAAGGCATCTGCACGTTACTTTTACTGAGCTCTCTGGAAATTTATAGTCTCTAGACTCTGTGCGTGCTTTTCTTTTCTTATCTTTCAAACAGGAAAATACAACTGGCCCCTTTCAGCGAAGAAAAGGAAGTATGCACTTGAGAGTATGGTCTATTCTTGGGACTATTCTACCAAATACTGGTGGGGCTTAGTAGGTGTGGGTTAGATTTACAAGTCTGCACAACATCTCACTTTATCTGTTTTGGGTTTTTTTTTTAGCAGCAAGGCTCTTTGACTTAGCTGGATATAGGCTTCCACCTGATCGTACGGAGACCGGAGTCTCCGAGCAGCTGTTGTGGTAGTGAATGTCTCATGAGGCTGCCAAGTCACGCCAAACAGTCCACATCTACTGTAGCAGTTCTCATATTTCACAAGCTCTCTCTGGGAGTTACAAAAAATGTTTGAATGTGGGGCCAGCGCAAGACAAATCATTGCTTCACACGCAGAAATTGGGTAGAATATTCTCAACACCTATATTTGTTGCAGATCATTTATAAACTAGTGCATACAAAACTATTTTTGAAAACTCTTAAACGTTTTTCAGTCCAAACCATGGTTCTCCTCAACAATGCCTATTTTAAAAACATATAATAACATTCAATATTACTCCAAAAAATAACATTTTATAAAATTTCACAGTCCATCCCCGACCTCAAGAACAATACTCACAAATCGACAAAATAAATAATCTCTTTCCTGTATCTACATCCTCCTCAAGTTTCAAGAAGTTCAGCTACATAGTTTGGGCGTGATCCTGCTAAAACATGAACATATGGCACTGATATCTCACCAATGCCTTAGATTTTACCTTGATGGAGGAACTGAAACTTAAATGTGTCAGTATTACTTCCTCCTGTAAAGAACTCTGACAGTGGTTGAATCTTCCATAACCCAAATAATGAATTTTAAAGCAACACCAAAGAGTTTTTTCATGCCAAATTATCTCTTTCAATTTCATTTTATGGAATATTCCTGTATTTTTAGGAAGCATGTCAAAATCTCATGGTCTTCCATCCCTACTATTGGCAAAATAACAATAGACCTCTGTTTTGACCGTCTCTCGCAGCATCTGCGTAACACTTTATGGCACATATCAGGAAAGATGGGTTACAGATGAAGCCAGCTTGCATGTAACAAAATTTAACAAAAAAATAATAATTGAAAAAGTAAGGAAGAGAAAACGAGAGTAACTGAGCAAGAGACTGTCCTTCCCTCCAGGACTACCTGGGGAATACTGAGGCAGTCCCGAGTCAGACAGGAGGTATAATCTCTTCAGTGTGTCCTGGGTCTCCTTCCAGTTGAACATGACAAGAACACCTCCCTGGGTGATATTCAGGGGGAATCTTAAGCAAATGCTTAGACCAATTACTTAATACAGCACCAAAAAAACATTTACAGGTTTTTTTGTTTGTTTTTATTTTGAGCTCAGAGGGTTCGCCTATAGGTGTGGAGACTAAGCCACTTTTACCACACCGTCCAAAATTTTCACTCGTTCGGCTGAGACACTCCTTTGCCATTACAGTCTTGAGTCAGTCACTTCTACCATGATATCAACTGTAGCTCTGTGAGATAGATTTATCCTCTTATTTGTACGAGTAACATAGAGCAATACCTAATTGTTGTTGCTGTTGCAAAAGATGAACAAGACAGGAGTCAAAGGTTACTTTGGCAGTTTCTTTTGGGGGGGGGTTGCTGTCAGAATAGTGCAAGAGCTAGACAGTCAGTATGTTAACACGCACTAACAGAAAGTTGAATTATTGCCCACTGATAACGAAGTTTTAAAAGCCAAGTTTAAACCTTAGTCGGGCTGCAGTTGAACCTTACTGGAGCTCTTGAAATCAAGCTATTAGTACCAGATAATGCGGTCTAATTCGAACGATTCTGGCATTTGTCCTCCTTATACGTCTGCTTCAAATCTGCCGTGTTTGTTTACTAATTGTTCTAACTAACCGGAAGAATGCCAACGCGAAAGGATGTTTAGCGCCACGTAGCATCACAGAGTGGAAAGCACCTCCCTCAATAATTCGATATAATATACTCCACTACCTTTTAACTTAAAAAATGGTCCCTTTCTCCAAATCTTCAGAATTGGCGCAGTATCAAAATGTGCAATTGTGTGAGGTAGATCAGTCTTAAAATGTTAGAGCAGTTTATAAGCCGAGCAAATGTAGGTAAATGTGTACATTCTTACTGAGACAAAGGAGTTTACTTACCCTTGACGACAAAAATGCCATTCCATTTTGGAGACATTTTTAGATAATTTAGATAATTTTCAGAAATATCAGGGGACAAATTTTCCAAGACTACTATGAAGAAGTTTCCGTTATATCCCAACACTGCTCATACTGTGTCCATCTTTGGCCTCGGGCTTCAAAGGAATTAAACAAATGACCATCTGTAAATGGCAGTGAGTACAGTCCCATGCAAAGGTCTGTGCACACTTGTTCAAAAGTAGCTGTTGTTTTAATGGGAAGATCAAAAGCAAGAAATACATAACTTCATCTCTAAAAGTTAAAAACTAAAGAAAACATTTAAAAAAATAACATTTCCTGTCCAGTGGTGTTTACAATAATGAAACCCCTTAAGAGTATCAACTTCATTGCCTGCAAAGGGTTTGAGTTCTTGAGTGACTTAAAAAAAAAAAAAAGAGTCTAACTTTGAGGGCCTTGGTGAAACTTTCCCTCACAAGTTAGTTGATGTGGATTTTGAGTCTTTATCCAGTCAAAGGAAAATGTATCTTTTCACGTTGAGCTTTCTAAACAGATGCTTTCCTGAATTTGCTGATTTTTGATTGAAAGTAAAACAGTTTTCCCTCTGCGAGTGCTGCTGACTAAAGCATGATTAAAGCATGATCAAGCCACCCTTATGCTTAACGGTGGGAAAAGTGTTCCCTTTGTAACATTTTCCTACCAACATCATTGTGATGTTCAATTTTAACTTCACCAGTGCATTTTACCAAAATGAATCACCGTAGTCTAGAAATTAATATGCAAACAACTTAACCTGAATTTTGTGGTCCTCTGATGACTCTTCTGTACAGGTCATATTTGTACAGGTGACACAAACCAGTAAAACTGTCAACTGTATTGTAGTTTTGACTAGATTTCCCTGAGGGTCTTTTGCAAATTTGTCTTTCATGCGATCCAGTGTATTTTTTTCGGAATTTTCAGCTCATCAGTGCGACCTCAAACCGTTTTTTTGGGTACTATTTTGCATGTGAAACTGAAGAAACAGTTTGGTGAAAACACTGTTATCTTGCTGCAGTCTTCCTCTGTTTTGTGAGCATCAGTAGTTTTAAAGTTCAGACAGTTAATATCTAACAAGTTAATGTCTGAGGCCTTGATAAATGTTGCTTAAGAGCTCAAATCTTTAGGGGTTGCCAACCGTTGCAAGATACTCCCTCTTGTACTTACCAACCACTTATTTTCCAAATCTGCTGTATCCTGTAAAGGATTACGGGGAGGGGGGTAGACGTCTGTCTTAGCTGTCCTCTTCTTTCACTCGGAAATTGTGAAAAGTTACAACACTTAGCTTCCAGCTGCAACTGACCGTGGCTTCAGAGCAACTGTTGGCAAGAATTGTCTAAACAGGTTAAAAATTGCCCAGGTTAGACGGTACACTAAACAATGAGAATAGATGAATGGCAGGCGTAAGTTGAGATGAACATTATGTGTAATTACAGGGCAGAGGTGAGGTTGGGAGAGAGAGGGAGGGAGGGATGCAAAAAAACAGCGCACAGACACAAAGAAACTGACTTTTGGAGGAAAACAAAAGATTCAACAGATGGGAAGATGGGAAGTCATTTCAATCCAAGAAAATTAAAGCATTATTTAAACCGTTACAGAGCGCTCACTCCCTGATGGTTATTAACCACCAGAAAGAAAACCAGAATAGATCAAAGCATTGTAATCTCCAGCAGTCATCCACATTACAGCAACTAAAGTGTTGTGCCATGGCTTAGCATAGCGCTCCACTTGCTCTGCAAAAATAGATTTCTGTGAATCATATCCAGAAGGTAATAAACAGACTGGAGTTAAATGTCTTAAAGCACTCATTTAAAGCTGGACTGAAATCACTGCATAATTGGTGTGTGTGTGTTTGTATATTTGTAGGAGTCCTGGATAGACGTGCACACAGCTGGGATCTCTGGCTTTGTTCTGGGTGTGCAAAGATTTTTTTTTTTTTTTGTCAATGTGGGTGTATCCAACTGTGACAAGCTGCTTGGCTCCAGTCGGTGCTTTGTAAACTCTGGAGTGTCCCTGAGGAATGGAGCTCTCCTGAAAGCAGCTTAGCACCAGTCTTCACCTCTTGACATTGTTACTGATTTACAGACAGTGCTGAGGGATAAAAAACAATGAGGTTCTCACATGGGGTCGGGAACTGGGATTCCCTCATTTGGGCTCCTGAATGCGTCATTATGTGGAAGCTTTCTATACCCACACACATACATACACACATATATTTATCTCTCTCTCTCTCTCTCTCTCTCTCTCTCTCTCTCTCTCTCTCTCTCTCTCTCTCTCTCTCTCTCTCTCTCTCTCTCTCTCTCTCTCTCTCTCTCTCTCTATATATATATATATATATATATATATATATATATATATATATATATATATATATATACGGTATATATACATAAATACTAACTCCACATGTTTGGAGAATATTTTAGATGAGATTCAGGATCACTACTGGTTAATATGCCCGGCTGGTCTTCTGTGGGGGCACTTTACACGCGCTCCGATTAGCTAATCAGTCTTTGTCTTCAAGTCCCATTCTTCACCCACACAGTTTGACATAAGAGTTTGACATGTTAAGACGTCTGCATTATAGTGGTCGTTTAATTTGAGTGCTTGACACAATAGCTTCTCATGTGAGGGTTCAGAAACATGAATGCCCAAACATTTTGTAAAATGTAGAGAACATATGTACTGCTTCAAATATTTTCTTTATAATTTATGGGTTTTCTTCCTATGTCTAGATCATGGCTTAAAGTATTTCTGAAAGAAATGGTCAATATTATATATTCAAGATGGCCTTGTTTCAGTGAGTCGAGATGAATAAAAACCATCAAGGCTCTGCTGCCACTGACCTGAGAGCCGTCTTTGTTTTTGCTGCTTCCGTTCTCCACCTGCTAACAAGCAGCTGGCTGATCTGTTGTGACAACGTTTGGAGCTTCCAGACTGCCTTGTAACAGCTTGGCTCATTAGTGGAAGATTTAGTACTCAAACTTTGGAGGACCGGAGGGCTGCTACTGTCGTGGAAGGGTGACTGACACAGAGACGGAGATCATTAAGTCAGCCAGCTTGCCCCGTTCCTTATTGTCTTGGTCCACACAAGCATTGCAAGAATCTAGGTATTGTTTCTGTGCATGATTTACTGGGGTCTTGAATGACTGCTTGAACGTTTCTGGTTGAAATATAAATTAATCTAAAATCCTGATCAGCTCAACTAACTTTTAAAATGGGAAAAATGCTCGACTGTCTGACTGAAGCTATGTAATTTAGATTGCAAAGAGGTTGTTTTTTTCCCAATGTGTATTATCCATCTGTAGAATCACTCCTAAATATCTCACATCAAATATGCTAAGCATCATGAATGGATTTTTAAAATGTATTTATTTCTTTACTTTTTATGGTATTGTGATTATTTTAGCAAAAATTGACACTTTGACATTCAGAGACATGGGTCATCGAGATTTGGGTAAACCAAGTCCTATGAAGGAAACAGCTGTTAATATAGAAACATGAGTAGCCGTAACAAGTTCCAGATGTGTATATAATTGTCACCAGTGCAGCAAAATCATGCCAAATGAAACATCCCATAATAATATTATATGCAAACATCTGCCAGAAGGGACCTACAGTAAGGTGAAGCGATAGGTGTATTCCAACACAAAAGCTTTGGATGACATCCAAAGATGGATCCAATTATGCTTGTACAGTTTCCATAGGTTGGTCCGTTTTATAAAAAAAAAAAAAAAAAAAAAAGAAGCTGAACACAGCTGGAAGTTGTGCCAAAAGATGATTTAAGATTTTCAATTAACTTCTTAGAGGCATGTAATCACATAAAATGCTGCTCAATGTTAAGGTATCTGTATTTCATATATAGTAATAAAATAATAATTGCTTTATTTTGCATAATGTTTCACTTTTAAAGTATGTAATCTAATCTAATATAATGTAGTAGAATAATCTATTTGAAAAAAATAATCATAACTCTCCAAAGGCAGTATTTTTTAGCCTGATCAGCCGTACCCGTAGCCAAATATGTGGGAATCCAGATATTTGTTTGTTCGGCAGAGGTTTTGTTTCCAATTTGCATTGCTCTCACTCACTGGTGGCGAGGAACGTCACCTGCAGTAATGTTCCAGCTCATCTGGGTTAGGGTTAAATAAATGACAGCCTTACAGAAACCTCAGATTAGTTGCACATTTTAAACTGATTGAAGAGTTGACAAATTACATGAAATTTACTCACAAAAAAAGATAACAATTCCACTGCCATGAGCTATTTTTCATCTAGCGCACCCCTTGGTTAGTCGTTCCTCTTCAGACCGTTAGCGCACGACCGTGTGGGCCTCCGTCACTGGGCGTTACACATGTGAACCACACTCTAATGTGGGTTGGTCACATTAATTTGGTCATGCATGGTCAACCTTTTATACAGTATGCAATTACTTTATTAAGAAAATAAAGATTCAAGTATTCATTGCAATATTCTCCTGAAGATCTGGGACCAGTACAATGGTATCCAGGACAACCCTAAATAAGTTGTTCACTGACATTCCTGCTGCACTTCACACCACTGGGGATGCCTTTTGCTGATATTAGTCTGGTTGTCACTCTGCCTATGTCACATGCTTCATTTCTGGGATTTGTTGTGCACCGATACAATGGCATCCGGAGGTAGTTTCTTCTGCATACCTTGGTTCTGCCGCATGGGACTGAAAAAAAAAACCCAAGCAAACTGTTGAGTCTAAAAAAATATAATTCATATTTTCTTAAACTATTTTCCAGTTTTTATGATGGTTCTTGCCATGGTTTATTCCTATATGTAAATACAGTCAGTAAAGTAAGTCATAAGAAAGTATATTAACTTAATCCAAGATAGAGAGTGATAGATCAAACTATGCTGTGTGATTAGTACAACCACTTTCTCTCTTTTAGCACCTGGATTTTATGATCAGCACTTTTAATCAGGACGCCTCCTGGTGCTCATCAGCCACCCGTTTATTTGGCATCTGCAACAGAATTGCTCGTAATTATGATGGATTAGACTGCGGCGCTCGATACCTGCGCGCTGCAATGATTTCTGCAGATGCTGTGGCTGTGACATGCATTGATAATTGAGAAGAGCAGACAGAAATCAATATTCTACTGGAATCATTGGACTGTGACTTGAAACTATGTTTGCTCGAGAGAACAAGTTTATCCTTTATCCCTAAGAAGACCTTATTATTACACCTTCAAGCCAGAAAGTTCCCTAAGTTTAGCACTGGAGACAAATGGTGTAATGGTCTCAAAATTGGAGACATATTCATATTAGCACATTCACACCATTCAGAAACCTTTTCTTTAGTTTTCAGAATGTGAAGAGAAGGGTGTCAAATATAGCTTGTGGACGGTGAGTAATAAGGACTTAATCATGAAACCAAACGGAGAACTTCGTGAGAGCATGTACTCACTTGTGATTTATAATACTTAACCTGGGGATCTATCAATGTTACCAGGCATTTATGATACGTGAGCAGAATGAATTTGTGCATTAATTGTATGCACAGCAAAATTTACGCCTTCGGACACTGATGAAAATCTTAGTTGTTCAGAACTTTTTGTAAGTACGGACAAATGTACTCCTGCCACCAACCACACTTAGAGCTTGCGTATATCAGGAGTCCACATAAACATGTATCTAAATTGACACTTTGCAAATTTAAGCTTCAGATTATGTTTCTTTCAAATAGGAAGAACACCTTCAGAGTTTGCTGTTGATTCATTTTGGTGCTTTATCGCTGTCTCCATCAGCTACGATTGCTGATAAAGAGATTTATAAAAGCAGGGTGGTTGTCTTCTGCAGACAGTTTGCTTTGGAACGCCCCTCAAAAAACCTCACTGCAACCAGAGGTTGTTGTTTTTTTAAGCATAGAAATGCATTTTATTTTTCATCATAGACCAAAGACATGACATTCATTTCATTAGTCAGCTCTTTCCAGACCCATGCCCCCCCATGCCTGTCATAACGGAGCAAAAATAAAGCATTTTTCTTTTCTCCACATCAGTTAAAATTGCCTTTATTGCTACATCAGGATTTTTTTCTTCCTCTCTCTCTCCCTCCCCCCCTCCCCTGGAACACACTGAAGTGGTTAATTCAGAATAGTGACTCAGTAGCCCACCACAAAGCCTCAACACTGGCCCCCTTCCCTCACTCACTTTTGCCTAGCATGGTTTTTAAGGGATGCGGCCAGATTGTTTGTACATTTTACGACAGTTATGTGTTGCCATCTGATACATTTTTCTTGGTATAACCCATCAGGTGCTCTAGTACAACCCATCATACACGCATAGATGCTAAAATCTGCATGCAACAGGATGCAACTTCCAAATATCTATTAAGTTTAATCTCTCTATTTTCATTTTATATGTAGTGTATATTTTCTTTAGAGGGTAAGAAATACAAAAACAATTGTAGACAATATATATACAGTACAGACCAAAAGTTTGGACACAGCTTCTCATTCAAAGAAATGGGGAAGTGTGTCCAAACTTTTGGTCTGTACTGTATATATATATATATATATATATATATATATATATATATATATATATATATATATATATATATATATATACATATATATATACATATATATATATATATATACATATATATACACAGTATATATATACACACACTGTGTATATTGTCTCACTGTCAAAACATTAGAGAAGCAAGCTGAAGAACCTGCACGGAACTTGCTGATAATGGTTGTCAATCTAAGCAGCAAAATTGCACAATAATACAAATGATCTAACAGAGTGCTGCAACAATAATGTTGTATTTGTATGTACTGGGGCTATATTTACAATAGAAACGTAAGTGTTTGGTTCTTCAACATGTTTATGAACACCTACCTTAGTTTACTCATGCATCATGACCAAATATTTTCAGCTATGTGTACTTATTAGTATGTACTGGTGTATTTGAAAACATCAAAAGAATGACCAAATGCTTTCTACTTTTTTTCTGCCTTGCAGGACGGACAGAGGGCAGCCCCGTGTATGGACTCTGAGCAGGCCAGATGGAAACAGAACAGGCCAAACATGAGACGGAAGAAAGTCTGATTATTTCACAATTTGGCACATCTCACAACATCTCTCACAAACTCCAGAATGGAAGTCAGTCTTCAGAAGGAGATTCTCTTCAAGTCTCTGGGGATGCGAACTGGATTAAGAACCCAGCACATTACAAGTCGAGCAAAGTTGCCAACTCCATGAAGAGGTTCAGGGAGAACTGCAACAACCCTGCATCGGAACAAGGGCTGTTTGATCAAGGATCCTACAAGATGAATGGAGATTTGATGAATGGAGAGTTGAAGCATGCACTTACTGCGCAGTCCTTATCCGCCCACCAGCCCAAGAAAATGAAAGTAGATCTTGAAATTAAAGGAAATGATGACACAGATCCTAATGTTATGGCCAACTTCCCTGAGCTATCAAAGCCTAATGAATTCGAATGCCATTCTCCACGGACAGAGGTTAACCTAGATAAAAGAAACTGTCATTTTCCAAATGGTGATATTTTCTACCTGCCACGAAATAAACAAGTTTCAAATGGAGGTGTGCCATCCCCCTCAACCATAGAAAGCACTCCAGGGGATCTGTTAGAAAAGACTTTGTCTCAGTATTTTCCTGAGGAAGTATCAATTGCGCCACAAACATCAGGGTCACAGCTAGATACTGTCAATGATTCACTGGGCAACCAGTTGTCCAGTGAAGGTGCTCAAAACCCTGCTCTAACCTCAGGACTGCATAGTTCAGCTCAGATCCCCAACTCTCAGACACAGCAGCCTGAGGGTGGCAACAATTATAACTCTGTCAACTATCAAGCGAATGGATACTCTAACAGTTTTGGAGGAGACCACAAGCACCAACAGCAGCATCATCAACAACAACCACTGTCTTACACCGGTCAGGAGCCAGCTCTGAGACAGTCACCTATAAATAATGTCAATAGTACACGTCAACATTTGAATGGTGCACAGTGTTTTCCAGATAACAGAAACGCTCAAGGTATATATATGACAAACCAGCAGGAGTTTAATCACAGCTCTTTTGTGAAGTGTAGTAATCCTCCACAGACTGCAGAGGCAGGAGGATATGGATCCTTTCCTGATTCCAGAATGGATCCAAGTGAGACACCTGGATCTGGTCAACATCCACACCAGGGCACTGATAAGGGCTTCCAGTATGGGAATCATACTCCAACTTTTCAAGAAAATGCTGGAGAGCCGCATAGAGATGATGGTACGGGACACATAGGACCTGGTCCCCGACAGCCACATCACACTGGTATGGAAAATGGTATGGAGAACGCACCCCAGCAGATCCCTAACATATCATGTTCAGCTCCCAGCCAGAGAGGGTGGTTAGAGCAGAATCCTTCACATTCCCAGCAGCAACTAACAAGTGGCTCATCGTCTCAGTCTCAAGAGCAAGAAATGTGGAGAGGCTTCCCTGCTAAGCCTCAGCCGGAACAGCAAACAATTAGCCCCCAGGTCCATGGCCAGATATTGGAACCAAATACAATGCAAAGATTTCAGTCACAGGCAGTTTTCACAGATGGGAGCCGCGGGTCTAATAGCATCCAACAGCAGGACTGTCGAACAACCCAAATGCAATTCGTTTCGGCCCAGCACAACACTGCCACTAAGTGGCAGCAGTCAAATTGTAATGCAGCTCAAATGCAGCAGACTTTATCCCAGAAAATGCCTGAACAGCAAAACTTTCCACAAGATCAGCAAGCAGAAAACCGCTACCACTCCCAGATAGATTCAGAGCACTTACGCAAGGATACCGACTTGCAGGATATACTCTCACCTGGGTTTGTAACAACAAAGAATAAGCATCAACAACAGCACTGTCTTCTTCAACGTCCACTGTCACATCCACCACAATCTGAAGGGGAGCAACTGAATAGTCCCAATTATAGACCTCACAGTCAACCTCCACCAGGTATAGACCAGCCTCAACTCAACCATCTTCTTAGAAATCATTCAGCCCAACCCTGCAATCAAGACATTCTGCATATTGACCATGCAACATTTATTCACAACAATAGAGCAGACATGCAACAACCACAACATGAAAGACAATATCAACCAAACTCAGGCAGCAGAAACCTCAAGCAACTTCAACCACAGCAGCCTAACAACCACTGCCAGGAGCCCAACCAAGTGGACTTCCCCCAGTCATCTACACAGTCACAACCTCACTTACCACAAGGTGTGATAAACCAACACACAACAATCCAGATGCATCTAAAAGCTGAGCAGCAGCTGAAGCCTTCTTGCACTCAGTTCCAAAGGGGACTTCAACTACCTCCGGGACCTGTGGGCCCCAATGTTGACTTTCAGAGGCATGCAGCTCTGCGTATGCACCTGCTGCAGAGGCAAGAACGCCAGGGCCTTCCTCTTCACTCTCAGAGTTTTAATGACCCCAAACAAAATCTGAGAGCTGTGAAAATGGAAAATGAGCCAAGATTTGAGCTCCCTGCTTTACGACAGCAGGAGCAGCTGTTACAGGCGCGGGAGGCAGCCATGGGTGGAATGCAAGTCAAGCAAGAAAATCAACAATCCCTGTGTGATCAAAGCAAGAGGAAGGGGAGCATTCTAAACTCTATGGAACAAAGTCTGAGGCAGTACCAGATTTCACCGGTTTTTGAGAAGAAATCCCTCGTTATCAATTCATCAAATAAAATCAAACTGGAATCCTCAGGGCCTGTCACAATTCTGTCAACTAACACAGATGTGAGTGGGGCTGCATCCTCAGCAGCTGCCTTTGGTCTGAAAAAAAGCATGGATTTCACCCCTAAGAAGGAGCTCCTTCAGACCTTTGTAGACTCTCCTCTCAAGCTACTGGACACCCCCATAAAGAATCTTTTAGATACTCCCATGAAAACTCAGTATGACATTCCATCCTGCCACTGTGTTGGTGAGTCTCACCATTTTGGTAAAAATGAAAATTATTCATTACCGTATTTGGAATATAAATATTAACTCAATTTAATTTGTTATGTTTTAGAACAAATTGTTGAGAAGGACGAGGGTCCATACTACACTCACTTGGGGTCAGCACCTAGTGTTGCTGGTATACGGGAGCTGATGGAGAAAAGGTTAACCATACATTTAAGATGCAATTTATTTAAAAGAACCTAACCTAAAGCACCTAAAATACATTTCCAGTGCTTATTTTTATGCCTTTATTCCTCTCAAAAGGTCTGGTCTAACTGGCCGCACCATCAGGATTGAGAAAGTGATTTACACCGGCAAGGAAGGGAAAAGTACACAAGGCTGCCCTATAGCCAAATGGGTATAAACCATTTTTGTGCATATAATTTGAAATGTAGACCAATTAGCTGGTCTTTACCTTCCCTCTAACATCTCTGTGTGATCTCCTGTACCTGCCATGTCTCAGGTGATTCGTCGATCCAGTGTGGAAGAAAAACTACTGGTATTGGTGCGTGAACGCACCGGTCACAAATGTGACACCGCCTGCATTATTGTTGTGATCCTGGTGTGGGAGGGCATACAGGCCAATGTGGCTGACCGCCTCTACCTCGAGCTAAGTGAAACTCTAACAAAACATGGAGCCCTTACGCAGAGACGCTGTGCTTTCAATGAAGAGTAAGTCCCCGCACAACAGAACTCAACCCCTTTTGACAATTGTTTGACACATTTTAATTATTTTGCATGCATAAAGAGAAAATACATTCATAGCTTGTGTTTTAAGAGTTTCAATTTCTGATAATTGTGTCTTTTGTTCACATAAAGTCCACCATTTGATCTGGAGTCTGGGCAGAAATCACACATTTCAACTTTATGTGCACTTTCAGGAGGACTTGCGCTTGCCAGGGATTAGATCCTGAAGCCTGTGGAGCATCGTTTTCCTTTGGCTGCTCTTGGAGCATGTATTATAACGGCTGCAAGTTTGCTCGTAGCAAAATCCCGAGGAAATTCAAGCTACAAGTAGATGATGTGAAAGAGGTATTTTAAGTACAATAAAAGTACAATTTCAAGCATGAATCATAGTAAAATACAATATCACAATATATGATAGGAAAGTTGATGTTGGAACTTTACATTTTTTCAGGAGGAGAGACTGGAAAAAAACTTTCAAAGTATGGCAACTTTATTGGGTCCCTTGTATAATAAGATGGCACCTGAAGCCTATGCAAACCAGGTGAGTCTATCTGAATATTATAAACTTTTGCCGCTTTTGCAGTTAAAAGTTGTAGAGCCGAGGTGTTATTAGCAATAAGTTCTCTAACTCTAATCTTGTATGAGTTATTGCACAAAGCCCACCCCTGCCCTGTTGTGACTGGTTTGGTACCTTCTGTACTGATGGCAGGGGCAACCAGTTCCATTTCACAACAGAGAATTTCCATGAAGTGAATAGGTATGGCCGGCCAGGCTAGATGCTATCTGATTTAACACAAAAAAAAAAAGTTTTTTTTCATGAAAAAAAAAGCCATTAAAAACAACTTTATAGAGTGTTAGTATTGAAAGATACATGAAACAAATTCCATTAATTAGTCAGCCAGACAGACAAATCTTTAGAGGAGGGTGTTATTAATATAATATTTGTCATTGATATGTGAGTCATTGATCCAGAAACTTCAAATCTTTGAACGTACTGAGGGAAGAGCGGCACACCTCTGCTTCTTTTCTGTTTTAACTCCACATGAACATCAAGTACACAAATACAAATTTCATAGCATGTAAACAACTTGTCAGCCTATATATAGTACTGATATTCAGATGACAGGTACCATCGTGCAGTTTTTGTGTAAATCTGCCAGACATGAGGTTAACTGGAAAGTTAGTGGCCATGTCCAACTAAAGCTGGAAACCTAATTTACTAATTCCCATCACGAGTCAAACAATCAATGCATCTCACAAATATAACACTATATAAATACAGGCGGTTCTGAAAGTACAGTTAAAAATGCCAACCCCCACAGTGATTTGAGATTGCTTCGTGATAATTATTAACTCTTGAAAAACGTTATTTTTGCTTCTTGTTTTGCCCGGTCATAGGTGGAACATGAACACAGGGCCCCAGATTGTCGTTTGGGTCACAAGGACGGTCGGCCCTTCTCTGGGGTCACGGCCTGTATGGACTTCTGTGCCCATGCTCACAGAGACCTCCACAACATGCAGGGTGGCAGCACTGTGGTAAGATTAACCGACAAAACAGACTTTTCTCAGTATGTTGTGTGAGTTTCTCCACCACATGGGTGATGGAGCTGGTGGAAAAACCAACATGATGAAAGTATTTCTTTTGGGTGTCTGCGTGCCAGCAGTTGTGTTATTATTTTTAAAACAAAAACTAAGCCAAACTTCCTTTTTGCATTACTGTTACCAACTTAAAAGCAGAAGTGGGCAGTTTCTTAATCTGGGGGCTTGAGCTGTGTTTTTCACAAAAAATGTGAAATACATAATTCTGCAGTGAGATAGATTTGAAAACTGAGGGAATAATCATGGCGGTGGCCGACCTTCTAATTTTACTCTAGAGTGTTTCTGCTAGTCTTCTCAAGAGTCATCAACAGTTCATCCTAAAGTCAAACAATGCAGTTCTCAAACTAAAAATGATGAGAGCTGCATCTTGAACTCCAAAATTCTCTTATAAAGTTAATCACAGAACAGGCTTGTTTGGGAGGGTTAATAAGAGAGAGCGTCTTCTTCTCTGAAACAGGAAAAGGCAAAAGGCTTAGGCTTACAAGCTGAAAAATGTACCCAAAATGTTGTCATGTGCATACAGACAAAATCAATGTGAAGATGTTTTGTCCATGATGCACAGTGCTATGCCTGATGGAAACCACGGTAACTGACAAGCAGAGCAGATTAGTCTTCATCAATCTCATGTTCTCTTCCTTGCCTTTAGTTTTATTATTGTTTTTTTATACATCAAAGTGCCATAAATACAATTGTTGCAACAAAAAACAATGGAGAGTGAAATCCTAAATTTGGGCAGGTTTTTAACCTGCAGTCGTGAAATGTAGACTGTGTGTCCTAAAAATGATCAAATAAACTCACTAATCTTACTTTCAGACAGTTGTGCATAAAAAAATTACTGCAAACCTCAATGAACGAAAAAAATGTTGTAAAGAATTATGTGAGGGACTGATCATTTGAAGTTATTGCTGCTAAAAGTGACTGTAAGCTACTGAGTCAATTTGATTTAATTGAATAGAATTGAATCACGTTATATGTTGTGTTGTAACTCTAAGGTTGTACCTAACTAATTTTACAACTTGTTATAGGACCAAATTATTTTAATTTTATGATGCCTTGATATACAAATCATATAAATAAAGGTGTAATTTCTTTTCCCTACAAATGTATTAATGCCTATATTCACTATACGTACAGTATACAGAGCTTGTTATCTTTAGTTATACCTCAGTGAGCATATTGAGGACAATGTGTGACAATTTGTGAGGATGGAAAAGATACAGAAACAAGAGTCAGATTGCAAGTCAAACGAAAACTTCAAAAGGAAAAATAAAAAAAGTAGACTTGCATCCAATGCCAGCACAATCCCTAACAAAATGTATTTAACTCAGAGGGTTGTGTCATTTCTTTTTGTTTTCAGGTGTGTACATTGACGAGGGAGGATAACCGAGAAATTGGAAGAATACCAGACGATGAACAGCTCCACGTCTTACCTCTTTACAAGGCTTGCAACACTGATGAATTTGGCAGTGAAGAGGGTCAGCAGGAAAAAATTAAGTCAGGGGCTATCCAAGTCCTCAGTGCCTTCCGCCGCCAGGTGCGCATGCTTGCAGAACCTGCCAAGTCTTGCCGGCAAAAGAAACTGGATGCAAAGAAGGCAGCTGCCAACAAGAATGCCATGCAGGAAAACTCTGACAAGGCAGAAAAGGCTCTTCTGGCCAAAGCAAAAGCTGCCACTTATGAAAATATTTCTCAGAGCAATCCATTGACAGGTACGGTAACATGTATTCTAATACCTTTTGCAATTATTCTGTCAATATGTTATGTCTTTGTAGGGACCCACAGAAGTATACAGGGCTATTACAAAGCTTTGTAGGAATTGAGATATGTAAGGTTTTTCTAATAAATATGGTTTTATTGTTTTATTTTGTTTTTTTAGGGCCAACTTCAGGTGCTGTGGCAGCAGCCCTACAGTCAGGTCATCCATCACACCCCCTTGGGGCCCACACACAGCAACTACAACGACAGCACCCTTATCCCGGCTCAACAAATGCTGCTTTTGTGAGATTCCCCAACCATCCAGGGACTTTTCCAAGCACTTCCAATCCAGGCAGCATGTATCCCCATCAGCCAACAACACCAGCCAGCCCTTACTCTTCCCCACTTAATGTACCAAACTCTTTCATGAACGGGTCAAATCGTCCATACCCAGGTTACCAGTGTAACGGAGGAATGCCCCTTGATAATTACCATCCATTCTATGCTCCAAACCAAAAGCAACTGAACATGTATCGACAACCGCAGCCAGCACTCTACTCGGAGCAACCGTATGGAGTACATCAACGATATGAGGCCAATTATCCACCAAGATATAGCGAGCCAGGTTTACAGGTCAATGGTTACAATGTCATGAGACCAGGTCAATCTATGAGACCTTATAGCCCTTATGGTCCTAACAGAACCCCTGATGCTCAGTTTATTGATCCCCTTTCAAGAGCTCCCTCTGCCCATGGAGGCATAGATTATGCACCCGCAGTTAGCAAAGGCAATCAGTTTGGAGAATACCCCAATCCATATCTGCGTCAGGGCCCTCACATCCTATCCCCAGGCCAAGATCCTTTCCATATGCAAATCAAAACAGAGATGGGTATTTCTGGCCCGCAGGTGCTCTCAACTCAGCCGGGTGGGGGGTGTTTAAAACCTGAAACACAGTCAGTGCTAGGTCTGCCCAATGGGGGTGTCATGGCCTGCAATATTAAGCAGGAGCCTGGAACACCACAGACACCCACAACCCCACAAAAGACTGAGATGTGGTCGGACAATGAGCACAATTTCTTGGATCCTGACATTGGTGGTGTGGCTGTGGCACCAAGTCACGGTTCAGTCCTCATTGAGTGTGCAAAGCGGGAGCTCCATGCCACAACACCACTTAAAAATCCAGACCGCAACCACCCAACACGTATCTCCTTAGTGTTCTACCAGCACAAGAATCTGAATGAGGCGAAACATGGGCTGGCACTGTGGGAAGCCAAGATGGCCGAGAAGGCTCGAGAGAAAGAGGAAGAGGCCGAACGGAATGGTGGTGAAGGGACACCGAGCAAAAGCAACAAGAAGGGTGTGAAGCGTGAGCATCACGAGTCATCAGAGCCCCAAGGAGAGCCTCCCTACAAGCGTTTTATCAAGGCACTAATGGAAGGATCGTTATCAAGCACATCTAACACATATGTCAGCACGACTCCGTATGCATTCACCAAGGTCACAGGGCCTTACAATCAGTTTGTATAGAGAACAACTGATTAAAAACTTAAAGGTGCGATGACACAAGAGACCACAGGCACCAAAGCCTCGTTCTGCGTGATGAAAGGAACCTGTGATCATAAGAAACGAAAATCACCTTTCACGTCAGGTCTTTCACGCTTTTAACAGCTGAGCTTTACTAGTTGACCCAACTAAGGATGTATTTATTTTTGTTAGGTAACTTTTGCAATATACAAAAAAGACAAAAAAAAAAAAAAGAATCTCTGGTGCTTTCAGTCTAACACACAAGGATCTGTTTTAGCTGAAAACAAAGTTTCATTTTTGCTGGCTTTACTTGTTACAAAACTTTGGAGATGTAATCTTGGCATAAAACACTGACTTTGTAAATGACCGTTTTTCCCGGTGCTAATGTGTGTGCTTATTACCATTACTTTAATTCTAATGCCTTCACACTAAAACCACAAGACATTATTAGAGCGATAATTACCTGTTAACTGAGTACTGGACACTGAAAAATCCCATTACTGACAAGACCATCAGCATCACAAAAGTTTTTGGAAAGTCAGTGTTTCTTGAAGCACTTTTTGATGATTAGAATAAAAACTTTGATGATTTATTTAAATCAAAAACACGGATTATATTGTATTGTTGCAACTTTCATGAATTAATAACAATGGATCATAGATGAGATCCTGAAACGTTTCAATTACATGCAAAATAATCTTTAAAACTATCATTACTTTGGTGCTTTTATCACTTACCGAAGTCGTTTATACTGTAAAACTGAACCAATCTCATGGTGCATTTTTAAACATTTTGAGAAAAACATCATGTTTTACTTTTACCAGGTTTATTACGTTCTCAGCAACTGTTGTTAATGTTCCTTACAGCGGGTTTAAAGATCAAACTTGCTTAGTGAATATTTCATGTAGTTTTATGCGGTGCTCGGTATATGTGGTTTTATACACTGAGGGACACAGAACAGGGTAAGCTCAGTGTCGGTTTCGGAGGGCAGCTGGCTTGCTGTGGGGTTTTTACTTATTGTAATCTAACTGTAAGATAAACAGGTGAAATTTGTACAGTAAATTAATTTTCTTTTTGAATTTACTGTTAGAGAGTTTGTGTTGTAAAAAGTGCTGACGGCCTGTTTCATTGTATTTCTTCTGATCAACTGATTTTTATTTCATAAGGTGCTATTCAACCTACTATAAACATACAATGTGAGAGTCTTTGGGCAGTGAGAAGGCTTTTAAATAATGTACAGTATAAACTTGTCATATACCTCAAACCTAGTTAGGCAATAGGATTTTTACATATCTTTTGTCATTTATATATAATTTTCAAAAATATTAACAGCAAAAGTTTAGGCCACCAAAAGGCATAAAAGTTCATTTCTTACTTTCAAGGTGCTATGAAAGTACTACTTGAACTTTGGAGTTACTGTCAAAATCAGGGACATTTTCGACTAACTTTGTGTACATCTTCACCACCTGTATTCATCTTGTCTTTTTCCACATGCAGGGACTTTCCATTGCATCCTGAATCCCAATAGCATTCTCGGCTGATACAGTTCACACACAAAACAAATATATGTATTTTGTAAGGAAAAAAACAAAAATACTGTCCTGCAAATTTCAGCAAAAAATTTGTAGCTAGTAAGATGGTGGCATTCTTTCACAAGTAATCTGAACATATATGCACTGAGCTGATTAAAGGGAATGATGAGTCAAAGGCAATCTGTTTGCTTTTGCTATGAGGCAAGACCAGGGCTGTGATTAATGTAGTAGCACATCTTTGTGCCTGTGTATATATCCATTTATTTATAACCACTAAGCAATTTTATAATGATTTCTTCCCTCTGTGCTCCATAAAATTGATGCAATGTAATTGAATGACATTACATTATAGTTATAAGACTCACCCCATTCTTTCACATATGAATTTTCTGAAAGCACTTCCTTTATTTTTCAGGAAAAGTATGTAGTAAAGAATTACAAAATGCTTTATTTAAACAAATTGTATATGTTTAAAAAAAATAAAAAATAAATTATGTCATATTGTACATACCAAGAATTTGTATAGCGGGAGTATAACTCACGTTTTGATATTCATGTAGGTTATTTTTGTTCTGTCAAATTGACCCACAGCTCCTCATATATCATCTTAAAATAAAAAATAAAAATAATAAAAAAAATTAAAAATAAACTAAACCAAACAAAAAAAAAATTCTTTAGGTTTTTTTCAGGTTGATTATGGCTGGGGTAACCAAGAAGTTTCTTTCTTTTTTTGTTTGTTGTTTTTTTTTTGTAAATATTTTACTCACTGTCACAGCAATGTTTACAGTTAATAGAATGATGCTAGCTCAGTCGTTAGAAGTTCTAGTTTTATTAACTTCTTTTGTAAAATAGATCTTCACACAAAAATGTTGAACTTCATTGTACAGGACCCAGCTACAGTAGCAGGTTGTCGTTCAGAAAGCCACGGTGCCGGAAGACATAGCGGGTTAAAAGCATAGCCATACTTGAAGATGCTTCAGAGTGTTTCTGAGGGAGTCAACATTACTTGAATGACTTTCCTGGCTTGACTTGTGCATTTCATGTGCTCAGCTCAAAGGTTAAGCTAGCAGTTTGTACACACTTGGTCTTTTTGCAGTTAAGACACTAAAGGTATAAAAATGTGCAACTTTTTTTTTTTTTTTGACATTTTACTTTTTAAATCTTCCCTAGTTCTCTCAAAGTTTGGTATGCTACAAAAAATTATTTAAGGATGGGTAATACTGTAAGTATTGTAATGTAATGGATGCAGTTTATTTGAAAAGTTGTTTATTATATCATTCCTGATGTTGCCGACATGTGGGTGTTCTCTCTCCCCCCCTTTTTTTTTAAATAAAATTTATATTTATTTAAAGCAATTGGGCTTTTTTTAATTTATTCCAAGTCAATATCCGTATAACGTTAATGATTATGTCATCAATTTGTTAAATGTGAAATGATAGGTCAGACTGGACAGAGGTAATGCTTACACCATATTTCTTTTTTATTAACCCAAACGTGAGAAACATTTTCTTGTCACATACAAAATATTTACGGCTGCAAGAAGAAATCAAATTGATTCAAATTAGGGCATCTCTTTAAGTTTTATAGAAAGCTCAGCCTGGGTATGAATCATAAAAATAGTGCAAGACATAAACAACATAACGTACAGTTTAAGGAGGCGACATTATTTCTGTGATAAACTTCTAAATTAAAAATTGTACCAACATTTTCTGAAGAATCTGACGGCCAAAAACAAATCTCAATTCTTTATCTTTACTTAGTGTTACAGTGATTACCATCTGTAGTGGCTGAATTAGTAAATGGCACTTTACACAGCCGAGACTGAGCCTTTATCAAAAATAAACAGAAAGATGCAGCAGGATTGATGCCATTTCATTATGTAGTATTTTAGGGTGTACTGACATTTTCCAAACACTTCTGGGGGGCGTCAGACGAAATGCCACTTGTCCACTGTGAAAAATTTAGAAAGATTTAGAATTACATAAGGTAGGGAAGTTAAAAACCATAAATTAATGAAAGTCAGCAATTGCTCACCTTCTGGAGACACAGGATTTGCATTGCCAAAAGCCGGCGCCTGGACGTATCAAATGGCCATCGTGTCAAATATCACACTATGTTAAATGAAGATTTATCTGTTGTTTTTGTGTTAAACTGCTTTGGAAATTCTTACCGATTGGACAACATCTCTGGCATCATCTGCACCGCATCTATGAGGGCTATCACAGCAAGAGAGGTTTTTGCTGGGCAAAAAAGTCGAAAAATTAGTGGTTTACATTCCACAGTCAACTGTAAAAGAAGGTCATACAGATACACGTTAGACAGGATTTATCTTGTTTAACTTACCATTCAATCCCTCCAGCATTGGTTTTCTTTTGCACAAGGGCCCTCCAGTGCTCGTGGGTGGAGTTGATAATTGAGAGTGCAAAGTCCTATCGGGGCAGAAGAGAAGAGTTTTGGCTTTGGAGTCATCAGTTTTTACCGATAAAACTCTAAACAACGAGATACTGACCTTGTCCTTGAATTGGCTGTTGAATCCAAACTCGTTTTCAGGCTTTCCATCAGGCACCTTATATTTCCTAAACCAGTCAACGGTGGCCTCTAAATGACCCGGTCGGGTCTTGCGGACATCCTCTATACCTGAAGGAGAAAAAAAAAGACAAAAGAATTAGGGGACCCATGAGCAGTTTGTCAATCTAGATATAAATCTTTTTTTTGTGCGTGTTTGTTTACATGGAGCACATATTATGACAGAAATGTTGCCTTGTCTTAATTTTGCAATTTTAGCAAATGTTTTCAGTAGTTTTTATTAAGAAATTGTGGAGAAAAAAAAATACAGGATACCAAAATAAACTATCTAAGCAGATAATGCACGTACGATAATTGATATAGGATAGCGGTTTCCAAATAAAACAACTAAAAGAGGGGTTTTATTTAACAATACATGTATAAAATACTAAGAAAAAGCCCAAATACCCCGCCCCAAAAACATGAAAATTTCCACTGTCCTTATCTTAACCTTGTATTTATAAGTCAAATACACTACAAACCAAATCTCAAGCAGCGGTAGCTGCTTTAATACTCGTCTCATCCAGTCAAGAGCAGATCTGACAGCTGTGAAGGCTGCTTCAAGATCTAATCCTGTCAAGATACGCATTACTTCTGATAGCGCTGCTGTTTTACTGTGTGCCGTTTCGCTTACACGTGACATTCTTGGCCACAACATGCAGATATAAACATGAATTCCCACGCAGATATAAATCATTCTTGAACAGAGTTTTTCAGGCTAGAGAATGAGAAGGGCTAATTCAAAATCATGATAATGGTTTGTGAAGGACTGGTGACCTTTCTAGGATGTACACTGCAAAAACCCATTTTCAAGAAAGTCATAAAGCCTTGTTTCAAGAAAATTAGAGGATATCTTTTGAAAATTTTGCTAGTTTAAAGAATTCTATTCTAGAAATTTTTTCTTACCCCATTAGCACAGAATTCTTGCTTAAAATAAGCAAAGTTTTGACTAGATTTATGGAATTTTATTTCTAGAGGTGCTGATTTTGCAGTGTACTCCTGCAAGTATTAACGGGGTATAGACAATGAATGAATGAATGAATGAATGAATGAATGAATGAATGAATGAATGAATGAATAATAACTTTTGATATAATTCTTTTAAAACACCCACTATTTAAGTTCTTGGCATCAGGGTCTTCAGCATTGATGGCGATGACCTTCCAGTCCATTTCTCCCTCGTCGATCATGGCCAAGATGCCGAGCACTTTAACTTGGATCACCTGGCCCGGGGAGCACACCTGAAGAAAAAAACAACAGATGACAAACTATCAGAAATACAATCCCCAAAGTGACATTTCTAAGGTGTCTGCAAGAAACATACTGCACCGATATGAAGCCCATATACTAACATGCAGCGGTATTACCTGGGTTCCGATGTCACAAACGTCAATCGGATCATTGTCACCGCAGCAGTTTGTGTCTTTATCTTCATGACCTGGGTCCTCCCACGTCTTGAATAAAGAACAGTTCAAAAGCATAAAGGATCTACATTTTCTGTAAAACACTTCACGCCTTCTTGACAAAATACACAATGAACAGACTCAGGAACAAAGACACCCACCTATGGTGTATAGCACTGAAAATGACTGCTTGAATTGAATAATTATTAACTAAAATGGACTTATTTGTGAGGTACTGACAAGGATAAAAATATGGCATGAATAATATGGAGATATGGGATGAAACGATTCAAAACAGAAACGTCATTTTTTTGTTGCAGGTATGTCCTCTTACGTCACAAAATGAAAACACATTTGAGTTATGGAGGTTTTCAATCAATATGAAATCAAACCTGTGTTGAAAATACCCCCCCGGGATCAAACGGTTACCTTACCTGTGGTAGTGCTCCGTAATTCCAAATGTAACCTTTATGGGGAAAAATGTTGGCAACATATCGCAGCTTTCCTTTCTTCATATCTTGTTTGATGGGATTCAGCGGTTCCTTTGTTGCAATCTGAAAAATAAAGAGATTAGGAAAGTGACTTAATCTAGAGCAGATTTTACAACATTTGCGGTACAGAAGAAAACACACTGGTTGAGGTACTGCTGTCACATCCATCTGGTACTGACTTTAGATAGTTGATTTAGCGTGTACATTTCTCTCATTTAAAGTGGCTGTAATATTTTAAAGTGGAATTTTCATACATGACATTTTGTTGCTGCATTAAAAGTTTAGGATTTAAATTGTAACCCCACTTTATTTTGCTTTTATAACACATACAAATGGATTAACTCTATGTTTGCATTAAGTGTTTATTAAGTGTTTTCTTCTTCTATACCAAAACTATGATGTATGTTCACTGTATCAGGGGACCCTATGTTGTAACCGCCGCCGTAGCCTGATGTGCACCTCCATACAAATGCGACTTTGCGTCACGTTGGCACGAACCACAACAAATGTCAGTGGGCATTGTGTCCTACAGTAATTCATTTTTGTCTGTCTGTGTTCGTTCACTGTTGCTTGTACTGACACCATCAAACACTAGGTGGCGGTGCAGGTTCATTCGTGCAGTGCAGAGCTTTAGGGCCAATCCCAATACACCCCCTACTTTCTACCACTAGCCCTAAAAATGAAGCCACAGGCGTAGGGCCCTTGTAATCTTCCCTAGGGATTGGGACACCACTCGTTACTTCACTGCGTGGTTTACGTTCGGGTACGTAAGCGACTGCGTAGTTACGTTTGGACATACGTCACACCATATCAGGAAGCCGACAGCTAAAAGCAAGCTAGAAGCTGTTTTAATTTCCGCTGTAGCGCTGTTAATATGCCACTTTATTAAGTTTTAATATTTTTTCAGGCGTAAAAGTAAAAGGCGTTAAGATCCCCAACCTGGGCTCAGTTTATCCAAATAACACCTGTTTTGATTCAGTCTGAAAATGATGACGTAAAGCATTCTGGGAAATTTTTCTAGCCCTCGGTAAGCTAGTGAGCATCTGAAAACCCGCGCTCTGAAGGGCTAGATTCATACCCCCTAGCCCTCGATATGTGCACTACCCCTAGATGAAAATTCCTCCGGAACTAAGACTGTCATTGCAGTTTTTCCACTAAAGGTTGGTTGCAAAAGCGAGTCAGTCTCCTTTGACTCCCATGATAAAATGTCCAACTTTAGAGCAGAAGTCTGGTTAAAAAATAACAAAAACGTTTTGGTATCAGTCGTTAGATTTCACGTCCATGACAACTCTAATGGGGGTGAATTTATTTGTTACACGCCAGGAGAGTTCATATCAAGTATTGAATCTAATTTTAATATGATTGATTGGCAGTCGGCTCAACCAGTGGCTAGCTGCCATCACTTCCTCATCTGTAATCATCATGCTACCGCACTTAGTGAAGCAACCACCTGTAAGAACAGCATCAGGTAAACGCAGCGGCCATTCTTGATTTCAACGTCTGGATATTTCGGCAGGGTTTGGCTTAAGGAGCTGGTAGCAAAGCTAACTTTGATTGACATATTGTGGGTGTTTCTGTGGCTTAGAAGCAACGTGGTTGTGCACCACACAAAGAAAAAGCTCAATGAAATTCATACATAAGGTACACCTGATTATAGGGCGCACTGCCAATTTTTTAGAAAAATTAAGGATTTTTGTGCCTTATAATGCCGAAAATAGGGTAATTATGGGACTCAACAGATAATGACTATTAGATCTAATTTACAAATAGAGATGGGACTGATCCAATCTGCTACAGATATTGGGTCCAAGATAAACTTAATTCACCGAATGGAATCAGAATGATACCACTGAAATAAATAAAATTCAATCCTTTATGTTTTTACTGTTGAAAAAGCCCTACTTGATATATTCTGTTCAGATGAAGTGTTGTTTGTAATTCTTTTGACGGGTTAGATTATGTAGATGTTTTTTTACAGTTGAAGTTTTATATCAAACATTTAATTCAAAAACATAAGACAAAAAGAACAAACAAACTTTGATATTGGAATAAGTATTGGATTTCTTTAAGGATTCTGATATTCTGATTTTTCAGGAGTATTTACTACAATTAAATCATGATTCTAAAAAAAGTGGTTTGGGGCATTTCTACAAACCAAACAACTGATAACAGAATAGATTCTAGAAAAATTAATAACACGACTATTAAATACATTTGACGTCACCAAATTGTACAATGTCAGGACTAGGATCCAAGCTACCCTCTGCTTTTTTTAAATTTTATTTGACAGTTGCATGTTTATTCCATCAGTTTCCAGATAGAAGAAAGTGAAAATACAGAAAAACCAGACTTAAGAATGCTGGATTTTTATGGTCCCTACGTGATTCTGCTGGCTCGGCAAATGCCCATCAAGGATCATAAAGGCACCAATACTTCAGAATATAAATGATAGCTGAATGAAACATGACAATACAATACGTGACAAACTTTAACACGCTATCACATGTCAAAAATGAAGTAGAAGAATCATCTTTATTCAATGATTTGAAAAACAGCCTTCACAAAGATTAATATTTTAGATTTGTATTTACCTCCATTTTAGCATTTGACCATCGAGGTACCTCCACCACCATGTTATAGAGCACCTGAAAGCAAACAAGACCGCCAGCAACAGCGTACACTGAAGTGGGCAATTTCAGCCAGAAAAAAAGACTTTTGAATTAAGCGATACCTCATTTTCATTCTTGAGCTTTTTAGCGGGCACGCCATTATCCTGTTAAGAGAAAAAAAAAAATGAATCTCTGCTTCAGAGATGCTTCTCTGTTTTAAAACTCTGTTGTGAAAGGGTGTTACCTGTTCGGACTCCACAACAAGTGGGATATCGTGGAATGGTGAAATGTATTTTCCTTCCAAGGTTTCTAGGAAGGAATAAGAAAAACATATTTGTCAATGAAAAACAAATATTATGAGAAATACTCTACTTTAGCATCCACAACAGAATGACAGACATCTAGGGACTATGGGTCATCTTCATAACCGTGTAGGGCACTAATCAGATTTCTGCATGTCTTTTGATCACATTCAAAAGTTTTCCTTGACACAGAACATTTTCTCAACATGAGCTGTACTTGCAGCAAAATGGCAATTTAATGTCAGCCCTGGCAGCAGCAGACCTATGTCAAATAGAAACCAACCAAGTCTCTGACTCACTAAATGTCATTCCTCTTTAAGTGCTGGTGTGAATTGGGTGAATAAAAACAAATCTAGAAATCTAAAACTTGCCTATTTTGGTAGTAGGGATCCAGGTCCATGACAGCAGAGGACAGGAACTCCAGAGGCAGCAGTTTGTGCGACCTTAGCTCTCGACTAAGAGGGACTCACTAACAAAAATGTTCACAGCTTACCATTTATTAATAAACCTGAGGTTGTTTTAGTGATTAAGGGGTCTTTAAAACCCATAGAAACATATAACTTTAAAGGGTTAAGGCTTTTAATATGATTTTATTTTAATTTATATATTTTTGCCCTTAATTTATGTGTTAATTTTGCATAGTTATACTTAATAATATGGGCATTGCTTCTTTTTTTTCGTTCGTTTTTGTTTTGTATTTGTTTTTTGTTATTACATGTATCTCTTCATTTGTTGTTATGTATTGGTTTGTTAAAATATCAAATACATGCACCATGTTGTTTTTTCAGAAAAGGGAAAAAAGAAATAAAAATTGATTAAAAAAAAACTTTAAAAGGGTTCTGCTTCTGCTTCTCTCCACCAGCTGAATTATAAAAATGAACCTCCATTTGGTTTTTCTCTAACAATAATAATAATAATAATAATAATAATAATAAACCACACTTGGGTGACACTTGTGACTTCTCCCATTATTTTAACATAAAGTATGTTTAAACTTTCCTAAAGTTGACATGAGCAGGGGTTTTTTGTGTGTGCGTGTGTGAAAAACGTGACTCCTGAAAAGAGGAAGCAGCACCACAACGTGGGGATGAAACACCTCTTCCTCTTCCTATAAACCAGTTCAATGCGCTCCAACTTCAGGTCTGGCACTTAGTTTAGATATTCAACTTAATTGGTTTAAAAGAAAAACGGAAGATGAAACAAAATGAGAGAGAACACAGACAAACACGCCCATTCAAAGCCTAAATTATGGTTCCGCGTTAAATCGACGCAGAGCCTACGCCGTATGGTACGCGGCGACGCGCTTCGTACGGTGTGCGTCTCCGCGTAACCTACGCCGTAGGCTCTTCGTTGCTGTTACGCGGAACCATAAATCAGCCTCAAGACAGCACTAAACAATTCAAAGGTCAAACGTCTACCTTTGATTACCTGGGTTTCACCAGTGAGACATTGGCCGGCTAGTAACATTTAAACCTTTAAATGTTGTACAGGACACACATAAACCCTGTCAGAATGGCGGGGGTTAACTTACTAAAATAAATGCGGTAGTCGGGAGAATTCGGCTGTCCTCTCTGCTCCGTTTGATAGTGCATCGTTTTTCTCAAGTAATACAGGTGAGGCAAAGTTGTTGCTTGTGTCACGACTTTATTAGCAGAAGCTGAATATGGAGTGAGAACTGTGTCCAGGCAGCGGAGCGCGGAGCGCCGCAGCAGAGAGCTCATTGTACAGTCTGGTGGAGTCGGTTCCTGCTTCCCATCCAGTCCTCCGTGCTTCCGGTCTATGACTTTCAAAATAAAAGTGTCGTCTAACTATACCTCTGAAAGCATATACGTATACTTAGGGGACCTATTATGAAATCTAATACCTATTTTAAACAGGCCTTGAATGTCTTAAAAACAAGCTTTTGATTGTTTTTGCTAAATTAATTATACATTCAGCCTATACAACCAGTGTTTCCCAACCCTGCTCGTCAAGGCCCACTGTCCTGCACGTTTTAGATGTTTCCCTTCATCATCACACCTGATTCTAATTAATGGTCCTAATTAGCTTGTCATCAAGGCCTGCACAATTCTGTTGATGACACAGCCACTTGTATCACAGTGTGCTGAAGCAGGGTAACATCTAAAACATGCAGGACAGTGGGCCTCGAGGACCAGGGTTGGGAAACACTGCTCTAAACCATCGGTGCGTCCGAAATGCCATACTAAACAGTATATACTAAAAAGTATACTTAAATTTGGCACACTTTTGAGTAAATATCAGTAGTGTGCATTAATTCGGACGTACTATTAAGACTGCACACATCACGTCAGGAAGTGACGTGTCACAGCAGCAGTAGCAGCACTCCGCTCTGCTCTTTCCCGTTTATTCTGGCTGAAATAAGATGACATTATATAATATTATTATATACAAATATTATAATATTAATATGATATAATAATATTATTATACTTAATATTATACTTATGACTATACGTATCGCTTAGCAACCAAACGCTGCTGCATTGCATTGTGGGAAGTTTCTGCTCGGCTAGTGTCCTCAATCCACACTCATAAAATTCTGTATGAGTATGGATAGAGCATACTATTGGGTACGTTCTAATGTTTCGGGCGCACTAAAAAATTTCGCATACTCATTTTGCATACTCATTAGGGTGGAAGTATGGGATTTCGGATGCAGCCCATGTTCCCATTCTCTAACCTCATTCTCTATGTGGGATTCTGAGTGGGCGGGGCTATGATAATGAGGCACTGTGCTGATTTGCTGCCTGAATGACGCGATACACCGCTACGAAAAAATGGCGAAAGCTCTGGCCGGCGGAGTTACACCGTGTCCTAACTGCATGCGATGGGAGCGAGCGTCAGCAGCAGCAAAATCAATTCCATTGCTTTATTTTCTATTGGATTGTTCTAACTGGCCGCGAGCGACACAGCGCGACGCGGCGCGCCGTTTTGAGCTGAACATTTGTTGGACGCCCAGCTTCTATTTTCTTCCTGTCGCTCGCGTTGAAAGCCGGTTGAAAGCGCTGTAGGAAACGGTCATGGATGAGGAACGGCTGGTCCAGTTAGTTGAAATGAGAAGTTATCTCTATGATACCTCCTCATTTCACTACAAAAACCTCAATAAAGTGGCAGCTGGCAGGATGGAGATGGACAGAGAGCGTCCGATGTCACGCAGTGCGACGCGATAGTCGGACGCTCGCATGCAGTTAGGACACGGTGTTTAGTTGTGGGCGTGGTTTGCATTTTGGTTACGTAACGAAAAGGAGCAGAATCTGAACGGCTCGTAGAAGCCCCATCACACTGGATGGCTCATCCGGGCGACTGTACAGACACTGCAGAATTTGAATAGAAGTTGCTTTCCTCTTTCTCTGAGTTGGAAGGCTGAGTGGAGACCACTTTATAAATGTTAAAGCAAGAGAAAACGTGTTTTTCATAATAGTTCCCCTCTAAAAAAATATTTAAGAAGTATTATACAGGATCTAAAATATGTGATAAGACAGTGACAGTGTCACTGAGGAAAACGACAGGAGGCAGAGCTGGAGGTAGCAGAGATGAAGATGCTGAGGTTCTCTATAGGAGTGACCAGACTGGATAGGATCAGGAATGAGAACATCAGAGGGACAGCACATGTTAGAGGCTTTGGAGATAAAGTCAGGGAGGCCAGACTGAGATGGTTCGGACATGTCCAGAGGAGAGATAGGGAATATATTGGCAGAAGGATGCTGAGTTTTGAACTGCCAGGCAGGAGGCCCAGAGGAGACCAAAGAGGAGTTTTATAGATATAGTGAAAGAGGACATGAAGGTAGTTGGGGTAAGAAAAGAGGATGCAGAAGACAGGCTCAGATGGAGGCAACTTATTCGCTGTGGCGACCCCTGAAGGGAAAAGCCGAAAGGAGAAGAAGATACAGGGAAGAACAGGAATAACACTCATGCACAAATGAGCATGAGTGTTATTAGAATATTTGATTAAAAGCTCATAAGTTTGACTTGAAGGGTACTTGTCAGGTTATGAATTGTAATTTTAGGACTTTTTCATTTCACAAGCAGCAATAATGGAGAAAGTATTTTACAATAAGTTGGGGATCGAAAGGACTGGAGAAGTTGAGGACTGATTTAGTTACATTTCAAATGGTGGAGGGATGCTAGAGCTAGTCAGAGGAAGCCTAAGAGCTAAATGACCAAAGAAATATCTATCTCCTAAAGGACAAGACAAAATACAGATGTTTGTATATCGTCACTCCCAACTTTTGAGCTATAACATTTCCAAAATATAAGCTAAAAGCTCCAGCATTACTGCAATTTGCTAGAATTGTAGTTTTAACACATGAATATGAGTAACTCTGTCATATCAGTATAAAATATGTTTGGAACTTGAATGAAAATCTGAGAGGTACTTTCTCAAAAAAACCAAACTAAATAAATTATAAAAATAAAAAATAAAAAACATTTTCAAAAATCAACTGAGCGCATTTCAACAATCTTTATTTATATGTAGATAAACAGCCCTATATAGTACTTTAAAACCATACTGTAACAGGCCCTTTGTAATACTACAAAAATTGGGTGACCTTTTTGAACCTGTAGTCAAAGAAAATGATGTCCCTTTTGTATATTGTTGTGGCTGTAGTTACAAGAAGACCGGTATGTTTTGGAAACAAGACGGTCCTCATGTTGGAGCCATAGCTTCCCTGTTATTGACTGTAGCTACCTTCCTGAACGAAAAGGCTATAATACACAATTAACCAACTTTTACTCTACAAATATGACCCTGGAACACTTTTTTCTATTTCCTTCTTACATTATGTTTTTATTTTGAAAAAAGATTTTTCACAGGAAGTCACTATTTTAAGGTTAACTTTGTACTTGTTTCCTGTGTAATAAGGAGCAGGTGCTTCATAGCCAATAGCTTTTTTTGTTTGGTTGTTTGTTACTGTGGCCTAGCTAACATTTATATTTGTCAGACAGCTTCCTTAAAACAATATTTCTTTACAATTTGTGATGGCTTTTTTATTTAATGACAAAAAAAACTTTACAGTTAAATTGAAAGGTTATGTTGGTAATCTAATTATGTCAACACCCATTCATGCAAGACTTCCCACTTTACTCATGCACACAGAGCTTCCACAGTGGGCTGTTCTATAAGTGGTGGAACTGCAGCTTTTCCCATCCATAACATTGTCACAAAGATACGACTTTCACAAAGGTTTCCTCATACATTTTCCTGTGGGGGTAATTTCCACAATGCGCCATAAGATCAAAGTCCGTAGTATTCATTATACCACCAACAAACACCCATCCCACTCACCCTGATGGGCCTGTTTTAGCGATTGTCTCTGTTCAAACAAAGGACCAACACACAGCCACTTCTGTGGTTTTTCGAAAAATAGTGTCACCAAAGAGCTTCATCTGCTGTCCACATTGTTCTTTTTGTTTGTTTTGCTTTTTCAGCCAACAGTTCAGTTTTCACGAGTGACATTGTAGTAGAAAATATTTATTGCTTTGAACCTGCTGAAAAGTAGTAGTTGGACTTTCATGCAATATCATTTCCACAACGATTTGAAGATGTGCACTGAGCTGCTGCAGCATTCCATTGAGGAATTGATCATTTTTTCAAAAAATGAAGGGAGAGTGTAAAAAAGAGAGAAGTGAGACAGGTGAAACATATAGCCAGCACCATGGACTGATAGACTGGAAACTACTTTTTTTAACTAGCGTGTCACTTGATTTGAAGCTAAAATCTCTTCTGTGGACCGAATACATTTTTTATGAATGTTTCAGTTCAATATCTTTTGATGTGTAAATTAATTTGAAATAACGTTCCTCTCTGTCTCAGCAGGTCAAATAAGCCACACCCTGAGTTACGAGATGCTCCATGAGCTCCCTCAGGGCAGAGCCACTATTACTGCTGTGCTTACAGATAACACTGTTTACTCTCCCACATGGTATGTGATTGTTCAATATGTTTTACCAGGTCCACTTGGTTACGTAATAATATTTCCATGTATCCTTGACAAACATTTAACTACGTAATGGAAGAAAATACATGCAGTGACTGTCTAGCCCCTGTTTGGTTTCCATGTGACTTACAATATTCACATTTCTAGGACTTCGAGGATTTCGAGGACAACACAACTATTACATGTATACCCTTTTCTCAATTTCAAATACCTTTTTTAAAATAAAATATTGTTCTTCACTTCTCTGTGTCTTGTGTAATTGTTTTTCTGTCCTGCTCTTAAAATGAAAAGTGTAGGCCCTTATTTCCACTTGCCTCTGTGTCTTTATGTTCTTGAATCCATCAATTTTGACGGGAAACCTTCATAATCTCTGATGTAGTTGCAAAACTGCTCCTTCCCTCTGGATTGGAGAGATCATATACGCTGCGTTAGCACAAGTAATACGTAGCGCAGCAACCTAGAAGGCTTTTGAAAAACAATATTCTTTCAGTTCTTTGACTTTGTAACGAAATGTAGCCTGTTTGTAAGAAACTAGAGAATAAGTTTCTCTCGTAGCAGCAATGAGTTGGTGTTAGCAGCTTTAGCATGGTTAGCATTGAGCCAACCCATCCATGAAGAACTGTACTTCTCCACGTTGAAAACTAAGGTGGTTTCTAAATATTTCATATGAACAGAGAGAGCAAATGGGCTTGAGGCATTTCTCACATATGCACACATACGGAACTTCATATCCGACCAAGTGGGAACAGAAAACAAAAACATGCTCTCACTGGTGATTCTTTAGCGTGGGCAGACGGAATGCTTGCATCCCTGAATGTAGTATTTGCTCAGCTTCTCCACTTAATTGTCTGTTATTCAGTTTCCCTTCCCACAAATCTCTGTTTGTTTGTTTGTTTTTTCAATTGAAGAAAGAAAATAGAGAAGTTTGAAAGTGCTTTAGATTTTTATTTTATCACCCACAATTTCCATACTTTTCTTATTAGCAGGTCTGCTGGACCAGAGCAACATATAGAAATGGGACTTCCCCATCCCACGGGAGGATGGGTAGAAACCTGCCTATGAGCAGAAACAAACAAAATGTTCCAACCTGCTTGCTCAGTGCAGTGAGGTAGGCAGCAGGTTGGTAACATGTATCCTATAGGGGATCCCAGGTATTTGTTAGCGCCTTAGCTTCTCTGGGTTGGCGGAGCAAAATGTGTGAAAGTAGAGGCATAAAAAGGCAAACTGTGATCATTACTAAGCAGGCAACACGAGAGAGTCACATGTTAAGTAACACTGCAGATTTATCAGGGGGTGCCAGGGAGATCATCACTTGAAACATTAATGAGTGCGGTCCATAGACAATAACCCAATCAGCTTCCCAGAGGTGTTGGATGGCTGTAGACGTACATTTCTGCTCACGGGGAGGTGCATGAGTGGCTGCATGGTTGGTTGATGACCAACTTGTTTAGCAGGTAGATGCATGCTACGCATTGAATCAAAGCATTTTTCTTTTATGTTGTTTATTTATTCACATAGTGTTCAACACATGCTACGTTTGCTTCATTCACTCACCTGATGCAGAAACATTAAATCCAACATGCTTTAGCATTAAACGTCACAAAAGTGAAACACCAAAATACTTGTTCAGAAAACTCATTCAGTATTGTCCAAGTATAAAGCTATCTGTGTTGCCAGGTGTGATTTGTGATCGGGGGTGATTCACATGACTATCTTTTTTTTAGTTCCTCTTCAACATTTGCATAATTTGTCATATCTGAGATGTGTTTCGCTTGGAAGACACATTTTAAATTTTTGTTGAAGGAGCGAGAAAGAACAGCTCAGTTCTCCTGCTCCGTTTTCACATCCTTCAGATGAAGACGCTGCATCTGTCCCTGGATAGATGTGATGTCCTAGAGAGTAAACGCATAGCCCGGCAGTGGAGAGGTGTGGCCATGCAGCCCTCATGACAGGTAGACACGGGGAGGAGCTGCGTCACCTGTGCAGGGCTGGCAGTCAGGGCACAGAGAACAGTACACCTGTTGCACTTCCCAGGCTGTTTCTCTCTTCCCTTCCTTTTCCCCCTTCACCGGCCTGAGTGCACAGGAGGAGCTGACGGGCCTCGCCATGGACCCCAAGGAGGCCGGCAATGGGAGTGAGAGGGAGAAGGAAAAAGAGAAGGAGAAAGTGGTGAAAAGGAGGAACCGGCCTGTGTTCCTGCGTTACCTGGAAAGGAGAAAAACGGACACTATTGTAGCGGACGACATGGCCAAAGGTGACATCAACCTGGGGACGCTGGTGAGGAGGAGCCAGTCTGATAAGACGGAGTACAGCGCTAAACTTAAAGGTACAGCAGTTAACGATGTTCCCTGGGCTCAAAACTATGGTAACAATTTAAACACGAGTGAGCTATAAAAGTTTGAGTTGTCTCTTTTAAGCAAATAGCACAAACTGTAACTTTGGTGGGTTAAAATGAGAAAAAGAAAAAGCAGCACTCTTTGCTGGGCACCTGTTGTGTTACTATGTGCTGAGCATGATACTCCCTGAGGGATGAAGCCACATATGCAAACTGTGGCCCAAACTCAGACGCAGAGGAGTGGCTTTAGAAGTGTTCCAGACCAGCGGGTAAACAAGACCTGGACAGCAGCACAGAGGGGTTCTTTTACCTGATTATTAAAAAAAAATCAGCAAGTCACCAGCCTTTTGTTTCACAATGTTTTAAAAAGGTTTAATTAAAAAAAAAAAAAACTCCGCTTTTAACCAGCTTTTAACTGTATGATCCAGTCAGAAATGGTTGTAAAATGAATAGAATAAATAAAATAGAACGCTGCTTCATCACAACAGCTGACACAAACTTTACGCATCAGTGTTTCAGAAAAACTGGCTCCACCTGTCCCCGAGTGCCAACAAAGTCTGGGAATGTTGTACTTCAGGCAAAATGACATCATTTTCATTTTCAGTGGGTGGGGGGGCAGTTTTTAGGTAAGAGCGCCGCAAAATATGTCGGCTTTCCTGTACCACTCGTTCCTTGGTTTCCTCTTCCTTAAACATTGCATCATCACATGCTCCAATAACCGAGGACATCTTTTTTTAAAATATCAAAGTGTAACCTACTTTTCACTTTTATGAAGATAACAGATAGATTCCCCCACACACTTGTGTCTTATCAGCAACAGCAGGCCTGTTTATCTGATACAGAACCGCTCACTACTACTTTTGCAATTCTTGTTTTCCCCTCCAACCGGCATCTTTGATGGCAGAGTTGTCAAAAACACAAAGGTGTTTTCAGTAAAACAACAGCCAGCCCCTCCGACTCCAGCCTCACACCTGATGAGCAGTATTGCATATTTACAGCGGTATTACCAATGCAAATATTGACAGAATGATGACTTCACTGAAGGAGGAAACACGTGAGTTGCTGCCCGACAGTATGTTCTCATCTGCTTGTCAGACAGGTCGGTCAAGCCGTAGAGCCATGGTAACATGACATCAGTGCATCTAATTATTTACAGCAACTCAATGTAATCGTCCAGATAATGATTTACCAGCACATCGCCAACATAAAAAAGGCATGTTTGCTCAGTTATAAATGATGCGGCAAGTCACTTTGTTGGTGTTTTGAAGTACCACTTAAGAGCCCACCGCCCTGCAATAAAAACTCCCAATATTTGCAAGCATTCTTTTATTATAGATGATGAACAGGTTCCTTATCTAAACATAACTCTTTATGCGGCTATATGTTTTTTTTTTGTTTTTTTTTATAGGTTACATATTTTCTGTTTTTCTTCAACAGATGCATATTCCAACTTTAATTTTTTTGCTGTTGTTCTAAGCAATAAATTCCCTTTGTACCATTTGCAGCGTGGCCAAGTCCTTTCTCTGTCTAGTGCTACATGATACACTTTGCTTTGTGTTCTTTCCGGGGTAGTCTTTTGGATCCGTTTCACTGGGCTGAACAGAGAAAAGCCCTGTATCCACTTTCATGGGAACTCCTGCACCACAGGCCATACATCACCAAACTTTATGCTGGCGGAAGGACGGGGTCAGTTCAGTTTGGGATCTGCTGCTGTCCTGAGAGTTTATCGTCTCACTCCAACCCAGTGCATAATTTCTCTCATTGGGACTTCCAGAAAGATATTAAAATAATGGCAGGATGGTAACAAGATCGGACATTTGAACAAGTACAATATAGCTTTGGTCTGACAGGACTTTTCTCATGGGAGGAGGTTTTCCAGTATCCTGGGGTCTTTTAACACACTAACAGCCAGTATTGACACATGATACTTAATGACACGGTTGAAGAATAGGATGCCTTTTAGAAACCATGTCCACTATTCCAAAAATTTCTGATAGATTCACTGTGGCATGTCATTATTGATAAATTTACATACATCTTAATACATTTTAAAAGGAAGGACACATTGGCTCATGGAAAAGTTTGGACGATTCCAATGATTTGGGCTCGGTTACCAAGGTTTCAGACTTCAAGTGGCTGGTTAAGTCTATGGCTTCTTCGTATTCATAACTGCAAAAGGTTGGCTAATGGAAACGTCAAAGCTTTACAAATATATTCAGATTCTTTGAACATTTTGGTGGCACAATTCTCAAAATAGTTATACTGCTCTCTAAAAAAAAAGCCTACATTGATCTCCACAAGACAGATGTGGGCTGCACGTGATAGAAAGGAGGCCACACTGAAGTCTGGAAAATCAAGTGTCAAGAAGAAAACTGAGAAGAGAGACGAGGCTCATTTCTGTACTCGTTTTGGTTTTGGACTTTTTTCCTGCATGAAAGCAATACTTGGTAGACCTGGCTGAGGTTCTGAGCATCCATCTCCATTATTCATGAAAGGACTTGCTGCAAGAGAGCATGATGGAAATGCAATCATTGCTTGTGGGTTGTTGGTTTTTTTTCACCAAAAACGGTAGTGGAAACAGCTCTGAGAGCTGAAGATGGTGCGAGGGCTGTGTGTTCTCGTCCTCTCACTGTTTGGTGACAGCAGGCCCAGTTTGGGGCATTTGGGATTTCAGCAGCTGCTTCTGGGATTGTAAAAAATAAATCAAACCCTTCTTGGACTATACTTGGTGAGTGAGAGACAAAAGAAAGCAACTCTTGCTCCTTAAGTACTCTCATGAATGAGATGAAGTAAATTACAGTGAGCCACGCAGCGAGAGCAGATCCAAGCACACTTCTTCATTTCATACAGAACTTAAGACGGCAAACAGAACCCACTCTCTCCGAATGAAATGCACCTTCTCCATGAAAGTGACATTTTGTCACTTTGCTATTCTGCAGGATATGCTGATGCCATGACAAGAAAGACAGACATCAACAGTCGTCATAATAATCCCGTTACTATACAATGAAAAAATGATTCACCATTGGAATGTATTCAAAAGACTCAGCAACGTAAATAGCAGCAACTTCACCTCACAACCGACCTTGCAGTTCTTAGGCTTGTTTTGTCACCCACAGGACCGGAGCACCTTTCAGTCATCCTAAATGATCAACTCCTTTGCGTCTGTGGTCAGATGTAAAGCTGCAGGTCCGACAACCGAAGTTTAGCCAGAATTGGGTCACATACAGGATAACAGGAGAAGATTTTGTTCCCAAATGGTACTTTGGAGCTGGGATAGGTTCAAGCAGACTCCTGTGACCCTGCAACGGATAAAACGGGTATAGGAAATGGATGAATGAATGAATGAATGAATGAATGAATGAATGAATGAATGAATGAATGAATGAATGAATGAATGAATGAATGAATGAATGAATTAATTAATTAATTTTTGTGTCATGTCCGAAGACCCATCCCTTACAGGATTATAAGACACCAGAAACAGAAAATCATCAATGTACAATATCACACGCACTTAATTGGGAGCTGCACAATGTACACCGGAAAAACAAAATAAATAAATCAAAAACCAGAATGGATATTTTTACATTTATGTTACTTTTCTTCACCTATCACGCTTTCTCCAAATAGTCAGCAAGTGCAAATACTTTATGATCAAAAATCCATTTGAGTCTCTCAGCATCACTTACCCACATCAAATCCAGATTCTTACACCTATCAAATAATTTCTGACGCAGCTCATGATACAGAGGACAATAAAATAAAAAATGGAACTCATTTTCAATGTGTTTCAATGTGTGTGTGTATATCTGTCTGCTTTTGAAATGTGTAAATTGAAGATGGATTGCACAAATTTGTTTAAATCTGCATGCCTGACTCTGTGTTTGTGTGCACATGCACTCGTGTGTGAATCGGTGTCAGTGAGTGTCCTTGCATTTGCACTCGTGTGCCCCCCCAACGCGCCTTACAACCACCATCATCATCACCACCCCCTCAACACACGCAGAGTCGGAACAGATGAAATGCCTGAGCACCCAGCAGAATTACATCAGCAGCATGATTAGTTTCGTAACCTGACACGAGCCTCTCAGCCCTCTGTCTCTCTCCCTTCACCTCTGTCTCTGCTCTTCATTACTCTCTCCCTCAGGAGGAGGAAGCGGTGCTTGGCATCGATTAGGCAGCGAGGAAGCATCCCTCTTCCCTGAACAGGCACTCCTGCCTGCCATGCAAAGCACAGAGCAGCCTCTCACTGATTAGGCAACGGAGCAATGAAAAAAAAAAAAAGAAAGAGAGGGAGAGAAAACGGAGAGTGACTGGCATGTAAAGCGAAGCTTTTTGGCATTTTGGCTGAAAATAATTAGATCACCGTGAATACGGAATACAGCTCAGGTGTCAAGTGGATTTTAGATGACATCTATAACCACGAGAGAAATAAAGTACACACTTTAAATGTTTTACCTTTCAATGCGGACGAGAAAATCAGTTGGTCCTTATCAGGTTTGAACATTAAATGAATGCTGCCTGATGATCAACAACTTAAGATTAGTAACATTTTGTAATTATTATCATAAAACCAAGTCAGAATCCTAAAACATTGGGCTAAAACTAAGTGCACCCCCTAATTCAATAATTTTTAGCAGCAATAACTTAAAATAACAATTTTTTGTAAGTTGTTATCAGTGGCTCACGTTGTGGAAGAATTCTGGTTAATTTTTCTTTACAATATTGCTTTAAATCAGGGAGGCATTTGTTCAGCTCTCTTGACGTCATGCCACATTATCTCAGATGGTCGGAGGCCTGACTTTCAGTCGGTAATATTGCAATATCTTGATTCTCGACGGTAGATTTGCTGGTGTTTTTGGATAACTGGACTTTTTCATGAACTGCTTTCAGCCTCTAATTCCTGATTAAACTGATATTCAAGGTCACAAGGCTGCAAAAACAAGCCCAAATCATCACCCTTCCACCACCGTGCCTGACAGGTGTTATGAGGCATTTGTGCTGACAGCAAATGTGGCCTGAACACCAACAAAAAAGGGATGTCCAGCTACATTGTTTCAAGCCTTTGAGAGTTACCATGACTTGCCTACACCAACATGTCATAGGGCTCTTTGATTGCTTCATGTGATTAAATCAGATAAAATCTTGTTTACATCTCTGATATGCTTAAAATGACCCTTTCTCCTTCAGAAAAGCTGATGCCACATGACCTGTCCGCACTCCCGTCGCCGATACTGGAGCCGGAGGAGGTCCGACTGAGGAAGATGAACCGCAGGGCAAAGGTCATAAAGGAGCTCGTGCAGACTGAAAAGGACTACCTCACTGACTTGGAACTGTGCATCAGAGAAGTGGTCCAGCCTTTAAGAAATCTGCAGGTAGACCCCATCCAGAAACCCCAGACATGTTTGTTGACTGAATATGAGACAGAATACGTGCTCTAACCATAAATCCAGTAAATAAATTCACTGTTTATCTTTTACGAGCTGCCTGCTGACGTCCAGTGTTGTTTCTTATTTATTTTATGCATCTTGACCAACTTGACAATGTAACCCACCTTCTGAATACGAGCCTACTCTGTGCCTATTACATCACGCCCCAAATGATCCAGTTACCACTGGCAGAGCTGTTGGCTTTACTTTTTCACATGTTTTCTACTATTTCTTTCAACCTTTGGTAGTTTTCCAGCTGCTCGTGTTCCCTCAGCTTGATGTTGCCATTGTTTGGGATTACTACATCAATCCCTGTTGCTTTTTTTAAGGAGTTTTTCAACCACAACAATGTCTGGTTTAACTTACCCATCACTGGTTTATCAGCCTGGAATTGGGAATCCCACAGGATCTTTGCTCCTTCAGTCTCTACCACCTTCCAATGAGTGCTCGGCGCAGATCTTCCTGCTATTCCAGCTACTTGGTTATGTTGTTTTATGTTTACTGTACCCGCCTGCATCTGACACCTTACATTTCTCATACATTTCTCAGGGGCATCTTTGCATAGAGTTCACTTGGGGCCTTACCGTGTATGGTAGAGCCTGTGCTGTTCTGATTCATGTCTTGGTGTAACATTTCAGACCAGCTTTAACCTTTAACATACCATGCAAGGGGTTCTCCTCCTTCACCTCTTCCTCGTTGGATTAATGTTGCTGTTCATCATTGGGAGGCGTCTTCCAGATTCATTTCTTTATGTTTGTTGTTTCATCCTGGATGCAGGGCCGGTTCTGGAAAATGATGACCAGGGCTGCATCTCAGATCAGAGGGGGTGCACATGCCTGGCACATTATTCAATACTAAATTATCAATTTTCCCATAATTTCAAGCAGAATGATACTAGCAAAACAAGAATATTTAAAGTGTATTTCAAGTGCTTTATTGGAGCAATATTGCTGCAGAACAAAGAAAATGCTACATTTAGTCTGGGCTACCTCACCCATCAGACAATCTAGCAACAGATGTTTCTTACCCTGAAAATAAAACATAGAAATTCAAACTTATTTTATCTATACAGCTCAAAACCATCACTAAACATGACAGTCATTTCAAGTTGAATGATACCAGTCAAACAATAATATTTAAAGTGTCTTTCAAGTGCATTTTTGCAGCAATATCGCTGCAGAACAAAGAAAATGCTACATTTAGTCTGGGCTACCTCACCCATCAGACAATCTAGCAACAGAAAATAAAACATAGAAAAATAAATAACAAAAATAAATATTACCATAAATATAAACTTGCTGGCGTGGTTGTTTGAATCACTTCCGAATATCCATCGTTACTTTGTGTTAACGGAGCAGCAGAGAGCAGCGTCTTGCTGGTGCAGGAAACTTCTGGACGCAGATGAGTGACGGACACTGAAGGCTGATTTATGGTTCCGCGTTACACCAACGCAGAGCTTACGGCATAGGATACGCGGGGACGCGAACATACGGTGCGCGTCGCCGCGTACCCTATGCCGTAGGCTACGCCGTCGATTTAACTTGGAACCATAAATCAGGCTTAACGCGCGCGCATTTGTCAGTTTTCTTTTCGTCTTTTCAACTGAGCATGCAAACACATAAACTGAGGGTGCAATGCTTATGCACCCTCGTAGAACCGGGCCTGCCTGAATGGTAGCTTTGATGCTCACGAGCCCCTCGGCTACCTCTTTCTGCTTAGTGTACATCATGTGTGCTGGACTTCTCAGTGGGGAACACACTGTGAAGACTTTTCTTGTCCATCCACTGGTGGTTTCCATCCCGACCTGCACCCGGGTTATTATACCAACTGGTCTGATTAGCACCAGAGTCTATGTATTCATGTTTTGGACTTTGCTCATCTTACTCAGCTGGTTCCCCGGGATCTTCTTTACTCTTTGTAGGTCATTGTCTTTGTTCCCATCTGCTTGGGAGCTATGAATGTATTTGGATTAGAAGGTTGCTAGAAGGTTGCTTTGTTGCTACTCTGAGCATCTGCTGTTTTGTTGTGGTAGTTCACCCCCTTCGTTTATGATTCTTTAATCCCTTTTTGACACCATTCAACTGCTTTTTTTTAATCTCGTCTAAATTAAATTCTTAATTATTGCCGTATAATGTATAAACATGATGATTTTGTCAGTTTGGATATTATCACAATGTTATCATGTACATTTTATTTTCATTAACACAATACTAATATAATTACTGTAAATATTGATATATTGGGACGTACCCAGAGAACATTGGATAAGTACACAATGCCTTTTTAAATGGATAATGTGGATACAAAGACGATCAAACTATTTTCTCTCACAGTTTCCTTGTTTGTTTTTTCTCAGGTTATAGATGTAGATCGATTGTTTACCAACATGGAGACGGTGTGCGAGGTGTCTGCGGCTCTCCTTCACCAACTGAATGCTGCCATGGCTGACCCGGATCCAGAAGCAGTAGTGATAGGTGCTGCTCTTCTCATTCAAGAATAATTCAGTGCGGTTACATGCACATCTAACCCAAGCTATTGGCAACAATCTAGCTAAGGATTAAACTGGAGTTTCAGAGAAATCTGAGTATACATGCGTGAGAAGACAATCGATTATTGAGTGAGGTGCGTTAAACTCTGCGATGCTAGGTGGCAGCACACGCACTTTTGCATTGGCGTTCTTACAGTTAGTTCTTTGTTGTCGCCTTCTTCTTCTCCAACTGTGTTGATATTCTGGCCTTTGCGGTGTCATGGCTTCCGCAAGGGGGGTCTGGGTGCAGTCACTAGTTTCAGGTAAGTGTGGGTTGCGAATGCATGACGGAATAACTCGGATTAGGACGCATTATCTGGCACTAATAGCTCAATCTCAAGAGCTTCAGTTCGGTTCGATTACAGCCCGACTAAGGTGTATACATGGCTTTTAAAAATTCTATATCAGTTGGATTAAGGCAACAATTCGACTTCTGTTGGTGCATGTAAACGTACTGATTAACTCATTTACGCTGTTGTGGTTACTGAACAATCTTTGAACCTGATTTTTTTTTTTTTTCCTTTTTTCAAGGCGAAGTATTTATCCAGGCAAAGGCAGCTCTAGAAGATGTATATAAGATTTACTGTTACCACCACGACGATGCTAACATGTCACTTAAATCCTATGAGAAAGAGGAACAAATAAAGCAACATTTTACCACATGTGTATTGGCGCTGAAGTAAGTGAAGTCAATATTTTTTTAATTATTTACAACCTATCAATCATAAAGTTTATCCATGTCAATCTTAACTTCATGTTTTTTTTCTTCTTCCTTTGGCCACCTCATCACAGGAAAATCTATGACCAAGAGTAAGTACAGCCTTTTGTGAGATTTTTCCACCGTATTTCATTTCTCCCCCTGATCATTGTTTCCCATTGTTTCCACAGAGGAAAGCCTAATTTGTTGGACATGGGCTCATTGATCATCAAACCCGTCCAGAGGATCATGAAGTACCCGCTGCTGCTTAGGGAACTGTGGCAGGCCACACCGGAAGGCCACCCTGACCATCAGCCGGCGCAGGAGGCGTTCACTGCCGCCAGGATCATAAACGTGAACATCAATGAGTTCAAGAGGCGCAAAGACATAGGTGTGACGTCGCCGCTGCTGTTTTCTGTGCACGCCAGCCTAACCATGTCAGTCCTGATGCCATGTTCTCATCTGTTTACAGTTATGAAGTATAAGAAGTTAGAAGATGAGGGCACGCTGAGGGGCAAACTAAACAAGTTAAACATCCACTCCATACGGAAGAAAGGAGACAGGTTCGCTGGTTATCTCAAGATCCTCACGGGTGTCGAACCACAGGTGAAATATAAGAAATACATCCTGTACTCGTTACAGCTGCATAAAAAGATGAGATGAACACGCTTAATGAGCAATTGACAATTGACAACTGTTATTTCTGAAGGTGAGAGATGAAGTGTTCGATAGAGAAGAAAAGCTTTTCAGGAGTCTGGAGAAAGCTGTGAGACAACTGGTCAAGAACATTCACTGTTACATGCAAAATGTTCAGGTGAGGCTGAAACATCTGACTAGGAATACTGAGAATATATCTAAACTTGTCAATGTTGAATTTACTTCAGGTCAATTCAGCTCAGTTCAGTTCAATTGAATTCATTCAGTTCACTTTAGTTAAACTTATTCAAATCAATTAAGTTATTTCAGCTCTATTCACTTCAGGTTTTTTCTACTAAATTTGGTTAAGATCTGTTCTATTTAATTCAATTGAGAATAAATCCACAGTGAGCCATTATGATAGTCCACTATGGTCTTTGTTGTCATTTGTGCTCATTCCTCATATTTTGGATCAGATTTAGGCTCAAACATGTAGAGGTGGGTTTGAGAAGATGCCATGCTTTACTCTTAGGCCCCGTTTACACGTAGCCGGGTATTTACAAAAACGGAGGCGTTTTCATGCGTTTTGGCCGTTCGTTTACACGGAAACGGCGGTCAAAGTCACCAAAAACGATCATTTCTGAAAACTCCGGCCAAAGTGGAGATTTTCAAAAACTCCGTTTTCCCGTTTGCGTCTAAACGGAGGAAAACGGAGGAAAACGGAGATTTAAGCTTCAGAACGTCACATTATGCACCAGAAACTCACCAGCGTCATGTGTGCGACCTGTGTTTACAATTAGTTTGGCCACCGTCAATATTTTCTTGTATTTTACCTGTTTAATATTCTAAAGTCACACTTAAAAGTAACTCCCCCCCCCGTCCAGCCTCCTGCTCATTCAAGCCTGTGAGCGCGTCAGCCAGCAGCATGAAGCCTGAATTATGGTTCCGCGTTAAATCGACGGCGTAGGGTACGCGGCGACGCGCAAGGTACGTGCGCGTCGCCGCGTACCCTACGCCGTAGGCTCTGCGTTAATGTAACGCGGAACCATAAATCAGCCTTAACTGGAAGTTACACACGTGTCATTTGTTGATGTTTTTCCAGGATTCTGATTGGCTTGCATGACGTTAAGAGCGTTTTCATGCGGGTCCGTGTAAACGAGGATTTTTTTGAAAACGTAGAGGGGAAAATATCCGTTTTTGTAAATACCCGGCTACGTGTAAACGTGGCCTTACTTTGAATTTCTACCCTGGAAAGAAACCAGTTTTATTACTAAAAGGACTATTATGTAATTTAAAAAAAAATGTATATGTATATATATATATATATATATATATATATATATATATATATATATATATATATATATATATTAATAAATTAATATTAATAAAATAAATATATGTGACATATTTAAAAATATATCATATATATTTTATATCAAAAATGCATATATATATATATATATATATATATATATATATATATATATATATATATATATATATATATATATGTATGCTTTTAGGTTCTTACCAGGATGGTATTAACCATTAATATATATGCAGACAAGGGGAAAAAAGAAAAAAGAAAAAAAAAATATATATATATATATATATATATATATATATATATATAATCATTATCATTATTATTTTGCATATTCAAAACTAATCCAGCGATTCAGAAGAAAAACAAAAGTATAGAGGCAGAAAAATGCATTCTATGTCTCCTGTAATAATCCCTGTCAACACTCTGCTGCTCTTTTTTTTTCTTGTTTTTAATATCTTTTGTGCAGGAGATGGTGAGTGTAGCTGTTCAGAATGTGACGAACATGGAAAATATAATCAAGGATTCAAACAAAAATGACACAAATGGTTCAAATCATAATGGCAAGGACCCATACAAACACTTTGTAAGTATGGCTTTTGATGCACTTTGCAATAAACTGTTATCACTGATACAGGATATAATTGACTTTACCGTTCAGCTTCCCCGGTCTCCATGTTCTTCCCCGAATAAATGGCATTTGTATCCCTCCTTGCTTGGCTGTCCTCTCCCTCCCCGACCTTTCATTCACCTTAATCTCTGAGTCATCTGTCACTTTGCCAATAGCTGCCTGTCTTCTCTTCAAAATATAAAGCTGCTTCTTCTGTGCCTCTAACCTTGCTGTTAGATCCTGACGTAACCTTGCTATGATCTTTCTCTGCTTCACTGGAAGCATTTTAGCTCTGATAAGCTTTATGGAGTCAGCGTAGACATAAATACAAAAGTTCAACATAAGTGCAATAGTTAGCATGTACAGTAATTTTGGGAATAAGCTTTTGTCTCTTTTCCACACCAGAGAGACAAAATGGAGCATTTGGTCCTGGCCCCGCTGTCATCCCTGCAGGGCATGTTCACAGCCCCACAGAAGCTCATCCAGAAACGCTATGACAAACTACTCGATTACTGCTGTCGCCTGGAGCGCTCATCTTCTCTTTCATCCTCATCATCCACCGCTTCCTCCTCCCTGACACCGGTGTCGGAAGACCCACACGGTCCCGCCAGGAGGGATTACGAAGCTCTCAATGCTTTGCTGGTGGAGGAGCTGCAGAGGTTCAACATGGCTGCTTATACCATCTTAACAAACAGCGTGGTGGGTCTGGCGGCTCTTCTCAGAGGGATGATGGGAAATGCGCTCATCGGTGCTCCGTTGATCCACCAGCTACCGGTGAGAATCCCACACACGAATCCTATTACACTGCAAGTTTAATTTGAGTGTTTTTAATGACACGTACCTGTGTTATGTTTGCCTGTGCAGGCTCCGCTGTCCAACATCGCTGAGGTGCAGAACAGCATCATGGATGAGCTCAACAATCTGACATTCGTCAAGGATAATACTCAGAAGTTAATGGAACGAAAAGTCAGCTTTGAGAGACAACGAGACAAGAAAATAACAGTAAGAAATTGGCAATATACGTATTTAATATTTACACTTACAGACTAAAATCTCTCCAAACACAGTTAGTAAACTTCTATAAACTCGACATTTGCACTATGGTGATCTACAGTAGTTAACCCAGGGGATGGATTGAGATCTTGTAGCACATCTACATTTAACATGAGACAGAGCTATCAGACTCCTCTTACCCAACTTCAGACATTATAAAAGCAATGAAACAACCACTGAAAGGTATCTTTACATCTGTCACATTATAAAGCACGTCTTATGCTTCTACCTTGCAACTACACACATACATAGCCCTATGTATGGGACCTTTTTAGTTGGCATTTTTACTTCACGTTTGTTCCTCGTTTGTGTTCCTCTCAACTGCATTTGTGGGTTTATTTGTGAGTTTACTTGTGAAATATTAATATATGAAAGGAAATGCAATGCTTCCAAGCTGAACAAACACATTTCTTGGGGCCTGCATTGACCTGAAGCGTAGTCACATTTCTGGAGAGGTGCATGCATGACAGGCGACGGGAGATGTTTTGCAGTAAGGTTTCCCCGGTACAGCAGACTGACATAATTAATTTCACATATACAACCAAAAGGTACGCTTGACTCTGAACAATGGTTTTCTTAAAGACGCTCTACATATGAATCAACCTTCTGACCACAATGTAGGGAGGGGCATATTACAAGAACATTCAGGACTCTCAAGTCTCACGCACTGAGGGCGAGACACGGATTTTAACAAGATTGCACGCTCCACATGGCATTTTTTCATGTTGAGAAATGATTAGCTTCAGAAATTTGCGCAGCCCATCTTACAAACGAGTCAAAGGCAGACTCGGCTACTGTGCGCTGAGCGCTCATATGGCTCAGAGCAGCGGTGTTGCCTTGCAACCTATCGGCTAATCAGAAAATAGAATTTCTCAACCAATCAGATAATAGAATTTTTTGTTGCTGGGTGACGTTTCAGCTTCAAGCACGCGATCCATCAATTATTTAATATACCTTTAACATATTGTGAAGAGACGATGGCCACTACAGTGTTTTCCTTTGTTTGGAATAAATAAAACAGTCTATTTGATCAAGTAGAATTTGTTCTTTCTTTCTTCTCCTGCAAAAGAAAATTAAAAATCTCTGTCCAAGCAAACTTCAAAACTCGAGAGCCTTGACAGTTCATGTGTCAACCGGTGGTCACAACAATGTTGACAAAGTGCTATTAAAAGACATGCTGGACGTCACCTTGTCAACACAGCTGATCGTGTGGTCAGAATCATAGATTGGTGAAAAAAGAAAATAGCAAATATATACTAGGATGGCAAATCTGTCAATCTGAAAGAATGAGTTTAAAACGATGCAGCTGTACCTCGGCATCTGACTTCAAATTTAGACTGTATAGAGTTAATATCCTCAGGGTTCTTGACCTTCCTGACAGAACCTTCATACACGGATTCATAATAACTTTATTAAACGTACCTGTGTCAAGCATTGACACTAAAGCCGGAAATATACTCTACGCACGTAACCTGCGTAGCCTGCGTAGCCTGCTTTGTGTCTGTTCATGCTCCACTGCGTACGTCGCGTACCACCCGAGTAGAGCCTGTCATACCGATGGTGACCGATAGGGGGCAGTAAGCAGAGCAACAGTTGGAAAAGCTACTTATATTAAGTAGCAGAAGTAGTAGCAGCAGCAGCGGTAGCAGATTAGAAAAACGAACACTTTTACAGGACAATATTGGATGATGTAGGAGATTATAACATCGTGTGAATGTGTATGAGTGTGTATGAATGTTTGTGGTGGTCGGAGGGGCCGTTTGGCGCGATATGGCAGCCACGCTCCCGTCAGTCTGCAGGGCAGCTGCGGCTACAGACGGAGCTACCACCGGGGAGAATGTGTGTGAATGAATAATGATCTCTGTAAAGCTCTGGGTGCCTAGAAGGAAGCTAAAGAAAACCATAACATTATTATTATTATTATTACTCTTTTTTTAATGTGTATTACTTATTTATATTACTGTTTTACCCCCTTCCCTGTGTGTGTGTGTGTGTACTTCTGCTACGTGAGTTTCCCCGTTGAGGGAGTAATAAAGGACTATTTTATCTTATCTTATTATTATTGCTTATTATCAAAAGTGGATAGTCTTTCCAGACTAATTTATCCAGCATTCTCCTCACCCATCTCAACAAGAATGACGAAACAATAAATCCAGTTAATTTTAGGTTCATATGGAGAAGTAGATGTCAATATATAAGAAAGATTAACATGGTCAAAAAATGTATTGTTCCTAATATGATTCCAAGTCATTCAATAGTATTTTTATTGAAAAACAGAGTATTTAAAATAAAATAAGTCCCGTCAATTGACTCCTGGCTCCCGGCTCCGCTTCCTCCCGGCTCCGGGAGGCACCGAGGCTCGGCGCGTACCTCCGCCGGGGCTCGGTCGCCGGGGCGCGGTCGCCGGGGCTCGGCGGCCGGGGCTCGCCATCCGCGGTACTCCCGGGGACTCTAGTCCCGCAGCACCAGTGAGTATTTTGACCGGAGAGATTATAAAATACCGGACTTCGGCATATTTTACCGGACAACGGAAACCCTGGGGGGAAGTTAAATATTGCATAAATATATGCACGGGGAACTTTCTCCAGGGGAGAGCAGCATAGTCGTGCCAGCTGGGATCAGACCGGGAACAGCGATACTAGCGGCCAGAGCGAGAACTGCAGGTCGCGTACGCGTTCAGTGTCTTTTTGAGAACGTGCACGTCGACGCGTCAAATGTACGCAGGATACGCAGGATACGCGAGACGTGACGTCACGCGTATCCTGCGTCTCGCGTAACGCGTTCTGAACTGCAAGTATAAACGCGGCTTAACTGTGCGCTGCTCTGGCCCCCAGGTCCCGGAGGTGCAGCATCAGACCGAGGAGCAGCGGGCCTGGCTGCTGGCAGAGTACCCGGTGAGCCGTCTGCACCAGCTGAAGAGGAAGTGTAACGGCTGCCAGGAGCAGGACCTCAGCCTGCTGGAGGGCGAGCTGGTGGCCCTGCTGGAGGACACGGACCCGCTAGGCAGCAGCAGCCGCTGGCTGGTGCACACCGGAGGCAAGTGTGTGTTTGTCTTCACGTTTATCTGTGTCTGGGTCAATGACGTGACGCCTATATTTTCTGAAAAACATACTTTTTTTAATTCAAAAAAGGTTTAAATGGATAGAAAAATACCATATATGAACTACCTGTCCCACATATGGACTCACTTGAATTTTACAAAAAATACTAGTTATTTGGGATTTTGTTGTTGTTTTAAGCGTTAAAATGTCATGTGGTGCGACCGTCCGACCATTTGTATTTATATTTCCATCATAATATACAAGCAAAGTTTGACTGATGATGTCCATTTTATGAAATATCATGTGGCGCGACCATTAAAAAAACAACCATTTTTGTATAATACTGAAAACTTGTAAAAAAAAGATGTCAAGATGTTAAGGAAATTAATTTATTTTAATATGAATCATGGTTGCACCACATGACTTTTTTTTAAGGCTAGTGCCAATTCATCTTGACAAAAAACTCTGAAATCACTTAATTTAAAATGTTTATATGAATTTATGTGTACACAACATTCTTAATGTTTGAACTACTGCAATAGATATTCTTTTTTTTTTATTATTTTAAAATTGACCTGTTGAAAATCCTTATTCATCATTGACCCGTCTGTATTCTTAAGCTGACGTGACTCTCAGGTTATACCAACAAAAATAACACAAGGTGAATAAGGTTATCAGACTGAATCATTTGCAGCATGAGTGTCCTCTAAGATGAATTTATCTATGAATGAGTTGGTATCTTCGAGAAAAAAAGCTAGGCTCTAATGACACACTAAACTTTACTTTTTGACAAGTCAGCACAGCAGAATGAATCCCAGAAGCTCCTGCAGTGTCAAGGTTGCCGCTGCCTCTGGAGATGGTTGCCTCACAACAGGGCAACCGTAGCATTTCTCCGTCTCCCCTCTACATCTCACAGAGGCGGCTGGGATCCTGGTGTCTTTCTTGAACAAACCAGCGCATGTTGTTAGCAGCATTACTTAGAGTAGAGAGCCTTTCCCGCTGGGTATCCGTGAACAAGTATGGAGAATTTTCTCTTGTGCTTTCCTCCGTTGGCAGTGATAACAAGTTATTTTTTGTGAGAACAGCAACAAAAACTGCTTGTATACATTTCTTGGTAGGAAGTATTTTCTGCACAGTCTTCTATTTTCCTCAGAGATAACAAGCGATCCTTGGAAGTTTTGTTCATATCTCTGTTGATTCCAACATTACAAATATGCTTGTCTCATATTTATATGTTCTTCAGTCTCTTGCTGTAAGTGGATTTAAGACTGTGAAGGCAGCGTTTCAGCACTTTGATAAATATTAAGCACACAACTATCCGCCAAAAATAACATCAATTTAATTTCAAGTGGGTTGTTGGGTCTTGGGAACAGAAAAAGGACATTTCTAACAAAGAACTTCGGTGCAGTTAGGCAAATGTTAAAGCCACTGATATAAGACACAACAAAGTGCACCTCTAGTGGGATAATGTGGTATTACAACCAAGCAGCAACCATCTAACTTTCCGGGTTGAGGCTCAAGGGGAACTAAGATTTGTTGCTTCATTGACTCCAATGTTAAAATGTTCAACTCTAGAGCAAAAATAAACATATTTACAGTGTAGTTCAAAAAAACTTTTTGGTCCCAATCGTTTGATTTCACATCCATGACAACTCTGAGGGGGGTGAATTCTTTTGTACCACCCCAGGAGAGTTTATATCAAGCTTAACATTTATATTTAATATGATTGATTGACAGTTGGCTCAGCCAATGGCTAGCCCGCTATCGGTTTTGTATTAACCCTGCATCGGCTAAACGTAATTTTTTGTTTTTCCATCGAGTCAACGTGTTAATCGGTATATTTGGTTGTGAACTTCTGCTGGTACATCTGCAGATAATTTGGTGGGGATCCACTGAAGGAGTTGAAAGCCCCAGCTGACTTTGATTGACAGATAATGGGCGGGTTCCCGGGTCACGTGACTTGATGCTTTGTCCATTGTTTTTTATAGTCTTTGGGCCCGATTTACTAAGATCCTAAATAAAGAGTACTAAATTGCGTGTGCACTGAAAAAGTTTGCACGTGCTGTTGTTGTGTGTTTTGCGGGTGATCAACTAAGATCGCGTGCGCAATTGATAACAGGTGCAAACAGAAGTATTTAAATGAGGTGTTGCGTGTCTTTTGCGAGCGCAAAATGAAATTTGACGAGATGGAGTTAGAGATATTAGTGGAAGAGGCAAATTGTTGTGCCGTATTCAGCACCCCTGCCGTAAAAAGCACCCCCTCGTATATTCAATGATAAGTAGACCAAGAAAAAAACAACACACTGACACTTCAATATACTGTATTTATATATACACACTAGGGGTGTAACAATATATCGTGCCACGAAATTTCGCGATACAAAAACGTCACAATACGTGTCGTGGAGGTGACAACCTGTATCGCGATATTGGGTTATTAATATTAATCTATTGTGTTGACTAGAAACGCGCATCCGGCCGCAGCCGCAACCGCAACCGCGCGGATCAAAATCTTACTCCGCTCAGAACAAAAAGTAGTCCCGTTTTGCGGTCCTGTTTTGAGCTCTGAACCTTTACTTATGTAAGGCTGGTGTAGAGTTAAGCCTTACCTTATTAAATTAAACCTTTTTGGGGTCGTGAGTAGGATAAACACGGGGACAACTTCTGCGTGAGTTTGCGTGTACTTCAATGTCCGCTCAACAGCGTAGGATCTTAGAACATCAACACAGCACCTAGTGCTGTATCACTCCGCCCAATCTAAAACAGACTAATCACTACAGATTAACTGACTAATGTAATTATAGTCCCTGATTTACAGAATATAAAGAATATATACATTTATAAAATAATGAACCCTGAATTACCAAAATAACCTTCTTAACAAAAATAAATCTCCTCTTACACTTATAAGGTGAGCATGAATCAATCTTTTTTATGATGTAAAATTGTATGTATTTATTTACTTGTATTTATTTATTCAATTTTAGTTGTTAAATTTCTGGAAAAGAAAAAAGTCAAATCATACATGAGAGAAACTATTCAGTTTGTGGCAAAATATTTGTACTTGTATGAAACTGAAGATGCATAATGCAAACCTGACATTTACTTTTAGTTCAGTTTGTGGAAAATGGTTGGCCTGGCTTTCTCTTTAAAACTTAAACAGTTATAAATCATTACAAACTGTAACAATAGGGCAAACGCACAGCATTGTTTTGTATTATGTGTCTTTCAAATAAAAGACAATTTTTTCCAGTCATATATTCCTCATTCAAGGTTGTTAAAAAATACTGCTATAATATCGTATCGTATCGTTATCGTGACCTCAATATCGTGTATCGTACCGTATCGTGAGATTAGTGTATCGTTACACCCCTAATACACACTCACACAAACACATACTTAGGAGTTTATATTATATATATTTACAAATATTATGGAAGACAACACAGTAAGCAGGCTATTAATTAATGACATCAATAACCATTTACCCGATTTTTGTTATCTGTGACTGTGATTGTGGGAAAGTATGATTATTGTGGAATCCATGAGCGCATTTAAACATGAATCATTAACACAAAACTGGACGCTAAACAGAACGTGACACGGAATGAGAATATCATTTTTGTCAGACGAGGGGGTTCTTCTCACGGCAGGGGTGCTGAATACGGCACAACACCGGGGTATGACTGCAGAACAGGCGCACAATAAGAAACACTTTTTTCTCCATGAAAACACGTGATTTATTTATTATCACAAATAAAAAAATGAATGTGCCTCCTGTGACAACCTTTTGCTGAATAATACTCGATTTAACATTAAAATAAAATATTTCTCCTTTTGCATGTGGAGATTAGCACCTTCCTTTCGAACGTATTAAATACAGACGCAATCACAATCCCCGCAAAAACTTTCAGGCTTGGTAAATCTCATTGCGGGTGGTAAATGGACATATTTGCATTTTCCCCTCCCAGTATTTTTATTGATTTCTGGCGGGTACGCCCCATATTGATTATTCATCAGGGCAAAAGTACTAAATGAATAGCGTGTGCTATTTTTCTCATTTGAGAGGCGCAGTCCTCTTTGCACTGCTGTCAAGTTTGCACACGTTTTTACACACGCAAACCTTTAGTAAATCAGGCCCTTTGTGTTATCAGACATACTGGTCTGTCCATGTGGTCAGAAGTGGTATTTCTACATTAAATGGTTTTAACGAAATGATAAAAGTTCATCATATTGAGCATGTGTTCTTCACATGTCTATGAGACCACTGTTTTCATCGAAATATGACGAGAATCTAGTGTACGTAAAATGTTATGTTTTTTTTAAGGACTCCAGAATGGCATTTATTGCTATTATTTTGTGTTAAGCTTTTTATTTTCAAACGTGGGTTAAAATATAATCTTGCAAATGTTCTTCTGACAAACTATGCCTCTGTATCTGTGTTAGGTACACAAGGCTACGTTTACTCCACATTCCTGAAGCAGTACAACCCTCTGAGGGACTCGCAGCGAGCCAGCCAGATGGCCAAAGAACAGCAGCAGCAGCAGCCACCTGCCATGGCGGACGAGGACTTTGATGACCTCAGCCTGTTCGTGTCAGGAAGCGGCAGCAGCAGCCTGCACAGCTTCAACCTCAACACCGCCGACAGCAGCTCCACGCTCTCGGGTCTCCAGGGTGAGCTGGAGAACGCCGACGACCTGGAGGACCCTCTGGACACAGAAGCTCAGCAGGTGTGTGTGTGTGTGTGTGTGTGTGTGTGTGTGTGTGTGTGTGTGTGTGTGTGTGTGTGTGTGTGTGTGTGTTGTGTCATGTCCTTCCGTTCATTCACCATCATTTTAACACAATATTGCTTTTTAGTTTGGAGGCTGCAAAAGGACAGCTGTGTATTCAGACAGATTGATGACTTTATCAAGTGTTTTCACAGAATGATGTTACACAAAATACAAGAAATAAACTTGATAAAATAAAGGCAAAAAAACTTGCAATGGGTTTTCAGAACCACACGCGAGACAGGATTCATCTGTTTCTAAATTATTAACATGTAAGAGTTATAGACTATAACGGTAGAGGATGGGTCAGTGTGCAAAAACGTATTTTATCATGGCACCTGTTGAGCTCACGTTCAAATTCAATGGACACTCAACAGCCTACGCAGGCTGCGTCTCATTTATCTCTCTTCTTCATCATAATAGTTTTTCATCTTAAATGAGAGTGCATTTAAGTTTTAACAGATAGAATCCAATAAAACCTAATTCTGTATTTATGAGTGTAAAGGTTGGTAAACAGCGCCCCCTGCTGGATCTCCACAGCTATACAGTGTGTGGGCTTTCTTGAACGACAAAGAAAAGTTAATCATTGTCAACATAAGGGTGTTTGCCTTTCATTACATTTGACTTGTGTCTATTTCCACAGTTTTATGCCGTGCATGCATTTCAAGCCCGCTGTGAGCAGGAGCTGACCTTGCAGGAGTACCAGCACGTCCGCATCCTCCAGTTTTGTGACCTTGGAGGCAATAAAGAGTGGTGGCTGGCAGAGGCGAACGGACACAAAGGATACGTCCCTGCCAACTACCTCGGTAGAATGTCCTATGCATAATCTGAGACTGACTTTCAATGCTGTCAGAGACAAAAACAAAGGGGCAACAAAATGTTTTCATCCTCAAAATTTTATTTTTTTAACTTCTTAGAAATTTAAGCAATGCCCAATGCTTTTTAATGTGGCATGAAACCTGCACCCATTTACAGATGCGTTTTGCAAAATGCAAGTGAAAACAGAACCTTAAATTTATTCAAAATAGTATGAGGAAAACATAACAAATGTGGAAAGTGAGTTAGTTTATTTTTTTTTTTTTTTCCAAAGGAGTCATGCTCTAGTAGTTGTGGTATATATTGTAAAGAGTTAAATAAGTAAATCCCCTCTAAAAAAAAAGAAGATTAATTTGGATGGGAACATAGAGTACATATACGGGCTCAAAAGCCCATATATGTCGTCCAATATTAATGGTTTCATGTCTTTTACAAAAAGAGTGTCTCCTGAAGGTGTTACAGTTGAAGGGTTTATGATTTATTCCAGAGTTTCTCCCAATGGGAAGATTTTATCTGAACTTTCTAATACAGGGGTTGACGAATTCCGGAAATTTACAGAAAAATAACAGTGTGTAAACCAGAGTGAAAACAACCTCAGGTCTATTATGAGACGGTGACGACTTTCAGAGACAGAAATAAAGCAGTTTTGAAGGAGGAAGTAATTTTTGTAGCAAACTGGCAATTAATGTCAGCATTTGGAGCAATCAACTTATTTCAGAATCAATTCCTATTTTAACCCTCTCACAAGATTCAAACCTGTGATTCCATATATGTAATGGTCTGGATTGGCTCCCTGCAGATAAACCAAATCTTTGTTAGAATACAAAAAAAACCTAATATTAAAAAGTCTGTCCAGGAATGTACAAGTGTCAATAGACAAAACGAGTAGAGGTCATGGCCTCGCCTCAGTACAACCGTATCAGCACTGACGGTACTGATGACAGAAGGCAAACAGGAGAAGCAGAGGACATGAACTCTCCTCCTTTTGCGTTTATGGACAATAGTGCATGTGACTTTTCAAGGCGACTTGTAAGGACTCAGGCAAGGTGGTGACTGGAAGAAGATGCCCTTTGTTCAGTAACAAAGGTAAAATATATAAAATAGCATGGATAAGGAGCTTATCCACACTATCACTTAAGGAGAACTATTTTTTTGTCCCGTCAGAGGTTTAAAATACCAGTTTATTTTGATGCAGCTCGATTGTTCCAGCTGCTAACATTTAATGCTGCAAACACATTACCTTTTCTGACTCAGCTTTGATTCATGTTGTTTTAGCCCCTCGACCCCTAACCATCAAATCGTAGACCTAGGCTTGTTCCGACTCCAAAATATTCCTTTTTCCTTTTTACCAGTCTGGTTCAGAAATATGAAGTGCGGAATATTCAAAATGAGCATTTATTTTTTGAAGAAACCATAACATTTCCATTTCAACAGTTGATGAAGTCTTTGCACTTTAAAAAAAAATCTAATGATGTGTATTTGGAAACTGCTTAATTCTATTTCAAGTGTCCCATCTTTTTTTTTTTATTATTTGAAAGGGGGTTGTAAAACACATTACTTTTATATTGTTAAGATGTTATCAGAAAGTGTTCAAAAGGAAACCGCTCTGCCTGTTGAACGTAGCGCGGGAGCTCACGAAGAAGCACTTACCGTTGATTTATGGGAAATATGGACATCCCATAATTATACAGTGCACTGTGCTGAGCACTTTTTATAATTCAGTGTTTCTTGATGAAGTGATTAAGTAATGAAGTAAATTGAAGGCTGGAATTGATTTTTTGGATTTTAAAAAATACCAGTATGTGAAAAGATTTATGAAGAATATATAAGAAATGAATTATATGTAAAGGCTATATATGTATAGGCTATATGACAGAAATTGTACAAGATATTTTGTTCTCCAATTATCCTGAAATGAAGAAAAATGTCACCATTTAAACTGTATCAGTTACATCTTGAATAAAAATGACCAATGCTGTAATTAATTTCACATCGTGGCACTCTTCATCTTCCTGTTTGGATATGCTGACTCATTTCCAGAAAAATCAGTGAATACAAATTGACTGAAAAGACAGTTTATAAAAAGACGTTTTAATGATGGTGATGATAAAATGTGACACTTTTCTACTGATTAGACTCATAGTCCAGCAGCTCTTATTTAAGTGAAATTCAAGTGAGTTGTTTTCGTCGCTCCATGTGCAGATAGTCTTGAAGCACAAACTTAATGCTCTAGCATGAAATCCACACATTTATTTTTCTACTCCACCCCTCCTCTTTATTAGCTTTTCTTTTTCCTCATTTCTTCATTTTCTTCTGTGCTGCTTTCTTCTTGACCATCTGCAACCGTTTCAAGGCGTTCAGTTGGGACTCTTGCGAGGTTGGCGCTTTGTCCCCCGGTGCGGCCTTTGATCCGTTCCCGTTGTTTCCGTTCCCTCCTCCGTTGTTCCCTCCGTTCCCTCCGGCCGCCGCCTGCGAGCTGCTCGGAGAGCTGGACCCCGACGAAGCGGAGACCTTCCCCTGGCTCTCGCTGCTCGACGAGCGGTTGAGGGGCTGTTTTCCCAGAGTCAGGGGCGGAGGAGGCTTCAGAGTTACCTGGCTGGAGCCGTTTCCATTGCTGCCCCCGGCGGCCTTCGTGCCTCCAAGTCCCGACTTGGCTCCGGCGAGCCCCGACAACCCGGCGGGTTTCTGACCGGAAGGAGTTGTCTTGGTGCTCCCACTTGCACCAGAAGAAGCGAGTTTAGAGCTAGCAGGAAGTGATGGGTTGGTTTTGGCACCAAATGCAGCCCACCCAGTCAGGCCGCTGCTTGAGGAGGACGATGTTGCGGTGGTGGTATTGGCTAATGTGGTGGGAGGCTGCATGAATCAAGGAGAAAAAAAAAGAAAAAAAGTTACCACAATACTATTCATCAGCTTCTATAATGTTATTGAATTGCTCTAGTTAAGAAACCTTTTTTGTGAAGCCTACACAAAACTATTCCTGCATGTCTAATGATCACTCATGAGGCTTTGTTTCTTTTTTGCCATTAAGTTAAGGTTCTTTTTTTTTGGTTTGTTTGTTTTCAAACAGAGTAAAAAGCTAGATTTGTGCAATTTCAGGCAAATCTGATCTGCTTTATTTGCTCTGCTGCTGTGTCTGAGCTACATGCAGTAAGTGAAGGTGAGGAAGCTCAGCAGTGGAAGCTACAGCGCTGCAGAAAACAGCCTGCGCCACCTACACCACCACCTAGTGTCTGATGATGGAACTACAGCGCTACGCAAACGACAACAGAAGAGCCTAAGCACCAACAACAAAGTCTATACATAGGCCACATGTGTAGTTGCTAAATCAGGCTTTAGTAGCAATGAAAATGATATTGAGTGGACCAAATTAGTGACCACATGGCAGAATATGAGGTGCCAAAATATTTCCAATGAGAAAAAGTATCCTAAAGCTGGGCATACACTGTGCGATATTTTAAATCGTATGAGACTGCCCCATCTCACACTGCACGACTAGATCGCGGAGTTCAAAAGTTCACAGCCCACGATTTATGGTCTCACACTGTACGAGCCGATGCTCGGATGCGACCCGTGTGCTCACACTATACGATCATAATCCTCCCGTCGGACCTCTGTGTACTGGAACTCGAGGCCGGTTTTGGGGCAGGGGTGGGCTGTGTCCACCCAAACGTGCGTCCTGCCCACCCGATCAAAGGTTATGGGATCCTTTATTTTTTTATAATTTTATTTTTTTATATATATATATTAAAAAAATCCCAAAATATCTGTACCGTTTCTGATTGGGTGTGTGCACTGCGCATCATTTTTAGACACAACAAAGAACGCGTACCGCAAAAGTTGTGTCTCGGCGGAGGGACCCGGCGTCCCAGCAAAGTGAAGAGAAAAAAGAGGTTTTCCGAACAGCAGACAGCGCACACACTAAAGGCTGATTTATGGTTCCGCATTACACCAGCGCAGAGCCTATGGTGTAGGGTACGCGGCGACCCGCACCGTACGTGGAAATGCGGTCTTTTTATTGCTATTAAAACATGATTTGTAATGTGAATTTGCAACACTTAAACTACAAATAATAGTTTTTTGACGTGACATCAGATATTGCGCATGCTCTCTGTGAAAGGATGAGGCAAATCGGGTCGCAGCACTGCTTCAACTGTGCGATGCCTTCACGAGGAGCGACCAGGATTTCAAACACGCTTGATTTTCTTGCGACCTCACGATTCGTGATCGGGAGCTCGTCGTGAGGTGTTAATCTCTCGTCGTTACCCCACGTACACTGCACGAGGCACGAGCAACGATTGGGTCAAAATCGGGCCCAATCAAAAAAAAAGTTGCACGACTGGAAAATCGGCTCAAAACGAGCCGATAATTGCACAGTGTATGCCCGGTTTAAGACCTTTTACACCCATCGTCTCTGGAGAAATTACACTATAATTAGAAGACTATCTGCAATTTGAAAATAAACACATCCTAAGTACTCATTTCCTCTGTAGAGATGAATAAATACTGCTTTTACAGGATGTGTACACCCTGACACCTGCTGCTCTTCTCTTGCTTGTAACCAAAAATAAGTTTAGATTGTGATTATCGCTTTTGCTTAGGTGGCAACACACCAGCAAAGTCAGACCATACCTTCACTTCTGTTCTCTTGAAGGCTTGGAAGGAGTTGGCCGTTTCAGTTTTGATTTTCAGCTCCGCCTTTTTCACCAGTATGTCTTTTACAACCGGTGCGGACGATGCCGATGCAGGCGACGGCTTCTGGGGAGGTTTCTGGGCCTTGTGGAGAAACAAACACAATTTGTTTCACGCAGAAACAACACCAACTCCTTTAAACATGACTGTGCATTGATCAGTTACAATCAACACATTTTGACGTGCAGCAAATATTTGAACACAGCTAGTTTTCCTCACCATGCGCTTCATTTGCCTCGTGCAGCGGGCACAATACCAGACGAGCCGTGGGTCATTAACTTCTTTGTCCGTCACCTGGGGCTTGTGACAGTCCTGGTGGTACAGATTGTGACACTCTTGGCACTCCACCAACTGGTTTCCCATGGTTACCGTCATTTGTCTAAGGATATGAGAAACACAACAAAAACTTGATCATATAAAAAAAGTCACCAACCTTAAACTGGTCACCGTATAGGGATATAATAATTAGATCGTACCTGCAAACCACACAAGCTAGGCCCATTTCCATGGCAAAGTCATCAGCATTAGTCTCATCATAGTCATTTATGTTTGGCAGGAGGTCTTTGCTTGTCTGCACAGTGATGGGAGAAGAGCGATTCTCCTGTTTCTCCAAACGAGGCTTTTTCGGAGGGTCAATTTCAGACAACTCAACTCTGACCTGTTCAGTTAAAAACATGGAATTAGTTTAAACAGTTTGTAATGATATTAGTGTCTATCCAGATGGTCAAATTTACTTCAGTGTTACAATAGTGTTCTTTATACAAATATGCAGGACTCTGATTCACATATGCACACTGACACTTCACAGTTGCTCAAAATACAGGTAGATAGCTCATACACAGAAGATATATGGCCTCACAGCAGCTGGTCCAGACTTCTGACCTGTGACCCTTTGCTGCATGTCAGCCCACTCTCTCTCAGCCCTATTTCTTCTCTGTCTCAACTTTCAAAAAAACTCAATAGAGTCCTAACAAACCTGCAAAACTTAATTATGCTAATCCCAATGATAAAAAGTGCTTCTATTACCTTCTCCGCTGGCCTCTTCTCTGCTTCTTTCTTGCTTTTCTCTGAGCTGGATTTGTTACTTCCACTGTTGCTGCTTGAGGATGAAGAACTTGAAGACTTGGACTCTTTATTCAAGCTTAGTTTTGACACTGAGCTTTTTGGCATCTCCATATCCTCAAGATTTAAAGATAAATAGATAAAAACATACAAAGAAAAACAAAGTATTAGTACTCAGGTGCACATAATTCCCACATCAATTAAACAGAGTACTGTATATATTTACAGAATGTATCAACATATTTCTTACTTTCTGTAAAGAGCGGTAGGATGAGTCACTTCCTCGTGAAAGGGATTCATCAAGAAGAGCTTTGAGTTTCTCCGCTGAATCTTTACTCTTAGAATGCAAATAACTCAGTCCTTTCAGAAAGATGGGATCCAAGTCCAAACTGACAGGTCCGGCCATGGCTGACATCCAAGGACAACTGAAACAACGTCATTTTTCAGGCTTTCAGGAACAACTCACATAATGCAGCAGAAAATTCACACTAGTTTTCAAATGTGACATAAATGCTATTTTTGGAGATTTATTTAGCTGATACATTTCTTTATGTCAAATAAGTGAAACAAAAAAGCACAGAATATCTCAACCCCCCTCCCACCCCTTCATGACACTGTCAGAGCCCTGGAGAGCTCCATCAGCGACCGGCTTCGTCCCCCGCGATGCGTCACTGAGAGGCATCGCAGGTCCTTCCTCCCCGCTGCCATCAGACTCCACAACCGGGCTGATCACAGTAGCAACGGACAGTAACAACATGTGCAATATCTGTCTACCTCATAAACATCCTACCAGCTTTTTTTGCACTGTTTTTCTTTCTTTCCCGCACTGCACTACTTTTATTTTTATTCCAATGTATATACTGTTTATATTTTGTAATTATATATTTTTTACCCTTTCGCTGCATGTGTGTTGTGTGTATTGCTGCTGCACAAAGCGAATTTCCCCATTGAGGGAGAACTAAAGGACAATAGAGAGGAGAGGACGCTGGTGTGTTTGTTCGCCGCTTCTCAGTCTCTGAGTTTTTACATTTTATTGATATTGACCTTTTCCTGTGCTTGTTTTAACTCGTTTTAATCTTGTAAGCACTCTGAGATTACCCGAATTAAGAATGTTCTATAAATGAAATCTATTATTATTATTATTATTATTATTATTATTATTACAACAATCTAATCTAACAAAATGCTAATTTCACATCATAATACATAATATACTCCTACTACTGTCATTTAGCAGATGCTTCTATCCAAAGCGACTTACATCTGAGAGAACAACACAAGCACAAAACCACACAGGAGGGTCCAGCTGGATCAGTGCTGGTCAGACTGCTGAGAGTCCAGTTGGACGCAGGTGCTGCCATGCCAGTGCTAGAATCCTTCGCCCAACCCAACAGTCCCTTTATACAAGAAAGCTACGTCTAAAAGGACACCATCTTGTCATAAGTGCACACAGGTTACTCAGTGCTGAGTACTGCAAAGAGCTGGATCTTCTAACTAATTCTGAGGGGCAGAGAAGTTTACTAGATGCAGAAGTGCTCCTTAAAGACTGAGCTCAGTCTTTAGCTTGCTCTTGATAGTAGGTAAGTTAAGTTCATAGCAGAGATTTTCAGCCCATCGGCAAAAACATTTCAGAAGTTGCCAATGCCATTGACTTGATTTGTAAAGCTTCCTCACACGTGTTTCAGAGTTGGGTTGGGAATCTTTTACTGTGTCACGATTCGATTCGAATTCATGGGGCCATGATTCGATTCAAAGTTGATTTTTGATTCAATAATCTCCTATTCATAATGATTTCTCACGCCAGTGCTAGAATATAATTCTTTTTATAATTAAGAAAGCTACGTCTAAAAGTGTGTGCAGCTACTAGATTCACATATACTGTCTCAGAAAATTAGAATATGTGATAAAGTTCTTTATTTTCTGTAATGCAATTAAAAAAACTAGAATGTCATACTTTTTGGATTAATTACAAATCAACTGAAATATTGCAAGCCTTTTATTATTTTAATATTGCTGATCATGGCTTACTTACAGCTTAAGAAAACTCAAATATCCTATCTCAAAAAATTAGAATATTCTGGGAATCTTAATCTTAAACTGTAAGACATAATCAGCAATATTAAAATAATAAAAAGCTTGCAATATTTCAGTTGATGTGTGTTATGCACAATATTCTAATTTTCTGAGACAGTCCTGTACATAATAATCATTGATTTTTATCTTGCACCTGACTCTGTTACTGCTGCTCTGTTGCTACTGTTGATCAAATGCAGGCTATGGTATCAGTATGGTATTTTGACTTTTGGCAGATCTGCTGTACGAATGTAAGAAAACAGTTAATACTGTGTAAAGCTTTTACAATCATTTGCTTCTGAAGCCTCATTTACACAGGGGCATCTTTCTTTTTCCTTTAAAAAAACCCCAACATATTATACCGATTCCAGATGTAATTATCATAAACAACCGTGGCTTCTGGGTTAATATGATTTTGTAAGTCTTTTAAATAAAATAACTTTACAATGGATGTGGTTGCTGTGTGACGTCGGTACCAGGAACACGGAACAGTATGATGGTTAAAGTTACCTTTACCACAGATGTCGTGTATCAATCACAAACCGTAGCTGAATTGCCTTCGTCTGGGAAATCTTACCTCACACCCAGTGCGTAGCAAAAGTCTCAAAATGATCCGGATATTAATGTTTTGGCGACTAAAGGACGTTAAACAAGACAGCGACGCAGCGTCTCCTGCGGCTTTGATCGTGTGCAACAGCCAAATATGTCCGACATCCTTACGCTAGGAACGTTCTTTTGAGAAAGTGGAATTTGGTTTTAAAAAAAAAGTACATAACCAGCACAAACTCCTACTAAAAAGGAAACATTTGATATTGAACAAATTCTTATTTTTTAAATATATTTATGAATTTAACAAGTCTAAATTAGGAGCGTGTGGCTATGTGAGGCTACAGTTAGAGGAGAGGAAGGAGATACGGTGACACCGTGATAGTAAACCCTAACAACAACGTGGTTTTGTTTGAGTCTCCGCTGCGGCTTAAACACCCCCAAAATCTCTTGTGATTGTAAGTATCTCCTCATGACACGTCCTTGGCGCATTTATTTTCCGATAAAATAAGTCAATGTGGAACACCTGAAGCTAGACATTTTTTCTTTTTCTCTTTTTAATTCACAGACTGGACCTGTTTTACCATGAAATCCACTGGGCAGCCTCCCTCTCTCTATTTACAAGTTTTTTGTGAAAACGAGGAGCTGCGTCTTCCCCTCCACACTTCCATAGTGCTGTTCTTGCTGTCTTACTGCGAATGCAAGTCTTTCAGAGTTTTTCTGGTCCATAAAAACAAAAGCAGCAGCAGCAGTTCAGAGTCACTGAGGAGTCAGCTTCCAGACTCTCTGGATGTTTGTGATGTTCAGTTTGAGTGTCTGCCAGCGCTGGTGAGAGGCTGCCGGCTCCCCGCTGCTCTGGATGAGACAGGCGGGCTCTGCAGGGCCGGGCTGGCTGTGCTGCTCAGACACATCATCAACACGAGCATCGAGGCTGATCCTTCCAGAAATGATGTCCTGGCGCTGCTGGGTTTCAAGAAAACATGTTTGAAAGCATGTGCAGAGGTTAGTGACACATGCACAATGTGTGTGTTCTGTTTGGTCATTTTAAAGGGGACCTATTATGGCATGTAATATCTATTTTAAACAGGCATTGAATGTCTTAAAAACAAGCTTTTGATTGTTTTTTCTAAATAAATTAGAAATTCAGCCTCTAAACCATGTCTTTATCATCCCATTCTCTAACCTCATTATCTTTGTGGGATTCTGAATGGGCGGGGGGGCTATGATAATGAGCCTCTGTGCTGATTGGCTGCCTGAATGACGCGTAGCAGGGGAGGGCACAAAGCTTCGCTCTGGGCAGAAGCGCAGCCGGTTGTGTACACTATTGGCTTTTTTGCACTAGTACCTCCTCGGCTCGGTGCGGCTCCACCCGTTTTGTCCCCGTTTGTTTTTCCACAGCCAGGTGAGAAGTAGGGGGGTTGGGGTGAAGCTGCTGTGACGTACTCGATTGCGCAACCGCTTTGTTCGTGTCAGCGCTGATCAGAAATCAGCTGGAGCCCAAGCGGCTGAGAGTAAAACAGCCCGTCTACATCCCTTTTTTAATTCTCTCGTCAGCCACCATGTTTATGAACATCTGCACCTCAGAGTTGGATCACCAATCAGTGGCGCGGAGGGTGATGACGTCAGAAATAGTCCCGGCTCAGCCCGGTTAGAACCTCGCCAGAATGGTTACAGAAAAAGTATCTGCTTGGAGCGGCTCTACCCGCCTCAGCCCCTAGTGCAAAAGCACAAGACGGGGGCGTGGCGGGTAGAAGTGAGCTGAGGAGGTACTAGTGCAAAAGCGCCAGTCCTAACTGCATGCGATGCGAGTGTCGGCAACAAAATCAATTCCATTGCTTTATTTTCTATTGGACTGTCCTAACTGGCTGCGAGTGATGCAGCGCGACGCGGCGCACCGTTTTGAGCTGAACATTTGTCGGACGCCCTGCTTCTATTTTCTTCCTGTCGTTCGCGTTGAAAGCCGGTTGAAAACTGGATCAGCCGTTCCTCATCCATGTCTGTTTCAGTCATGGATGAGGAACGGCTGATCCAGTTAGTTGAAATGAGAAGTTATCTCTATGATACCTCCTCATTTCACTACAAAAACCTCAATAAAGTGGCAGCTGGCTGGAGGGAGATGGACAGAAAGCGTCTGATGTCACGCAGTGTGACGCGATAGTCGGACTAGGGTTGTCACGATACCAAATTTCTGTTTCGATACCGATACCAATATCTATTTCGATACTTTTCGATACTTTTCGATACTTTTTGTAAAAAGGTGGAACACTCTCAAATGTCAATATTTTCCTTTATTTTAAAGCAGACTTTGTGAACAATAACAACAATGAATAAAATAAATAATTGGCATGGTATATTAAAAATTTCAAACCTTTAGAACAGTGAGAACAAGTTAAATAAAGCAATGCCATTCAAATTAAAGTCACCATGTTAAATAAAATACTGTAGCAGCAAAAACACCTCCTAGGGTGGCTGGCTGTTTTTCATTTTTCAGGTTCCTAGCCAAGAAAACAAGAATGTCTACATTTTCCTCGGTCAGTCTAGAACGCCTTGGACTGCAGATATTCCCAGATGTGCTGAAGACACGTTCAGATGCACAGCTTGATGCTGGAATACACAGATACTGCCAGGAGCACTAGACTTCTGTAATTGGGGGAGGGATGGGGTACAGTATTTTAATTAACATGGTCATTTTAATTTGAATGCCATTCCTTTATTTTACTTGTTCTCATTGTTCAAAAGGTTTGTGTTTTGAAACTATAGGCCACATGAAACATTAAATGGGCATAACTAGAAAAATAAATTGAGGCTCATTCTATCATCTACAGGACTGTCTCAGAAAATTAGAATATTGTGATAAAGTTCTTTATTTTCTGTAATGCAATTACAAAAACAAAAATGTCATACATTCTGGATTCATTACAAATCAACTGAAATATTGCAAGCCTTTTATTATTTTGATATTGCTGATCATGGCTTACAGCTTAAGAAAACTCAAATATATTCTGGGAATCTAATCTTAAACTGTAAACTATAATCAGCAATATTAAAATAATAAAAGGCTTGAAATATTTCAGTTGATTTGTAATGAATCCAGAATGTATGACATTTTTGTTTTTTTTAAATTGCATTACAGAAAATAAGGAACTTTATCACAATATTCTAATTTTCTGAGATATTGTAGGCTAATGGAATGTTTTACCAAAGTGTTTCAATATAATAATAATTAATTGCCTTAATGGTTTATAATATATATTAAACATTAAATAATATTAAAATATATAAAAATATATTTAAGTTATATTCTAGTCTGTGGAATGTATTTAAATATTTTAAGAATGTGTTTTTTTTTTTTTATATTTTAAAAATTGCATTTATTAACCATGGACATGTTTTAACTGTGTATGTAGGCTGCTGTAGGTTTACTACGGGCTGGGAGAGGCTCTGTACTTTTTTCATGACATGACAGTGCAGTGAACTGGTGAACAAAGTTATCAGCTGTCGTTCTTGACTGAAGTCTTGGAACAAGTCCGCGTGGTTGTCCTTTAAACGTTTGGACAAGTTTGAAGTGTTGCCTCCTTTAGCGAGACTCACTTTGTAGCAGCGCTCGCACTGCGGTGCATCTGGTTCAGTGGCTCGCCCTTATCGCTCGGTTTGAACCCCCCGAAATATTTCCACACCGTACTTCGGGCCCCCATTTTGTCCACAAGTACGGGCTTTTCTGCAGCTGCCATCTCTATTTATTTCAACTTTATTTCAAGCCGCTCTGTCTGTCTAACACGCGACTTCTCGTTTCTCTCTCCTCCTCCGCATGCGAGTGGGAGGGGGAGGCGGCTCTGCTTCTGCAACTACGTCACACTCGCTGAGCTCGCCGTGCTTAAAGAGACAGGCTCCAATTTACCAATTCGTTTGCATAGAAAAAATATATAAAAGTACCGTTTGTTTTTAAATGCTGGTATAGTACCGTTTTCAAAACTCTAGTACCGCGGTACTATACTGGTACCGGTATACCGTGCAACCCTAAGTCGGACGCTCGCATGCAGTTAGGAGACGGTGTTTAGTTGTGGGCGTGGTTTGCATTTTGGTTACGTAACGAAAATCAGCAGAATCCGAAGGGCTCGTAGAAGCCACATCACACTGGACGGCTCATCCGGGCGGCTGTACAGACACTGCAGAATTTGGTTGCTTTCCTCCTTCTCTGAGTTGGCAGGCTGAGGGGAGACCACTTTATATATGTTAAAGCAAGAAAAAACTTGTTTTTCATATTAGGTCTCCTTTAATTTTAAATGTATTGCATTTTAATACCATCCTTAGAACAAAGATCATACTGACTTTGAACATTTAAAGGTAGGGTAAGCTGTAACCACAGTCCACTATAGCTGCCCATCTCATGAGTGTATTGTAAAAAACATCGGAGTTTTCCTGCACGAGAGCAAGAGAAGAGATTCAGCTGTAATATGTCAGCTATCCTGGCAGAACTCAGCCTCCAGCAGGGGTGGAGAAGTTACCATGGAGATTTATTTTCTGCAGTCAATCTGAGTCCTTAACTCTGCTGCTGTGCCTGATCATTCTGCTGTCACTCTGACCAGGAATACATTCAGTTATCTCATTTCCATCAGTCGGCATCACGATTTTACAGGAAATATAATCATCGTTACATCTGGTCTATTTATGCTATAATTATAAAGGTGATGGAGTTTTTGAGAGCCGATACAGTGTTTCTTTTGATCTCAGACATTTGCCTGTGCATATTTGTCCTCAGTATTACTGAGGTTGCAAACATGATTAGAGTAAAGTTAGAGATGAGGGCGATATAAAATGACATTCATGTGTCTCCTTTTATATTGTTGTCTGTTTTTGAGTGGTAATTTGGATGATGAAGCTGTCATTTGTAGAGGCCATCTGTCAGAGTGTTTCAGGTCATATCGGACCCACTTGGCATTTCCTCATGACTGCCTTTATGAAAAGTATCTTTTCTCTAGTCTGTCACTTGTGCAGACTACTTCTGCAAAATTAAATTGAGAACATGTAAAAGATGGTACGAAAATGTACAAAGCTAGAACAGGGAAACGAAAAATTGAGTTGTAAAAAAATTCAAATTAAATAGATGTTTGAGGGTTTAAGGTGTTTTTTCAGAGCAGATACAGTTTTGAAACCCTTTTAGAATTAGAATATTAGGATAAACTTTCTATATAAACATTTAAGGAAGCGCAGAATATATTGAAGTTGAATATTTGATGCAAACATTTGAAGTTGAGGTTCTGGTGTTTCCCATAAATTATGAATATGTGAAAATATTAGCATATCCATATTTGCAAGGTCATAATCAAATAATACCAATGCCTGTTTTCACACTTTTTTAAAAATGAAAATGGTTCAATAAGGCAAGACAATTTTATTTATATAGCACAATTCAACACAAGGTAATTCAAAGTGCTTTACATCAACATTAAAAGCAACAAGACACAAACAGTAAATAACAAATACAATGAAATAAAATGATAAGAAAAGAGGTAAAATACTAAAAAGCACAAGTTGTTAAAAAGTAAGGGCAGTAGAGTACAGCAGGTAAGTATTTAATTTAAGAGTACGCTTCAGTAAACAGTAATGTCTTTAACCCTGATTTAAAGGATCTACAGTTGGAGCAGACCTCAGGTCTACAGGAAGTTTGTTCCACCGGTGAGGAGCAGAATAACTGAACGCTGCCTCACCTTGCTTGGTTCTGTTTCTTGGGAAACACAACAAACCAGATCCAGATGAACCTCAGGGGTCTGGGAGCTTCATAGGAACTAACAGAACAACCATGTATTTTGGTCCAAGACCATTCAGGTCTTTGTAGAACAGCAGTAAGATTTTAAACTCTTTGACTCACTGGAAGCCAGTGTAGCGATTTCATGACCGGTGTAAAATGGTCCAGTTTCCTGGTGTTTTTAAGGACTCTGGCATCAAAAATAGTCACGTTTGAGATCAAAACCAAAAGAGAGCTAGTAAAGGTTTTCATTGCTTTAACAAAAAAAAGCACATTTAGCGTTCAAATTCCATTTTTACTTCATTAAATATGTTTCCACTGGATAATAATCATGATAATCAGTAGATGGCAGCAACCAATTCCTATTAACATTTCCAAAGATATTTGGACAAAAAGAAATGCAGGAGAGCGAAGACATAGTTTCAAGAGTGTTTCTGATGTTCTTGTTGGACCCGTTGTTGCTGATGAAGAGACAGTCATAGTCCGTACAGCAGACGATCTGTGTTGGTGTTGCTTTGGTTTTTGAGTTTTATTTCAGGAAGCGTGCTTGTAATACCTTGTTGGAGACACTGAAAGTCTCAAAACAAGGCAGTGTTTACTATTCCAGCTGTGTCTTTCTGTCACCTGACGAAAAGAGCTTAACAGGTGGATTTCAAGACCATGAAAAGGAATTTTACAGGCAGTCCTTTTAAGACTCAAATTCTTCTTTAAAAATAACTATGTTTTTTTTTTTAATTTATTTTTTTTATTTTTATATTTATAATTTTTTATTTTTCAAAGTGAAGACAAAGACAATAAATAAAAAAGAGACATTACAATAACAATAAAATTAAAAAAAAAAAAAAAAAAAAAAAAAAAAAAAAAAAAAAAAAAAAAAGAGGGTGGGGGGAAGGGTTGGTACAGATGAACTTTAAAAATGATGGTGCCTCTAGCGTCAGATCAGGTCCAGCTCTAAAAGAAGAGTAAGTCAAATAAAATAAGAAGGATGTGACTAACACATCAGGTCATATCATTATCACATTATTGTCAAGTGTTGTCTAATAACAGCCCATGGGGCAAATTGGTCATTTTCGTTATCTTTGAGGATTGCGGTTGCCTTTTCCATTGATAATAAGTCCAGAAAGTAATTCAGCCAGTTGTGTTTGTCAAAGCAGTTTGGTTTGCGAATCTTCCAGTTCATGAGTATTGACCTCTTTACAGACAGGAAGGCGAGAGCAATGATACGTTGTATAATCTTCCCATGCACGTTCTCCACTGCACTCCCCAATAAACACACAACAGGACATTGAGGAACACGAATATTCAACATAGCTTCCAAAATGTCAATAACTTCAGACCAGAATTGTTGGACTACTGGGCAGAACCATAGCAGATGTATTAATGTACCAAGCTCACCGCAGCCATGCCAGCACAGTTCAGAGACATTTGGGTCCATTTTTTTTAACTTGTATGGTGTGATATAAGCTCGATGTATAATTTTAAATTGTATAATTTTATATCTCACACAACTACACATAGATATTGAATTCTTTAATATTAAGTTCCACTGATCTGAAGTGAGAGATGAACCAATGTCCCGTTCCCATTGTGATTTGGTGGAGGTAGTGCTGTCAGGCAGAGATGAGCATAGTAATTTATAAATAACTGAAACTGTTCCTCGTCCAGTGGAAGCAGCTCTTAATTTACTATCAAGGACAGTATTAGTTCCCTTCTTGATTCCTTTCAAATTAAATTTTTTAAGAATAGATTTTAACTGAAAATATTGAAAAGACGCAGAATCATCCAGACCAAACTGTGCTTTAATCTCATTAAATGGCATCATATCTCCATCTCTTACAACCTGACCCACCTGGGTAATATTGTGTCGTTGCCAGGTTAAAAATAACTATGTTGAAGTTGTACTTTACAATTTCTAAAGATTAATAAGTGTTAGAAACAATTTATGGTAAATCTGAAAGTTTTGCTACTTCAGTTGACTCTTTTTTTTTCATTTTTGGGAGCAATTTTGAGTGCATTAAAAAAAATAATACTGTATTTAATTTAAAGAATCTTGCCTTTCCTCTTCTCAGGTGAGCAAGTGGACCAGACTGTGTGAAATCAGCATCCCCTGTGCTGTCGAGGAACACCTCCAGAATCCCACCGATGAGGCCAGACAGCTGCCGCTTTCGATCCTCACCCTCGAGCGACGGCTCGCGGAGCCCGTCAAAGTCCACAACGATGACAAAATACGGAGACAGAAGCTCAAAGAGCAGAGGCGGAGCGAGAAGAGCCGGGGGGACCAGGAGTCTGCCTCCAGTCCCGGAAAGTCACGTCAGGTCTCGGACGGGCTTGAGCTGAGGACGGCTCTGGCCAAGCTGTCTGTGGATCCAGTTCCGGCTGCAGCCACCAGAGAGAACTCCGAGATCAGGAAAGTGAAGACGACAGATTTGCCTCCGCTGGAGCATGTGTTTGCTGAGGGGCTGTACTTCACTCTGACGGATGTGGTGCTGTTGCCCTGCGTTCATCAGTATCTGGTAAGAAATTTGGATTTACAGTACGAGACTTGTATGACTGCAATAAACACTAAACTTTTCTTATTTTTTTAAGGTCACAATTCTTTTTATATTTCTAGTAACCACCTAATTTATCTTGATGAATGCAGATCAAATGCTCAGCTCTTTATATTACCACTAGTCAAGCCTTATACTTTTGACAAACTGTATCGTCTAATTATTACCAAAAACCTCATATTGTTTCACAATACATCAAGAACCATTATCCAAAACTTTGTCTCCCTGCATAAATTGCAGCAGTGTCACCTTTTACGTTTCCCCATTCATGGTCCAGATTTCCAGTGGCATATGTTCACCGTCTCTCTGATACCTTTATTATGATTAATAATCAAATTATGCATGACGTTTGGTTTCTGTGCTCCGGTTAGGGTGAGCAGGCTCCTTTTTAGATGCATTCAAGCAGAAACTTGACTTAAGAAGACTCGCTGCATCAGACTTGGCACACGTTTGCTCTCACAGGTGGTCTGGAGGAGCCACCTGGCAGAGACTGATAACTGCGAACGGGAGGGTTTCTATTCAAATGCTTATGACTTAAGAGCACTTTTCTCTCCATAACAGGTCAAGTTACACTGACCTCAAAATTTCCAACTTAAAAAATACGGGAACTTGATTCACACAAACGATGAATATTCATTGCACTCAATGATTTCAGTCCATTTGGCAGGAGGCAGCGGAAGTAGCTGCAGTAACTGGGACTGGGCCAATAGTAAAGAGAGCTTCTCAGGATTGTCAGAAGTCTTGAATTGAATTCAAAGTTTTAATCAAGACATCCTCTGTAGAAGCTTCATCCTGTTTAGATCATTTTTTTATGTTATTGGAATATTTTATTAAATACACAGTAAGTCAATACATTTTGAATTCTTGAGTTATTTGATAAGGCCCCTTGAGGCCGTGCAGAGTTTTTCAATAATTAGCTGGAAACTGAGTGTATGTGTTGTGTCTGAGTGACCCCCTCCCCGGTGCTTTTGTGTACCATTTTTCAAATGGACTGGCCCCCTTTTTTTTTTTTTTAAACTGTTAAAGCAACAACCGAAAATCAAATCCCTGGAAATCAAAGTTGAATCCAGAGTGAATCTATGTCACTTTACGTCAGACAAACATTCACTGTGGCCTATGGTTTCTGATCTTCTGTCGATTAATCATTCAGGTTGTGCTACTGGATACGGTGAATAAATGTTGGTGCTTTCAAAACTCTCTTTTTTTATTGCTTTAACCAGAAATTGATAATATATACCGTATTTTCTGGACTATAAGCCGCTACTTTTTTCATAGGTTTTGAAACATGCGGCTTATACAAAGGTGCAGCTATTCTGTGGATTTTTCTTCCACCGCTAGGGGGCGCTTTAACCGGAATTAGAATAAAAACTAAGACAAAATAAATGCAAAAGAATGCACTACTTCTTCTTTAGCAGATAGAAGTAGGTAGAAGCAGATTTCAAACAGATAAATAAATACCGGTTATTTTCTCTTGGTTCTGTCCCGTTTTAATCAGCAAAGTTGCTGCCGTGTTAAAAGACACTGTTATGAAAGGATCTATTTACGTACAAACATGTACATCATTTACAGTTTAAAATCCTTCTGCACATGTAGTAAATATCTAATCTAACAATATAAATATCTGCGACTTGCACATCTTTTTTTTTTTTTTAAATAGAGCGGATGCGGCTTATATACAGGTGCGGCTTGTATATCTTTTTTTTATTATTTTTTTAAAAAATAGAGTGGGTGCGGCTTATATACAGGTGCGGCTTATAGTCCAGAAAATACGGTAGATTTAATTTCCTGCCATGTCTATCGTAGCCATTTGTCTCATGTCGCTGAATGAAACAAACGAGTGAGAAAAACTTTATTGGTGTAGCGTTCTGCTTTTTGCCTGAAGGCAGCTGACAGAGGTGAGGCGTCCAGCTGTCTTTTGGACATGTTTTAAAGATGGATGGCTTTATTTTTTTAACTGGATGTTTTAAAAAATGTTAACTTTGAACCTAATTAGTGGACCATGGTGTTTAAAATGTTATATACTGTAACAGGAGGGACTTTAGTATCCTGTGGCTGGGAGCTCCAGAGCAGCCAGAGATACCCAAGAGCCAACAATAGCCTGTATAAAACACGGGGGAAAGTCACTTGACTCATTTATTTCTGAAGAGCGGTTTTTATGCCTGTTTTTCTTCGTACGGGGCAAAGCCGATGGGATCATGCCCACCATACGTCAATCAAAGCTAGCTTTGGCTCCCAGCTACTTCAACTGAACCCCGCCAAAATATGTGCAGAGCTGCCATCAGATGTTTACAGCGGAATAAACCGTTTAACATGTTGACTCGACGGTGGAATCCAAAATGACAGTCACGTTTAGCCGATGCTGGGTCAATACAAACGGGTGGTTGCTTAGCTAAGAAGATTACCAATGAACAAGTAATAACCACTGGCTGAGCAAACTGTCAATCAATCATATTGGAAATGAATGTAATGCTTTATATAAATGCTTCTGGCATGGTACAACATGTAAATGTGGTCATTTCTGCTCAAAAAGTGGACATTTTAACATGAAAGTCAATGGAGATTAACTCACTCTTGGAGTCAGCCTCTAGTGGCCAGTGGAGGAACTTCAGAAGTTAGATGGTCGGCGTTTGGTGCCAACCAATAGTTAACTATCTAACTTTTAGGTTGAATCTCATGCAGAGCTAAGATTCTGAAGAGCGGTGTTGAGGCCTCCTCTCCAGTTGCAGCTTCCAGCCGATCCACAGCTGCAGAGCAGCCGCTAAACGTTTGCAAGTGGAATATCCCATTTCACACGGTGAAATTACAAATGACCCTTGGAAAATCGCACCGGGAAAACTTTGCTTTGGGTTTCACTTTGTAATTGAATATCTGCGGCTGTGGTGGCGATTCCCAGGTTAGAAACAGATCCGTGAAACTGCTCTCTCCAAACAGACTAAGCATGTTTCATGTCAGCTGAAAGAAGTGCAGGCAATCAGCGCAACGAACATCAGACATGTTCAACATGGTCAAATATCCACTTTACATTTCACTCCTGGATTTCTTTATTAGGGCCCGAGCACCTTCAGTGCGAAGGCCCTATTGTATCTGTAGGAATTTTTCTTTCTTTCTTTCTTTTTTCTTCTGACGAAAGGAGGGCCTTTTTGCCCCCCTAAACGTGCCCAAAAAGTCCCCAAATTTTGCATGCAAGTCAGGCCTTGCGAAAAATTTGATATTTAATGGTTTGCATTAATGGGCGTGGCAAAATGGCTCAACAGCGCCCCCTTGAAAACTTTGTGCCTCAAGCCCCAGAATGCGGTATGTCGTACACGCACGAAAATCAGTACACACCTGTATCATGGCGCAACTGAAAGAAAAGTCTCTTGGCGTCATGCCCGAAACCGAACAGGAAGTCGCCATTTTGAATTAGTTGTGTCATTTTGGCGAAATTTATGCCATTCCTTCGAAAGTTAATTCAGCCCGAACCGTAACGTGCACCCAAGTGTGTTATACATCAAAATGTGCGTCTCCATCCTGCGACTACACGCATTACTTTTCTCTTTCAAAAGCGTTACCGTGGCGATGCTAGACGCCAAAAAGCGCGGCCACCCTTCATCTGGTTGGTTCAGACAGAAAAAACTTTGCGCCTCAAGCCCCATAATACGGTTTGACGTACATGAACAAAAATCGGTACACTCCTGTATCATGTCGCAACTAAAAGAAAAGTCTCTTGGCGCCATGGCCGAAACCGAACAGGAAGTCAGCCATTTTGAACATTCTGAATTAATTGCGTAATTTTGGAGCAATATATGCCATTCCTTCGAGAGTTAATTCAGCCCGAACCGTATCGTGAACCCAGATGTGTTATACATCAAAATGTGCGTCTCCATCCTGCGACTACACGCATTCCTTTTCTCTTTCAAAAGTGTTACCGTGGCGACGCTAGACGCCAACAAGCGGACCCCCCCTTCATCTGATTGGTCCATATTTGATAGTTCCCCAAAAGGCACCAAATTTGGCATGCAAGCCAGGCCTGGCGATAAATTTGATCTTTCATGGTTTGCATTAATGGGCGTGGCAAAATGGCTCAACAGCGCCCCCCGGAAAACTTTGTGCCTCAAGCCCCACAATACGGTTTGACGTACATGCACGAAAATCGCTACACACCTGTATCATGTCACAACTAAAAGAAAAGTCTCTTGGCGCCATGGCCGAAACCGAACAGGAAGTCGGCCATTTTGAATAAATTGTGTCATTTTGGCGCAATTTATGCCATTCCTTCGGCAGTTAATTCAGCCCGAACCGTAACGTGCACCCAGGTGTGTTATACATCAAAATGTGCGTCTACATCCTGCGACACCACGCATTACTTTTCTCTTTCAAAAGTATTACCGTGGCGACGCTAGACGCCAAAAGGCGCGCCCCCCCTTCATGTGATTGGTCCATATTTGATAGTTCTCCAAAAGTCACCAAATTTTGCATGCAAGCCAGACTTGGCGATAAATTTGATATTTCATGGTTTGCATTAATGGGCGTGGCCTAACGGCTCAACAGCGCCCCCTAGAATACTTTTATCTGCCATAACTTTTGAATGGTTTGACATAGGAAGTCGTGGGTGGTGTCATGGGACTCTGTAATGAGTCCTTAAGCTTCGTTGGCCTTAATTAGCCCCACCCCTTCTTCTGATTGGTTGTCCCGATTTCCTGCTATAACATTGGAATGGTTTGACATAGAGAGTCGTGGGTGGTGTCATCAGATTCTTTATGGAGTCCTTGACCTTCATTGGCCAGAATTAGCCCCGCCTCTTCTTCTGATTGGTTGTCCCTTTTTTCTGCTATAACTTTTGAATGGTTTGACATAGAGAGTTGTGGGTGGTGTCATGGGACTCTGTAATGAGTCCTTAAGCTTCGTTGGCCTTAATTAGCCCCGCCCCTTCTTCTGATTGGTTGTCCCTTTTTTCTGCTATAACTTTTGAATGGTTTGACATAGGAAGTCATGGGTGGTATCATGGGACTTTGTACTGAGTTCTTAAGCTTCGTTGGCCTTAATTAGCCCCGCCCCTTCTTCTGATTGGTTGTCCCGATTTTCTGCTATAACTTTGGAATGGTTTGACATAGAGAGTCGTGGGTGGTGTCATCAGATTATGTATGGAGTCCTTGACCTTCATTGGCCTGAATTAGCCCCGCCCCTTCTTCTGATTGGTTGTCCCTTTTTTCTGCTATAACTTTTGAATGGTTTGACATAGGAAGTTGTGGGTGGTGTCTTTTCTGATATGCTTATGGGGGGCGGTGGCCGTGAGTGCGAGGGCCCGTTCATCGCTGCTTGCAGCTTTAATTCGTTTTATGTTCCTTATACAAATGTTATTTAAAGTGTTATTTTAAAAGAATTAAACATAACATTGGTATCTAAGTATTGCTTGATACCCAGGAATTGGAATTGGTATAAAATGGAAGGAAAAACATCCCATTGGAGCATCTGAAAGACTGTTTAACTGTGGAAGCGTTGACATCTCTCCCTTTTACTTTTGACACTGAAGAGACTTTTCATTTGCATCTTCACCATTAAAACATGGTTTATTATACACAAGCAACAGCAACACCCCGCAGAACTGGGCAAGGTTGTATCAACGGCGATGCGTTGATGGAAGTTTGTGCTCACTTTAAAAAGACCCAAACTCAACACGGTTAGCTCAGATTTGAAATGACATGGAAGCAGTTATGTAGTAGGCAGCGTCACGGGTAATATGACGTAGAGTTGGCAGATGTGTTTTCTTGATGAAAGCGCTGCAAAGACATGTTTTGGAGATGCAGCTGCTCTTTTCTTTTACTGGAATGTCGTTACGGTCCCCTTCAGCCTACTTTCAGCTGGTTTTTACTCATCACAATTATCTGCAGCACTAAATCATTTCCTCACATAGCTTGAGTCAGTAAACTTTTTTTATGGCAAGTCGAAGCTTCTGATCTGAGCTCTCTGTTGACAAGAGACAAACATTTTTGAACTGCTGCTAACAACTGCTGTGCTAGATTAGAAATACATAAAAGTTGTTAATGTGATACAAATCTTTCAGAACGAAAACTGCAGTGACAAGGATTTTCAGAGTTCTGTTTTGTGTCACAGCTACATCGTTACAATAGCGCAGTTAAAGGTGGGGTGAGCAATTTTTGAATGATGCTATAATGATGTTTTATTTAAAGGAGCATGAGGCTCCTTTTAAGAAATGAGACTCTCTAGCGCCACCCTTCACCACGACGGCCGTTGGGGGTACTGCAGCCAACAGCGAAGCCGTCACGGGAGAACGGGGAGAACGCGCATGCAGCGTCATGTGACGTCACATCCGCAGCCCAGCGCGGGAAATTCGGCCCCCGAATTGCAGCACATTTTGCAGCACACAGCCTGTTCAAGGCAACGGAGAGATACGCTAGAGGGCTCATTCGTTTTGGTTTGGAACACTTCATCTGACCTTATTACTAGAAAACTTAAAACGTTTTTTAAAACGAATTTTTTTCATAAATCCTGCCTCAATCCTGCCTCATGCTCCTTTAAACGAAAAATCTACAATACCACCCTTCTTCCTCTCCACTGAGTCCTGCATCTCAACATGAGTGTAAATCCTCCCCCTGTCTGTGATTGGCTGGAACAATGTTTGTTATGGGCTGTGAGGCAGGCTTCCCCCACTCTATTTCCAGATTAGACTATTTTCTTTTTCTTTTTTTAAACAGCGAACTCACGATGGGTGGACAGCTGGGGGATGATGGTGAAACATTTCCTGAATGTGAAAATAAAGGCTTCTGCTTTAAAATCATGTAGAATTGCTTACCCTACCTTTGAAACAAATAGGACACCCATCCGCTGTTCAGTAAGCTTTAGCGTGAAGACAGGCTGCTTCAGGTCTCTGATGCTAAACATTACACAAACACTGTGTACTTGGCATGCCAATATGAATCGGGGATGAGATTTATGAGAGAACGACTGGGGATATAATCTCAACTAAGATATTATTTTAGTTGATATTCTCACATGTTTGTAAACTGTTGTATGTGGACTTACACAGGCATGTTTGAATGAAGCCAGGGATGGGCATTATTAATCGATTATCGATAACTGATTGTTAAGATTTTTCTTCGATCATGTGGAATTTGATCATGATAAGGAGGATGTCTTGAAGCAATGCTCTGACTTTCACTTTTCTGAAGCTACTAGCAGGGGGCCACACTAGGACCACACGGCTGCCGGAGGAATCGAAACTGAATATGAAATGAGCGAATGGATGTTTGATGTGGGATCATTCGAACTTAAAAATATTGGGGGGAATATATTGAACCTCGCTCCATTCGCTTTCTTTTCTTTTTTCTTTTGAAGAGAGTGAATGGAGCGAGGTCCCTCAGGGTGGCGAAGTTGGTGCGCCGGTATCTCGGCATCCCAGCATCGTCGTTACCGGCCAAGCTAGAGTTTCCCACGGCCGGACCCATTTTTCTCGACAAAAAGTCTTGATTTACGTTATTAATCTAGCAGGTAGCTTTTAAATGTAAACCTTTAAGATTTAGCTTGCAACTTCTGGCCCCGTTGCCTCAGTTAAACTTGTTTTCCTTTGTTTAAACCAAATGATTGACTGGTAAATGTTCAAGAAAATCTTAAAGTTAATCGAGGATCCACCGTTAATAGAAAACTGACCAGTGGCTGAATAAGTGAACACAGTCAAATGTTTACATCCGATAAATGCGTTGGATTAATGATATTCTGAACTTGAATGCATCAACCAACAGTACGTGCATGTGCAGGTTTTTTTCTCCCTCTGACTGTGATGTCATCCATGCTTGTGAGCTGTGGCAACTGTGCTGGCCTCACATGCATGTTAGTGCAAGTGATTTCCCACTATAGTATTGTTTTCCCTCCGTGTTCTTCCAATGAATAAAGCACATTCTTAAAGAAAGCCTCACAAAGAGAGCGATAAGACCAGAGTTATCCTTCGTCTGGTTTTCCTGAGATTGAGAGATTATTTAGCTGCTTGAGACGCTCCAAGTGTCTGATACTCGCTGGTTTTCTGATGTCGTGCATTCAAACTTTAAATCCTACTTACATTCAAACACAAATTGTTTCCAGGGCATATTTATTCAGCATTAATATTTGATTGCACAACCTTTAGCCAATATTAATTATGTTTACTTGGGTAACCACGTTTGGATAGTGAGTCTATGAGACTGTACTCTGAGTGAAAAGATGCAAGTGTAATGACTTTTCTGAGTTTCACAAGAATTGGGGCTTTGATCCCCGACCCGGGGAGGGCCGCCATCCTTCTCCGGCTGAGGGCCGTGGTCTCGGATTTGGAGGGTCTTTGAGCCCTTTTCTCTTTGGAGTCGCCCCTCTTGGCTTTTTTCTCATGTAGATACTTCCTGGTTCAGTTTTAAAACCACCTCTCCACATTATTTCTAAACAGCCCGAATCTCTGCAGGTGTCATGATGTTTTATTCACAATCCACAAAAACATCAATGGACGTCTCTCACTTAGTTTCTTGAAAACAACCATTTTGCTTTGCCGTTAATGTTTTCACGCCTATTTATGAGTAAGGTTTGTGTAAAGGATGATAGAAATGAGAAAATTGGAGAAAGAATTTGGAGGAACAAAAATAATTGAAGGGCATAACACATTCTTAGCAAACTGGTTCTTGCGTAAAGGGATGCAACAATCACTGACATGAAAAAGTAATAATTATGAGTCCAATAAAGCAATATCCCAAAGGCATGTGTCCATTTTTGTCTCGCATGTCTCCTTATTTGATGACTTAATCGAACTTGTGCAGAAATGTATCAGGGAAACATTAAGCGTTTGTGATTTTTATTTCACAATGTGAAAGATTGATGATGTTGTTATTTAACTGCTCGGTCATTTCAGCATTGATTTATTGTATTTACTCAGAACATACAGTTTAGAGTTGCCGGTGATTCTGAGCAGGACGGTATTGTTATTGATCCGGAATGCTGTATTGCCAGACACTGATGCGAGTCTCAACCTCCGTTTCACCTCTCGGCTGTCTCCCAACATCCCGTAACTGTGGGAATGAAGCAAAGTTCTCACAACGAGGGTTTTAGCGGTCAGCTGTGCTTCAGTGGTTTCCAGTTTCACAGTCAGCGTAGCGTGTCTCCTCTTAACGGCCATCTCTGTCCACGACACATGCAGCCTCTGTGGCTCCTTCCCCCCGTGTTTGTCCTCCCCACAAAGTCACATGCAGTGACTTTTCCTCTCTGATCATGTCTCTGTTTGAGTCTTCACACTACCCAGCTGTCAGCTCTGTTTTGATGTTTCTCCTGCAGGTTCCTTGTTTGTGCTCGTCCACTGTGATGAGTGACTTGTGCTGGAGCTGGAGCTTCACCAGACGTAACACATCAATCAATATGTGCTTGTTTTTTTTTCTCCCCTCTCTTTCACTTTTGCGACCATCTTTGATAGGTTTCCCTTCAAACTCGCGCTGCGAGCGCTCTGCATCAGCTCCCCCACCTGCTTCGCTGGTACAGCCGAGTTCAGGAGGTACCCGGTGTCCTTCGTGCTGCCAAAGACTGTGGGTTCCTTCTGCCCGTCCCCCAGCTTCCCACCTCCAGCATCCCAGGGCCTCCATCCCAGGGCGTCCCAGCAATCCTGCCGGCACAAGACGACAGCCAGGAGACGACCACGCAGCTTCCTTTCGTTGGCGGACCCAGGCCCACAATGACTAAAGTCAAAGTAAATAATTATTCTTCTGCACATTTTTTTCCCTCTTTATTTTTCCATTAAAACACAAATGTCCTGATAGAAAATGAAAGGTTTCCCTGCAGAGTCCAGGTAGAGGATTTGCAGCCTCGCTGGTTGTTAGTCTCCCTGCAATTTAATGACACCTTTATCTGCCAGTTGCCCCTTAAAGAGTGTGGCTCTAAACGTTTTGGCTTGAGGCAAACATTTTAATTGTTCAATTCTTTGTCCATTTGCAGCTTTTTAATTGCTTTTAGACAAGAATTTAACAATAGAGCTTTTTTTTTTCATTTTTGACTTGCTTGGCCAGCCATACCCACTCGTCTGTCCAGCTCTCTCTGGTAATCCTCCCATTCACCATGATTTCCACTGGTACAGAAAGAATCGAACCAAAATGGCGCGAGGGCCGGGGTTCTGCAATGACGAGGGCGACAGAATTACTAGTAACACCTTGGATTGACAAGTTTTAACTGCAAAACCCACAAAAGTCTCTTCTTGACATTGCTGCTCTGACTGGGTCACCTGTCTGACCGGTTGGAAATCTGGAGTAATCAGAGTCATTTCTAGGCTCCATCCATCCATCCATCCATCCATCCATCCATCCATCCATCCATCCATCCATCCATCCATCCATCCATCCATCCATCCCTCCATCCATCCATCCATCCATCCATCCATCCATCCATCCATCCATCAATAGATAGCATGTCTGGCCCAGGCTGCTTTTTGTAAGGCTGAAAGACACAATAACTTATCTTTCTGTACAATAAGCTGAAGACAGTGTAATAAGACAAGGACTAAGGAATAATAATAATAACCCCCCCCAGATATTTCCAAGAACAAAGCAATTTGTTAACAACATCAGAACTGTTCTGCCCTTGGAGCTTTTGAAATTGCGCATTGCATTGTTCTCTGTTCCCACTCGCAGTAATGCAAACACCACACATTCAGCGTACCCTCATTTCAGGGTCAATAGAAAACAAACAACCCAAAACAAACAAACAAACAAAAAACTGTGAATCCATTCCAGAACACAAGAAAGTTTTATAGCCAGTTGTTTATAGCAATGGTTGAAAAGCTTAAGTATAAAGAGACGAGGCCAGCGCAATCCACGGTCCACACTCCTAAAAAGCATTTCCCTCTGGAAGCATTGGCGAGACACTTACACAGCTGCATGCATTTATGGATTTCTCAGCTCCACAGCAACCCAGATATCACCTCCTGCCAACTTTGAGCTAGCTTTCGCAGCGAAAGATAAGCAGGATCAGCTGTTCTGAAGGAGACTGTCTCCTCAACCCTGACTTACCCCCTCAGCACTCATCCTTCAGACTGTTCTCTTGGCAGTCTTCGTCTCCTCCCTGTGCAGATATTTCCGTGATTTCCTGCTGGCTATATGTCTAGAACAATTTGAAATGAAGTGGGAAGGGTGAAAGCTCTAAAAAAAAGAGGGGTTTGGAGAGTCTGGATGAGGCTGAGTGAGCTGGGTGGCCAGGAAGGGACGTGTCTCATATTTGGCGTGTTGCTGGATAAAGTTTCCGTTGGGCCCAGATGTGCACCAATGACAGTTTTCACGGTGGGGTGAAATCACACATTAAAACCGAGAGGAATGCGTGAACGCACAGAGGCAAGCACAATGGCCACCATTCTTTCTGTCTGCTTAGAGGGATTATAAGGATGGATACATGTCGCCGCCGTTATGTCTGGAGTGCAGCTGTTGCGTTGACTTGGCCAATGCGGCGGTGTTTATGTGCAAGCACGGACGCCCCCATGGCCGACCCTGTGTGTGGAAGGGAAAGAGAGGTCTGCAATCCGAAGTGTTGACAATCGATCCTTTACTGTTGCCGACTTAAGGCACCGAGCCCATCTCGCTGTTACCCACAGTATAAATGGCTCATAAACCTTCTCACTCCTCCATTTTCCCACTTGAGCTAACACACACTGATGCATGTTCCTCAAAGTGCCTTACGCAATGAGCTGTAGAGGCACAACCTGTGCAAACCCAAATGCAAACAAAGAGAGCCCCAATGCCAGAGTGAGAAAAAAACAAGAAAAATAAAAGGCAGCATCCTAACAACAGGCAGCAACTTAAACCGAAACGCTAAAGAACAGGGATTAATCAGGCTTTGTTAATGCGATCACTTCAATGAAAACTCAGGGAAATGTCTGATTTTACATCAAAGTAATTGGTCTCTTAGGGAAGCCGCAGTTCAAGAAACAGGGTTCACTAGCACAGGCTGCGTGTGTTCACGTTGTAAACGTGTTCACTGAGACCTAAAGCTTTGTAGCTCGACATTTACAGCTAAAGCTGTTAGTCCTCATTAGGACCTAAACGCATTTTCTTTGTAACACCTGTTTGTCTTAAAATGGTGCAACGTGAAGATGTGGCGTCGATGTTAGGCTCTTAATAGTTCACGATCACCGAATCACTTGTTGGTGTCTTGATGATTAGAACTCCTGTTTCATTTTACTCCTTGTGATGCTTTAAGTACCCTCACGTAGTGACCAACACATTAAAACAACATTAAAACAACAACCTGTAGGTTCAATGCAATTCAACGGAATATTTCTCTAAAACGAATTATATTATTGTGTAAGGCTGGTGGGGCCCTGGCCTGGCTCTAAGGACCGGCCCCCGTCAACTTGGATGGCCGGTGGGGGAACGTGGGTGTCTTACCAGGGCCGACTCCGCTGGCCCTGCCTCCTGGCTTCGGCCTCTGCTCCCCCTCCTTCCCCCCCTACACGATTCATACGCACACAGGCGAAGGGGCGGGGGGTCCGGGGCGTGGGGGGCATTGTCCCACGTGGCCCGGCACTCCCTGCCTTACGGTTTTAACAACACTGTAGACACATTCAACATTTAATAAATACATTTAACAAGGATACTTTGTTCTGGGTGGGGGGGGGGGGGGGGGGGGGGGGGGTCATTGTCAGTATGATACCCTGTCCTCCCCCTCCCTGTTTTTATGGCATTAATCACATGCACTCAACACCAGGGTCGGGAGGGGGTCCCACATCACCCGCATTCCCTCGCCGGCCTGGGATAGGTGGGTCGCGATGCCCGGGCCTGGCGGGGCTAATATATAAATAAAAATGAAAAATAAAAATAAATAAATAAAAAAAATCACAGCGAATGGAAGAATATTAGTTCATCCTAGATCAGATTAGATCTTTATTGACATTGTTATATAACAACGAAATTAAAAGTGCCATCAGTCAGTGGTAAAAAATAAATAGATAAATTCTATAGTATATGAAACGTTTACACACAATATAAAATAAAACAAATAACTGATTTAAACCAATAAATAATTAAAAATAGCCTACAATCCCTCATATCAGTTACAGTTTGTTTTTGAGTAGATTTTGTTACAGCTGTAGGATAAAATCTGTCTCTGAATCGGGTTGTTCTTGTTTTTATTGCTCTGTACCGTCTACCTGAGGGCAACACTGCAAACAGAGAGTGTCCAGGGTTAGAAGTGTATTACAGCTATTGTTGTGCAAGTCCTCCGGTGAGGGGAGAGGGCAGCCGATGATTTTTTGGGCTGTATTCACAACCCTTTGTAGAGCCTTCCTTTGAGCCACCGTGCTACTGGTGAACCACACACACATGCAGTACGTCAGTATGCTCTCTATGGAGCACTTGTAGAAAGGCACCAGCAGTTTCTCCTTGATATTGTACTTTCTGAGGACCCTATTATGGGCTCTTTTGTCTTTGAGGTGTTGAGGAGCAGATTGTTCTCCCTGCACCACACTGACAGCCGCTCCACCTCACCGCTGTAACTCGTCGCCTCCAGAGATCTTCTCAATGTCGTTAATGCATTTGGCCAATCAGATGGAGCCTTGCTGCCTATGACGCCCATGTAACTGCTAATTTAATCTAATTTTATCTATCACTCAATCAATGGGCCACCAAATTGATCAAGCAACCGAATAAAACCATGTGGCCTACATATGCTATTTACTGTCAAAGGTCAGTTTTAGCTGCAGTAGAGTCATTGACACTGTTCACTGAAGTATTGATTATAACATCGCCAGTGCAATTTTTCAACCATGATATGGCATATAATGTGTTTTCCTAATATCGTGCAGGCTAATGGCTGTGAGATTCAATTCAATTTTATTTGTATAGCGTCTAATACAACAGATGTTGTCTCTAGACGGTTGGCGCAGGCCAGCACGCAGCTCCCGAAACTCCGGCCTGCAAACAAGCACAAAAGAAGAAAAAAGGGGGGCCAGCACAAGAAACTACAGGAACGATGGACAAAAATGATGGCTATGAGATACTTATAATAAATAAAAATGGAAACAGAGAAGAGAGGAAGGGAAGAGGAGAGGAGAAGAAGGGTGAGAGGCACCGCCCAGTGGATCATGTCGGTGCCCCCCTGCAGCATAGGCCTATAGCAGCATAGCTACTGTAGGAGCCGAATGAATTAGTATTGAGCACTGGATTGGGTGATGGGTTTAATGAATGAAGGCACCTCAGTGGCTCCTTGTCGTAGGAGTGTCTCTGTGGGTGGTCTTTGGGCGTCTACAAATAAGACTTCTCTTCCGCTCGCGTCGAGAGGCTGGCTGGATTATGAAGGTGGGGTGAGCTGGGAGAGAGAATACTTTGTTGACCGCATTACGCATTTTGTATTATGATATCAACTCACACTCATTGATTGCTCATTGTTTAAGCTATTTTGCACTTATTTATTACAAGTATTGGATTGTATTGTGATAATTGATGCACTGAAATAGTAAACCCCTTTTAAACTTGAGTTTATTGTTTGGACAGTGGATTATTATATTAATGTGCGCGTCGAACAGTTTTAGTATCTCCCATGCTTAGCCTGCTGGTTGATTGATCAATTGGGGTCATTATCAGCCACTATAGCTACCGCAAAGCTATATTTGAGACTAACTATTATAGTCTTGTTCTATAGCTGCAACTATGACTACTGACTCTAACACACTAGAGTTTACACTACCTAGAGATTTACCAACACCAGCTAGAGGTTTACTAAACACTAAGTGTAGGCTTTACTAAACAGAAGGTTTTGAGTTTAGTTTTAAAGGTGGAGGTGGTGGTGAGATGTTTAATAACATTTATTTGCGTTGGACCGTGTCAGTAAAGTGGTAACCTGGATCTTCTTTGGAGCTAAATGCTGTGTGATCTCAAATTGTTTTTATTCTAACTTTTAAATATTTGCATCTAAATACTAGAATAGTCTAAATAGACTAGAGTGCATTCTGTGGGAGCCTATTGTTTTCACTTAAAATTAACAATTTTTCTATAAAGAATCCAAATAATAAAAAAAAATCCCGCAGCGGAGCTTTATTAAATGGTAGCAAATAGAAATAATGTAGCTACATTATCAAGCTTTATAATACCAATTGCATAATTTGCAGTAATTGGTACCATAGCGCTCGCATTAAGTAGACAAAGGGTCACGCTGGGGTCATTGTAATTAAAATGTAATCTGAGTTTACCAGCAGATTTGTCCTTTTTTATAGTTCACCAGATAAAGAATTGCTTTATTTAACAAGCTTAAATGATAGCTTTTAGTTGAGTACAGCTGGAAAATGGTGACTGATGAACTGTTAAATAATACTTAATGTATGTATAGTCATTTAGAAAATATTTTCAGATCTTAAAGTTTTATTTTATTAGTCCAGTGAGTGTGCAGTCAAGTTAAATGGAAATTTAAAGAGTTTTCAATTACCGAAAATGCATTTCTTTCATAAATATTTGTGTTGCATCATTGATTGAGACGTAATTTGCCCGTGTGTGTGTGTGTGTGTGTGTGTGTGTGTGTGTGTGTGTGTGTGTGTGTGTGTGTGTGTGTGTGTGTGTGTGTGTGTGTGTGTGTGTGTGTGTGTGTGTGTGTGTGTGTGTGTGTGTGTGTGTGTGTGTGTGTGTGTGTGTGTGTGTGTGTGTGTGTGTGTGTGTGTGTGTGTGTGTGTGTGTGTGTGTGTGTGTGTGTGTGTGTGTGTGTGTGTAATTGAGATCATCTAGCAGGACCTTGTATCTCATAACTCATTAATTCCCCAAATTGTTTTGATAAACAAAACTGATCTTGTTTATTCAAATAAACAGAGGAATATTAAAAAATGTCATTAATTCAGAATAATGGAGAAAAAACAAACAAAAACAGATTCACTAAAGGCTAAAGTATTACTCTGATTCAGGAACAAAGCCAAAACTTTTTGAAAGAAAAATCCTGTCAATGTGTTTTTGTTAATAATCTTTCAGTAATTTCACCCTCTTTTTTATTTATTTTTTCCCCCATGAATGCAGTACACTTCTGTCCTGTACTCTTGTACATTTGTACGACAAAATATTTACAAAACGCAACATAAGACAGGAACTGTTCAAGCCCAGTGTGTTGGAATGTTAAAAATGTTAATGTTAAAATATTGAAAGACATTTTTCTAAATGCCATAATAATGCAAGAGAGAATTTCTTAGATAATTTTATATTACTTTCTTTGAGGTCAAAAGTTTACATACACAAAAAGTACTAAGAAATTCTCTCTCTCATTATTGTGGCATTTAGCAAAATGAAATAATTTTGGTAATCCTGACTGACCTGAAATAGGAGAAGTTTAGTCTGATTTAACTTCAAACAGTGAGACAAAAAATGTTATGTGTCTTTTTGCACAGTGTGTGTAAACTTCCCTCCTTTCCTTCATCACTTGGGCATGATTTTGTTGGATCCGACTGTGCAAGTACTTCCAAATTGCTAGACAAACACTACAAACACAAGTATTCGTAAATAACGTGGCATCGTGTTTTCCCCCGGTTATGCGTGTTCACACTCAAGTGTGATGAAAGTCGCATTAAAATGATGACGTGAATGACAACGCAAAAAAATCTGATTTAATAAAAAAAAAAAAAAAAATCGTATTTGAGCATTAAGACCTGCAGTGTGAACGTAGCTTGAGTCTTTTCTGGCCCTCCAGTGGTCCTTGAAAGCGTTGAGGTGTGTGTCTACCCAATCTCCTTCTACTTCTTCTCTGCCGTCGTGAAGACCAGAGGGTGTAGCTCATCTCTGAAGAAAGGAGTGCTACAGACCATTAGTTGTAGTTGAGCTAAAGATTTGCAAAGTTTCTATTTTTAATACAAGCTTTTTAAATAATCATTTTAGTTTTGAATTTAACCTCCAAATGTTAAAATACCATTAGAAACCTGTGTGATAATTTACCCTCATTCATATTTCATACCTCGTTCCTCCACTCTAACTATTCGGACAACGGATCTCCAATGTACCGAGGCTTTTATTGTAACGTGTGTGTGTGTGTGTGTGTGTGTTCTTTCCCCAGGAAAATGGCATTGAAGCAGTCTTTGCTTCTCATCCTTGCCCATCCTGGACGCTCCCGTGGGACAGTTTACCAGAAGCTATCAACCCCACTGAAGGTACTGTCAGATCTTGTTTTGTGATTTTCCTTTTTGCCATCCTACCCTTGAACTCTTTTCTGTTTTTTTTTCTTTTCATTTGTCTGTTTCTTTTTTAAATCTTTATATATATTCTTGTTCTTTGTTCATTCCATGTTCATCCAACTCCCTCCTCACACTTGTTTTTAGCTCCTCCATCTCTTTACCTCTTTATCCTTCAGTGCTGTATACTCCCCGTGTCTTTCAGCGTAATGTTTGCTGAAAGTCAAAATAGATTCTGTTGTTAAGTACACGGAGAGAGGAGCGTGTGTAAATATTTGCGCCCAACCCTCCCATACTTGGTGATTTTCGCCTCCGTCTTGTGCTGACATCATCCAGAGCTTTCCCTTCATCCTTAGTTGGATGTGCTTCCCTGAGAGGTGCCCACTAATTAATTGAAGAGGCTTTATCTACATGTGTTATCCTCCCTGTGTTGTGGGGTGACAGTGGGAAATAGGTCTGTGACAGAAAAGAGAACCAACACAACATAAATACGCTAAAACCTTCGCACACGACTAATGTGCAGTGTCAAACCTGCGCTGATGCCTTCGCGGGTCTCGATTGCTGTGAATGCAGTTCCTAATGGGAAATGGAGGGATTGATGATTGCTTCCTCAGGTGGTGTTGGTGAAGCAGAGGGAGGAGATGTCTGTTTCTTTGTCTCTATCTCATGCATGAATTGTTCATCTTCTTCCTAGTGGGATGTATGTGTTTGTAGTATTGCTGAAAGATGTTAATGCACATGTTAGAGAGGATGCAGTGTATTGATGTTATTCTCATAAAAACCTGCAGGGTTGAAGGAGGATGAGACAGAGGAGGGAGGGTGCACTGAAAGTGCACGAGCTGGAAAGTAACTTGTTGCATCTGGTTGCCTCTTGATTTGAAAGCATTGTCACCCCTCTGAGGTCCCTGGCACGAATCAGTGCGCAACATTTTTCAGTCGGCTGTTTGCAAAGAATAAAAAATCTGAAGGCCCAAAATGAAAACTGAAAGTCCTTCGATATCCGGAAACCCGAGTATTTGGGTCCAGTCCGATTTCTGTGTGTTCAGTTGTATTTTGACATATTAAGTCAAATTTAGAATCAGTGTGGTGGCAAAAATTGTTGTTCAAAAAGAATGTCAGGACACCTCAGCTGTCTTTCGAAGATTTTATGAAAAGAGGACAAACATTCAATTGAACGGAGCCACACAGTCCAACCGGTCACACAAACCGTCAGTCCTGAGTGAGCTGAAGAAGATTAGAGACAGGTTATTTTATACTTTGGGAGCTGGAAAAGACAAAACATCACCCATCACCCTGGCAACCGTGCCAGGCCACTGTGTCAAAGGAACATGACCTCGGCATAGGAATGAAAACAGGCAACAGACAGTGTTATACCAAAATTTTCCATTACAATCCACCCCTTTTAGCATTTTTATGCTAAACCATAATAAAATAGGAAATTTTGCAATAACCTATCCCGCGACCAATATGCTCTGTCGCGCACCAGCCAAACGCTAGCACACCCCTTCTCCAACGCGGGAGTTACAGAAACCCCGACAGAGGATCATAGGTCACGGGTACAGAAGAGCCAAAACCTCTCCCTCCACTAGACAAAGGGGAGAGTCAAAAGACTCAATCTGTCTAGCTACCCTATCATAGATAAGGAAGGAAAAAACCCTGTAGGGGAAAAACCCATTCTGAAATATAAACTAATCTACTTCAAACAATAAAAGGAGAAGAGAAAAGAATCAAAGGCACTGTGTGACTAAGCAGTTAAGGATAAAATGAGATAACATGTAAAATAATAATAATAATAATAATAATAATAATAATAATCAAAAAATGACAAAATTCTCCATATGTCCTGGCAAAACCCTCCATGTTTTAACCCACCGTACCACGGGGCTAATGCTTGATTCTCTCACAACCTGTCAACAGGACATAACAGCTCATAATCAGTTCAAAACAGCATAAATGAAAAAAAACATCATCAACCTGAGGAAGGATTAATGCAGAATGTAAATTAAAGTAGCTCTGGATCCTCCATGGAAGGAGGAACCCACTCATCATTGTGGCCCATCTCCTGGGCAAACCGTCCAGGTGCGGTGGGAATGGCAGAAGCTACTAGCTTCTTCACCCATGGCACAATAAAACACAGAAAAACACACAAACCCAAAAGAATAGTCAGTTCAGGGGCAGAGAGGTTGAACAGTGCAGTTTCCCACCCTGAAATGGAAAACAAGGACCTCCTCTGCAAATGCAACAATTCATTCAGGTGTCCGACAACATGTGTCACATCGATCTCGTTGGTCAGCTGCCTCGTCACAGTGGTCATGGTACGGAACCATATGTTGTCCTGTAGCTGCAACGCCGTGTTGGTCATGTTGTTCGTGTAAACAGCAGCCCTTCTCACCAGCCAAAGAGGGGTAGGTGCCGCCTCAGAATCGTGGTCAGGGGGAGGTGAGATTGTCGTGCAGTTGGTCTGTGACGTGTGATCGTGCAGGCTCTCCAACAGCAGCAGAAGCAACCTCACCCCTATGGAGACGACCAGCAGGACGCTGGTCGCCACCCTTAGGCCGCATCCGAACTGCCCAAGGGGATGCCACGGCCGTGGCCTCTCGATCAGGCGCACGGCGTGCGCGCGGATCAGGAACCCGTCGGCAGCGGCTGGCGTGGATCCACGTGGTACGTCTCTCTGCAACCTCGACTGCTGTCTCCGTCACCAGAAGCACTTGGAACGGTCTGTTCCACCTCCGAGCTTTCCAGTGTTCACGTCCGAAGTCTTTGACCACGATGTAGTCTCCACTCCGAGGTCATGGAGTTTCGTCTCTGCCAGTTTGGGGAGGGCCGCCTTAACCTGCTTGTTAATATCAGACAAAACAGACGACAAGGTTGCACAATATCGTAACATTTCGTCTTCACAAAGGCCAGTCTCTTGCTGCTGCCTCTTAAACGGGCCCAATCCCTGTTTAAAGGTCTCTTGAAACAGGATTTCAAAGGGGCTCAGGCCATTTTTGCTTCTCTGGCGCGCCACATTAGTACCACATTAAGCTGGGTGGTAGGCGCAATGTTGTCTTATATCTATGCCCATGTACTCACCGACCTGTTTCAGTGCCGCGCTCACAAACGGAGCGCCATTGTCTGAACTGATTTTTCGCCAGAATCCCCCGGGAATCCCTGGGAATTATCAGGTGCATCAAAGCCTTGGCCACTGCGGCGGAGTCCTGTCTTGTTGTGGGAAAAGCTTCAATCCATTTAGAAAACATGCAAATGATAACCAAAACAAACTTTTTGCCTTCATTGGGTGTAAGTTCAATGAAATCCATCTGCAAATGTTGAAACGAAACAATTGCGAATTTCACTCACCATCCCCCACCCCTTGACACATGAAACCTTGTGTCAATTAAGCAAAGTGAGGGAAAAAATTCTTGGGGAGACATGGCCGGCCGTCGGGCCCCATTCACACCCTGTTAATTACCCTGCAGTCCGCATCCTCCCAGGACCATATTTCAGTGTGCAAAGCCCTAGTCACAATTCACCAATCTCAACCGAGGTCAGAGCCGAGGACGGAAGTAGCAGGGAGACAGATCGTACTTTGAGAGACAAAGGTTGTTTGGACGCAGTTTCCTTTGCAGCTGCGTCAGCTTGAACATTTCATTGAGAGACAAAATCAGATTGTTAGTGTGATCATCACATTTACACACAGCAATTTGTGTAGGCAGGAACATTGTATCCACGTGATGCGCTATGGGTCTACCTGTGGAAAAATAAAAAAAACTTATCGGGGACAAAAGCCCCAAAAGCAAAACCTGCAATGTTAACTCACGTAGCAGGAGCCCTGGAAGCAGAACCAACAACAAAAAAGATCAAAGTCAGCATTGTCAATTGCAACCTCACTCAAATTCAGGTCTTGGGGAACAAAGACAACATCATTACAACAGCATCATCACTCAAATTCAGGTCTTGGGGAACAAATGGATGTTAGCGTTGCGAGTGGTTCTCCATCATCCGCTGTTGGCAAAAGGGTAAGGGTTAAGAACTTGCTGTAGCACTTGAAGTCATGTAACCCCCCTTTCCGTCCACAGTCTGGACGAAAAGTCGTGAACAGTCAGGCAGTCCAGGTAGTGGAGGCGTCTGTAACGTCAGTTTCAGGTCAGTGAAGGCGTCGTCAGCCTCGTCAGTCCAGGTACCAGGGTCTGATGCTTGCCTTGTAGGCCTTCTCCATGGGCAATTGCTGCCAATGGTGCCTCAATTTCCGCATAATGCGAGACCCACTGTCGACAAAAACTGGTGGAGCCCAGAATTTACATAATTTGTTTCTTAACGACCAGTTCTGGCGTTTCTCCTTTTGAATGGCCGTAATTCTGCCAGGTGAGAGGGATCTGCCCTCCCCCGAAATGACATGACCCAGAAACGCAACCCTTGTGGCAACAAACTGCAGTTCGGACAGGCCGGCTTGATGCCCCTGTTCAGCCAAAATGGGTCAACAGGTCCAGAGAAGCTTTAACGCATTCGTCTCAGGACTCACTCGCAACCAAGATAACAACAACATACTGCAATAAGCACTTCCAAACTGCCTCTCAGAGCCAATGACAGTAGGCTCATGAACACTATATGGGTCAACGACATGGCATGCATATTTTGGTGTCCGGGTGCATTATTTCCCTTTAAAATAATTTTAATCAATTTATGACATATATCACTTTATTCTATAAAACCTATTTAGTTTGAATACCTTCCAGGTACATTCAGATAATATATGTTACTTTACATTTCGGCATCTCAAACCCCCAAAATGTCAAATGGTACAACCAATGTAAAACTAGGAAAATGTGATTTTATCATAAAACTCTCCATTCTATTTAAAAATGATAAGTATGAACTTGACAGCCAAGGTAGCCAATACAGGTGTCCAAGTAGAAGCCCGTCTAATTTAAAATTAGCTGTAAAAGTCAGGTGGCACAACTGATGTCAGGTGGTGCGACCACATAAAACATCCATTTAAACCAACAAATAATAGGTTAAAGTGAACTGGTTGACAACTATGATGTGAATAGATATTGTATTAAATGCATTCATTTGTATATTTGTATAATTATTATTCCGTCTTTAAAAGTAAAATCGGATGCTAAAGATACTAAATACCTTGCCACTGGAATGCAATAATCTTAAAATATTGTAGATACAACAGAGTTCTTTTAAAAATACCTTCTGCGGAAGCCTTATTTGTCATTGACCCATATCCAAAAAAAAACACAGGGCACTCATTTTACGGGACGAAACCCACTCCTGATGAAACCGTCAATCAACAGTATGTGACTTCACGACAGACAAAATAAAGGAAAATGATTGATATGTAACATGCTTTTCACAATCATACACAGCTCAACGGCAAGAATCCAATTTCCATACAACAAAAACCAGGGTCGTTGCCCTATAGATGTAGGTTTAAAAACAATAAAATACCTTTGTTTGAAGCTTTCACATACATGTACGTGTACACTACATTTCAAATGTTTGGAAAATGGCCAAAAATATCTTTATTTTAAGTATTTTAAAAATGGGCTACTCAAAGGCCTTATACGTCCTTGACCCACAATCCGGTTCAAATACAGTATCACAAAAGTAACCTGCAACCATTCGAACAGTAAATCAACCCAATTCTGACAATTCCACATCATCAATTCCCCACACAGGGAAAAGAATGAGTAAAAAACTATTTTACTCGTATCAATTTAACAAAAAAAAAATGTCAACAGAAAGGAAAACGAGACAACATCTCTCTCCCATTCACGCAGCCTCACGTGAACGCTCCCTGCGTGAACGCGCAGTCAGACAAGCGTCACGGAGCTTACACACACCCACACATTTACACACGCACACACAGAGCGCAGGCGCATCAGCAGGTAATGCTGAATTTCACATACATTTCACAACCTCAACATCTCTGTTTATGTTTTTCAGGCCCATGTCAACATAGTAAAGTATCAACATAGTATCTTCACGAAGCCACGCCATCAACATCCAAGTCCCTAGCTAAAAAAAGGGGGGGTCCCAGACCCCCGAAGGTCCCTGACCTTCAACTCAACCCCTCAGCGGGACTCAAACCCACTTTAATGCATTTACAGGAATCCCAATTCAATAAACAGTTCCAGTCATGAACACTAGACAAAAACATTGGACAGGAGAACCATTAGCCAAAACAGGCAAACAAAAATTCCCATTCCACTAGATCCATCGAGAGGAGTGACTCTTACGTCAGCTACCCCTCCTCCCTGGTCACCACGGCTGCTCGACCCCAGGTCGAGCCGACCCCACACGAGTGAACGTATAACATATTACCATCAAAACAAACGTGTAACAGTTTACCATCAAAACAACAGCAAACAAAATTGACTGTTAGGATGGACTGGAATGCAGAGGAAAATATAAATAAAACTAAAACGTTCTACAGAAAAATGTGTGAATTCAGGTCGAATCCATTTCGCTCCTAGTCCATTTATATCACTTCATCTTATTTGTACCTCATCTTTAATTAACCATGAATGAGGCGTTCCAGTCTGGCATGTGATGCAAGAGTTTTCCTGCTGCAGAATAAACAAAAAGTATAAACCAGCCCCTGCAACATTGTTCTAACAGCTGAAAGTATTATAATGAAGCCTCTAACTCACCAACAATTCGGCATGAGTAAAATTACCGATACTTATTTAATTTTACAATTGTTTTCACGTAACTTGAAGTTCTGTACTTATTAATAACCACGTCTGAGAAGATACCAATCACGGGAAAGCAGCTACAACAGCATTGGGGTGTGTACCCACACGTCATGAATAACCTCTCCTGACACAATACTCAATTCCAACGTCTATTAATAAATTACGTTATAATCTTAAATCATAACCTAATCTTAAACAGACAAGTGCTGATTTCCCTTCCTTTCGGACATTAAACATAAAATCCAGACCTATTAAATGAAAAACAAGGTTCTTGTGCGTAATGTGTATTTAGTATTCAGGTGCTCACGTGTTCTGCAGACCCCACAATCGGCCTCCGCGTGTCCACCGGACACCTCACCGGCTCTCCTCGCCACCCCTAGACAGTCCGGCCCCCCTTTTCGCGCGGGCCCCACTGTGTTTTGCCCCTCCCGTTGCACTCTTTCAGCCTTTTGCAGCAATAGTCTCACAATTTTCCTGGCGAAACGCAGGCTTTCTGCCAGTCAAAAATGTCCATTAGACAGCCAGTCTTCCCAGCACTTTTCCTCATCTCTCCGATGGGTGAAACGGGTGAAGATGGGGGAGGGGTGCTCCCACGGGTGGAGTTGGGGGCAGTGGGGGGCAAACAGACGCAGCTGGTTGAAGTCCAGGCGCTGGTGAGCTCTGCTTGAGGCCCTGGCGCTAGTTGGGGGGGCGGGTGGGGCGGGGGGCGCAGAGTCCAGACCGGGTCCAGCTTCACACACTGGGGCACAGTCTGTTTGGGTGTCTGCCTCACTCAGCAACGTCTAAATCTATCTAAATTTGTTTTTCATTTTTCTTTTTTAGCGAGTGATAAAAGCCTCCAGCTGCTTAACGCTCAGGCTCTCTATTTCTTGTGTTTTCTTTATTTTGGGAATTTAAGTTGTCTGACCCACAGTTCCGACAAAGGTTGTGGGTTCTATTCTTTTCCATAATTAACCATCATATATCTCACATTTAGTGCTGAAAAATCTGGTCCTTCGGAAAAATTACTCCCAGAAGGCTTGTTGAAAAACTGGCCTCCACAACTGATTATATGATCCTCTCAGACGTGTTGCAAGTCTAAATTTTCAGAAGGAGAGAAAAAAAAACAATGGCTAACCAAGGTCTTCCGCTTATCAGGGTCTGTGACGTCACAACAGCCGGAAACACTCGCGCAGCCCTCTCACAGACATAGTTGGATCAAAAATATATTAGAAAAAGTCACGGTTCAGATTTGACTGGAGTCCTGCATCTTTTAAACCCTACAGAAGCAGTACTTCGGATTACCCGTTTGCTTCCAAATGCTGCATCTTTTAAATTCTACCAGGTATACTTCGGATTACCCACTTTACTCGAACCAGATTCTAGACGCAGAAGCAGGGGAAAAACCCACGACTTAATCAACTGAAAAACATTCCAACTCCAATTATTTCTCAAAATGATTTGTCATCCACCCGTACAGTCAAGATTGTTAGTCAGACATTAACAGACAGCTCAGAGCAAAAACACAAAGCTCCTTCACCTCACCTCAGGACTTGAACCTGAGGGAAACCTCACCTCAGGACTTGAACCTGAGGGAAACCTCACCTCAGGACTTGAACCTGAGGGAACTTCACCCCAGGACTTGAACCTGGGGGAGCCTCACCTCACCTCAGGACTTGAACCTGAGGGAACTCCACCCCAGGCCTCGAACCTGGGGGAGCTACACCTCACCTCAGGACTTGAACCTGAGGGAACTCCACCCCAGGCCTCGAACCTGGGGGAGCTACACCTCACCTCAGGACTTGAACCTGAGGGAATTCCACCCCAGGACTTGAACCTGGGGGAGCCTCACCTCACCTCAGGACTTGAACCTGAGGGAACTCCACCCCAGGACTTGAACCTGGGGGAGCTACACCTCACCTCAGGACTTGAACCTGAGGGAACTCCACCCCAGGACTTGAACCTGGGGGAGCTACACCTCACCTCAGGACTTGAACCTGAGGGAACTTCACCCCAGGACTTGAACCTGGGGGAGCCTCACCTCACCTCAGGACTTGAACCTGAGGGAAAACCTCACCTCAGGACTTGAACCTGAGGGAAACCTCACTCTCAAACCACGTCTAACACGTCACTAACTCCTAGGTCAGTACTAAACAGCAGAGGTCCTCAGACCCCGGCTGGACCAGCCCTCTCCGGCTCCAAGCACTCCTGGCAACATCAGCTGATTAGGTAGAGAGGAGACGCTAGCGCGCAGCTTATTTCGGCCGTTTTCTTTCCAAAACTCACCCGAAAGAACAGCGAGGCGTTTCTGAAGCCACCGGGTTCGTTCGACCCCAGTCGGTGCGGGGACCTTCCCAACCCCCTCCGGACGAGAGGCCCTCTCCTCGACCTTCACTTGATGGGGGAGTACGAGGTTGTTGCATGCTTAAAACACCTTCGATTCCGGAGGAGAGAAGGAAAAAATCCGGCACAGATGGAGTCCCTTCGTGGTCGCCAAATTGTGGTGGCAAAAATTGTTGTTCAAAAAGAATGTCAGGACACCTCAGCTGTCTTTCGAAGATTTTATGAAAAGAGGACAAACATTCAATTGAACGGAGCCACACAGTCCAACCGGTCACACAAACCGTCAGTCCTGAGTGAGCTGAAGAAGATTAGAGACAGGTTATTTTATACTTTGGGAGCTGGAAAAGACAAAACATCACCCATCACCCTGGCAACCGTGCCAGGCCACTGTGTCAAAGGAACATGACCTCGGCATAGGAATGAAAACAGGCAACAGACAGTGTTATACCAAAATTTTCCATTACATCAGCTGATGTCATTTCTTTCTCCCTAAAACTTACATGTTACCTGTAAATGTAGTGAATAGCAGCTCTTCTGTCGCGAGTGTTTCAAGTCCAAACTTTGACTTAGTTTTACCTGACAGATCTTCAGCTGGACACCAATTTCTTCTTAATAACTTTCAGTGAGAAGAATTTTCCCATCTTTAAACCTAAGATCACTTGTTAATTCAAAATCTTACCAGCATCATGCATTTAGTAGTACTCTTATATAGTTGCATTATTTTGCCCGCCTGAACTAATAATAAAGTTTATGCTATGTCCAGTTTATGCTACTCGTGCAAGACACAGATACATGCACACGTATTCTTGCCTCCTCCTGACATTTAGATCAACTTATGATGATTAAATGATGGTGATGGTTCATCTAATTGTAAAATGTTTTTGTCGTGTGTCCAAAAATGGTCACAAGAAAAATTATGGCAATAATTGAGAAACACTGAATAAACACCAATTCTTTTAAAGAAATCATGTGATTTATTACAAAATAATTTCTTTCCCCAAAAAAATGTCATGAATTCAAATAAACAGCTTTTTATTTATTCTCTTCAAAGTAAATGTGTGAAATTTTCTATGAGAATATTTTTATTTACAAATGATTACGAGTCATTTACAATAATCATTGACTTGTGTTCAACTGAACATCTGTCCAGTACATTCGAACATACAGAAAACCGACTCCCAAGCTCCAGTTTTCCAGGTAGCAATGCTATATGCAATGCTGTACATAGCAGCCAACACATTGTTTGTGCGTTAAGTTGCTTGTTTGGGGGACGGGCTACGTTCCTCTACGTACAAGTGCTCCATGATGCGTTTATGTAGAAGACGTGATAACGGCACTGTTGATATCAAAACTAATACTGCAAATTAGTTATTTAAGCTCTGTAAGTATTGGTGGTTGTTATTTTATTTTTTTGACATTACACCACACTCCCACCCCCGTGCTTGACTGTTGGGACTTTGTAGTTTGCGAGTGATACGCTAGACGGGATCCAACCTTCCTGAACAAATCTCTCTAACTGTTACCTCTAATAGAGAGAATCCATACAGCGTCCTTCACATTGTCTGAGCTCTCACAGACTCTTGATCAACTCGAAATGCTTGCCTGCCTTCTTTTTCCAGCGTTATGAGACATGCAGTCGGCTGTCTTTTTCCATCAAATTGACAGGACTGCCTGTTCTGCTCTCAGTGATATTATGTCTCATTAATATTTTTTGATTGTAACAGTAACTGTCACGGCTCAGACAGGACAGAGAACCCAAATGCACAACACCAGGCAGATCAGAGTCCAAGAGGCTTTATTCAGGTCCAAGGCAGGCAGGGGTCAAAACCAGGTAGTCAGGCAGATCAGGCAAACAATCCGAAGGGGCAGGCAAAATCCAAAAAACCAGGAGTCATGCAGGGTCACAGGCAGGCAGAAACAGAACAGCAAAAACACTCGACAATCTGGCAACAGGTATGAGGAAATGGGCCGGTATATGAAGGGGAAACTGATGAGGGAAACCAGGTGTGGAGCTGGGCCGGGGAAGCACAGGTGAAGGGAATGAGGCGGATGAGGGTGGCAGGATCTAGATGACAGGAGAGTCAGTCACACAGTAAAAAAAAACCTATGAAACTGTGACCATGACAAGTAACTGTTTCACTAATTGTCAGATGGTCACAAATCATCCATCATTGTGAAGTATCACAGTCAGACTTCACAATTGGTTTTATAATTCTTTTCCATGTAGAGCCTTGAGGCAGACATGCAGCTACTGTAGACACTTAACACAAGTACTTTTATGACCTGACATCATATTACAGTTCCTGCAGTTAGGCTTAATGAAAATTACATGTGCTCTCAATTTTACTTCAGCTGTTATAGGTTATTAAATGGCTGTTACCGATTAAGAGAACCTTCACGTTTGCTGAATTGCATTTCTAACTAACGTGACATAATTTGTAGTCATTTGATCTTAATGTGGTATTGCACAGAGGTACCTGTACTTTGCTTAGATATTTTCTATTTTTTATTGTCTAGTGGTCATTTACATTCCTTTTTTTCCTCCACTTGTTTGTTTGCTCAGTTCTCGTCTTTCATTTAATTATCCTATCCTGGTGTTTTTGATTTCAATGAGATGCAATGAAAATTGCATTTTATTCCAAAAGGACTTTTAAAAATACTGTTACAGGACAATACAGTGTCATAAATAAATAATAAGGTAATAACTGAAATTGGGCAAATGTACATATAAGTTGGTATAAAATATTATTGTTTGTTTTTTTCAGAGGACGTACCAGATACATTTTTTTACTTGTGAGGTTAAGGTTGAGGACAAGGTAGTATACGATATTTGGTTTGGTTCATTTGACAAAGTGCAATGTGAAAGCAAATTCCCATCGATAAGAGTCCCCAATTGTAAAGACTCTTCTGGACTATTAAGTGTGAAAATGACCTAACTGAGCGAGCAGAACTGCCCCTCTATTTCACTTCTCTATTAAAGGTGATTCTCCAGCTGTATTTTTCATTGAGTTTTTTCCACATACACCTTCATCTCTTAGAAACTGCACTTTTGTCATAGTAAAAGTCCCACTCTTTTTTTTATCCTCCTTTTTTGTAAGTTATTTTGGATAAAAAACCTCTGCTAAATAGAATGAAATGCGAGGCAATGGCTCATGTTTTATTCTCATCAGCTTCATTCGCTAATATGGATCTATTAGTGTGCTTTTTGTTCCAAAACAAAAGTTGGACCGGTAAAGCTTTTACCTCTTTGTAATGGTCCCATTACATTTTCACAACACTTAAAAAGAATTTGGGAGGGATGATATACCAAGCGATGAAGCGTTTTAATTGTTTTTTTGGTTCCTTTCTCCCTGCAAACACGTATAAAAGTACAGGAGTTATGGTTGTCTTATTTTTTGTTTCAAACCTTTCCACTCATTCTGGCAGCAGGCAGGCCACTCCATTGCCCATACTCCGTTCATCCTCATCCGTGCCTTTGTAATATATGCCGAGGTTAATGTTTTATTGTCTTTTTGAAACATGCAGATACGTCCCTGAAAGAAAATGCCATCTTGAAGGCAGCATATGTTACTCTAAAATCTGAGCGTAATTTTCTGCGTTAATGCTGCCATCACAGAAGTCTGAATGACCTTTACCAAGGACTCTGATGCAACCCCATTACCATCTCAGAGCCTGGATTTTGGTTCTTGTTGCTGATAACAGTCTGGATGGTTCTTTTGATCAGTGGTTCAGACTACATAGCACCCATTTCTTCCAAGAGACATGTGGAATACTGATCTGTCTAACCACATTGCACGTTTTCACTATGTAACTGTCGCCCTCAAATTTAAGACATTGACTCTACTTTTAGACAAGGTTACCTAGAGTTTTTTTCATTTTCTTTTTAAATTGCATTTGTGAATGTGGCCCATAATGTAGGGCTTGATAAGGTCTTAGCTTTGCGATCTGCAAAGAAATAAAAGAGAACGGCTGCATATTTTTTATTTGCACTTTCCATTATTGTCCCACTTTGTTTTGATTTAGCTGAGTATTGTGTTGTACTTTCACCATTGAGAAGAATATGTGGTTATTCTCCTACTCTTTGAGTGAATCGTGCATGTTTTATTGCTTTTTTGCATTTGAAGTGATACTGTGCAACTTGACAGATCATCTCTATCCCAAACCCCACTAACATCTATACATATATATCTTCCATCCAAAACCCCCACTGATCTCAAAACACAAGTACTCTTGATGAAGTGGTTAGTATATGCACGGTATTGTGAGAGTGAAAATCATAGGAGACCAGAATTTTGCTGCACTACTTTTGTCAGAACTCTGCATACTTAAAGTTCCTCCTTCTGTATTTAAGTAGCAAGTAGGAAGCCCCTGTGTTTCAGTATTGTGTTTTTAAAAAGGTAGGGATAAAGGTGGCCTGTTTTTTATTAAATTACCTTTTTTTGCTCACATAGTACACAATAATATCAGCACACAGGCCTTAATGTACAGGAGTAGACAGGGAATTGCAGTATTTCCTCTCAGGCTGTACTTGATATGACAGGTTGACAAGTTCTATGCCAAACCAACAACATGTGTACGATGTAGTAGAGAACCCAATCTAATAACCATCACTGTAGAATAATATACACCTCTGCAGAAATGGAACTACGCATCAAGTCGACAAAGACTCCATTAATTGTGATTGGTGCGCTTGGTTGGAATTGTAGTTGCTTCTAGGCATTTAAAATTATTACTTCTTCTTTGTTGTTATCAAGCCAGGTAGAAGGATGTACTGCTGCAATGTCAGTACATAAAATTACTGTTACTCAACACTTATGGTTATAAGATGTGCTTCATTTGCTCCATTGCTATGTCTGAGCTACGTAAAGGAAGTTATAAAAATATAAAGGAAGCGATAAAAGTATAACTTTATATTTACTCCTCTCGGATCCTCTATTACTTTCCCTTGTTGGAGCGAAATGCATGCTGGGATACTTGGCCGTCTCAAGTCTACACAAGCCTCCACTAGAGGCATCTTCAATGAAATGGGCAGAGCAAGAACACATCCTGGTATTTATTCTGTACAATAACAAAAACAAGAACTCCTAGTTCTAGGTTTTAGTCCTAATGATATGTGTTGACAGAAATATTATTTAGACCAAACATCTAGACAATAGACACAAATATTTATGTTGTCATAGTTCTGCTGTCAAAAACTTCCTGGAAGTGTGATATTTTAACGTCCAAACCAGCCAATTATCATTTTGAAACTTGATGTTTTTCTTAGGTTATACGTGCTACTTCAGCAAGATTATTCCTGCAAAACTAAAAAAAATTAATCTGTATAGGATCTAATTTCAATTTGTAAATTTAGCTTTCATGTTATACGGCGGATGGGCAAAGCCAGATGCTTTTAAAAATTACTACAAAGTTGATTTGTTAAGTCATTTGATTTTCTGGGTCACTATGTATCCATTCATGATTCATTTAGTTTGTATCATGACCATCACTGGAAGACAACACTGAAAATCTTTTCCAGGACAGAGTTGAAACACTAGTATGGATGCAGATCATATTAGAGGGTTAATTTAGAGGTAGATAAGTCGTTAATACAAGGAAGTACAGTTCTGTATTCATGAGTGGTTGCAAATACCAACTCGTTGCTGGAGTCATGGGAGAGAAACTGATGGTGTTTTTTGTTATCCAGTCATATAGGAAGTGTGTCTGGAGGAATTCCCTGAAAAACAGAATGTTGTAATAATGATAATGGTGAATAATGAATGAAGAGATTGGCCTGAACAGTGAGTGGACTATTTTGTGGAATATTTTGTTAGAAGCATGAACTTCTAGCTATAGTTGGCTAAGATACAGTGACAACAACAAGGGAAAGAAGTTTCTTTTTCCCAGAGAAATGGCATGCTAGCTACTCATTTATTCAGTCCTGGCGAACATTTAGCACAATCTCGCTGAAACACATTGCACAAGTTCACACAAAACAAACAAGACAAATTACACCACAAAAATCACTGAGAAAAGAAAAATCGAAACTTCTGAACTTGTTCCCAGTCCAGGGACGCAAATGAAAACAAGGTGTAACAAGCTTTTCAGTTATTTGGCAGCTCTCAAATCAGTGACTAAAATTTCAGGCAGGTTTAGTTCACCCAGTTACAGAGTTGAAACAGAGGGATAAGATGTTTATTCTTAAACGTTTCTAGTGACTTCTAAAAAGGACATAAAAAAAAAATACTTTTTTGAAGACAGAAATTTTGCTCCAGATTCTGCTTTAGTCTGTAGACTAATTTGCATTCAGCGGTAACAAATCCTTACAAATACTCAAGTCTGTGGAAAAACAAAGGAGCCTTTGTGAGTGCAAGATTTTTGTCCTTCTTGTGTCAAAGATTGCTACTAAACATAGCAAGGGGCTGTCTGAAAACAGGTAAACAAAAAAAGGGGCATTGTTCAAAGCAGCCAGCATCTTGTCTCCAGCATCTCACTTAATACAAGTAAGACGGCGGGTAGAAAATAAACTGAGATAGAATGATGGAGTATGTGACAGCAGGAGATTGAAATAGAAGTGAGAGCATGAAAGAGACAAGGGTTATCTGGTAAAAACAAGGCAGGGGAAGAGACAATGAGGCTTAAAAAGGGAGGGCAAGTGAGGGTACCGCATAGTTGTCATGCTTGAGACGTGCGGCTATTATGTCTTTCAGAGTTGTTTTGGTACAAGTAGATGAGATGCGTCCCCGTGTCTGTGGTTGCAAGCTTTTGACGGAAGTTGAGCGGCTGGAATGAAAACTTGGCTTGTCTTTCTTCTGTGAATGCAGCGGAGGTGTGATTGAGATTTCACAAATTTCACAGTTGACTGATGTCTTTTTTTTTTTTTTTCCTCTTTCTTCTTTCTCTATAACTTCAGAGACGCAACAGTCCAGGGAAAAAAAAGCTCATGGTTTTTTATAGAAATGGTAACTCAGTTATGTTGCTCAGCTGAACTGAATTCTCCCAAGACCCGGTGCAACTTTGTTCCCTTGTTGGCTTGGGCCCGGATTAAGAAATTAACTATTATTTCTCTTTTTTTTTTGTTCTGATTTAGCTGAGTATTATTTTTTCATTTTTTTCTGTTTCGATATACATAGATTATTATCGATGGATTAGATTGACATTTTTTTAATGGTATAAACAATGTTTTTTTGATTTGACGCAAACTGGGAAGTTCCTTGACTGAACTATAGGGGCCCTAAAAGCAGGTTAATCTCCATTGACTCCAACCTTAAAATGGCCAGCTTTATAGTAGAAACAAAAATAACTACAGTGTGGCACAAAAAGGAAAAAAAAAAAAAAAAAAAAAAAACCTTATTTAGAGAAAGCCATATTTGTATAAAGACACAAATGTATGCATTGTTTATATGACCTTTGTTTTTTCTTTTCCTCGTATATCAGCAAAGCCAAGCTAAAATAACTTCTTGCAGTGACTGAGGTTATGTGGACATGTTTAAACTAGTTGCCGCCTACTTGTGTATATTTGGTTTAACTGAAGTTGGGCAGTCATTTCCTGCTAATATGTTGCCATCCAGAGGTCCAAAAACATCTCTATCCGTGATATCAAAAAGGGTTTGACAGCGTATGGTTCAGACCTGTCATTAACATTCAAGCTGCGCTGATAACAATTTTCTTGGCTGATTTCTGAGTTTTGTTTTGGTCTTGTTTGTTTCAGAATTACACACTTCACTACAACATAGCTCTGTGTTTTCACACGTTTTCAGAATGTTTTTTCTGATATAAGGAATATATTTTCATGGTAATCTCCTTTTACTCTGGCTTTGAGTGATTTCTGCATTTTATGAGAAATGTACTTCTTGAGTACTGATGTAAGCATTCATTTTAAGAGCTTCCTGTGCTGCTGTTACGACATATGTAGCAGGAACCTCACCGGTTTGCGTGATTAACAGTTTTCTGTAGCAGTCCACTCTGGAGCCACATTGTGAGTTTTTGCTATCATCATTTAGCCTAGAAATATAAACATACCGCGGGCAAATTTGAATTTACTTTGCAGGCATGTCTAGCTACCATCCATTGGAGCGCATTAACCATACCCAGAAGTCAAGGCAAGCGAATCAAATCAGTATATCCTGTAGAGAGATTCTGGGTGGGTTTAACATGATAACAGAGTGGTGTCGTACTCTGGATGTAATAGTGTAGATGGCTGCAGCTGGTGAATAGCGGGAGTTTGAATCGGCTTTGGCATCTACACTTAAGTTCCAGAAGACAGCCCTCAAATCATTCCTTTTCAAGGTAGATGTATTTCCTCACGAATGGTAACAGGTTGTGTTGGAGCACACCAGTTATTCTCAAATTCTGTTGGCAAAAACGGCAACTCTCTTTAGATTGTATTTTGGTTACATTGCTTCATCAAACTCTTCTACCAGCTCACTCTCCCCTTGACTCATTTTTGTTGTTCTTAATATGTCTCCTTGTCTCTTGCGCTCATTGGTCATAGCACTAATAAACTGCGTGCAAAGGGACTTTGATAATCAAACATCCATGGTGCCCTTGGATTGGGAGGGCCAATGGGTTGTTTTCAAACCCTGCATCTTCCTAGATTTGGGTCGGATCAATCAGGCTAAAAATTACTTGTATATTCTTCCTCTTCTCTCAAGTGGTCCTTCAAGACATTCTTTATATGGGGATGCTTTTTTAGCCCACTGTAAATACTTTGCTGGTCATGTGTGGTCAATGTAACCTGGGGACATGATACCCAGTGTGAAAAGACTACAAACTAATTCTGATTTAAACAAATACAAACAGAACTGCTTTTTATTAATTAATTGAAGACACAGAATAGAAGCAAACTACATCATTTGCCGGCTACTGAGCATTGCAGTAATATTTATTTATGTATGTCAGTGCTTAAGACTTCATTCATCATGATGCAGTTGCCATGGTGCCATGGTGACGGCTGTGCTCTAATGCCAGGCTCCCTTCATGACTGCCTGTAGCTGTGCTCCTTTCAAAGTCCCTCTATTACAAGTGGCCCTAGTTATGCAAGTTGTCATATGTTTCATTTTTAATTAATAAAAAATGGTTAGTGTTGCTGCATATGAGCTCAGTCATATTTCTCTTATAGGGAACAAGTTTAATTTAAGATATGGCTAGGAAATGTATTTATGTAACCCCATTTAAAATGGTTTCATAAACATAAGATGCATTGAAACTGAAGGTTTAAACAAAAATGCATAGAATTTTAAAAAAAAATAAGGAACAATCAAAGTAGTAACAGAATAAGAAGTAAATTACAGTGATATCCTTCAGTTTAGTTTAATCAGTCAAATTCAGTGACAGAGAAAAAAACCTTAAGATTCTGTCTGAAGATGTAAGAGTTTCAGCAGAAAGGAGTTTAGTGTAGAGACGGTAGTTTGAGCGAAGGATCCCCTTTTTTGGTTTAGGAAAGACTCAATGAGGATCATTCTGAATCAACTGCAGCTGTTTGATTAAACTGTTAGGCAGATAAATATATAAGGGTTTTATTAGCGCAGTTTAATATCATCATTGTAAAAGATCTTAATGTACATTAAGTAAGTACGATATTATTTTTTATCGATATTACAACTTTTACAGACATGAGTCACAAAGTGATTCAGAAGGTGAATACAAGCAATGCAAAAGAAAAAATATATCCAAAACCAACGAAACATTCTGCTTTTGGACAAGCTGACCAAGGGGTGGCATATAATTTGAGAACAGAAATGGCCTAGAACTGCCCCCTTTGCTACATAACAACTCACCTGAGCCATTGGGGAGGTGAGGTTGTTACAAAAAAATGTTAAAGAGGTATGAATGAATTCAAGTTCAGGAATCGAAATGATGGCAGAAGGCGTCTAAAGTAATAAATTCAAAGGTGACACTTAAAATAACTAAAATCAAGCCATCGCCAGCACTTGCACCCAGCTTTAGGTCCTTGGTAGCCATGGGTATCTACAACCGGTGGTTTTTGTGTGTGTGAAGAAATGTGACCTACAGCAGTTCGCACAACTCCGCTACTTTTGGGCCGATTGACCTATTTTGCATGACAGTGGTAGAAGGATTGTGCAGACTTGTAGATTGAAGCAACCATGCAGAGGTGCCTGCACAAACTTACAAAGTTAAAATGATTGTGCTGTAGGGAACCTATCAAGTATCACTTCAGTGGAATGAATTTTTCGAGTAATTTTTTTCTGAGGCTTAAAATAGCAATTTATCCGTAGGTCGTAGATGTAGGTCCGTGGCTCCCAGGGATAACTTTTTAATTGCCATTTTTTTGCAGACACATGCTCATGCAAAACCCTGGAGATTTCTGTTTACTTTGTAATGTTCCTTTAAGGCAATGCTTGTAATTATTACAAAGCTAAGTGATCACTTATTCATTTCTTATATGGCTAGTGGTCATATTAAACTCATTCAATTCATGTTTGAAATTACATCACAATCTGTGTCAGTAATTTCAGATTTGAGCTTTTACAGAAGTTCAACACTCCCTACCGTCTATTGCGAGATGGAAAAACAGATGAAAGTCAGAGTTTCCACATTTATTGTGAATTTTTTGTTTAATCAAATACTTTTTAGTTGTATTAGGTATGCACTGTAGCTGCCTATTTATAAAACCCAAGCTCATTAGCTCACGTTTGACTATTGTCTGACATCTGTCTTGAAAGCTTTGGATAACTAATCATTTATAACTTATTGTTAGTGCTTTCATTATTTGTTGGATTTTACATTGTTTGGCTTTGTGTTAGAGAAATACCGTGCTTGCTTGTATACTTCAATTAACATTGTTTTATACACAGGAGGAGGGAACAATGTGAACACTGGGACATTTTCAAATAGCAACTAAAAAATTGCTCACACAAGCAGAACAGTGCAAATTAAAAGGAGCCGTGTGGACTTTAAAGTACAGTAAAAACAAGTTAACGCAGAGGGAAATAACAACTGCAGAGTATGTGTCTGAGGTTATGAAAATAAGTTTGAAGGCAAATAGGCCGTATATGATCCAATAGTTTTCTTTACTGGGTTTTTATTCTAAAAAAAGTCTTAGGGAGAACTTTCAATCTAGTTGTAATGGTTTATAAACATTTTTCAGATCTGTGTCATATTTTGAAGTTTTGTTTTAAGTTGTACAGAGTACTTCCAAATCCAATTTTGATAAGAAATATCAATACTTGTATCTTTAAAATACTCTCCAGAATCATTCCAAGATCAACAATCAAATATGTGTTCCTCTTCTATAAAGCACTCTTAAACCTGAAAGCTGTTCAAATAAATTATCATAAATAAATTATATCAACTATGCAGAGATTCCTTTCAATCATGGATAAAAACCGGACAGTGGAGATTGATCTATGTTTCCTTAGAGATGAGAGGTCCAAATGGTGGTTCTGTAGCTGCATATGACCAATGCCACGCTTATAAGTGTTTGGAAAAGAACCAGAGGTAAGAGCATTATTAAAAGTAATATAACATGGCTACTGTGAACAATACTTCCTTGAGCAGCCCAGTGGGATCATTATGTTGACTGCAGGAGGGGGAGGTCACAGTGAATTATTTTAGCTTTAACTCTGGAATGGAATATTCTGTTGAAATTCTGTAAAGATTAATTATTTGTAAGTCAGGCTAATTTGAGATCTTATATTTCCAACTTTTATTTACAAAAAGTTTTAAAGGTGCTGATTCTTAAAGGGGACCTATTATGGCATCTAATACCTATTTTAAACAGGCCTTGAATGTCTTAAAAACAAGCTTTGATTGTTTTTGCTAAATAAATTAGAAATTCAGCCTCTAAACCATGTCTTTATCATCCCATTCTCTAACCTCATTCTCCATGAGGGATTCTGAGTGGGCGGGGCTATAATAATGAGGCACTGTGCTGATTGGCTGCCTGAATGACGCGATAGACCGCTACGAAAAAATGGCGGAAGCTCCGGCCGGCGGAGTTAGTTGAGGGCGTGGTTTCACGCATCGGAGGCCAACCTACATAAATCGCATTTTGGTTACGTAACGACGGGAGCAGAATCTGAACGGGTCGTAGAAGTCACATCACACTGGATGGCTCATCCGGGCGGCTGTACAGACACTGCAGAATTTGGTTGCTTTCTTCCTTCTCTGAGTTGGCAGGCTGAGGGGAGACCACTTTATATATGTTAAAGCAAGAGAAAATTTGTTTTTTATAATAGGTCCCCTTTAAATAGACTTAATAATTGTATTAAATAGTTTAAATAGAATTTGAGTTTTTAATAGATATGAATGATGACAGTGATAATCAATCACATAACTATTTTCATTATCCTTAACTGTTTTATCGTGAGCAGTTAATGAAAGAGTCAAGTGCAAAGTCAGAAGGCTGTTCATGCACAACAACATGCACACAGTTGTCTCTTCTCTGTCCTTGTGAAATTAAAGGAAAATGTGGAACACTCAGCTTTTTATTATTCAAGTGACTGACTCATTAAGTCCAAGTAGTACATTTGTGTGTTGTTTTCATGTCATGGTAACATATTTTTTTATTTGGCACAAATTGAGGAGGAGCTAATATTTACTGTAGCAATTGAATAGAATGACCTCCACAACAGACCCCTGAGGAACTCCACATTTCATTTTTTGTTTTCCATTGAGATATTTGATTACATACAGGCCACTTTACTACTGCGGCAGAAAACCCAACCCAACTTTTCAGACCATTAAGCAAAATGTTGTGGTTAGATATATTGAATACAGCTCTAGATCAAGTCAGATTTAGACGGAAACACTGCTGCTGTGTTTCAGTGAATACAACACAGTATGATTAGACAGTCTTAGTGTACTTACTGTGGTGTTGATGGAACGCTTTTAAATGTTTAAATAGTTGTTGGGTCTCAAGAAAAAAATATGATTAGATATTGGTCTGTAATCGCTAATTTGTAAAGGCTTTAAATAGTTTTGAATAGTGGCTTGATGACATATGAAAATATGTCTAACATAACATCTGCTTACAATGATACAATACGATATGAGACAATATGCTTTAATTAGCCTGAAATATCTTGGGAATAGGGGTGGTGCATAGAGTAATAAATCAGAAAATAAATCAATATTGAAAACTTGGTGGACAGTATAGCTTGCCTGCAATTTGCTAGAGAACAAACTGAAGAGTGATGAAGGAATTAGGGGAAGGAAGGAAGAACAGAAGCAGTCTCCACATGGCAACGGAAAGCTACGGAGGTTTGCTTTACCGGTTATGTTAGTCATTTCTCTTTGCCTTCTCCTATCCACCATCTTAAATCTCCAGCGACAAACAACCACAACTGATAAAATATAATTTCAGTAAACAATACTTAAATCTGATCAGCCTTCAATAAATCCCAGGTGATAGTCAATAAATATGGAAAGACTTCATTAAATAACACGATTAGGGTGAGAATTGAAAAAAAGCTACTTCTGATCTAGTTCCAAACTTTATAAAGGATCGCAATCGTGCACCTATAAACTTGTGAAGCCTGTTATTGATGCCGTGCAGTGATAAGTGACAGATTCTCAGTGAAATGTATCTGTGCTGTAGTTGTAGATGCAGTGGAGATACTGCTGTGCCCTGCAGAGCTCTCACATTACTGACCTTTTTGGAATTTGAGACAACAAAACATTTGTGTTGAGACTAGAAACCTGGGCAGGCATATTTGTTTACTTATTTAAACTTGGCTGGGATTGATAAGGGAGTCAATTTAGAATCGGCTCTATAAGTAGAATTGATAACCGAAATGGTATTGATAAAGTCTTATCAATTCCCAGCCCTGATTCAAAATGTAGGCTCTCAGACTCAGGCCTCCACAACGTTCAGTGTTGTAATCAGTTCTTATTGAGCTGGCTGAGGGAGACGGGGACAAATGAGGTTTTTAAAACGGCTGTCTGCACATAGGGGCTCTATCTTCTGCCCGGGGGTAAAAGCTCATACTGCGTAGGATTGAAGGACATTGGTTGCATCATCTTGAAAAAACAAACAAACACAAAAAACTATCTCCCTGTAGTTGTCATGGCAGTCTTTATCAGTTGGGCCAGTTGGGATTTGGATTGCACAGATAGATTCCTATACCATGCCTGTATCCTTCACACCACGTGCTCTCAAGAAATGTAATCTCTGCTAAAGTCGACAACAGACTGTCCACATGAGCCTGCCGGGTGAGCATGTTTTCAGTGTGCAGAACTCGAGCCAAGCCATTAGAAACTTAATTGCACAAAGTTTGTTTGCAAAATATCAAGATATCAAATTGTCAAATATAGGATAATATTCTCAAGGTCATTGACTGATGGGATAAACAAGTATAGATTACAGCAGTGCTTCCCCATCCTTGTTCTTAAGGACCTGCTGCATTGCATGAATGAATGAATGAATTTTTATTTTGAACATGTATATAAAAAAATTAAAATAAGAATAAAATAAACGGTAACATCTTCATATTCACATATGTTCGAAAAAGAGAGTAGGAAGAAGTATACACTTTTTCCTAGTTCCTACCCCTTTATAACACTATGAATTTACATTATTGTTAATATTATATCTACACAATATCCATATAAATATAGTCTATATAAATACTACGTAAACATGCCTATTACTACATAATTACCCATATAAGTATATAGAAAATATAAATATTACATTAATATTATATCAATATATAGAAAATACAAATATTATATAAATCTATATAAATATACACTATATAAACTACATAAATATCCCTATAAATATATATATATATGCTACATACCTAATATATAACATATATTACACAATTATAACTATCCCTCTCAACATATAATATATACTACATAAATATCCACATAAATATCTAAACATATCTAAGCAAGTATAATATACCTTTTTTCCCTATTTTATTTGTTTCTCACACTCCTCGTTAACACATTTCCTCTTCCATATACCTGTTTATAAATATTTTTTTGTATAATGATTTAATGATTAAGATGTTTACCTGCTTTAGTACACCTGGTTCAAATGAATGAGTCATTAGCAGACCTGTGCTGACAAACACACGAGATATCTAATTATCTGAATTAGATGTGTTAGAGAAAGGGTAACATATTAATCATGTAGGACAACAGGTCCTGAGGACTATTAAAGTATTAATTATTTATCTCTCACAAACCAAATTTAGCTAGGTCAGAATATAATTCTGTCGTAATCAAGCTCTCAGTATCGGTTGCATTAATCATGTGATAGATTTTCTGGGGTTGTTGAGTTAGCCCGGGTTGTCCATCCTAATTAATTTCCTCTTAGATACATAGACATAGTCTGGTTCCACTGGATTAAACTTTGATTTCCAAGGGACAAGCAGACTTGTAGAGAAAGCCCGCCCTCAGTCTGTTGTGATTGATTTGGTTCGTTTTGTACCGATGGAATTGGCTGTACATGCGAGGGGGCACCAGACACATTTCATAAGAAAGAATATTTTTGAAGTGACGGGTTATTGCGTAGTTGGACGTTTAACATCCGTGCAACGTGAAGTGGTTTCACAACATTGCTAAACACCGTTTTTGAAATACTGTCTTATATCTCAAGCGAAACTTTGACATATAAAATATGTTTTGAGACATGACGGAATTTTCTACTGTGAACAACGCTTTGATGCTTTAAACGGCCATGGTTTTTCCTCATCCCGTTTAAGTGAGGTCTGATAAGTAGCTAGATGTGATTCAGGTCCAGATTTATGACTAACCTTTTAAGCTACACATTGATTTGACACCCGGAGTATGTTGAATTATATCGACTGGATAAATAGATATTCCAATCAAATAACATTCTAAATTGCACCCTCCATGACATAGCTCATGTTACCGTCATACTACAGTCTAACATTACACTGCAAGAGTTTAATCTGCCAGTGGTTGAATATGAATGTGCCTTTTTCAAAGCAGTCATCTGATCTGAGATTCGTACACATTTTTGCTTTTTTCTGTCCAGCTGTCATGTTGAATGAAGCTGTGCCAGGAGGCAGTTAATGTTTTCCAGCGTATCACCACATCAGCTTAGTTCTTAGATAGGGCTGACTGATTGTCTCTCTTTGTCTACTTCTGTGGTTTTATGGAGACAAATGAGTGCTTATAGGGTCATTGAGAGTTCAGTATTGAAAAGAGCAAATTTAGGCATCAGACATGATTGTTTTTTATTTTTAAATTTAAATGTTGTGTCTTCATGTTAGAGTATTTTTATAAGGTGCTTACCAGTATCAGCTTCTGACAAAAGCAAATGTCAAGTTTTCCAGCTGGAGTTTGTATTCCCTTCAGGTGGCTGATGTGTACAGATTTCTCTTTCGTCTACACCTGACTGCCAACCAAATTAAAATATTTTTCCACCTTGTCAGAGCTTGATATAATTTACTTATAAATGTTCCTTTTCAGATCTTATTCCTGTATTTATTGCAAAGTTTTTTTGTTGCTCGAAGTTTTATTTTAGAAATTGGGAGCTAACTTTAGAAGTAATTAACTTGTACCTCACTGTGTCGTTAGTAAAGAAGGCTAAAGAGATTTCAGGCAAAGCAATCGTGTCAACTGGAAAAAAAATGCATTAGGAAATGATCCAATTGTTTACAGTTGGTATTAATATCCATCCTGAGGGGTGTGATCACTAGCGGACAAACATAAGCACAAATGTAAACACGACCAGGATGGATTTTGAGGACACATTAAAGTCTGATCATCACAAAAAAAATGAACTGAACTAAATTCTCTGCTTCTATTTTGAGCTTTTATTTGCCTTTTCTTCTTTTTATTTCTTATATATCCCATTTCCATTTAAAAAAATGTATTGCTGCTAAAAGGTTGTTATATACTTTATTTTATCGTCTTATACAAGAACATATATAAACAATAAAATATTTTGTATAACTTACTATATAGTTTTATCTATGTTATTGGATCATTCATTCATCTGTAAAACACTGGATGTAAGATTACACCCCCCCTACTAGAGTTACATGCCGAGTCCTTCTCTCTGGCTTTACTTTGGTTGGACTGTGAAGGTTTAACTGTTTCTATCATGTGATGTTTGTGGTTATGGCTCGTGGTGGATTTGAAGGTCTTCAAAGGGTGAAGGTTAAACCCCTGATTCTCTGTAACATAACAAACCCATAGATCTTTAGTTAAACCAGCCAAGGATTTAAGGTTTTTTTTCCTTTCTCTGGTATTTGCAGGAAATGGTATAATCAAACAGTCCTGTTCTATAATACAACGTGTCATAAGCCTTTGAAAGATCGGTAAAATGAGTAGCAGAGTTTTGCTTCTTGTCTCAAGATTTGAGAAAATAAGTTATTATTTTTTTTAAATTGCTGCACTTTTACTGTCTTTTTCTAAAGCCAAACTAAAACTATGATGAGATGTTTTTAGTTTTTTTGACAGCAAGTCATTGCTCTGTTACAAAATATTCATGAACCCCAACAAGGACGGACAACTTATGGAAATGCCTCTAATTCGAAAAAGCTCCTGAATATTGCGAAAAAAAAAACCTTTTTACGCTTAGACATTTTTTAAGCATTTCGATAATCCAGTTTATCGCAAAAGAGTAATAGAAAACATTTTTTACGTAGCCAGTCAATCTACAGTCTAAAAATCCAGTTTATAGCTATTTTTAGCCTCATTAATTCCGTGCAGTCGCCTGATAACCCTGCTTAATCGTTATGCATTACATACGGGCTTTGCCTCTGAATCATCATTTGAATGATCATCCGCTGCCTTCTTCCTCTGACTATTTTTATCAACAGCGATAGCGGCAATCGCAATAATTGACTAAAGATGTTTTTGTCCATCTTCTCTAAAGTTGAGGTTTTCTGTTTTGTTGTTTTGAAGAAAAGTCTCGCAAGACGAGATACGGAGAGCTACAGAGAGGGAAAGTAACGTTCATGCTGAGAACACTGTTCAATGGGAACACCGATCCCTGCAGGGCTACCTTTATCGCAGATTCAGAGTTTTGCTTTTCTTTTGCAAAAAAGCGTAATTGAAATGGTCCGTTAGAATCCGTTGCAGATTCTAAGACCTATGTTGTTGTTTGACGGGAGAGAATGGTAAAGCACTGAACTTAAGTTATTAACACTCAGAATCATCCAGACGAGCGGATATTCTGTTGTTTTAAAGTCTGAGGACTTTCTGCACCTCTGACACAGTCTCAGGGTTTAAACAAAAAGAATGACTTGATTAAGAATCATCTGAGCAACCAATAAAAAAATTCTCATGATTAATATTTAAAGTTTCAAAAAAGGAGCAAGAGGCAGTGAAATGTTCATTAAAACAACAAGGCATCCACGCCTTATCAGCATTTAGCGCATGGGGAGACGTATTACTGTTTCCATCTAAAAAATTAATCCTCCATAATCTGCAAAAAAAAAAGTTTCGTTTTTTTAAAAGTTTCCATGATAACATGATTAGCATTTAATTTTGGCTTCACTGATTACAACTCCTCACTTGTGTGCATTTTATTACAAGACAAGCCTTAGTTTATGTTATTGATTATCTCATTTTTGCAGAGGTCACATACTCCTGGAGGAAGTTTCATGAATCAGAAGTGAACCATGGATTATTCAGACCAGTTTTTATTTATTCATTTATTTTTTTTAAGAAGTATTTGTTTTAATAATTTATGCAATAAAGAATCTCATGAGAGATAAATGTTATCAGGGACAAGGTATTTTACTGACGACTCTTAACAAGCCAAAGTCGTGAAATGGTGTTAATAATCAATGTTTTCCTTTTTTTTTTAAATATCTCTATTTATATATTTTACGACACCACTGCTAATTATGTCGGCAAAAAAAATGTAGCAAGTCATATGACTCAAAAGTCTTCAACTAAGATACCGTATTTTTCTTTGCCTAATATCATCCAGCCCTACTGTGTGCTTAATGTCAAACAAATGCATTTCTTAAAAAATAAATTAAAAACACTGGACTTGTTCTGGCTCATCAGTTTCATGAGTTTCACAGTTTATAACTTCTTTTTGCTCTCCTCTAAATCCACTTAAACCTATAGATGTTTACTTGTTTTACTGTCACCGGTTTAAGGAAATGTGTATATAAAAATTGACGTCATTATTCGGAGTCAATGTCTTCTCACAGTTAAAATTTATTTACTGCTGTATTTTCTTTCTTTTGAGAGATCGATATTGCACATGTTGACATAGAGATGACGATCGATTTTCATTATATTGCAAAGCCTTATCACAAATTCAGATGTTCACATCCCCTGGAGTTTGACACAAGGATTTGAAGAAGAGAGTTTTCCCCTTTTTCAAGTTGGTACAATTCCCTAACGTCTTAATGAGTTTTCTCATACAGGCTTTGATCAAAATACTTTGGGGATCCATTATAACATGTACAGTATAACGATGTCTTTTACAGCTTTGCTCTAAGCCGCCAGAGTTCAGTTGTGAAATGAGTCATTTGACTCAGTTGACATTCTCGCTTCTCAGGGGTGTGATTGTTTTTAGATTGTGTACTGCTTTGTGCTTTCATATAAATGTAAATTTGGACCTAGATTACACTCAATAACCTTTGAAGCACTCATATTGGTATGAGAGATCATATAGTACCTAGCCTGATTGCTTATACCAGAAAAACACAGCGAACCAAGTTGTCACAACCACACACCAATATTATAGAGGAATACTTGACAAGCAATTTTTATTCCCCAATGCTTAAATTTTCCTTACTTAAAGTCTGTCATGGACAATCAGGGCCGATGCTTCTTCGAGGTGCAATCATCATGTTGAACTGGGCCGGGTCATTAAAACATGGACATAAGTCAAAGTCACAATCATACTCACTCTGTTTTATACAAACCCAGAGACACACTGTTGTTTTTTTTATTTCATTTTTTTTATTTTATTTTAGGGACTAATATTAAAAACAAGTCTTTGAGGGTTTGTCTTTGTAATGATGTCAGAAGTATGATCTCAGCTTGCTTCAAAAAAAAAAAAAACAGTAGGTTTTTCAGGTAGGTTAAATATTAAGGTATGGTTATGGACAAATGAAGACAAATCGGTGTGTTTTAGCACACATACAGGTATGTAGCACTTTCGTATTGAGTGTTACTGACGATATTGGTACTGTGCTTGCATTGGGTTTATTAATTCTTTCAGCCTTATAGCTTCAAACCACAGGCTGTGACTCTCAAATCACGCCTCTCATTCTCAATTAATTGAACTCATTACAGCCTTTAAATTGGAGATTTAAAGATATGCAATAAACATGGGACTCAGCACAACAGGCAACCAGCGTTGTTACTCCCAATTAGAGGGGTAATTGGCACTTTATTCTTACAATTCAAGTTCAGACACATCTAGACTCCCTGGGGGAGTTGCAGCAGACTTTCAACAGTTACATTGAAGTTTGAGCTGCGCCAATTTAAATGCAGAGCCACTGGCTGCCTCCACGATAAGCTTCTTGTAAATGCCAAATCCATGAATATTCATTTTTCTCTATAGATTTGTTTTCTCCAAAAATCTCTGCTGAAGCAGTGTGGTGCTGCTTGGGTGCAGGGGGGGTAATTTGCCTAACTGTCAGCTAGATTTCCAAAATTTTTGGATCAGCGTTCCTCATGCCATTACAGGAATTTCACAATACTGATTACTGATTATCATTTTTATTATTATTTTTACCTGTGTGTGTGTGTGTGTGTGTGTGTGTGTGTGTGTGTGTGTGTGTGTGTGTGTGTGTGTGTGTGTGTGTGTGTGTGTGTGTGTGTGTGTGTGTGTGTGTGTGTGTGTGTGTGTGTGTGTGTGTGTGTGTTTAGATGTCAACTCATTATTTGTGAAAAAGGCTTCTAATTGTATACAACTATTTTGTTTCATCTGTAATGTTTTACTGAGGCCTATATCAAGTTTTATAAATTAGGGAAGCTTATTGCCCATTTATGAAGCAGATTTCTTTCTTTCATTTTTTTTAATGATTTGTTTTTTGGGGCCAGTTATCTTATAACAGTAATAACACATTATGTACAAATGCCCCAAATTTCTGTTCAGTTGCTTTTAATTGAGGCCCTGGATAGGGCCACTAAGCCAGCAAACCTAATAAAACAGTTGAAAATGAATTTCTGCTTATTTTTAAAGATAAAGGATCTATGTTGTGCCTTTAGAGACCGCTGCAACTGGCTATGAGATGGCTTCAAATGATCCAAGGATGAGTCTTAGGCCACGTTTACACGTAGCCGGGTATTTACAAAAACGGATATTTTCCCCTCTACGTTTTCAAAAAAATCCTCGTTTACACGGACCCGCATGAAAACGCTCTTAACGTCATGCAAGCCAATCAGAATCCTGGAAAAACATCAACAAATGACACGTGTGTAACTTCCAGTTAAGGCTGATTTATGGTTCCGCGTTACATTAACGCAGAGCCTACGGCGTAGGGTACGCGGCGACGCGCACGTACCTTGCGCGTCGCCGCGTACCCTACGCCGTCGATTTAACGAGGAACCATAATTCAGGCTTCATGCTGCTGGCTGACGCGCTCACAGGCTTGAATGAGCAGGAGGCTGGACGGGGGGGGGGGGAGAGTTACTTTTAAGTGTGACTTTAGAATATTAAACAGGTAAAATACAAGAAAATATTGACGGTAGCCAAACTAATTGTAAACACAGGTCGCACACATGACGCTGGTGAGTTTCTGGTGCATAATGAGACGTTCTGAAGCTTAAATCTCCGTTTTCCTCCGTTTTCCTCCGTTTAGACGCAAACGGGAAAACGGAGTTTTTGAAAATCTCCACTTTGGCCGGAGTTTTCCGAAATGATCGTTTTTGGTGACTTTGACCGCCGTTTCCGTGTAAACGAACGGCCAAAACGCATGAAAACGCCTCCGTTTTTGTAAATACCCGGCTACGTGTAAACGGGGCCTTAGTTCAGCAGCTACCAACAAACGGCCTATGGCTCGTTGACCGCTTGTTGTTGCCGCAGCTCAAACAGCCATCTCCTACAGCAAAGTCACCCCCCAATGGGTTGCTGTGGCAGCAGCCTAAGCAAAGAGGCCCTGACTTCTTTACCAGATCACCCTCTTCAACTCTTCTGGGGAATAGCAAAGCCTTCTCATGCATCCTAGGTTTTCCTCTGGGTCTCCTCCCAGTTAGACATGCTCAAACCAGCTCCTGGTGGTTGCATCCTCACCAGAATCCCAAACTACCGCAGCTGGCTCTTGTTGATGTGAAGGAGCAGCAACTCTAGTCCAAGTCTCTCCCAGATGAATAAACATTTCACCCTCTCTCTAAGGGAGTCTCACCACCCTTTGGAGGAAACTAATTTCAGCTGCAGGGAACCTTGCGTTTTGGCTCAGCTCCCTCTTAGACCAGTGCAAAGTCCAGATTATTGCAGATACCGCCACAATCCACTTGTCAATCTGTAGTTACATTCTTCCTTCACTGCAAGTATGATGGCCCATGCTCTTTTGGACTAACTTTGCCCAATCAGAGCACAGAGGTTCCAAAACCTTAGTCAATTAGCCAAACTTCAGTTCATCAAGGGTCCTGCTGGTGCTTGATTGGAGCTTCTCTAGTCTTTGTTTTAGCTTCAGCAGTTTACATGTCAAAGTTGTTTTGGTAAGAACAACAGAAACGAGGACTAATGGACAAATTCAGTTGAAATGAAATTCAATTCAGTTCAATTCCTCTTTATTTTTCTAGCACTAAATCACAACAAATCACACAACAACACAGTTTAACTCATTCCAAATTTGTCCAATTGATGAAAACCCAACAAATGAACGATAATAATAATTATTGCTTCACTAAGGGAACCAACAGATTGCATCAAAACCTTTCTTTGATACAATCCCCTGTCCCGAGCAAGCACCAGGCGACTCTGGAAAAGACTCTGGCAGAACGTGACTCAAAAAGTGTGGCCATCTGCCTTGACCAGTTGGGGGTTAAGAGGACAGAAAGAGGAGAGAACAGCAAGAACAACAGATCAGGAACACCTGCTGGGAAGAAAGAAAACAAGTTAATAACAACAACAATGATTTCATAAATAGAGTTGAAGTAGAAGAGAAAAGGGTGAGGAAAGGTATAACGGGGGGTTCCCCAGCAGTTTAGGCTTATAGCAGCATACAGTAACTAATGGCCCTTTTGCACTAGTCCCACTTCAACTCGCTTCTACCCGCCACGGCCCCGTCTTGCGCTTTTGCACTAGGGGCTGAGACGGGTAGAGCCGCTCCAAGCCGATACTATTTCTGTAACCATTCTGGCGAGGTTCTATCCGGGCTGAGCCGGGACTATTTCTGAGGTCACCACCCTCCTCGCCACCGATTGGTCAGGGGGCGGGGCCGTCATCAAACTACAGGCCCCTGATTGGTCGGGGGGCGGGCCGTCAAACGTTTGAATCAGGAAGCGGGAGTCAGCGCGAGGCGACTCGCGACTCGCGGCGATTTTATTATAAAGCACAAACGTCTGTTTGGTGATCCAACTCTGAGGTGCAGATGTTCATAAACCTGGTGGCTGTCGAGAAAATTAAAAAAGCGATGTAGACGGGCTGTTTTACTCTCAGCCGCTCTCGGCTCCAGCTGATTTCTCATCTGCGCCGACACAAACAAAGGTGTTGCATTGAGTACGTCACAGCAGATTCACCCCACCCCCCCACTTCTCATCTGGCTGTGGAAAAACAAACGGGGACAAAACGGGTGGAGCCGCGACGAGCCGCACCGAGCCGAGCCGGGCGGAGGCGGGACTAGTGCAAAAGCGCCATTAGGGATGTTTCAGTCACCTGAGGCATCCCTGGCTCTAAGTTTTTAGTTTAATCTTAAAGATAGATAGGGTGTCTGTTTGTATCCCAAACACAAACTAGCAGCTGGTTCCACAGGAGAGGAACCTGATAAATAAAGGCTCTACTTCCTATTCCACTTTTATGAACTTTAGGAACCACAAGTAAACCTGCGTCTGAGAGAGAAGTACTCTGCCTGGAAAATATGGCACTATGAGCTCTTTAAGATAAGATGGAGTTTGGTCATGAAAACCATTATATGCCGGAAGAAGACTTTTAAATTATATTTTGGGTTTTATAGTTAGCCAGTGAAGAGAAGCGAAAACTGTAGAGATATGATCTCTCCTCCTGGTTCTCGTCAGAATCTTGGTTGCAGCATTTTGGGTGAGATGGAGGTTGTGTGTGTGTTTTTTTTTTTTTTTTTTTTTAGAAATATTTGGACAACCCAATAATAAATAATTATAATTATCCAATCTTGAAGGAACAAATAAATCGATCGGTTTCTCTGTGTGACTCTGAGACGGGATGTTTGTACTTTTGGTAATATTACAAACGGAGTCAAACAGCAGGTGTATCTGCCCCTTTAATCTGATTGGTTTACGAGTAAGTCGTGTTTTATCCACTGCTCTGCGTCCACCACGTGGGGTGCGCTCTTATGATTGGCTGAAACAAAGGAAGATATCTGATTGGTTGCAGATCCTTCCGTGTTAAAAAATAACATATTTGTGGATCGAGTCACGTCAGGGGAGTGCATTTGTGAAACTTGTCCTGTGCATTTGTGAAACGGTGTGTGCATTTGCGGATCGGTCTGTGCATTTGTGAATTTTGTCCTATGCATTTGTGAAACGGTTTGCATTTGCGAATTATGAGACTGTTCTAGCTCCATAGATGTACTCTAAATCCTGAGTGTAATTTTTTAAGCATATTATTTCTGTGGAAATAATCACAGAGTTGACTTGCAACTATTTTTCAGGAATTTAAGACATAAAAGGATATAGGCCTATAATAAGCTAACAGTCCTGGATCAAGGGTAGGTTTCTTTAGTAAAGGTTAAATTACAGCAGCTGTAAAGCTCTGTGGCACACAGCCAGTAGACAATGGTTGATTGATCACATCCAATATAAAGGTGTTAATTAAAGGAAAAACCTTGAATAATCTGGTTGGAATAGGGTCTAAAATACACGCTGCTTGGTTTGGATGAAGCTGAGGTTCCTGTTAGCTCAGAGAGCTCAGTTGAACAGAAACAGTTTAGGCACAAATCCGGTTCTACTTCTGAGACTGCTAAACTTGATACACTGGTACCAGTAGCTGGATTTCACAAATGTTCTCTCTGATAAAAATAATAGTATTGGTGGAGAAGTTCAGGAAGTTGTCACTGCTGAGAGTTACAAGAATATACGGCTCAATGGAGCTAGGACTCTGAATGAATGTAAGGTAACACCAATTACCTGAAATGTCCTGTTGAACAAAGTAAATATATACAACTTTGAAAAGATGAAACGTTTTTTTCATCTATCAGAAGTTATTGATTTATCAACACAGGATAGCCTGAAGATGTTCCAGCCTGTTAATTAGCGAGTAATTCTCAGGTGATAACTGATGCCAATTATTAAAAATAACAATCATAATTCACCCGGTTGATCAGTTCTTATCTACTTCTATTGGATTTTATCCCACTTTGTGTTGTTGTTGTTTTTTCTTTTTAAGCTTCTAGATTCAAAAACTCCTGCCAGAAAAATTTAACTTTTTGCAGCTCAGTGTCCCTTGTGTATTTCCCCCTCCAACACTAAAGTCTGCTTTATGAAATACCTCATTTTTTAGTAGTGGCTGAAGACATCCAAACCCTTTTATTATGTCTAGTAAAGTGTGAACTCCAATAGAGGAAGTGTCATATTTGGTCTCTGGTTAAATTTTGAGATATGCTCCTCTTGTACGTGGGGGGGATCTCCACATTACCCAGATCTTATTTGATCAAAACAGAATTGTGTATAGGTGTTGGTATGAATGTCTCTGCTAAGCTAAGTTCTCCCTCATGTTTTTTACACCCTCATGGATTCGGCTAGATTATGGTCTAGGGGTGCACTTTCATTCCAGTGTGTTTTGTCTGTCTGCATATCTGCAGATATTTTAACAATAAACACAAGCTATCACATTGACAGGAGCCACCATGGACATTTATTCTGGCAATTATCTTTTTTTGGAATGTGCAAATCTGGCTGTCAAATTTAAACCAGGACTTGTATCCCCAAAATGTCCCCTTATGTGAGCATTATCTTGGTTTGTATTTTGTGAGTGTGCCAAGTTTAACATTAGCATGTACCTTGTGATTCTTGGTGTGCAGGTGGCTTATTGAAGCAGAATAATGATTTATTTAAATCCTAGTCTAATTATCCAAAAGGGCATGTGCATTGTTTAGGGCCAGGCGCAGTCCCTTGGCTCCTGCCACACTTTTCTAAAAAATGATTTTTGTGGACTGCCAAGACAAGTGCAGATATAATGAGGGCAGGGATACATTTGAAATTTATTGTGACAAATAATGTTTTATATTACAATGAAAATCTGTGTGAAGCGAAAATGGTCCTCACTGTGTCAAAAAGTTGTGCTTTGTTCAAATCTTTGCTTCAAGCTGAAAGAGTTGATTGTGGTGACCCATTGAACTTCCCAAGTCAAAAGCAGTATCCTTTCATGTATCTCAGTGGAGGTAACCGTTAACAGTTCAGCATTTCTGTAAGGAAACCATGAGCAGTGGGGTCACAATCACCCTGTGTTTCCAGATAGCCTTATTTGTACAGCCCCTACTCAAAAACTAGTCGGTTGCTATATGTAAAGTGCAAATAGAAAAAAACCCAACTTGATACCAAACTATACCAAGGTACTGTCATAGTTTTATTGGTTACCTTCATTATCAGAGAAGCAACCATGTAAAGTGTCAAATGCAGTCAGATTTAGATAACTGCCTCCATTTTTGTTGGGGCATGACATTGAAGTAAGCAGTGATACAACTGAAGCTTTAAATTTGGTCACAGTATTCTGTGAAATAGCTTATTCTCAAGAGCTGTGCAGTCTATTATTGTTAAGTTTTCACAATGTAGACTTACAGAGAAACCTCATTCATTTTTCAGTTTCTGCATCGTCCTTCGAAAACTAAACTAGGGATGTGATTGAAAGAATGACTATGCCTTCATCTTCCATGAAAAATCCAGTGGGCTCGTATAGTGAAAACAAGTGAATTGCAGAGGCTGTCAAGGTTAACATCTACACCAGTGATTCTTAACCATAGGGCCGCGGCCCACACTTGGGCCGCGAGCGCCATCTAGTGGGCCGCGAAAAAAAATCAGTTTTGTACGTGTGGGCCGCGGGGGCCGCGGGACTGCATAGCAACTCCCAACCAAATGAGGAGAAGAAGACCCTCAGCTAGCTGTACGTGTAATAGTAAGATAAATGGTGTTTATTTATAGAGAAAATCCTTCATTTTGCACAGAGTAGGTTTAGATCCGCCAGGATCAGGGATCGATTACTTGGGTCTGCGCCCAGAGCGAGCGAGCGCGCGCGGCGGGATCATTTATCCTGACGCGTCCCCGCGGCCGGGGAGGTCGGTGCTGCTCGGGCCGCGGCTCCGTCGTTACTGCTGAAGGATTGTAGATGTAGATGTGTGGGCTGGACTGTTGTTCGGTCTCGCAAAAGCATCGGAAAGTGACACGGCTGCAGCGGCCAGAGAGCTGCGGGGTCTGCCCGTCTTAGCTGATCAGGCTCGGATTAAATCCGACACGCGCAGTCCTGACAACTTATTAATGTAAATAGAACTTAGTAAATTACTTAGTAAGTAATTAGCTTGACTCTTACAGAGATGAGAAGCTAAATAAAACTAAATATCGTTCCAGGCTCATCAATGAGCACCTTATCATGCATATGAGAACCTGACACCATCCAGCCCAGATTTAAGTTCTGGCAGGAGAAATTAGAGCTCAGTTCTCTCACTGAATGACAGAAAGTGGGGGCATAAGAATATTAGAGGGGAAGAAAGAAAAACTGCAAAACTGTTAAATTGTTAAGATGTGTTTATATTCATTTATTATAAAAATGTGTTGAGACAATTAACAAAGAAAAGGGGAAATTCAAACTGCTGGTAAAGAAATAAAATAAGATAGCATTTGAAAAATAAAATAAAATCTATTTTATTTTTAAGAGAAAAAAATATGTGTAATTGAAGTTACACATGTTAATGGGCAAATATGTACTTTTTTAATATAACAGTCAGATGCAGATGTTGATACAACTATGAGGCTACTTGAATATATATATATATATATATATATATATATATATATATATATATATATATATATATATTATGATGTTCTGGACCTTCGCTTGAGTAAATTATCTCTAAATGGACCTCTTAAAGTTGAATACCCCTGCTATACAGTGTTAATATTTAACGGGCCCCGGGCCACTCTGTACTGAAAAAATTGGGCCCCAAGGTCAGAAAGGTTAAGAACCCCTGATCTACACCACTTGAATGACTTGATCTGGAATCAAAGCACTCTGTCTTTGTCTGCAGGAACGCACGTGTCTATGAAAGGGTGTATATATGTATATATAACTGATGAAGTGTTACAATTTTTTAAATAAATAATTCAATATTGATAAGGAAGCCTAATGATAGTATATACTTAACTCATTGATAAGGGGTGGGATTAAATAAGTATTAATTCTTACCGCTCCTTTTCAGATAGGTAAATCAACGCATTAGATTGGTGGATGCAGTGCTACTTGCCCACTAGTTTGCAAATGTCATTGTTCTTGTGAATGACTACCAGCAATGGTGATATACTTTAATCTGACCATACTTCTATCAGAACTTTTACCTTGTCCTCACTACACGTCGGAGCACAAGCCATTTCTCCAATCTAATGCTCCACCCAGGCGTTGTTTGGGTTGTGTTTACCCACAATGCCCTTTATTGTACTCTGCTTCATACACATGTTTTGTTTGAACTGGACCAAACCTACGTTTTTAGTGGGACCCAAGTTTGCTTCTATTATTCGCATCAGAGTTCAATTGCGCACTCACACCACTCGAAATGAACCAGACTTTCAGAACAAACAAACTCTCGTCTGTTTAAAGCAGACCAAACAGGGTTGATGTGAATGCACCTTAAATATGCTTTTCCACCACCAGGAGTTCAGGGTAGACCCACCAGACAGGACCCTCCTACAGGGCGGACCCCCTTCTCAGCCCCATCAGGCAGCCCATCAGACTGAAAAAATAGCACAGCCGACCACGAAGTGGAGATAATGCACATTTTTTGCTCTTCGCAAATGACCCGCAGCATAAAAGGAGATGAAAAAGAATAAAGAGAAGAATAAACAGATTAATAATGGATGCATCTTTTTTTTTACATTCACCGTGGTCGTAGTGATGGAGATGAAAGAAGCCCCCCCCCCCCCACCAGACCTCTATATTGGCATTAATATGCCAACAAGACAAGAACCGACTCGCCAACATCTATTGTTTTTTTCTTGTAGTCTCCAACTTCATCAAATGTACTCCTAGCAAAATGTGTTACGGTCTCATGATCGATGTTTAATGTGAGCATGCTTAATGTTATTTAGACATTTAGAAATGGGTTCTCTGCTGATCCTGTTGGCCAACTGAGTACCTCTCCTACTACAGGGATGTTTTTCGACCCATAAATGTTCCTGAAGGCCACTTTGGCAGTGCTGTCCCAGATAATGGAGACACACGGCAACAATCTTGGCCCGAAACTCAAACAGACCAAACGGAGGTGGTGTGAATGTGCTCCTTGAAGCATCCCAAAAGCAAAGCTCTGCTATGCTGTGATAAAGATTTGCATCAAGTCTGTTTTTGATACTCATTTGCAGCTAAACTGCATCAATGCACTCGCAACAGACTGAACTGACAGGAATTCAGATGCAAGATCACCATATAATCAATTTTCAAAATAAAACACTAGATGTGGGCTTCAACTTGTATGTCAACATTACGTAAACCTGCGGAGGCTGTGGGTAAATGGTTATTTGGATTTTAGAAATGGCTTAGAGGTCCAGTATGGGAGATGAAATAGAGTTTTATTTTACATTCTCCATCTAAAATCTTTACAAACCTCTTGGAATTTTTAAGTCATGTTTTGGTCAAACTATGCAAACACAGTGCAACAGTGAAAAAGAACAATAACCGAACAAAAACACAAACATCTGGCTAACAAGTGTGTACGAACACTTCTACAGCCATTATTGGAATGGACAAAGAACAGCCAGTCAGCTGAATTTCTTTTCTAAAATCTAAACCTGGCAGAGAACGAAGCATGCTTAGCACATTATCTCCTCCCAGCAATACAGGAACCAACACAGAAAAACACTAGTTTTCGGGCTGAGCCACTAAGTTACTAAGTGAAAGGGGTTCCATTCATCCCAATATAAGTCAATGAAACATCGCAGGGATACTGAAACTGTCATTTTTAGGTGAAAAATGTACCCAGTGATGCTTTGAAAAAATCTCATCACTTACTTTCTGAGTTCACCAATATACTATATTGAAAGTGAAGTATAAGCATAAGTTATAAAGCACAAGATATTTTTTTTAGGCAACTCGCACTTGAAACAGTGAAGTGTTCCAGACGCTGACCGCGAGTTGACATTTAACTGGAAGAAAGAATGGCAGCCAAAACAGGATTAGTTTTTTGGCAGCAATACTAAAATATCAAAAGTCCACTTTTGATGCCAAATTCCAATTTTGCCTTGATAGCTGTTGGGACAAAAAAATTAAATAATCACAAGCTTGTCGTGATTTGGGTTTTAACTCTCTCACCACACAATATTTTTCACAATCAGTTGTGTTTTGATCCCTATGTGAATGTTGTTACAATAAATTGATGGGGCTAGGAGCCGCGTTGCTGGACGTCAGAGAAACTAAATCGAGGCCAGAAAGCTTCCACAAATCAATATTAGACATGTTGTCTTTAAAAACAAGGGTTTCACATTGTTAGCCAAAAGTTTATTGCTCTAATTTTTATAAAGTCATTAGCAGTATTCACATTTTTTGATACCGAAGATATTTAAAACAGAGATGAATGGGTAAGCTTTAAACTGCTGGAAAATATTCAGGCCTAAACTGGCATTTAGATTATTTTCAAGCATGTTTGGATGTGATACTCTACACATGCATCAGAAAAATGCAGTAATTGGGTGTATTTGGAGGCGTTGTGTTTCTTTTTGAAACACAACAGCATAGACAAATTGGATATGTGTCGTGACCTGTCAGAAGGACCGGTGGAGTTCCGTAATTATACAGACCTCACGCCTACAGCGATGTCAGGTCGTGTTTTGACAGACACACCAAAGCTGCTCAAGGATGCACAGTGAGAAGTTTGTTTCCCTTTTGTTTGACTTTATTACCTTTTGTTTTTCTTGTCATCGTAATCTAAGGCAACAACGACTGTTGCTGTTATAACTGTGACAACAATGGAAGCTCTCACTGTGGCAAATGTTGTTTTTTTTTTCCTTTCAAGTCAATGCAAGAAGATTACAGCAAGTTACTTCTCAATGTTTTGCCTCAAACCTCTCTGAATATCTCAAAACGTAATTGTAGTTATGTTCTGCGGTGCTGTAGCTCTCAGGATTATCTCTCAGTAGGTATACAATTGTCTGCTTTGTGCGCCTGTTTGTCTCTCCAGCAATAAACTAAGTTAGATTTCGAGAAGCTTTAGATGGAACATGAGTGCTGTGAGAACACAATCATATTTAATGCAGATCCAGATGATTTTCAACAAAATGTCAAAAGCAGGTATGTTCTGTGTTTGAGGGCAGGAGTGGAGGGAGGGGGTAACTTTGAGGCTGAAGTCCCAAAAGCCCTTTCTTAGGAAAACAATGGTATACTTGTCTCTTAAAAAGGGAATATGTTCCACTGTGTTCATGGATATTCAAAAATTCAAGCATCCTGCATCGTGATTAGGGCACCACAGCCTGAAATTTGGCGCTATAATACAACTTTACCAACAGCCATACTTTTTGAAAAGGCTACTGACCTCTGTGAGTCTCTCAGCGCTCAACGCTGTTATCAAGTTGCCCTGGATAGCTGAAACAGGATATTGAAAGCTTGGGTATTAGGATATTAAAAAGTATTTTATAACACCACCATCCAGAGACTCGACCTGTGAACTGCTGGACGTCGTCTCAGGTTGGTGATTTCACAGCTGATTGTGTGAGCTGGAACAAAAGTGGCTGCAGAAAACTCAGATGGTGGCGGTGTTCAGACTTCCCTAACACGAAGAATTATAGGAATCTTCAAGCATTTTGGGGGAAAAAATAACATAGTAATGTAATGGAATCTTATAGTGTTTCGGGTCTACAGAAGTACAGTGGAGGGTAGGGATAAGCCCACATGGTGGAATATGTTCAGGGTTAGGGTGTTAGGGTTTGTCTCTGACCCCAAGTGCACGACACCAGACAGAGTTCGAGTTCAGCCAAAAAACATGGCGTAGTTTATTGTACAACTAAGGGAGCGGAAAAATCCGAATAACAAAAACTGCCTCCTTAAATGGCAGGGAACAAACAACGAAAAACGTCTCAACAGGTAATCCACAAAAAAGAAAAACAACGCAAAAACTCTCAACAGGTAAACCACTCTGATAATCTGAAAACTCCATGAAACAGTAACCATACTCTCAGGCTGAGTCCTAACAGTTAGTCTCACATTTGTCCATTAGTAACAACAAAATTCACCAGACGTTATTATTTAAAGTGTTTGTTTGTTGTTTAGATTTTTTCTCTTAAAAAATCTTCCAGGTGCTACCTCTTGATCCCCCTCGGTAGAGATGTAAGCAGGCTAAACCCCAGAACTTTACAGTGTCTGGCTCAATCACCGGTGGAGGTCTTCCCACTCTGATTGCTCTTCAGTTCTACTCCGAATGGCATTTTGACCGAAGGATGTCTAGAAAAGAGAGAATAATGATTCTGACGGTTCTGAGAGACATGTTAAAACGTTAACCCTGACTGTATCACCAGTGTAGCTCACGCTGAACATTTAAACAGCTCTGGAAACGGTTCTGTTCAGAGTTTTTAAAAACAAAAAGTACCGCCCTTAACTAATCCTGCTTTTGATGATAAACAATATAGATGTCGAAATAATATACAATTGATTTTTACTTGGCAAACTGTTACACATTTTATATCGTTTTATATGAGAAAAGCTCTAATATATTTCTGCTTGCTGTAAGTGAGAAACTTTCTAAATTACTTTCTTTCTTCTGACTTTCTTACTAACTATGTGGTCAGCAGCACTACTTATTTGTTATTGATGTCTTGGTAAAATCCCAGGTGTGTGAACTGCATAGTACTCAGGATATGAGCAGGTTAGTCTTTTCCAGTGTCACATATAAAGCAGTCTCTCATGTTTCATGGTGTGAGAGGAATTAGGGATGCAAAAGACCCTCCTTTTGTTGTTGTATATTGTATGACAGAGAGAGACCACTTGTAAGAATTCGATATTATCTTCAGTGGTTAGAACAACACCGAGCAGCTGCAGAGCTCTGGTATTTTAACAGATTCGGCTTCTGGTTTACTGCCAGTTTAATATTTCTAACCCCCAGGAGAATGATTAAAAAATAATTTCAGTTTCACGACACACAGCAGATCGCTCTGAGCAACAGCCAAGACAATAAAACAATGTTATTGATTCACTGGACAGAGGACAAAGGCAGCCAACCTGATCCACTGGCATACTTAGCGGTGCTTGGGCTGGATTTAATTATTCCTAAAGTGACTAAAAGAGCTGCAGAAGTCAGAATTTGAAGAATATGATCCATGACACTTTGCCGTTTCTCTTTTCCCAAACTTTTTTAATATACAGTGGAATCAATTTAAGTTGCCTTCCCATGGAGGCACACAATGCCAAGGCATTTTTTTCTGCCGAGTAAAATGTATGACAAATATTAGATTTCCATTGGTAGTAAATGATATAACATTAAAAAAAACTGTTAATTGATCATATAAAAGAATTAGTGACAGAAAAGAGCAAAATTAATTGGACAAAACTGTTTTTTTTTTTTCAAGATTTTGTCTTTATACACCAGCAAAATGGAAATAAAATCAAACAATCAAGATGTGATCAAAGTGTAGCTTTTTGGGAACAAAACATTTTAAGTGAAGTACCTCAATTTTCAAAATGTCCAAAAATAAGTTAATTGGCCGGGTGCGATCTGTTCTCCTGTCAAGACAAAAAAGCAGATAAAAGGTCTGATGTTCGTATTAGGTGTTGAAATGGCATTTAGCAGCTGTTTGACAGATGTTTGTTGGTTTCCAACCGAGGTACAAACCATGGTAATGTTCAAGAGCAGGAAATCCGGATCAGAAGTTGCCAGAAAACATCTAAAAAAGCAGATGTTCTGAAATGGCATCCTTCGGACGAATGAAACCAAGATAAACTAATATAAGAATGATGGGAAATAAAAGGTATATAGAAGGAAAGAAAGACCTTGTGATCCAAAGCAGACCGTGTTATGTGTCCAACACGGTGGAGGCAGTGTTATGGTACGTATGTGTGAGTCTGAGTGCCACTGGAACGGGTTCACTGGTGTTTATTGATGATGTGACTTTCGACAGGAGTACCAAAAAACACAAACATCCGTGTAGGTGTTCACGATTACTCCCATTCAGCCAAATTCTGCAAAAGTCAAAGGAAGGTGCTTCACATTTCACATGGATAATGACCTTAAACCCTGCAAGGCGCTTATGCTTGGGTCAAAATGACCCAAGCAGGAACGAATGCCCAACCATTAGCTCCTTGCAACATACCGTACTCCAAAGCAACTGAAGACTGTTGAAGGTAAACATTCTTCACTGACTAAAGGCTGAAATATGCTTCTGCGTCACACCAACGCAGAGCACACGCCGCAGCCGTGACGCCGTGCTGAACCCTTCAGACTTCTCCGTCTCTCCATTTGGTCGCGGTGCAGTACCCCCCGCGGCCGCTAGTTAGCGATCTTTTTCTGAATGGTTTATCCGATATTTTAAGAAATGAGACTCTCTAGCGCCACCCTTCACCACGACGGCCGTTGGGGGTACTGCAGCCAACAGTGAAGCCGGCACGGGAGAACGGGGAGAACGCACATGCAGCGTCATGTGACGTCACATCCGCAGCCCAGCGCGGGAAATTCGGGACCGAATTGCAGCACATTTTGCAGCACACAGCCTGTTCAAGGCAACGGAGAGATACACTAGAGCAGTGATTCTTAACCATAGGGCCGCGGCCCACACTTGGGCCGCGAGCGCCATCTAGTGGGCCGCCAAAAATAATTCAGTTTTGTACGTGTGGGCCGCGAGGGCCGCGGGACTGCATAGCAACTCCCAACCAAATGAGGAGAAGAAGACACTCAGCTAGCTGTACGTGTAATAGTAAGAGAAATGGTGTGTCTTTACAGAGAAAATCCTTCATTTTGCACAGAGTAGGTTTAGATCCGCCAGGATCAGGGATCGATTAATTGGGTCTGCGCCCAGAGCGAGCGAGCGCGGCGTGATCATCTATCCCGGGGCGTCCCCGCGGCCGGGGAGCGCGACTGAGACTGCCGCTCGGGCGGCGGGCTCCGTCGTTACTGCTGAAGGATGGTAGATGTAGATGCGTGGGCTGTCGTGTCTGCTGGACTGGACTGTTCGGGCTTTCGAAAAAGCATCGGAAAGTAACTGCTGCAGCGCGACCAGAGAGCTGCGGTGCGGGCTGTGCCCGTCGCAGCTGATCAGGCTCGGATGAACTCGACACACTGAGTCCTGACAACTTATTAATGTAAATAACTTAAAGTAAAATCAAACTAAGTTTTGTCCTCGCTGTATTTTTAAATATGCAACCCGGCATGGACAAATTCATCCTGTTCAGTCTTCCCACTGGGACAAAACCAGTGTCTCATACGTTCAGAGACTGTGGCGTTCAAAGTGCGAAAGTGAAACGCCACTGAAACAAAACACAAAGTTTTTCATCAAACATATCCACTCAAGTCTGAACTGAAGTCACAGAAAATAAACTGACCATCTTAAAACATCCTGCCCATGTTTGGGTCCAGATACAGCTGTGAAGCAGCTTTCTCCACAGTGAACATAATTAAAACTAAATATCGTTTCAGGCTCATCAATGAGCACCTTCTCATGATAACCTGACACCATCCAGCCCAGATTTAAAGTCCTGACAGGAGAAGTTAGAGCTCAGTTCTCTCACTGAACAACAGAAAGTGGGGGCATAAGATTATAAGAGGGGAAGAAAGAAAAACTGCAAAACTGTTAAATTGTTAAGATGTGTTTATATTAATTTAGTATAAAAATGTGTTGAGACAATTAAAAAAGAAAAGGGGAAATTCAAACTGCTGGTAGAGAAATAAAATAAGATAGCATTTGAAAAATAAAATAAAATCTACTTTATTTTTAAGAGAAAAAAATATGTTTAATTCAAGTTAAACATGTTAATTGGCAAATATGTACTTTTTTTAATATATATATATATATATATATATATATATATATATATATATATATATATATATATATATATATATATAATGATGTTCTGGACCTTCGCTTGAGTACATTTTCTCTAAATGGACCTCTTAAAGTTTTAGTTGAATACCCCTGCTATACAGTGTTTATATTTAATGGGCCCTGGGCCACTCTGTACTGAAAAAATTGGGCCCCAAGGTCAGAAAGGTTAAGAACCCCTGCACTAGAGGGCTCATTCTTTTGGGTTTGGAACGCTTCATCTGACATTATTACTAGAAAACTTAAAATGTATACGGATTTTTTTCATAAATCTTGCCACAATCCGGCCTCAAGCTCCTTTAAGTCTGTTACTTGATCTCAGCCAAATTTCCATTGATTTTTTTTCATTGAAGCCAAGCTGAAGGCAGACAGGCCCCACCAACGAGCAGCAGACGAACGTGGCTGCTGTGAAGGTCTGGCAGGGAGGAAACTTGGTGGTGTAGTCTATTTTGTGATGTTTATAGGCCCAGACTTTAAACTTTAAAGTATAAAGCATTTTCATCCAAGCATGAAAAATTATTATATTTGCAATTATTGAACTTTATCCAAATACTTGGATACGAAAATAGAGGTATTATTGGCTGTAAGTCCTTAATGGTAAATATATTTTTGTGGAACATCATACATTAAAGCTCAAAGTCTATGATTTGAAAAAATAAATGAAGAAAAAAAACCTCGACTGTTTTATTTGAAATCTACTGAGGCGGTGAACAAAGGCAAAATAACTCTGTTGTTAATGCTGAAAACATTTGCATTTATATCAAGAGTAATATAACCAGCCAACACTTCAAATGAGGAGTTTCTGTGTGTGTGTGTGTGTGTGTTTTGTATATTTTTAAATAAAACTATTCCTCCTGGGCACCATCTTCAAAGATAAATAATGAAGACACTTTCCACTTCTCAGGATTTATTTTCGTGGAGGTAGTGAAACACATAGCATCAGCCAGGAGGTTTGTTTTGTACATTTCTCAAGCTCAGCAGCTCTCTTGTGTTTTACATGAAGTTGTGGAAAATGCAGGAAGAGCTACAAATGACCAGCCTTCCAACTAGTCTTGAAAAGAAACGTCTTCTCTCTATAAACAAGAGCATCAAAGAAATCATGAGCTGTACACGGACCTTTGGATGTACGTTCACAGTATGGAAATAAAGTGAGTTAGCGATTATTTTCCCAAACAACTAGAGATCCAAATTAATTAATTAAAATGCGGTATAAATAGATAAGAGATCCCCTAGATCTCGACAAATATTTGTGACATGCTTCGGTCAAAATTCCACAGAAACTGAACTGAACAGAAACCAGACACGGAGAAGCCGCGTTCAGCTTCTATGCTCCACACGTCTGGAACAAACTGCCAGAAAGCCTCAGATCCGCGGATACACTTTAAATTCTAATTTTATTTAAATCCAGGTTGAAGACACACCTGTTCTCAGCTGTATTTGAATAAAGCTCCAACTCTGCACTGTTATTTTTAAGCTTGAGTTTTCAAAACTTGATCATATTTTAATTCCTTTTTGTAATTTTTTTCTTTCTTTCATTTTGTTCCAATTTTAAATTGTGCTTCTTTTTTTTAATTCTCTACAATGTGACAATGTCTGAAGCCCCGTTTTCACCAAGTGGTTCGATACGGTCGGTTATGGTTCAGTATGGCTTAAAATGGTCCAGTCAATTCAGGTGAGCATTTCCACTGCATGTCAGACCGCCGAGTCAGGGCGCATGTGGGGTGTAGACCAAACACCTAGTGTGGCGTCATAGTAGTGCAACGACAACAAAAGCAAAGCTCCCATAGAGAAGCTACCAACAGTGACAATTGAGGTCATCCAGCAACGTGTTTGTGTTATGCTTGGCTTCTGGTACTTTGTATGTACAATCCATGCCACGCTGTTTGAGAGATTGTGGGCAGCGAAGAGTGTCTACAAGTGCTCGCACTAGCTTCGCGCTTGCTTTTGTCATTGGTAGCGGCGTTTTCTGCCAATCAACGGATTGTATCATGTGACGCCAATTGCTCTGCCTTTACCGTACTATACCATTTTTCTATGGACCTACAAACAACTGCGGCCCAGAAATGGTACGGTTCGGTTCGGTTTTATGGGACCATTTTATAATGGAAAGACACAAAATACTGTACAGGACTGTACCGAACTGCTTGGTCGAAACGGGGCTTTAATATCTGCAAAGCACTTTGAATCACCTTGTTGAATTGTGCTATGAAAATAAACTTGTCTTACTCTGTTTGGACCTATGGTTAACTTGCTGCTAGGTGGCTTAGGCTGGTCAGGTTTGCCTGTGGGTCAACATAGGTGACCGAGTAATAGGTAGTGATCTGGTTCGTCAACTTTTAAGGATCCAAAGTGAAGCTCCTTCATTTTAAGGAGGATGCTGCTACCAGAAGCAGTCCAGGTAGCATCCCTCAGATGTCCCATGAACTGTAGAAAAGAATGAGCGAAGCATCAGCGTCGTGACCCATGGGTTTCCCGAAGAGCCATTTTGAAACCTTTTCCATGTACTGCACAGCGCCACGATGCCTGGGAAGCCGACGGTAATGCCCTGTATATAATCAGAGTTACAGTAGTTGTGGCTACCAACTCCTTCAGCCGATCTGCACTGAACGAGTTGCAGAGTTGCCAGCAGATGCTGTCAGGTTTCTGTGGCAAAATCAGAAATTTGCAGCATTCAACCAACACTGGATTAGTATAAACTGCCTATTACTTTCTTTGCTTTGTAGCATGACAAGGACTGTTGAAGACGTGATATCATTGTCTTAATCATAGCCAGTGTTATATATAAAAATAAAAAACTAAGAAATCATATATGTATTCACAGCCTTTGCCATAAAGCTCAAAATTGAGCTAAGGCGCATGCTGTTTCCACTGATCAGCCTTGAGATGTTTCTACAGCTTAATTGGAGTCCACCTTTGGTAAATTCAGTTGATTGGACATGATTTGGAAAGCCACACATCTGTCTATATGGTCCCACAGTGGACAGTGCATGTCTTGCAAATGGTCTTGCAAGGACTTGTCTGTAGACCTCCAAGACAGGATTGTCTCGAGGCACAAATCTGGGGAAGGGTACAGAAAAATTTCTGCTGCTTTCCAATGATTCCAATGAGCACAGTGGCCTCCATCATCCGTAAATGGAAAAGGTTTGGAACCACCAGGACTCTTCCTAGAGCTGGCCGGCCGTCTAAACTGAGTGATCGGGGGAGAAAGGCCCGAGTTAGGGAGGTGACCAAGAACCCTATGGTCACCCTGTCAGAGCTCCAGCGTTCCTCTGTGGAGAGAGGAGAACCTTCCAGAAGGACAACCATCTCTGCAGCAGTTCACCAATCAGGCCTGTATGGTAGAGTGGCCAGACGGAAGCCACTCCTTAGCGCTCATCACCAGGCCAATACCAACCCTACAGTGAAGCATGGTGGTGGCAGCATCATGCTGTGGGGATGTTTTTCAGCGGCAGGAAATGGGCGACTAGTCAGGATAGAGGGAAAGATGAATGCAGCAATGTACAGAGACATCCTGAATGAAAACCTGCTCCAGAGCGCTCTTGACCTCAGACTGGGGCAACGGTTCATCTTTCAGCAGGACAACGACCCTAAGCCCACAGCCAAGATTTCAAAGCAGTGGCTTCAGGGCATCTCTGTGAATGTCCTTGAGTGGCCCAGTCAGAGCCCAGACTTGAATCCGATCTCTGGAGATATCTGAAAATGGCTGTGCACCCACGCTTCCCATCCAACCCTATGGACCTTGAGAGCTGCTGCAAAGAGGAATGGGCAAAACTGCCCAATGATAGGTGTGCCAAGTTTGTGGCATTATATTCAAAAAGACTTGAGGCTGTAATTGCTGCCAAAGGTGCATCAACAAAGTATTGAGCAAAGGCTGTGAATACTTATGTACATATGATTTCTTTGTTTTTTATTTTTATTAAATTTGCAAAAATGTATTAAAAGAATTCAATCAAATTAAGAATAAGGCTGTAACATAGCAAAATGTGGAAAAAGTGAAGCGCTGTGAATACTTTCCGGATGTATTGTATGTCCCCTTTAAGTACTTTGTTTAATAATCTTAATTTTAATCTCATTCCAATTGTGCTTGCAGTTGCTTTTAGAAACCTACGTGTCCTGGACAGAGCAATGGCTGTCAGATCTTGCAGATCCCACCTGTCCCACTGTTGTGTCTGTACATCCTAATCTGTGCGATTGAACCTTCCTGATAAAGTCACGGGCAGCTCTACAGCATCGGGGAGAAAAGGAGAGGTCGTGGCTCACTGCCAGCTCCGGCAGCAGTGTCAGACGCCTTTGAGCTGAGGATGCACAGGCTAATGGCTCTTCAATGTCCCCGGAAGACGCTGCCACAGCATGTTTCTCTCCTCACAGAGCTTTAAGAGATGTCGAAACCCGATTCTACCTATTGAAGAAAAGTGTCTCTTTGACACAGAAAGTCTCTCTGGCATTTTGGTGGGGTGGTGGATAGAATCTGAGCACCTTCTGACATTATCCACCAGCATCGGTATATTTTGCAGGGGGGGGCGGGTTAACACCAAAGCAACTGAAAAAGACACATAAACAAATCTAACAAATATTAGGGGCACTTTAACCAATACATGCGAGTCTAAATTTCTTGAAAATCTCACAAATTAAATTGTTTTTGTTCTTAAAACTTTTTTTCTTAAAATAAATGAATGTTATTGATCAACTCTGCAGTCGTCTTGGTTGTTAGCGGCTCTGTGATGCTGCTGTGTGAGTCATCACATAAACCCCGCCCCCACCCCGTTGTGATTGGTTGAGTATGTTTTGTACAGGTGAAGTTGACAGTGGATGACAGAGAATTTCTGTGAAGGGAAGTTATACAGCTGGTGAGGCTCAGACACGCTGCTCTGTGCAACAAGAAAAGACAGGTTGTGTGAAAAAAAAATTATAAAAATCTAAAGATAGTGGTGAGGATACCTCTGTACTCACTGCAGTTATGCACACATTTGAAGTGCATGCTTTGTAGTGATGTGTGTGTGTGTGTGTGTGTGTGTAAGACGCGGCAGGGTATAATATAAATATCAAATAAAACCAATGGGGCCAGAGGTTTTAAAATAAGAGGGACAAAAAAAGCCTTAGAATTGGGTCATTGTACTTTGTGTACAATACTCTCATATTTATCTGAGCATTTTTTTTCTAGGCCAAATCCTCAATCTCCTCATACAGCAAGTCAGAAATGGAGGCATACTCTTATTATGACTCTTATTATGATTATCATTTCTCAAAAAAAAAAAAAACAACCCATCCATGTTTGTGTTGGACGCATATACACAGAGAAGTGATTTGTAAATGTAGGTGAAATATTCATCTTCTCATGGGAGGCTCAGGACCGCTTCCACTTTCAGAGGGTGGTTTTGGGAATTGCATATGTGCTGCGCATTTAAAGGTTGTATTAATACTGGCTGAGATATGGAAATGGGTCCGGAAAGGATGCCTTAATATGCTCATGCATGCAGTCTGTTTTGCCTGTGGAACTCAGGCGTTTGTTCCTTTTCAGATCACTGGTGTTTATAAACAGTAAAAAAACAAAACAAAGAATGACTGCAAATAGTTGATTAATATTTTCTGCATCTTCTCTCCACAAGTCTCCATTTGATTTATTTTCTCTAACGCTACATGTATTACCTAATGCTGTGTAGTAGCACCTGCTTGACTGCTGAAACACTTGAGTAATAATGACAGAAGAAGGAAGTTTAAAGTCCACCTGCCGACAGCTCTTGTTAACGGTGCAGTGTTTCAGCAGGGGTAGAAAGTAGTTGCTGGCAGTTACTAACTAGGCAGAAGAAAGTCATCTTATGAATTAATTTCTTGTCTTTTGGAGCTCAGTGAAAATAATATGGTTTTTGATTAGTTGTCTTTTGAGTTCTCAAGCTTTTTTGAAACAATTTTCTTTAAAACAGTCCTGTTTTAGTCCGTCAGGCTTTATTCAGGTACAGCAGTTGTTTTAGTCATTTTTCACATGATTTTTGTTTTTACATGATTCACTTCATAGACAGAAGGTCTAAGAAATGAAATGAACCTGAACCCGTTTATTAACAGAAGTGCCTCCATGTTTGGCAGTGGGATGATGGGGAATACACAGAGGAAGATCAACACAGTAGCAGTGTCCCTTATTCTCCCTCTTCTTTTCTGATCCGAAGCTCTCTGGGCCACTAACTCATAAATGTGACCCCCCAGAGTGTCCCAGACACTTTCCATAGTTCAAGAAGCAGTGGTGTCCTTTCTGACACCAGCGATTAATGTTAGCTTTGTCGCTGCAGGATTTTCACAATGCTGTCATTGCTTCACGAGATAAATCGCTACTCACTGTAGATGAATTGTTCATCAGCACTAGATTTTTATCAAATGTGCATCCAAAGAACTATGCATCTATTGCGTATACTCCAAAGTTTGGGAATTTGGAGTAGATATGATATGCATGTTCCCCAGTGGATAAACCCTCAGGATTTGTCCCATTATTACCTTGTTTTGGTGCGAAACTGAACAACGTGTGTACAGATTAGGTGCGTTTCCACTAGCAGGAATTCAGGGTAAATCTGCTCGACAGGAACCTCTCACGGGGCCGACTGTCACTTCGGCCCCTTCAGCCGGCGTGTTTCCATTACACTGTAGCGCCACACAAGAACCTTTGACTGAAAAATAACCGGTGGCGGTAAACGGCCAGCAGAGGGAATGAAAGGAAGAAGAAACGCGTAAACAACAGATCCTTTTCTTTCTTTCTTTTTTTAAACATAGCTACACCGCACAGAGGCGGTCCTGGCTACTAAATAAATGAATAAGTCCACTCTTGCGCCGCGGTAGCACATACACAATGAATGGGAAAGCCGGCAACTGCCACCATTTTGCGCCCTCCGTGAAAGGGGCAGCCCCTTTTACGTTTGCGCCGCGCCTGCCTGTCGAATTGAACTTTTTTTTTTATTTCACCATGCCGCTGTGCTGTGTGTGCTGTGACGATATCTTGGCGCGTCCAATAGAAGAGAATGGAGAAGGGAGAAGAGAGAAAGTTGTGTCCAATAGGAGAGAAGGTGGTGGAGGCTCTGCGCCGAGTCTGTGCCCTACCCGGCGGTAGGAGTGGCGCAATCTGCTGCTTTCTATGTGAAAGCAGTAGAGGGATTTTTTTTTTTCTTTTTCTGAGAGCGCTCGTGCGCCCTCACGTGGATTGCACCCTGGGCAGTCGCACATATTGCCCATAGCAAAAACCGGCCCTGACACCGCAATCGTCGCGATTGATATTAAAAGAACCCCCCCCCCCCCCGCCGGACCACTATATTGGTGTAATATGCCAGCAAGACCTGATTGGTCCATCCATCGTTTTTTTCAGGTACTCTAACTGCATTAAATATACTCCTAGAAAGTCTCTGATCAAATGATTAAATGATTTGTGGTCACATGATTGAAGTTCACGTGAGAGGGCTAAATGTAATTTCTTGAATCAGCAGAAACCCCCCACCAGGTAGCCCCTCTCGGCCCAAAGACGTCCCTCTCCTACTACAGGGCCATTTTTTGGACCCGTAAAGGTTCCTGAAGGCCACATTACAGGGCTCTTCCTGATAATGAAGAAACTCGGCCTGGCCCTGGTCCCGAAAAATCTACCCGTAAACATTTGTAAACGTTTTATTCTTTTAATGTAGCAGGTTTTGTTTAAACAGGGAAAAACTCTTGAGTTTCCTTGATCAAGATGGGCCTCAGCTAAGAATAATATATCATAAACACATAAAACTCATTATAATATTTACGTTTTGTTGAAATCTATGCAAAAAAAAAAAGACCAGATCATCCGTTTCTGGTGATTTTGGACATCATTCCAAGTGTGGAGGTCAACACGTTTTAAATACATTTTTCCAACATCTCAGTTTGAATTTCAGGCACATTTGCAAGAATGGTGTCTTGGGAGCGAAGACGGTAACCTCCACAGCTTTTTTTTTTTAAGAAGAATATGGGTCAGTTTCAGCACTTGAGCTGAAACTTGAATCTTCTGGTTATATTTTCAAGTGAGTCCATCCTTTGCTGTTTTGTTAAACACAGCAAAGCGTGCACATAAAGGTCATATGACGTTTATTATTATGCCTCACTCGATTGAGAGTCCAATCTCCCTTACAGCAGGTCTGAAGGAAAAGTGAGGAACCTCACCACAAACGTGACCAGTGTCCAAATAACTGAATGCCATGGCTTTAAGAGACTCATGAAACCACTGATGGTGCATATTTTAAGTAAATTCCATCTTCTTTACTGTTGGATTTTATCACAATCCTCTTTGACTCTGCAATTTAAAATTTAAAGCATTCAAAAGCGTCACAAAACCTCCGTACCAAGGCCTCAGTGGAGTCTTGCACATAAAGAAAATGTCTCAGCCCATGTGTATTACTCTGCCCAATACAGAGCAGAGTCGATACCTTGGAGCTGCTTGTTCAAATTAAAATTCATCTGCCACCTCTTGATTGTCGTCTGACCATCTCAGTAATAGCTCGGAGCGAAAACATAAATTAGATTATCATCTTGCATATCTGCTCTTCTGTTGTCTTAAACAAAGCAGGGGAGTGTTGGATTTGTGTTCTTGAATATCAGCATGTGACCCTGCTGTAAATGTCTCATCAGTCTAAATTTTATGAAGCAGAAATGGCTTCCAGGCTGCACATCAACGGCTCGCTGCCGTCACGGTGCGCCAGGAGACGGAGGATGCAGAGGGTCCGCTGTACGCTCTGAGTTAATGGACTGCACACTACTGACACAGAAGCAGAAAGTTCAGTTTGATTCGGGCTTGGAAGCCGCCTTTTTATGCTGAGAGGTTGTTTGCAGTCCCTGGCTATCAATTAGATTCACACTGGTGAGAAAGTGGAGAGCGTTGAGCCGTTTACCATCTTGGTGCAATAACCATTATAGTAAATGGTTGTAGATCGTGATTTGAACTATTTTCTGTTTTTTTACATTTATGTATCTATATAGATGCATAAGTCTGGACTCTGTACCAGAAAGTTTAGAGACTCCGTTTACAAGTCGATCGATGTAAAATATAAAATATAGTAATTTACTGACGTGGAAAATAAGAAATTTACTCTTACTCTTACTCTTACTTTTACTTAAAGTAAATTTAAAAGCATTTACTTTTGGATACTTAAGTACCGTACCTTTTAAAAGCAAGTACTTTTCTACTCTTAATCGAGTAATATTTTGACTGAGCTACTTTTACTCGTAACGGAGTAAATTTTGACCAGTAGTATTTGTACTCTTACTCAAGTACTGGGGTCGAGTACTCTGTCCACCTCTGCATGTGATTAGGATGCTTCCTGGTAGCCTCCTTGGGGAAATGGTTTATTAAAATGGGTCCTTGAGGCAGACCCAGGACACCCTGGAGGCTTTAAACCAGACTCAGGACATGCTGGAAAGATTCTATGCAGTATGTTGTCTGGCCTTGGAGCACCTGAAGTCCTGCAGCTCTGCGTCCTCAGCCCACACTGCTGCCCCCACCACCTGCACATGGATAAGCGAAAGATGAATTAATAGATGGATAAAACCCTGTGGGCTCTCTTTCTGATTTTTTTATTTATTTTTTATTTTTTTAAATGCTTCATGAGATTTTTAACATTAATTATTTGGGAAAACAACGGTTGTTTTTTTTGTTGTTCTTGTTTCATTTCATTTTCATTCATTTTATTCTTTATTTCATTCAAAAAACAAAACAATTTAATACAAACACAAATACAAATGTTCCTAACTTATGAATGAAAAGGGAGCAGAAAGAAGAAGAATCTTATCTGATCTGCCCCTTTCACAAATAACATAAATTAATAATAATAAAAAAAAAAAAACGTATTGTTTTTATATACTTAATAACAATAATACTGTACTTTCTTCTTTTCCTTTTCAGGGAAAATGTCAAATATCCGTGCCATCAGGAAGATGCAACAGCTGAATAACTTGGTTGCCATGGTTACAGAGCTAGCCAGACCAGGAGACACCATTGTGGATTTCTGCAGCGGAACGGTAACTGAAGTTCATCCATTACGCCGTCACTGCACGTCGGCCCGTCTGACCATGGCCACAGCAGATTGCTGCTCCATTAGCGACCAGCTGAAATGAAAAAGTCTTCACATGCTCTCAAACTCTTCTCTGTCTGTTAAACGTCTTTGGTCGTTTGGCTGTGCTTTCAGGCAGACTGAGCCTTCCATTCACAAAGGTGCTGCAGAGTTGAAAGGTCCTTTTGAAAGGACTGCCATGGTCATATAACACTTTGATGTGTGTTGTTGTCCTGTGGTGCATTTCCAGTCTCTCTGATTTTCTTTATGCTGTTTCTCAGGGCCACGTGGGGATCGTTCTGGCTCACACACTTCCAGACTGCCAGGTAAAGCGTGCATGGAGATGTTTGCGAGTGTATTTGTCTCTGTGTCTGTGGGGTTTTCTGACTAAAGGAAAGAAAGCAGATTAAAATTGCACTTTGAGTTTTAGTTCACAGTTTTTTCTCCTCATTGTAACTCTCTTAATCTGCTTTGTCTTTTTCTCTGTATTGTGCATTGACCGTATTGTGCATTGCTTATTTTGATCCTTTGAAAAAAACACACCTTCTGTGAGTTTCTTTTGTTCTTATTCAAGGTCATCCTCATAGAGAACAAAGAGGAATCCCTGGTCAGGGCCCAGAATCGAAGTGCCGAGCTTGGTTTGAAAAACCTCGGCTTCATTCAGGCAAATTTAGATTACTTCACTGGACCGTTCCACGTTGGGGTAAGCATCTTGTCACAGATACAGAACATACATGGTTAACATGGTTAAGCACCACTTTGTTGCAGTTTTTGGGTGATCATTCACAGATGGGTTTGACAATTTAAAATAGTTTTTGTAAAAAGCAAGAAAGGCAGTACACACACAGAGCTGCAAGATAACACCAGCATCAGCATGGTTGTTGACATGCTGGGAATAACTTGGCTTGGCTTATTTTCCTGGGGCTTATTTGTTCACTGACTTTTTTTTGCATTTGGGTGGAAATGTTTTGATTTTATTTGGATTCTCCCACAGATCCTTTGGATGATGTAAAATCTGTGTTTGTTGGTTAAATCTAGATTAATGACAATATGTCAGTGATATGTTGGCCAAAAAATGTCACATACCTTTAATCAAGACCTAAAGAAATTGTATCAGCCATGAAAAAACGATAATTATACTTCTCCTTTATTTAATGTTTTTAGTGTTTTTGCATTACCACTAATCGTCATCTTGTTGGGTTATGATGCAAGATGGGTTTCTTGAGCTGACACTGTCGCGATATATGAAAACAATTCACTCTTCATACTTAAGCAATTTAAAGCTAACATGATGTTTGGAAAAAAAGAAATCTGTCATCATGCATCACTGTGTGGTCAAGACCCCAGACACCCACAGTCTATTCAGCTTCACCGAAACATTTCCGGACACATTTCCATATTTAACAAGAACGCGACCACACATTACATGGAGAGACACATCACATTCACCGCCTTTCCTCTGTACAGAAACTGAAAAGGCCAACGTGTAATTATTTTGGTCAGAACGAAGAGGATTGGCCTTTTCAACAGGAACTTTTTTATTATTATTAATCCGAACCCTTTTAGTGCTCCGATCTTCCCTGTCGTGACTTTTATCTCTAATTGTTTGAGACCCAGAAAAACATTTGCCCAGAAAATTGTTGACAATCTCCTTTATCGTCACGATTAAGGAGACCCCTTAAAGCGACACTACGTAACTTTTCCACCATAATATCATATTTCCAGAGTCATTGTGATGGTACATCAACTTCCAACAGGTTTAATGACACCTCTGTCATGGTCTGAGGGGTCTGTATCGCCTTCACTGGCACTATGTAACTTTGAGGAGCATGGTAGGAACCCTGCCACACTAAAAAACTACAAATCTTTACGGCCTTGACTGTTTTACGGCATACGTCACTTCCCCCTCCTTCCCGATTCGCAGTCGAGACGAAAATGGGTGGGGCGTGGAGCTCAGAGCTCCGCAGAAGCTGGTAACCCGTTGCTGCGTTGTGGCTGCAGCAGCTCCACACAACAGACGTGGGGAAAAGATCGCTAATGGTTTAACTTTTCATCGGTTTCCTGCTCGGAGGCAGAACCACGGAGGCCAAGTATCTGATATAACAAAGTTTGGATTGCGGCTGTAACGACCAAACAACCTTCCACACAGTACCACAAACACTCACACAGACCGGGTCGGATCAAAACACGGGTTTTATTCCCCACTTCGCCAGCTAAACGCAGTTGCTGGCCAGCTCTCTGCGGTGCAATTAACAACAATCTTCAGATAAAACTAGTTTGTTGAGGAAAAAATATTAACTCTTATTTGTAGCTGCAGAGGAAAAAAATAATCTCACAAGGAAAACTAAAATATTGCTCACGCCTCGGAGCCTCTTCAACATAATATAGCAGTCAAAAAAAAGAAAAGAGAAGTAAGAGGGATACAAAACATGTACTGTATGTTGTACTATTATACAAATTTATTGAAACACATGGCGAGTCAAACATTTACCAAAGCAGCTGCCAAACACTCCTAAACAAGGTAGCCTAAGATGTGGGTTGTGCAGAACTGCGGCAGTAAATCCTTTCTAAAGAGTGGAGCTCCGACGAGGAGCTTCATTCTTTAGTAGGGATTTCATATGGATCCAGACCGTTAATAATCATTATTTTCTCCATATACCGCTCCCAGGCTTCCTTGTTTAAGGTATCCCGGTAAATTCCAGTCCCTTTCCAGCAGTTTAACATCTTTTTTTTTGCGTTCCGTCTGTTCACTTGGGGAAACAGAAAAGCGTCCCGTCTTCTCTCAAAACAAATGCACGCGACGGGACAGGAGTTTTCCGGCAGTACGTGCTGGTGCTCATGGGAAACGTAGTGTTCTTTCTGGTAAAACACTACCGATTTTGTCCAAAAGATGCCGCCAATTATTAATTATTTATTAAATTCAATTTTAATTATTATTAAATTATATCTGCATGTGAGAAACGCAGATATAATCTCTCCAGCATGTCCTGGGTTTGCCTCAGGGCCTCCTCCCAGTTGGATATGACCAAAAAACCACCTCACGGAGGCATCCAGAGACAACCAGATCCCCAAACCACCTCAACTCACTCCTCTCCTCATGGAGGAGCAGGGACTCTCGTCCGAGTCCTTCACGGATGACTCAACTTCTCAGCTTATCTCTAGCACTCTAAAGAGAGTCCAGCCGACATGTGGAGGAAACTCATTTCAGCTCTTTTGATCTTGCAAACAGTCTCATCTTTTTAGATCAGCTCTCTCTTCATCGTAACAGACTGATAGAGAATCCACTCCACTGAAGATGCTGCACCGATCCACCTGTCAATTCCCTGCTCCATCTTCCAACACTCGTGAAAATAATCCCAAACTACTGAGGCTCCTCCACTTAAAGCTTGCACCTCACTCCTGACGTTCCACCCTTTTCTGACCGAGAACCACGGTCTCACATGTGTAGGTGCCGATGCTCATCCCTGCTGCTTCACGATACCGTGAGAACTCAAGATCCCTGCTCAGCCCACAGACTCAGCTTCCTCTGCGGAAGGCGTGTTGGGATGATTTATGCTCTTATTGAATGTTTTTAGTGGGCATTATCATTAGAAAAACATTTAAAATCATTCCTACTCCCATTAGAAGTTGATAGCGATTTCTAACGGCATTCAGGATTTTTTAGATTTGACTTACAATGTCACAATTTCACTTCTTTCTTTCTTTCTTTCTTTCTTTCTTTCTTTCTTTCTTTCTTTCTTTCTTTCTTTCTTTCTTTCTTTCTTTCTTTCTTTCTTTCTTTCTTTCTTTCTTTCTTTCTTTCTTTCTTTCTTTCTTTCTGGCTCATTTCTTTCTTTCTTTCTTTCTTTCTTTCTTTCTGGCTCATTTCTTTCTTTCTTTCTTTCTTTCTTTCTTTCTTTCTTTCTTTCTTTCTTTCTTTCTTTCTGGCTCATTTCTTTCTTTCTTTCTTTCTTTCTTTCTTTCTTTCTTTCTTTCTTTCTTTCTTTCTCATTTCCTCAATTTATCGTTTTAACCGTGACATGACAAATTCTTACTGTGGGGAATTTTTTTGAGGGTTTATCGTGAACGGTAAAATATCGCCCATTCCTAATTTTCAGTACTTCTTCCTGTTGTGTTTGTTAAGCTCCAAGTTATTTCTTAGTCATTTGTTTTATTCTGCGCAGCTGTGACAACAGGAAAAATACACTTCAGTACCCTGGCAAATTAAGTAGCACTCGACAAAGCCGAAACCCTCCCCGGCTCTTTTTAAATCTCCCAAATCATCTTCACACTTCTCTTGACCTCCTAAAATGACAGTCGCTTTAAATTCAGAGCAAATGAACTGTCAGCGTTGGAATATGGATTTAGAGCGCACAAACATAACAAAACCATGGATTTAAAGTATTTTTTTTTCTTTTTCTCACCTTATGTAGTCTTTTTAAGCCTCTATTTCCATACACGTGTTTCTTTTTTCCCCTAACAGCTTTACTATTCTCACTCTTGGTTTGATGTTACATACGAGCTGTGTCTCAAGCTGATGTCTTACCATAAGTGTGTTGAAAATGTGCTTTTGTGTGTCGCAAGCAGCCCACTCTCAAAAGAGCCAGCTGTTCTCATAGTCTTGAACTTTCTCTGGGACAAACATGAATATATATGTACCTGCTGTAATTAGAAAGAGCTTTTGTTCCAGCATCATTACTCCTCTGAGACCTGTTCCACTTAGCACAAGACACAAACCGCGCAATTTATTCTTTTCAACAACATGCAGCTGTCTAGTCAGAAGTGGATTCTCTTTGTATGATAAATGAATATACAATGAAATGACATGCGTATGTAGCAGGCATGTCCTCCCCTGTACTGCCAAAGACTTAGGTCATTCTTCCTCTTGCACATCTACCATTTTCTGAACAAGTCTCCCATCACTAGATACAGTATGTATGAGATAGGGTTGATTCAAGGTAATTATGCTGCAGAGTTCCTCAACTGGGTCAGTGTCTAGTCTTCCCCGATAATCTTGTATGATCGAAGTCTTAAAGGTGTTGAAAGAGCCCCGAGTATGTCATTAGATGGCAGGGGGGGGGGACTTTTGCTAGGAACCACAACAATATGAATTGAAGCAAAATTGCAATTACCGTGTTGGCGGCGTCCTCAATCAACTCACGGCTACAGCCGGTGGAGAAAATGGATGAGGCTTACTTGTGTAATGAGAGGGAAGTAATCTGATCAGTTGTTTATTAGTATGATGAAGGCCCTTCAGAAACAGCCAGCATTAAGCACTTGACAGCTTTCAACTTGTACGGATTTATAACAAAGGGTCATCGGCCAGAAGGAGATTCCTGTACAAACCGGCCTTTTTTAGCCACTTTTGGCGCTTTTATACTAGTACCTACTCAGCGCGCCTCGGCTCGTCTCCACTCGCCTTGTCCTCGTTTGTTTTTAAATACCCAGATGAGGAGTGGGCGGGTTGGAGCGAAGCTGCTGTGACGTATTTGATTGTGTGATCTAAACGGAGAAGACAACAACACTAAAGATTAGAGCTGGGTATCATCACTGACCTCCCGATACGATACGATTCCGATACACTAGGTCCCAAGACGATACAATTTCCGATACGATATCGATATTCTAATTACAATAATGGAATAACGTGATCCTTCCATCGCTATGTCCGGCCAGAGAAGCCTCACCCTGACTGGTGGAAAGAAGCGGCCTGCTCACTCCTCAGGTTAAGGAGGAGACTTGAGCTCAGTGTAGGGCCTCCCGGGGTTGGTAGAGGGAGCCATTCCCAGGACTGATTTAGCAAGGAGCACTGGGTGATAAAACGGGAGGGAAAAAAATCGTGATTTAAAAAAAAAATAAATAAATAAATAAATAAATTTTTTTAAATCGATACTTGGATTTATGTATCGATAATCGTTCCTACACATGTATATCGATAAAATATCGATATATCGATATTTTTAACCCACCCCTACTAAAGATGTAGAACCTGGAGGAGATGAAAGATGTGCTGCTGGGTATGTGGCTTGTGTTCGATATCAAGTTGAAAAATGAGAGTGAGAGAAGCTTCAAGCTTTTTTTTTTTGTTTGATTGTCTCTGCGCTACTGAAAAGTCAGCTGGGAGCCGCGAGCGGCTGAGAAGTCACCGGGTGCCTGGTAGATCTGGTCGTTCCTTATCGCCCGTCTAGATCCCTTTTAATCCTCTCCTCAGCCACCAGGTTTATGAACATCTGCACCTCAGAGTTGGATCATGAAACAGACTTTTGCGCTGCCATTGCTGGTCGAATAAAATGAACAAGAAGCCGCGAGTCGCTCTTTCGCTGACTCCCGCTTCCTGACTCAAACGTCTGACGGCCCCCCGACCAATCGGTGACGTGTATTGTGATGACGTCAGATCCAGGGCCGACTCAGCACGCTTAGAACCTCGGCAGAATAGATACAGAACAACTCAGCAACTCGGCACGCCTCCACCCGCCTCCACCCACCTGGACCCGTAGTGTAAAAGTGCAAAACCAGGGCGTGGCAAGTCGAGTCACGCTGAGTAGGTACTAGTGTGAAAGCGCCATTTTTGTACACTCACAAAGTTCCTACCTATACACGATTGCTTGAAGCACCACAGAAGACTTTAGTTCACGTTAAAAATATCAGTTGGAATTTCATCTGAAGGAATATTTGCTCTAACTTTCACCATCTCACGTCCCTGCTATCGGCAAAAACCAGCCAGCGTAATTTTAGATTCCCATCTCGGTGGTCTCTGTACTGTGCAGCTTTACGGCACTATGACCATCATGGAAAGTATAGTATAAGCAACTTAGCCTATGCCCCTACAGCCATACCCACCAAGCTCAAAATAGCTGCGGTCCATTTGCGCTTCTTGAAGTGGAATGACATTGTTGAGTCTAAATTTACAGTCCATGTTACAGAGGTCGTTGCTCCAAATACTACGCTACGCTGCTACAGTATGTGCTGCAGGCAGGTATATTGTTTACTCAAAACTGCTTCTTTTTTTGGGGCCTTTTTGTACCAACTTTTACACAAAGTGTACTGAGCTCTCATCTTTTCTCCGATCCGATAAAATCGAGCCAAGAGACGGCAGTGGGGTGGCAGCAAAAGTTGGGGAGCTCGAAGTTTGTTGGGATTTTATTGGCTCAAGAGCTATTACTGGTTTTGCTTTAGGGTCTGGTTGTTTGCAATCGATTCTGTCAGTTGATCTCTTTGTCCTTGGGTAAAAAAAAGACAACTTTGTTATATTACCTTAAGCATTATGCAAAAACCAGTACTGATCAAGAGCTATAAGGCTTTATAGAATGTAATTCCAATACTAATTCCATTAAGGATGTTTGGCGTGTGTGTGTGTACGTGCGTGTGTTTTCGTTTCTAATCTTCCCCAGTGAAAGGCTTCATGTAATGATTCCTTTTAATTACATTTCACTGGAGCATGCTCTCTATTTTTGTGTATTTGTAAACTGTAGCAAGTCTAATAATAAATACTAAACAGAACTGCAGATGACTTCTGCTGACATTCAGTTTTGGTTTCTTCGTTTTTTTTTTTCATCATCAGGTAATATTTCCCTGGAAGGGTAGGGTTGATTATCACGAGGAAGCATTGCAGGAATTTGTCTCGTGTCAGGCTCTGACAAACTAGGATAGGAAAATGATTACTTCAATAAGGGTGAATAATGAGGCCTCGTTATTCACGTGATGTGATTATTGAGAGAAAAATTGACATGGAAACAGCAGTCTCACTCTTGATAACACATCTTAATAATGAATGTAGTAAGGATGTAATAAGTCATGGTTGGAGCATATTAATTAAAGATTTCTTCTTCCAGGCTCTGCAGTGGTAATACTTAGCAGAATATGTCAAATGATTGCAAATTAGCTTTTTCATTATGCATATTTAATTAGTGACATCAAACATATTTGGCTCTGGCAATCTTTTATTAATGCTGCTTTATAGAGACAAACAGCAGTGCAGCATTGTTGTTTATCGCACTTATTTTTGCTCGTTTGCATTTCTTTTGCTTGAATGGTTTCATGTTTGTGGTAAACTGAGGCCAAAGGTTATGCAGCATCGTGAGGAGCAAGCCTCGCATGACTAATGTAAAACACGAAGCAGGTAAATAAAACGGACGGCATTTGTTTGTTTCCTGGATTCTTTCCTTTAGATGAAGGGCTTGTAACATCCAACAACCTTCCACAGCTTCTCCTCCGATTAAATACGGTTTCAAACCTGCTATTTCTGAGCTTTTTCCCAGTGGCATGAATAAACACGTCTCAAATAGTTGCTAACAAATGTTACTAACTGATGTCATGTACTGAATTACTGAGTGTTTTGTTTCCATGGTGTTGGGATTAGAGACCATTTGTTCTCCAACAGTGCGACCCTGGATGTAACACTGAACCCTGGAAAAGTGAGTGAGGTTGCATCTAGCGGGCATCTGAAGTTTAAAAAGTCTGAAGAATTAACATTTTGATCATTGAACACGTCACCAAATACAATGAGTAAAAACAGTAAATTCATCAGCTCAAATTACAGAAAGCTTGTTGCACCTCCTCTTTGATTCCATTTATGAAGAAAAACTTTAATATAATTCAATTGTTTGAAGGTTTTCAGCATGCTAGATGTCCTGGGATGTTTGTTGGAGAAGCTCTAGTCATTATCTCCCATTAAAAAGACATTTTTCAAGTATTTTTCCACCCTGGTTTGTATGCTGTGCTGCTTAAAGGGGTTTCTGCTGGTAATCTGGCGCTTTTTTCACAGGAAAGTTGTTTGAATGTGCAAGCAACTGATTCTGCTTTCTTAAACGTAAAGCTCTGCAAACACATTTCATAGCACAGCTGAGATGGTGTATTTAGAGATGCAGCTTCCGTGAACAGTTTGAACGCAGCCCCCGCCTCAAAATCCCGGCGACTTCACGAGTGGATTTAGCCGCGCCTGCGTCATCTCGTCCCCACGAGCCAAACTCCAGCCAGTTGGCCTAATCTTTCCCTGATCGGCTCTGAACCTCCTCTTCTGTGAGACTCCCGTCAAAGCAACGTGCAGCCAGCTCTGCCTCACGGATGCCAACTTCTCGGGAAAAAAAGAATAGAAAATGGTTGTGGCTGCTCGAGTTCCACGAGGTTGATTTCAGAGAAGCTTAGAGACCATCGTCGCTTCACAATGTCGGTGCTAAATTATATTTAACCCATTAACGGATAATCCATTTAGCTCCTCTGCGCTTGAGAGCAAATCAACTAGTGCCACCTTGTATATTAAACTTATTGCCTTCAACAATTCATAATACACAGAGGATTTGATTTATTTCAAATAGGTAAGAAGGATTGTTGGAAGAGAGACATCCTACCCTGTCAGGTCTTTCTGACTCGCCTCAGCCTCGCTAATGTGTAACTAGGTGTTTATCACCATGCACAGCTTACCCACACACTGGGAATCCTGATGCATCCGTGCCTCCGCTCCCAAAGCACTTATACATTTTGTTTGCTTTCACTCCCCGAGATGTACTTAATCGCAACGGCTATTACGAATGAATCGATAGGACTGTGTGGAAGCTTTCGACTGCTCTCAGTTTCAGTCTTGCAGTCGTGAACGAGGATGGTTTTCTAAAGGAACGTTTAGATTGCATGAGATAAATATAACACACTATGGTTTTAATGTCTCAACCCAGGTTGCCCTCCATGCATGTGGCGTTGCGACAGATATGGTGTTGGAGCATTGCATCCAGGCAGGAGCCGCCTTCGTCATTAGTCCCTGTTGCTATGGCTTCATCCAGAACGCAGTCAAGTTCACCTTCCCCAAGAGGTTTGTACCTGTTCACCGCTCCTCACGCCAGTGTCACCCGTCTAGGCTTCTGCTTCTTGACATGTTGTTTTTTGACCTAGTTAGTTTCCTGTCAAAGGAGGACTGCTTCTCCTCTCTCTCTCTCCCGTTCTGTTAGCGAGTTTCACTCCACGGCTCCGGCTTTCCATCATTTTCACACTAATTCTCTCTCCTTTTCCCCCGTAACACGCACCTAATCCGTCTCTTTGCCACTTTTTGTTCAGTTCTTGTCTCTCATCGGCGCCGCTGACAATGAGAGACAGCAGTGTCACATCACCGTCTCAGCGGGGTCCATCCATCACATTTTCTGTACCGCTGTCAGAACCCGAGAACGGGCTGTTCGGTGATGAGACACTCGGGAATATTACGAATAGAGTAGTGGGAAAATCTGTTTGGAGCATCAGAAATGAATTATTCCTGATGTTTTGATGTGTAACACGTCTTCCAAGGGATAATTAACTGTACATGCCCAAATGATTCTGCTGCTAATGTGATCCTTTGAAAGAGAAAATGAAAAGCTTTAGTTCAGTGTTTGTGGTCCTCGAGGACCTTGCAATGATTATTTTTTCCTTTCCATTCACTGGCTATTTTCTTTAAAGGTCTCAAACTTAATTTTAACATTAGAAATTTACAGAAATTAGTGTCAGCAAGCAGCTGAAATGGGGTGGTGTGCCTTGAGGGAAAATATCTTATTTGAAGTGAAGAAGCAAGGGAGCTTCCACATCTGCTGGTTCCTCTCGACGTGGAGGACCAACAAGTTTGCCCTGACCTCCTGAATCTCCAAAGTTGTCACCAGATGAAGCCCAGCTGCCAAAATCAAAATCCTGCTCTTTCTTTCATGAGTTCATGGCCATATGAAAGACTATGGATTTAAAATCAACTGATAAATTACATTTTCCTAGTAGCTCAGCCTCTTCTTCAGAACTGAGGAGTGGCATAACTGCAGCTGGTGCCCCGGACCCATCATCACAATTACCATCCTCTTTGTGATCACGTCTGAACCAAACCCTGAGAGTCATGAGTCCGTCTGTCTGAAGGAGATCTGTGGAACCAGCGTGGCCCACATACACGGGACCCAGCGAGTACAGCTTAAATAGAAGTCCACGCATGCTTTATCTTTTTAATTACTCAGGTTCCCTCCGGTGCTTCAGGTTCCTCTACACTCCTCCTCCACGAACCACTTTAGTTGTTGGACTACATGTGTTGTGCCTGTGAGTATGAATGTAGGCTCCCATTGAGGTTGAGGTGATTGAGGAGTCTGATACAACGTGGGCTGCACCTTTTTGGTCAGGATAATTCAGACGTGCTTCATTGCATCAGCTTGAGCTGATTTAGCAAATGGATGGATGATGATAATTAAATCGCTTCCAGTAGAAGAATCAATATAATGCAAAGGGTTTTCGTGCCAAGGGGCATCGGTGCGTGTAATAGCGTTCCAACTTGGGTGAATGTAAAATGACTAAGGCAGGGCTCCCACGATGCCCGGGATGAGTCCCGTCACAGCCGGGACAGACTCGGCCTCTCTGCTTCTGTTTCATCCTCTCCAACCACGTCCTCTGCTTCATCCTTTTTTACTTGGAGCCCCCCCTACTTCTGTCTAAGACCAGCCGGGCCCCCCGACCCGTACGTACTAGCACCAAAAGAGTAAAGTGATTCGTTACAAATCTTTAATTGAAAAAATGAATATTAATGATGTTTTTGTGATACATTTCTCTTTGGTTTACCCTGTATACATATGACTTTGTCTTTCTCACCTTCATTTTGTGTCACCAATGTATAAAATACACACAGAAAATAATTGCAAGGACATAAAATAATTTCTGAAAAATGTCTCTTTTAATATGAGCGCAAACATTTTTAACATTTTTCCTTTAACAACCTGTCGGAGTAGTAGTATGATTAAATGTTGAATAATGATATAATAATAAGTTATTAAGTTTTTATCCTGCTAAATAACTTAGAAATATATTTTGGTCATTATAAATTACTACGTGGGTTTATACAGACTTGGATTACAGTATTCCATTAGGTGTGTTATTATTTTTTATTTATTTAACGTGCGCAAATATAATTTTTACAACTGCATATCCTCAAAGCAGACAAAGTTTCGCGCCCCCCCATAGATCTCTGCCGCCCCCCCAGGGGGGGCCCGGACCCCAGGTTGGGAGACACTGATCTATCTAACCCTTGATTTCAGCAGCTCAGACAAACGGATGGTCCGACAGCAGCTCCTAAACCCCAAACTCCCCACTAGTGAGGCAGAACTTAAGAAGCCTTATATTAAAGCTTTTTTTTTTTTTAAGCTGTGCCTCTGGGACAATCCCAGTCTACAGTATAAATATTTAAAAGTTTTCACAAACTTTTTTACTTTTTCTTCATTCGTTTTAACTTGACTCGTCACTCCTCTTATAACACTTCATGAAAAATTGAAGAATGACAGAAATAAGACTTTGCAGCTGAAATGGAGGAGAGGTGGTGTTTCTACAGGGCAGTATGTCTGAAGGACCTCCACACTTGACTCCGTCAGTCTCGACACTTAATATTTTACCCTAAGGCCATGTTCCAGGTACTGGTGTGGGCATTCCTCAGGTGGAGACATTCCAAGGCAGTTCCCAGGTGTTTATGAGCGGCCAAACTTAACTGCCCATTTAATTAACATCTCAAACTTCCAAGTTAAACATTCTACCTTCCTCCCTGAGACCTGACTGGCCACTTACCCGTGACCTGCCTCTTGTTGATTTTTAATTAACATCAACTATTAACCAAACTAAGCCACTTCTAGCCTTCACAGGCAAACGGACTTTGTTTTCATGCCATAACAGAACTAATGAGAGACCTTCGTTCCCAGAGAGTGCGATTTATCTCACAGATACTTCATGCCGTCGGCCTTTCTCTTATGTTCTCACTCCATTTGTAAAGATATTTTTCTGCTTCAAAATACACCCCCACATGCACACAATCACACACACACACGCACGCACGCACGCACGCACGCACGCACACACACACACGCCCACGGGCCCACGGGCCTGATCAAGCGTGACATTCAATGCCTAATACAGTACCTTATATTCATCCCCTTGGCTTCTTTTAAATGTAAAGGATCTGTTGTTGGAATGTTATGTAACAGACCTGCACAATATTGTTCAAATTGCAGATGGGAATTGATTTGTTTGGGGGGAGGAAACTGCTGCTACTTGTAAAAAGCCAACACCGCTTATCATTCTGTGAGCACCATCCCCATAGTGAAGCATGGCGGCGGCACCATCACGCTGTGGGACCGCGTGTCATTGAAAAGGCTTGGGAAAAGTTATTGAATTGTGGTTGATGCTAAATGCAGGAATATTCCAGAGGAGAGCCTGTTATTCCCTCAGAGGAATCAGAATCAGAGTTGTAGGCATCTCGTAATGGAATTATGTAACCAGTCGAAAATGATAAGTACATTTTTACGGCAATAAAATATAGCCTGGCCAGCCAACCTGATTATTTTCTTCTTCGAAACAAATGTAATGAGTCTGGCTACTCTGAATTGAACATTGATAATCTTGGAAATGGTACAGTACCAGCAGGCACAAAAGAAACTGTCCCCGGATGCCACAGGTTAGGCCGGAGAAGATAAGTATGTGACAAAGCGAAGGCCAGAGTAGGATCAACACAAGATGTCCTAATGGTGTGCAGTGCAGTAGGAACGCTCATGAGGGACGGTTCCAACATGCTGTTAGCCTTTCTGCAGCCACCTTGGTTGCTTTGAGCACTTGGGCACTCCTGTCTGAGTCATCACACACAGCCCGCCCCCACTGTACTTTATACATTTTATGTCTTACTTTGAATGACTCTACTTTAACATAATTTCTTGTGTTTCTACCCATTTTTACAGCAAAAGGTTCCAGGAGACTTTGACACATAAGGTATGCTTTTAAGTTTTCAAGTACTGAATACTAATACCTATTTATATATAATATGTGTGTATGTATGTATATATATATATATATATATATATATATATATATATATATATATATATATATATATATATATATAGGGTATAGGGTCTTCTGATTTTTCCTCTCCATTCATTTCCTCTTTAAGATACCACTACAAGTGCAGTATATCACAATCTGAGGTCGTTAGTTTATAACTCATAGTTTCACATGCCTAAAGAACATTTCAATGACCTGTTGACAAGTGAAGGTTCTCTCATGCTGCATTTATCAACAGCAAATACAGAAGCCAGATGCTGCTGAGACAAATGAGCAGTAGATTTACAAGGAGAAACACAGCTGGGTGTGGTTGTATCCATCCATCCATCCATCCATCCATCCATCCATCCATCAACTATACCTACGTATTCCTGTTCACGGTCACAGAGATCTGCAGGAGGCTATATATATATATATATATATATATATATATATATATATATATATATATATATATATATATATATATATATATATATATATATATATATATTAGCAGAGCCGCCGCAAGGGGTGTGCGAATCGTGCGACCGCACGGGGCCTCGCGCCCCAAGGGGCCTCGCGCTATGGGCCGTTTTTGAAAAAAAAAAAAAAAAAAAAATTTTTTTTTTTCGTTTTTTGTTTTCGTTTTTTCCCTTATAAATATCAACAGTCACATTCCATTACAGACCTAAATGTGTACTAGTCTGTGCATATCAATAAAATATATGTGCAATGATGTGTCTGTTGTTCAATACAACTGATCAGACCAAGCGCATTGACACAAGCTGCTCTGATCCAGACGGGTGGAGTTGGAACAAACTGTCACACAATGTCGAGAGAACGAGACAGATTCAGGACATTTCCATCAGGGGATGAAAAAAGAAAAAAACTAAAGAAAATGGAAGAGTTTAATGCCTCTCTGAAAGGCTCGTTTGATAAATTTGTCACAAAAATCACCAATCCGACCGGGTCTCAAGCAGCCGTGGGGCCCCGCGTCGAGGCAAGTCAAATGATGATGAGGCAGGGGAAGGTATCCAGTATTTTTCTAATTGGAGAGTTAAAATTGCGCATATAGACACCCGATCCGACCCAAAAAACCCCAAAATTTCGCGCGCACTCGCTACGCTCACGTGCGAGGGCCCCCCCGAGCCATTTCGCACAGGGCCTCGCAAATCTCCCAGACGGCTCTGTATATTAGTGCTGTCAAGCGGTTTAAAAAATTTAGATTAATTAATTAATTAACATCTGTAATTAATTAATCTAATTAATCTCTTTTTTAATCTCACCTAAAAAATGTTGAGAAAAGCCCTCAATTTGAGGTGTTTTCCCTTAACTTCATTACATTATTGTCACTGGACCTGCAACTTTCACCTGCTCCTCCATTTTCACTTCTCCGCTACTCACATGCCTGTCCAGCGTTGTTAAACCAGCCCAAACACAGGGACAGCCAATCAATGTCCACTTCCACCGCACAAACACAGATTTCATAATAAAGGCAACTTGCAAACAGAAAAGGTAAAATTAGAGATTAAAAAACAGATTAAGCGATTAAAAAACATAATGTGCTATATATGCCTGTAATTAATTAATTGCTTTTACTGTGTTTTAAGTCTGATAGTTTAGGTGTTGCAACACATTTCCCCAAACACCTCAGGGTTATTGAATTTGGGGTTAAAAACTGCTCTCCTACCTCTCTCACAGTAAAACAAAAGTAATGAGAACTCTGAACTTCACTGTCTGTGAACAGTGTGCACCGTCTCAGTCCTTTACGAGGAAATGCTCCCATCTTCCAGCTGCTCGCTCCTTATCGCTCAGCACAGACGCACTATTTCACTCTGGGAGGGCCTATCCCGCGGTGATGTATGGGGCCTGTCAGTGCCCCCGGGGAAAATCCGTGCAGAAGTAGCTGCAGGCCCTAACCATAGCAACCGCGAGTTGACATGTCACAACATCGGACCACCTCTAACCACTTTTCCTTTGCGGGCGTGTAAGATGCACAGATTTGCATGGCTTGAGAGGCACAAAAGATGTTTATCATTCATAGGGCAACGGGGAATTGTTAACCTTTTAAACGAAGGTCTCATAATAAAGGTCTAGAAGTGAGAAGGTAAACATAGAGCTATGCAGCAGGAGGAGGAAACACTGTCTACCTCTTCAAGCCTAAGCTCTAAATCTTCTGTGCTTTTCCATTTGTTTTTCTTTCAACAACCATGTTTGGAATCTGCTGCTTACTTGAACTTCTGTGTGGAAAATCTCACCATTTGTGCTCCCTGGCAACACTCGGAGAAATATAGGCTGCGTTGCATTGTTTTACAGCCGAAGCGTCGTTGTCCTGCCGCGACTAAAGTAATTAAATCGACTGAGAGTCAACTGAAAAGCGGCGCCGGTGTGAAGGGGCTAATGGTGTGAGGTATTGGTGCTCACCGCTAGCTTTAAGGACCTGCTCTGTGGCCTTGCATTCAGCGTCCACCCCGCAGAGTGAAGAATGGGATCAATTAAAGCCGAGGCAGGTTAGAAGATGACTTACCGCTCTCCCGAGTCGCTCGGTACACGAGCCACAACAAGGTGGAACCGGAACGGAAGAGCTTGTCCTTTGCTCGGACATAAATTACACGAGTTCATGTGGTTTGTTTGGAGAGCTGTCGGGGACGTACGTGTTTCAGAGAGGGAACATCAGTTTCTGGGTTTTTTTTTCTATGTAGCACCTAACCGTAACAAAAAATTACCTTGTAGATCCGCATATTAAAAAGAATGATAAATAAAGGAGCGCAGGTGGGGATTCCTGTTTGTCGACTGTAATGACTGACAGGCAGAGCGGTTACTGCTGGAATCGAAACGAAATGGAAGATATCACTGGAGGCTTGTTAAAGTCTGGCTGCTAATGTTACCAGACGTTCGGGAGCACTGACTTTGACTCTCTTTAGAAAAATTATCATATGAGATGATGTCAAACTTTTTTGGAGCTGACAGATTTTATGATGCATCAAAAAGAACCGTTTTCGTTTTCAAGCTCGTTCCATCAATGCCAAACACCTTAGTGGGATTGTAAAGCCGTGTTCCTCCGCTGTGCATCTCACTAACCACTACGTTAACGATGATATGTGGCCTCCTTTTGAGCTCATTTGCTCTGATGGGATGATTGCTGAGTTTACTACACTCAATATTTTGACATGTGATGTGCTAAGAATGGTTTTCTTCCTTTCAGTCAATCCCGGATGAGGTTGGCTTCATCTCAGCGCGGTTTCACGGAGTTCATTTAAATGTCTGATATAATTGATTGTGTTTTAATTGCAATTGCAGGTGCAAAGACATTTGGGTCTGAGCCTGGACATATGCCGTCCAGAAACATATTGCCAAAGGCAGCAAACAGCTCTCACACTCTCCCTATGCTATTGTTCCAGGAACATATGATCCTATGCCGCTTCGCAGACCAAACTGCTGTGCAGCTTTCGCCGGAGAGGCGTCTCATCGGTACGGTTTACAATCTCCGTCCTTATACTCATCATGTGTATTATTATGTGTTCTGTGCCAACATTTTCAGACACTCAGTAAAATAAGAGTTGCTAATGTTATTCAGTTATTCAAGAGTTCCCAGAAGCATGCTCGACGCAGCATTTCTGGGTACTTCCAAACAACTTGATGGATTTGTCATCGGGCGCACTGCTTGTCCTCCTTGTTGCAACAGATTGTCTTCTATGTCTCCCGCTGCATGTTCAGCCTAAAGGCAGAGGCTGCGTGTAAAAGAGTCACTCGCTGTAAAAAGTGAAGACAGTGTGGAGGTGCAGCACCACCGAAGGCCTCTGGTGGTGGACTCCCATTCAAAAGAAGTTACGGCTTCTACAATGAAACACCGAAGCCCTATTGTGATAAGATTAGCTTTACATAGAGAGGTATGTTACAACCAAAAACGTAATAACGGCCAATAACGTAATAACTGCCAATAACGTAATCATTTTGGCCATTTCAAATGTAATAAAGCCAATAGAGTAATAATGTGCCTATAATGTAATAAAACTTTTGAGCCAATAACGTAATAACTTTTTGCCGATAATGTAATAAGGCATTACATTATTGGCTGGTTATTACGTTATTGGCCTGGCATTAAAAAAAACCTTTCAAAATGTAATAACTGGTGCCGATAATGTAATAACACATAAATATGACAGCAGCAGCTAGAGATATGTCCCTCTCTCTCTCTCATAATTGTGTGGTCTTTCCCCTCTTTAGCCAAATAGATATTCATAGATGTTCTTGTCTAAACAGGCAATTTTTCATGTGTACCATCATGCATATACCATAACATTTGTTGAGGGTGTTGAGGTGTCAAATTAATTCACCATATATCTTCCTGGACTTGCATTATTATTTATTTCCAATCCCAAAATCTGAACTGCAGTGTACAATACACAGGATAGAACATGAACAATCAAAATAAATTAAAACTGTTCCTTCTCAAATGAAAAGTAGCTTTCACTCATATTCACAAAATATGGAGCAATACAAACATCTACACAGCTACTTTATCATTACTGTAAAAAAACAAAAAAACAACAACAACAACTTTGAAACGTCACTTTAGCCAACATGGGGCCTGTAAGCTCAATGTGTTGATGTAGTTTTTAATTTTCAAACATGAAAAACAAAGTTAGACATATGAACCCTGCAGAGCATTAATTTTAGATCTCCAACAGCTGGTTTCAGTAGTGATCTATTTGTTGACTGGTTAACTCTCTTCTTCTTCTTGTTTTTATTACTGTTTATTTCCAATCAAAAAATCTGAACTGCAATATATAATATACATACAGCAAAAACATGAAAAAAATAAATAAAAACTGTTCCTCCTTGTTACAACCAATAACGTAATAACTGCCAATAATGTAATACAACTTACATTATTGGCACATTATTACACTATTGGCTTTATTACATTTGAAATGGCCAAAATTATTACATTATTGGCAGTTATTACGTTTTTGGTTGTAACAAGGTAGTTTAAACTATTTTTGGCAGCACGCTCCCCCAGCTCATTTAGCAGCATAAATCCCTGTCCAGGGACCATCATATGAAGAGGTTTGAAGGAGCAACCTGCACGTGTAGCTGTGGACGTGGCGGATGTTAATAAGCGCAGAGGAGCAGAGGAAGAAAATGTTTTCAGACGCAGAGATAGGGGTCATTTGAACTGAAGTGGAGCAAAGAAAAAGTGTTTTATTTCCTTCTGTTAGTAGGCTACAGGCGTGACAGGGAGCGGCACTATGGGCCTTGAGAGACAGATAATGCCGCCTTCTGTGTCCCACCAAGAATTCAATAGATGAGGTGAAAATGATTTCATTTCACGTTGGATGCAAAAAAAAAAGAAGGCATTTCTCTAGACACAAGTCTGTTCCAGACAGCTGCGGCTTCTCTGGAGGGACCTCTTCATCAGGTATCATATTGCAAAACACTGTTGCTCTCCGGAGTTAACAGCAAACTGCAAAGGAAAGGTTATAGGTTAAGGAATGACAAATTAGCTGCCAGTGGTACATTGCAGGGTTAGAAATTAACTTTTTTTTTTGTTTATTCACCTGCTACAATGGCAGGTTGATGTGGAAAACCTACCAGCCACTTTGTTCTTCTCACCAGCCTCATGTGATTGGTGGAAAAGTTATTAGTGTTCCGGAGCGTTCAAATAAAAGTTAACATGGTTTTATTTTAACATAAGTTGCAATGGCTGGCCCTTTCAAGGTAAAACCAGCTAAAATAACCTTTCCAATTATATGATAAATAAGTCACGTATAGATGTTCCAGCACAACTGTTCAACCAAATGAGAATGTTCATTTCATTATATAAAAGCTTCAAAAAAAGCCTATTGATAGAAAGTTACTTAAAAGTAAACTTTAAGTGTTGAACTTGAAGGAAAACATGTAAGTTTCCTCTATATACCTGTAGCACTCGGATGACTCGCTGTCTTTAATTATTTCCGATTAAAGGTTGGATGAATTCAAAGGTTGCTTTCAGGTAGCTGTTAACTTTCATTTGATTCCAGAGCATACAGCCGACACGCTGAATAAAACATCTTCTGACTTGTTTTGACTCCGAGGATTCACCTTTGTCATATTACCCGGAGAGGACACGCCCTGCCTCACGCCGTCCTCCTCCTTTAACCACAGCTGTGTCATTATTTAATTATCATATAAATAGGTACACAAAAATGGAAGATCCTGGCACGACACTGCGTTTCTATAGTAACCTGGTGGTGGGTTGTTGTGTTATATATATAAATAAATGGTTTTATGTACCCACAATAGTTGAATTGAATCCAATCATAACAAATTGAATGTAATCTAATCTAATTACACCTAATTCATCTCCAGAGTGAAATGATATTGTTAGAAAGTAAATTACAATAAGAACAAGGTGAGAAAGTGTCAGATAGTAGGCATGGTTGAACTCTCCAGAGTTCATCGTTAGTGCATTAGTGTTGTGTTTCGCTTGGCAACAGCTGAAGTGATGACAGCACATTCAGCATGTGCAAATAACAGGAGGGAACTCTCTCATTATGCTATTAAAGTCAACGGTTCACCATCTGGAGTTGCAGAGGTTCTCCTTCACAGTAGCATGTCCAGAATAACATGATCCATCGTTAACAAGCGCTGCGAGCACTCCCACCTCACTGCTGTTGGTCTGTCTGAAGATTTAGTCCATCTGTATCCATCAGAGGTCCATGGGGAGAGATACTGGAGTCCAGAATGTGTTCATGCACCCACAACTCGCATGAAATGATACTCTCGCTGTCTCCCATCAGTGATAAAAACTCACCTGTCAAAGCTCCCGGGATCTTATCCTCCTCATGATGATCAAGGGGGGAAGAAAACCGGTCAGAACTTTTTCCTTTTCGTAATCCTCTTCATCCTTGACGTCTCCTCTCTAACTCATCTGCACTGGGGATCTTTATTCGATCATTAGTGTTGTTTGGATAGCTCACTCTGCTGCTTCCTTGTGCAAACAACTCTCCGTTGTCATGGATACCCTTCGTGTCTCTAGCGTCCATTTTGCTGTATTTTTGTTTGCCACACGTTTAATTACACCACCAACTACTAGATGGGAGTGTGGCTTCTTTTTCTGCAGCGTCCGAGCTCGCAGTGCCGAGTTTACTCCTGCTTACTTCCTGTATGTCGCTCAGAAATAGCAGCGGAGCAAATAACGTGTTTTTTTATGCAAGTTGGAGCTGATAAATGTTGAGCATCAGTCATTTTTTCAGTTCTATCCAAATGGAAAACGGCCAAGATGAAACAGCGCCCGGAAATTTGAAAAAGAAGAAGAGAAATTCCACCAATCACGTTTCCTACTGTCCACATAAATGCAACACGTAGCTATATTTGAAGAAAAGTTCACGTCAGACTTTGAGTTTGAGTTTGTGTTTATTTTATTTATAACAGGGACAATACATATTAATGAACATATACATGTAAATATGCAAGATTATAGCCAACGGCTAATTTTCATCTTTAGTCCCTTCGGCAGGTTAATGTCAACAACATAAAATAATAAAATCAATAAAACAACAGTAACGACAAGTAGAACAGTTAGCTTCCATGGCCAGTAGGCAGGAGGAGCAATTACAAGAGAGAAAGCGTGTCCTTAAAAACACAATAGGTCAGAAAAGGAAAAGAAAAGCAAAAACAGTGAAAAGTATAGTGGATCATGAAACATACAGGCCAAGGGTCGGGGGACCATACGAATTTCAGTAATATTAAATGCTAAAATTAGATATCAAAGGGCTGATTAAAGTGCAGAGTGCTGGAGTGTTAAAGTGTTAGGTGCGTAATTATATTGCAGATTGCCCGATTGCACAGTAAATATAAAGTGCTATTTTAAAGCAGCACAACGTAACTTTGAGCTTTTCTGAGTTTGGCGGCATCTTTTGGACAAAAGCGGTATTGTTTTACCAGAAAGAACACTACGTTTCCCATGAGCACCAGCGCGTACTGCCGGAAAACTCCTGTCCCGTCGCTGCATTTGTTTTGATGAGAGGAGACGGGATGCTTTTCTGTTTCACCAAGTGAACAGACCATGGATGTAACAGACAGAACGCAAAAAAAAAGATGTTAAACTGCTGGAAAGGAACTGGAATTTACCACATACCTTAAACAAGGAAGCCAGGGAGCAGTATATGGAGAAAATAATGATTATTAACGGTCTGGATCCATATGAAATCCCTTCTGAAGACCCATGTGTTTCAATAAATTTGTATAATAGTACAACATACAGTACTCGTTTTGTATCCTTCTTACTTCTCTTTTCTTTTTTTTGACTGCTATATTATGGTGAGGCTCCGAGGCGTGATTATTTTTGTTTTCCTCGTGAGATTATTTTTTTCCTCTGCAGCTACAAATAAGAGTTAATATTTTTTCCTCAACAAACTAGTTTTATCTGAAGATTGGGGTTAATTGCACCGCAGAGAGCTGGCCAGCAACTGCGTTTAGTTGGCGAAGTGGGGAATAAAACCCGTGTTTTAATCCGACCCGGTCTGTGTGAGTGTTTGTGGTTTAAGGCTGATTTATGGTTCTGCGTTAAATCGACGCAGAGCCTACGGCGTAGGTTACGCGGCGACACGCACCGTACGTTGAGTGTCGCCACATACCCTACGCCGTAGTTGTGCGTCGATTTAACGCAGAACCATAATTCAGGCTTTACTGTGTGGAAGCCGGTGTTTGGTCGTTACCGCCGCGATCCAAAGCGAGCCGACGACTCTTTCACTCTTTTACTTTGTTATGTCAGATACTCGGTCTCCGTGGTTCTGCCTCCGAGCAGGAAACCGTTGAAAAGTTAAACCATTAGGATCTTTTCCCCACGTCTGTTGTGTTGAGCTGCTGCAGCAGCAACGGGTTACCAGCTTCTGTGGAGCTCTGCGCTCCACGCCCCGCCCATTTTCGTCTCGACTGCGAATCGGGAAGGAGGGGGAAGTGACGTATGCCGTAAAGCAGTCAAAGTCGTAACGATTTGTAGTTTTTTAGTGTGGCAGGGTTCCTACCATGCTCCTCAAAGTTACATAGTGCCAGTGAAGGCGATACAGACTCCCTCAGACCATGACAGAGGTGTCATTAAACCTGTTGGAAGTTGATGTACCATCACAATGACTCTGGAAATATGATATTAAGGTGGAAAAGTTACGTAGTGTCGCTTTAAATGCACAATACTCAGTACATATTACATTGATTAAATACCAGCAATGACAGTTTTATGGTACTGGGAGTACCCATTTTAGGAATATAAAGTGCGTCTTGCCTTGCACATAGCCCTAATACTTAAAAAGTCAATGAAGATATAAAAAAATAGCGAAAATATTAGTGGAGGAAGAGGGAGTTGTAGTAATGATAATAGAGCAGTGATGTTTATGTGTGTACTCAGTAAAAGTTGCAGATGGTACCCCAACAATTAGCTGACATTAAACAAATATACATGTTTTAGGCACGGTTGTGGCAACAGTGTTGTTCTTCCAATAGCCAAGCTTTAAGATGTTTGGTAAAAGAGGACAGATTCGGGAGTTCACGTATTGTGTTTGGTATTGAATTCCAGGTGTGGGAAGCACAAACAGAAAAAGTGGCTTGGCTAAAGGCACTCTTTCTAAAAGGAACTACACAGTCTTTGCTGTCAGGTTTACACTTGCGCTGTAGCTACGGCGCAGCTTTGACGTAGAAGTATTAATGCGCTTTACAGATGTGTTGGTGATGGATCTTTGACTAGTCTTTTAGTTGTTCACACATAAAGACTGGGTGACGATGACAGTTTGACCCGAACCAGCCTACAACGTCGGCAACGGGTACATCAGGCTTTAAATACCGTTGTGAAATGACTTTTTCTTCCCACGCAGTGAATGGGTTGGTTCACTGTGTGGGAAGAAAAAGCCATTTCACAAAGTGTTTGAAAAAGTACGGCGGACGTTTGAGATATGTTTTAAAACCATGTTAATTTATGAAATTGTAAAGTGACAAAACAGCTGCGGTGAACAGCTGCCACATTGGTGTCGGTGTGAAAACCCCGGTTTTCTTTTTGTGCCGAAGCCCCCTGCACCCCTCCGTACAGCTCTTCATTATGCTGAGGACTCTCATCACCTTGATGGCTCTCCAGCTTATCAAAGCGTCCCTCGGAACCCGCGCAGTCTCCCAAATGCCTCGTCACTCTGAAGCTTTTTCATGTGCACCTAACACCACCTGTCACGCCGTACTTTCTGCTCTCTGTCATTTTACTGCTCTTTCATGAACACTTTTTTCTTACCACCATTTCTTTAAGCCTGCTAGTCAGACTGTGACTGCCGAGACAGCGCGAGAGCCCAAATCTCACATTCAGCGTGACTGCAACCTGCTGCCAAACTGTAAAATTGCATAAAGAGGCTGAAAGTCTGTGTTTAAAAAAGAAGACCTTATGGAGAGGTGAGATAATCCGCGAGGAGCTGATGAATAAGTGGCTCCCGTAGAGTTCTGATACACATGAAAGCTGAGAATAAACAGGGAGAAGCCAAATTAACATAACCTGAATGTCAAAACAGCCCAGTGGCACAGCAAAGGATGCAGCTAAATTAGAGCCTGACTGATGCGTTGCGTTCCTCGTATTAGTTCAAATTTGTGAGCAGAAGCGGCGTGAACAGATAACAGATAAAACAAAGAAGCAGGCTTGACATTTGACTTCATCTGCCTCCCAAATACTGGGCAGCAGATCAAACACCGGTCTGAACTGCGACTGTGATTTTTACTCTCATCAAATCATTCACTGACACCTCTGTGCTTTCATTATTTAAAATCTGAATTGTTTCGGAATTTAAATCAGAATTATAGATGAACAGTGATGGTATTTCTGTGTTGGTCTCATTGCAGGTAAGCAGTGTATGGGCTTGGTGGACTTGGATCGCTCGTGGGCAGCAGAGACTCACGGGTACTCGGTGCAGGTGATTACTATGGAGCCGGAGAGCTGCTCACCAAAGAACAACATGCTGGTGGGAAGGCCACCGCAGAGGAGCGGACGGGAAGTCATCGCCGGCCAGCTGGAAGGAGCCACGCATAATTAGGACTCGGAGCGCTGGTGGACATCAGAGCGTCTTCATAACAGCCAGGGCTGGCAAAAATCTCTAACGCCTGTGGCCCCTAGCGGAATAATGATCATTTGTTTATGCAACATCAACGTTTTATTTATATTTTACAGGCCGGGTGTTGGAAAAATTGCCTCAGAAAACGGAAAAAGAAATGTTTACTGAATCTGTAAAAATAAGAGCCAGCTAAAAAAAATATCTTTCAGTTTAAGCTTAAAGTGAACGCCGCATGTTCATTTTCAGCTCGTTTTGGCTCGTGTTAAGTACTTGTAAATCACGCACCCATCGCCGTTCCACCTTGCAATTACTTTGGAACGTCAAAGAAGAAATATTATGACTAACGCCACACCTCACAACGAGATTATGCTGTTTTAAGTGTTTTTAATTGGTTGAATTATGGCATCTTGTAGGGATTAGGGGTTGGGCCGGCGGGGAACCAAATGCAGCGCTCCAAACCAAATTACAATAAGCAAAAAAGTTTGGAGAGATCACACAAGTCCAGAAATCCAGCCGTACATGTTTGAGTCCGAACCAGATCCGGACTATGAAAATTGTCCAGCGTATGAAACCACAACAAAGACAATCCACAGTCCCTGTTTGGGACAGCTGTACAACTAAAGCTATGCAGCTGTAGATGGAAAATATACACAGTCTTCATAGCGGTTGAGGTTAGGTTGCTTTTATATAGGAAGATGTCCAAGTTGTAGTTGATTGATATATGGTTTCTACGTATCCACCACACACGTAGCCTGCCCATGATGTTTATAGTAGTCCGTTGTTATTTCTGTCGCTCTGTAATTCCGCCACCAAACTCTAGGTGGCAGCGTGAGTTCTGTTCTGCAGCGGCGGAGCTTGCAGTGCTGACCTTCCTTTTGTCTACATCCTTTTATTATGTAGCTCAGACATGACAAAAAAGCTTTTTCCAGGAAAAAGGAGGATGGGAGACAAAAGAGAGCTGCACAGCATTTCTTAGAACTAATCAAATATTCATTTGAATCAAACTGAAACTGATATTTAAACATGAAAAACCTCCTTTGTGCTGCTTTACAAGCAGACGACACTGTTGCCTTTCTCAGAAACCCACAAACAAGCTGTTGCTTTATTTAGCAAATGTCGTCAATTACTTACCCTTTGTTGTAGTAAAAGCTCAATCTCTCCACCGACTGCGGCGTTGTGCTCGTGTTTTTATTCACACCGTGGGATTGAGCTGTCGGCAGCCACCAAACAGTTAATTAACCACACCACACGTACACTTTGTCAGATGCGGTTTGTCTCTGAAAACACTGGGCAGTTGACTCCGATTAACAGAAGAGGTTTGGAACTAAAACCTCATGTGCAGCTCTAGATGAGATGGAGATTCACCTCCGTCTCATCTCACCTCCTTGCCCCGCGGGTTTTAATGAGACACACGAGGACAGCATATACTGCACAGAGGGAAAATGGATTTAAACTCCCATCATATCAGATCAAATAGAAAGTTTTTCATGTTCCTACAGAGAACCTGATTATTTTTCATAAAGGGCAACGCGGGTAGGGTGTGCATCCTATAATATGTTCAGTGGCAATGAATATTTTATGAATCTGGCAGAAAGGTCAGTGTGCCTGATTAGATGCGTGGTGTTCAGAGCCTCGTCGTTGAAAATCTCACAATACTCCTGCTTTTTCAGCCCCCCGTGCACCATCGACTCGCGTTGTCCCTAGAGATTTCCGTCTCGCAGATGAAGCCGGTCATCTGGTTTTCTCGAAAGTCCCGTGCTGTCACCTCTGATAGTGTGTGGTGGCTGCTTGAAAAATCCGGCGAGGCAGCCAGAGAGCCGTGTTTGCCCGCTTTCTCCGGGAGGATAGACGAGACGGGGTCAGCCTTTTCCTGCATCCGACTCATCTGAATTCAGTCGGTGGAGTCAATCTCTCCTGAGGGGAACGGCCACAGATATAGGAGGACGTTCTGGCTCTGCACGACTTCACACGACTGACATGTAGACGGTGACAACGGAGGAGAACGAGAGACCAGGTGGCGTTAGTTAAAGCTCGAATGAGAAAAAAGTGAATATTAAGATGTGAAACAGGGTGATTTTACCAGAACACACGGGAGGCCGTAGGTAACTACAGCAGAGGTGTAGTTTTTATCTCTCCTTTCATAAGGATTCGCCTCATTAGGCCTCTATACAGGACACATGCTGAAGACATCTTTAACTTTTTAACTTACAGTACTAGTTGTCTTTGATGGAACCATTGATGGACTAGAAAGTTCAACGTGAAACAAACTGCTTTAGTTTGAAGTTTCCTCAACAAAGGTCCTTCATGTCATCACTCTTTGCATCACTTGTGGATGTTTTTAAATGTATTAAATATAACACCTGGCACCAGTTGTTTCACAGAAAACAGGGTACAGAAATAAAGCTGCACCTGTGATGTTTTATTAACTTTAGTTATGACCTTTGCTTTGAATTAAGATCTTTTTTGTGTTTCTGCAAATGGTTTTATTTTTATTTTTTGTATGATTTTTTTTTTTTCCCGTGTTGCTGTAATTGTGGGAAAACACTTCATTTTTCCACGTCTGGAGTCCCTCCCACTTGGTATGAATTTTCCTGCATGATCTTGTTTATGTTGCCGTGGTTACCGCAGCATTCACACACAAACTACACCTCCATGTGAAACAGACAAGGGGCCTTTGTGCTGCCCTTCATTATTGGTTCATCGTGTATGCTCTTTTATATCTGACTTCTAGTTCCACTGGTAAAATATGCATTTATTTGACTTCCGAAATGTTTGAATAAACAACACCGAGCATCTCTCTTGGAATCCTGACTGCTGAAAGTTTTTGTGCTCGTATTTTATTTTAGTTTCCCTGCGGTACTGCCGGTTCCAGATGCCGTTATCCTGCACATCCTGATAATGTTCCAGTCTTTTCGCTCACGCTCCTCATCCTACGTGTCTCATTGTTACCTGTATTGTAAATGCTGCTTTTTCTCAATTTTATCAGCTTTACCAGGAGCGTGTCCCAATTTTAAGGCTCTTGTGCAGCGTCTCTTTTCACGTAAAACCGCCCGCAGCAGGGCACTGGGTGCTTCACAAAAACTAAGAAAAAAAGATGCCCAGTGTTTTGTGAGCCAATTCCCAATGCTGAATGTATTTCTGATTTTGCCCACTGCCCACACTCCTGGTCCCTCATGATTATATACAGTTTATATAAAACATGGAATAACCCCAGGCTGTCACCAAGCCTGTTCTGAAATAATTTTTATATTTTATCTGTATTTATTTAGTTAGTTAGTTCATGAATTGGATGCAAGAAACAAAAAAATGGGCGGCGTTTTGTCTTTGTCTCAAATTCATTAGCGATTTCCCAGAAAATGCCTTGGAAAATGGACACTGATTGTAAATAACAGCCTGTGGATGCAGTCTTGGTTCGGTACCAGTCCCATCTGAATCTCTTTGGTTGGGTAATTTAAGGGCCCTCCTGTCATTACAGAGCAGGTTTAATCCCATAAAGCTTGAAATGTGACCATAAACCCAGCACACAGTGATGGTACCAAAGGTCTGGACCGACCCCTTTGTTAGTTGTACATGTTTCAAAACTTAAACTGCTATCAGACATGTCTTTGACGGCCAATTGCGGTAGAAGTGATTATGAGTTTGTGTTTTATTTTATTTTTCTTGGCACATAGAAAATATTTCAGGTTTTCTGAAGAGTACAAGCATTAGGGAGATGGAAAAGGCAGTCGGGAATTTGCAGTTGAACAGGGAAAAGAAGTGAAAAATAAAGACATTTAAAAATGTCTTGACACAGTGATGAACTGATAAATGAAACCTTAACTAATCCTGTATCATTTATGCCTCAGATCCTTTCTCTATGATGACGTTCCAGTTTAAGTCAGAAAATGAACGTTTCCAAACATCCGACTGGTTTCCAGCATTAGCCATTACTAGCTATGCTACTTCATAAAGATGTTGTACGGCAGTCAGCCCTTACTAGTGTGTAGCAACACGTCCACTCATAAAAAACAACATCAACAAAACTGTTATTGTGTGTAGGCTATGCCTGATTTAACATGAAGAGCATGAGACAGAACTGTTGTAAAGAGTGAAACTGTTTACTTTGTTGACGCAAGTAACCGCCATGTTGGATCCTGATATTGGAGATGAGAGGTTTCTCTGACTTCCCCAGATTCCACTTTCCGAATGTGAAATGGATATTTTAATACTTTGAGTTAGAAAATGATGAATCCTTGGTATCCTTTACAATTATCTCAGTTTTTCCTCCAATCCAGTTGCACTTGGTGGTACTGAGGAATATTAAACAATCATGGGATATGATTGATTGTCTAATAATGAACAAACCACATTTCTTGATCACTTGATGTCAAGCATCTGCGCCTCCACAGACTTCTTAGCAAAAGCCCCTGTACAAACTCTCAAACCCATCTTTTTTTCTCTTAAAAAAAAAAAAAACTCAACAAATTCCTCTGAGTTTGTTGGGTAGTTTTCATCCAGTACAGTACATCCAGTACAGACAACTGTACTGGATGCACCTCCGGACAGAAGCAAGGCTGCCCAGAATTTTTCAGGAGTCAAACAGGACTTGAACCCTGAACCTTTAAATTCAGATTTTTCCCTACTGTTAAAGAAAATAAACCACATCAAGGATATGTTGTTTACAGTCCATTTTCAACAAATTCCGGACAGAAGCCAGGCTGCCCAGACTTTTTCAAGAGTGAAACAGGAATTTTCTGAACCTTTAAATTCAGATTTTCTCCACTATTTAAGAAAACGACATCAAGGATACGTTGTTTACAGTGCATGTTCAACAAATTCGTCTGGGAATGCGTGGAAATGCAAACCAGCATATAAAGGAATCTAATGTGACGCTGGAAAATACTTAAATAACATGACTCGTCACATGAGTTTTTATTCATGGCTTGACACGGGTTCAAATAAAAGCCTTTTTTCTGTTTACTGAACGGCTTCTCAAACTTTGTCACATGGCTCATTGTTGTGTTTTTGCTGCCGGCGGCGCGCCGGCTCAAGGCGGATTTATGGTCCCGCTTTTACCCCAACGCACAGGCTACGGCGTAACCCTACGGCGTAGGCTCTGCGTCGATTTAACGCGGAACCATAAATCAGACTTCAGCCTCCACCTGGGTGGCCGCTGCACCCGCGCGCCTCTGCAGGCCACGCAGTTAACCAAGACACCTCCAAGCCTGTTCCTGCACTGCAAAAACTCACAATCTTACCAGGAATATTTGTTTTATTTCTAGTTAAAATGTCTCTCTTTTTTTTTTAGTCAAAAAATCTCATTACACTTAAAACAAGAGTCAATACCAGAAAAATTACTTATTTGACAATTTTCACCTGTTTCAAGTAAATTTTCACTTGAAATAAGTAGAAAAATCTGCCAGTGGGACAAGATTTATCTTCTCATTACAAGCAAAAAAAATATTGTTCCACTAGATTGTTTTACTTAATTTAAGTGAAAATCTACTTGAAACAGGTGAAAATTGTTGTTTTTTCCATTGATATGTCTTGTTTTAAGTGTAATGAGATTTTTTTTGACTAAAAATTAGACATTTTAACTAGAAATAAGAAAAATATTATGCCAGTGGGACAAGATGTATCTTCTCATACAAGCAAAAAAATCTCCACTGGCAGATTTTTCTACTTATTTTAAGTGAAAATCTACTTGAAACAGGTGAAAATTGTTGTTTTTTTTCAGTGATAAGTCTTGTTTTAAGTGTAATGAGATTTTTTTTGACTAAAAATGAAACATTTTAACTAGAAATAAGACAAATAATCTTATTAAGATTTTGAGTTTTTGCATTGTGGTAGATGGTGGACAGATTACGCAAAAAAAAAAAAAAAAAGGAAGAAGAGTCCCCACCGCTGGCGGCGCGCACAGCTGGGTTTGGAGGAGCCGCTGTTAAGGTCAGCCCGCTGTGGAGCTGCTGGCTGGAGACGGATCACTGCCTGAACCTGCGAGGACGAGAGAGGGAGGGAGCTGTGCGCTCTCCTCCCAGCAGAGCGCGTCCCGCTACACACACACACACACACACACACACACACACACACACACACACACACACACACACACACACACACACACACACACACACACACACACACACACACACACACACACACACACACACACACACACACACACACACACACACACTCCCCTCTCTGCTTCCAGGCGGCGCGGCCGGCTCGTCTCTCCCCCTCCCGGACACCGCAGATGATCCCTCACATCCGAGCGCCTTCCGCGAGCACCAGAGAAACTCTTGCCGTCTCCGTTTCACTGTTTTCTCCACAGTCACCCGGCGCGTTTGGATTACGGAGAGCAGCAAACAGCGTCGGCGCGTAATTCCCGAAATCATGGAATTGTGGATAAAGTTGATGTTGTTGTACATCTGCTGCTGTGGCGCAAACGCAGACTTCGACGGCAGGTAGAGACACATTTTTTTTTTATGCTACACTTACTGTAGTGCTTTTGTTGAATGAAGTGAACCTTGCATTCTGATGGTTTAATTATGTCTTTTCTTCCTGAAAATTCTGCGCCTCAAGTGGTTCCAAACTGAAACGTGATTTTGTGAGATCTCCAATCTGCAACTAGTGTGAAAAATGAAGGAGATGAAATGTTCCGTGGGAAGCCTGATTGGCATCTTTTTCATCCCCACTGTGTTTTGGTGAAAACACACCATGCCGAGCGCATCCGGGCGAGTTGTTTGTGCGCCTCGCTGGAGGCTTTCTTGCTTTCGTGCAGCAGTAAGGAGTCGGTGTTTACATGTGCGAGAGCGGCTCTTGTCTCGTGCAGATGTCAGGTTGATTGTGAAGCGAGGTGACAGCATATCGTCCCGTGGTTCGTGTTCAAACACGAATCCCGTGAAGTGAAGTGTGCGCAGACGTGCCAGATCCCCCAAGAATGTATCTCTGAGATTTCAATCTATAGGTGCACCGGAGTCGGACCTGGTGGCGGAATATTGTCTTTTTACATGATCTTATAACTGTGTATGATACAATTAAGTATTTTTTTTTGCAGATTTATGTATCTGCTTTTCCACTATTTTTGATGTAAATGAGTAAAAACATGGCCTTTAATTCTGGTAAGAAAGTTATTTCTCAGCTGGATGACTTTTGCTGCATATTTATTATATCTGTGGCACATTGAGATGGATTCATATATCTGAAAAGGGGTGGGGGGGCGCTGGACTGAAATCTGTTCAAATTGTGGGAAAGTTAAACAAACAAAGTCGTTCTGCCAAATTTCCCTCATTTCCCTCATTTCCCACAGAAAACGCAGCCAAGTAAGCTACTTTCTTTTCCCTCCTGTTTCCCCCGTCGAAACTAATCCGAGCTGCAAAAGCACAATCCTCCCCCATGTTGAACGTTTTACAAAAGAGTAAGCAACTCTGAAGATTATTGGAGGTAATTCATATTGAAATAAGGAGCATGTAATCCAGAGAGCCCTCGGGGGCACCGTGCCATTCCACCTGCTAATAGATTTTGACATCAGGAGGTGTATATCCTTTCTCCTTCTCCCCCTCCCCACTCCTCTGCTCTTTCAGCTCAGTTTCTTCTGTGATCAAACATTTTCAAGTAGAAGCAATTTGCTGATCAAAGGTTGCAGCCAGGAGGAGAAAGTAAGCCTCTGCAAGAAAGAATAAAGAAACCATGAGGATAATGCAGAAAACTAGATTAACACTTGCCTGAGCATTCCTGTTTATCATTATTGTTTTTTTTAAAACAATGTTTCTTTTTCTTAATCATTATGGTCTATGTCAGGCTGCAGAGCTCTGACTTTATTTCATGCATCGCCTTTGTAAAATAACCATTTATTTCACCTTGCAGCAGCATATTGTGCATTATTAACATTCCTGCTGATGGAGAGGCTTGTCACCACGGCCATAATTTGCCAATTTTTATGGGTATAAACTTGCTCGGGCTTGAGTCTCCGCTTCAGTATTAATTCATTGAGAAAAATCCCCTCAGACTGAGTGCAAGCAGAAAGAAATGATCCCCTAGTCCTGCTCACTTATTGCCTTTTTAGAGAGGGTTCTTAACAGGTTTATCCGTATGGGGCTGAAGGGTCCTTCACGGGCATCACTGAGGAGATCATTTCTGGAATAGAAGCTCATAATATGCTTACCTGTAGTAGTGTTTCTAAAAAAACCCAACATAGAACTGCTCTTATTGGCACTTTGTAATCCAGGCAAGGACTCGAGAACAGTGAGTTTCATGTCACGGAGTGTCAACGGCTTGAAAGTGAAAGGTAGGGCATGCAGGAGAAGATATTCTTCACCCGTGATGTCATTAAGATGTAAGGTCTAACATAGCCAAGCGCCACATACCAGACCTCCTCAGTCATAATCCACAGCCTGTGTAATAGTGCCAGGTTATGTTGGGATTGTTATGTCAGAACCAAATTTGGGCTTAAAGGCAAAAAGCAGATGCTTATGCAAGTAGCCCAGCAGACAGCGTGAAGTATCCCGACACATTTAGTCTGTTAGAGGATGAAGATCTTCAAAAGCTGCTGTTATTCACAGTGTCTTGGTGGCTGCATGGACAAGTGTTTGTGTGTTTTTAACGGACCTGAAGAAAACCGGATAGTTACTGAAAGAGTGCATCCAAAGCTTCAAAAGCAGCTGAGGGATGGTTTTGGATTGAAACATAACCTCGCTCTCTACAATGAGAGCGACCACAAAATGCAGGGCTTTGAAATCAAATATCACACGTGCATAGAAGATCATGTGCAAAATGGATTATGGAGTTGATAAAAAGAAAAGGTGAGATGGTGAGCCACAACAATTTCCACTACAGGACTAATGTTGCGGTGGGATTGTGGTTTAGATCAGAGTATGAATACGCTTTGAGAGGAAGGAAGGAATTGTGAGAGGTAGACCTCTACATTTCCAGCCTCGAGGAAATCGAGTTTCTCAGTTATAATGAGGCACTTTTTCCATCAGCTTTAATTCAGGTGCCAAAGAACTGACACAAAGGCTATGTTTGAAACCACCTCCCAAACCATGTATGAAAAAGTCTCTGTCTACTTTTCCACAGTAGGGCAGAGCGGCGCTTACCTGTCACAGTCTTTGTTTCTGTGGAAGCAAAATTACGGAACAAAATCATGGTGTCGTCTTCAAAATGACTGCCAGCGCGCTGAGCAGAAACACTCCAGCTGATGACATCTTAATCACTTGTGGGAGATATTTATTGATTCAACGGTCCACGAGGTAATGCATTAACTTCCCTGATTCAAGTTTTAGTTCCCACACTGATCCGTCATCCTCTTCGGGTTCAGCACCGTTCCAAAGGCACTGTTAAAGTGTTTGTAATTTTGAATGCAGTTAAGCTCCTGCTGGCCCCATTCTGAAACACTGCTGGTGCCATAATGAGCTTGCCACCAAACGATAGATCCGTTTTAAAAGATATACAGTTATGATCTGACTTAGCAATTCAAGGTCCCATGTTACGCATTCCTGACATTCAAATGGTTCAAAACCGAGTTGCACTATAATGCACTCAGTTTTAAAGCCATCTAGCTGTCATTTTCAGAGGTTCACAATTGATCAAGCAGTATATCAAAGTTTTAACAGTTCAGGGACACATGAGCTTCCGCAATTTCGATTTTTCAAAAATAATTTCCTGCTCATGCAAACAGAATTTGCATATGCAGAATGGTCCTTGAAAAACGCAGAGCACAGATCTTTCCAGCCCACGCAGAGATCTCATGGACTGTTTAAGAAGAAGTGGGCAAGCCCCTATAACATGGTCTGTGGGTTTTTCTGAAGAGGGAGTTTTGAAGCCTCTTTCTTGTCATGCTGCGTTGTCTGGAAATGGACTGTAACACGCCAAAGCCACGCCAGAGGGACCGTGGAGCTACGTTTGCGAAGTCCTGCGTCAAATGTCAACATCAGAAATCACTCAGTACGTTTACATGCACTAACAGAAAAGCAAATTGCTGCCTTAATCTGACTGATATAGAATATTTAAAAGCCATGTATACACCTTATAGTTGGGCTGTAGTCGAACCGAACTGAAGGTCTTGAGATCGAGCTATTAGTGCCAGGTCTTAATCCGAGTTATTCCGGCATGTATACGCAACCCACGCTTAGCTGAGCTACTGACGGCCCCGGGACTCCCCCCTTCAGGAAGTGACGACATTGCGAAAGCCAGAATATCAACAGTAGGAGAACAAGATGACGAACAACAAAGAAGGAATCGGAAGAACGCCAACGCAAAAGTGCGTGTGGCACCACCTAGTATCGCAGAGTCGAACGCTCCTCACTCAATAATCGATTGTCTTCTCGCGCATGTATACTTGGATTTCTCGATTGTTGCCAATAGCTTGATTTAGATGTGCACGCAACTGTACTGTCTGACACGTCACACCGATGCACGGTCGGCACAAGCTTGCTGCTACTTAGTCAAGCTTCAGCCTCGGACCGTTCCAGGCCAACCCCCCTCCCCCCCCGCCATGAGGGTCAGAGGAGATTGACTCGCATTTGGAGCCATGTCCCCAGTGATCAGTCAAGGAAATTGACATTGTAATCAAAGTAAAACGACTATTGTGATGCTTCATCAATATGGAAACTTTACATGATAGATTGTGGCAGCAAAGCAGACATCCTGGAAGAACTTGCATTATTGTAGCAAACAAGCCGCAGCTTGTTCAAACCTAAAGTTATTACAATACTTGGCAAGATCAGGTTTAATTTCTGTATGAGCTAAATCCACTCAATGGAAGTCATTTGGACAAATGTTTGCTTATGTTCATTATCCAGAAAGTAGGCATAGATTTCAAATCCAGATGTGGCAACAGATCATCTGTGTTCATTATTGTGTTACCCTATACAGATGTTGCGCTTGCAGATATCTTGCACGATTCTGTACATGAAACAATCTTTTTTCTCAGCTGGATATAAATCTTCGCCCCCTATTTGTCAGCACAGCCACATGGCCCTTTGCGTTAATGTGATGGTCTTGGCAGTGTGCGTGCAGATCTGGCGGTGTAGGCAGCTGAGGTGGTTAATTAAAATGGCATGACGCATTAAGACTCCGCGAGCCTTCAGCTGAGCTCGGCAGGTTTGAGCAAGTCTCCCACACCGGGACGCAACGAATGCAGCACTTAACATCTGTGTGTGCATGAGAAAAAAAACGTCTCAGCTACTCTGTCCACGCTTGAGTGTGGGTCACGGATGGATAATAGATTGATTAGATTATCATCACTCTGAATGTGGGCCATACATTTTCACGGCCTTGATTATTAATCAACTCTCCGCCGTCTTCCGCAGTGAGTCCGCACTGTCAGGAAAGAGGGATTTTTCCCGCCATGTATCCGTCTATGACACAATGGAGGGACGATGGCATCCATGTTGCGGATGTCGACCTCTTGGGCTCTTGGGGAACAACCTTGTCGTTTAGTGTGTACTTGACAAGATGTGTCACACGGCAAATGTGAAGAGTAATAATTATCTGCTTGAGTTCTCTCAAAGCCTTAGTGCCATTAAGGATTAATATCCAGGGCTTCAGGCCATTAAATACAGGTATTATGCTCTCATCCATTTGATCTGGCAGCTATTCGTTTAGTAGAATATCCCTGAGGACGATCTGGTCTTTTTTTTTTTACTCTATGGTGTCATAGTTGGCTTTTTAAAACTGTGACAAGTCTTAATTTTCAACTCATGGATGGTCTACAAAGTATGTATTTGATATTTCTGTTGTCTCAGATGAAGAGTTGGTGAGTTCTATTCATTTTATTATTCAGACGGTGTTGAGATGCACGGTTGCCATAGATTTGCATAGAAGCAGTAAGAACCTGAACTGTGGTTCCAACTTCCTTTTCAATTATATATAACAGTGTTTGAGAGCATTAGCAGAAAATATTTGATTTGGTAACCCATAACCCGTTGCATCATAAGAGCTTCCGGAGTCATTATCTCTGCCAGTGCACCGAACAGACCCCCCCCAACACTTCAACCACCCACCATACGTAGGAGTTAAAACTCTGCTCTTTTGTTCGTCCTCATTGTTTTATTACTGTTCATCTCTTTTGCATCTTCTTAATTTCACATCCCACTGACCTCTATGTCTGTTGAATATCCAGAGAGGAAATGAACAGCTCGGGGACTGAAGGGTTGTTCCACCATTTATCTGTCAAAAAGTTTTAATTAAACTTTGTGATGTAAGAAATTAAAGAAATACAATTTTGGATGACCTCCAAAAGGTGATCACTTTGGAGGACCATCAATACACAATCAAAATCTTAACTTATTCACTATCACACGGAGAAAAACAACAAGAGTTTTGGCTACTTTGCTGAATAAATTATATATAAAAAGATGATTGTTAAAAAAAACAAAACAACAAAGATTCAAGTTTCAGTTTCATTAATTTCCGTTCAATTCACCTTTATTTGTATAGCCCCAGTCGACAACAAAGCTAATATGAAGCACCTTTAAACAGAACACAAATCCAATAGAGTTTAATGAAGAACACTTAAATTCAGTCTAATTATTTTTCAAACCAATCGAATTAGTTTAATTCTTTTTATTCCAACAGTCCATTCAAAGTCAATAATGACATCCGACAGGTTGCACTGATCCCTGGTCCCAGCAAGCATGAGGCGACAGTGGAGAGAAACAAATAAATGAATGACCAGCAGAGTGCAGAACCGTACTCGAGGAGGGCGGTCAACTGCCTTGACCGGTTGGGGGTCTGAGATGAAACATGGAACAAGAGACCAACGAACACAGACATTACCCCGGGGATCGCTTCCTACGAGACACGCACAACGAATAAGGAGATCAGAGTGAGGAAGGAGCCCAGTGCGTCATGGGAAGTCCCCCAGGAGTCTAGCTGTATCCGTGCTTGACTAAAAGGGGGATTCATCTTTTATAATGAAATATGAACTTTATTTGAAAAGTTTTAAGCGTGATATTAAAGGTAGAAACAAAAACTGGGAGCTCGTTCCCACAAGCAAGACTGCAGTCAGAGAGAAGTGCTCTGTTGGGAAAATATGAAGGTGAGAACGAGCAAGATCCCTCGGGGCGTTAAATTTCTAATTCTAGTGCAGATTTAACATGAAGTCAGCTAAGGGGAGCTGTGATCTCTGATCTCTCCTGGCAATTCCCACCAGATCTCTTTCTGCAGTACCTCGTGTCAGCTGACAGCTGTGTCAATCATTTAGGACGTTCCACTTAACAAAATAACTGTGATGCCAAATGAAGATGTATCTTTGAAAACCTTTGGAGAAGGAATGAAACTAACAGCAGAGAACCCTGGCCAGTGACATTCAAATCTGTTGATGTTTCACAACTAGAGCGCTGACGGCGCTGAAAATCAAAGGCGTTAACTTTGATGGCGTTTCTGCTGTTGCATGGAAAGATTTCCGTTGGGAGACATTAGGTGAGATAATTACTTTGCAACCAGCAAGCAAATATGAGATAAGTAGAGTGTACAGGAACAGGTGCACCCAAGTAGCACAAGCTGATATCCAGACACATTCTAGGTAGCAATCAGGCTATGTGCACTTATGAATACATAAAGTAAACCTTTCAAAATATCAGACTGAAACCAGCCTTCAGTCACCATTTTCAAGAACAGCATAGCCATTCCCTTGAGGTGGTAAATTGGATCAGACATGTTCTCGTTTGTTTTAAAAGAACCGATTTATGGTAGGAGACATCGGGATAAAGTGTTCCCATATACGTCAGTTAGGTGGGGATTGTTGTAATCTAAATCTGGCTCCTGCTTCCTGCTGTCGTCGCTTTGCCTTTCTATTTCCTCATTTGCATAGAAGTTCATTTTTACTTTTCATTTGTTTCATTTTTGTTTCCTTTTCTTGTCAACGTTTCTTCTTTGCCTCTGTGTTTGACTGACTGCCTTCCTGCTCGCCAGACAGCAGGCAAACATTTTCCCTGGATCTGCCAGTCTCACTTAGCTCCCATCTGCCTTTTTCTTTCTTTCTTTCTTTTTTTTTGTCTTCCCAAGATAAGTGATTGGCAACAAGGACAAGCATTAGCATTCCCTCATCTTGGCATGGAGACACTCGCAGGCAGGGGTAGTGGTAAAGGATGTGCCTTGAATACCGAGCAAAACAAACTTTCTCACGAAAGGTGCAAAAGAGCGATTCTTTTGTGCAGAGTATGTTTCAAGAAACCCCCTTTTTTTGGTTTGTGATTATAGTGTCTAAGTCTTCTGAATACTCTGAAGTTTTTATTTTTCACATACTGGAGTTGTTCAATGATGTATGTAAAACTTTCATGTACTTTACACCTCATTAAATAACGGCGTAACGGTCTCTTTGTTGTTATATGAGAAAACTCAGCCATTTATTTATTATTTGACAGATTTTCACTAACATCTCAGAGCAGGGCTCTTATAGCATGTAGCTCAGATTTCCATCAGCCCCTATTAATGGACTCATTCATCCACTCAGAGTTCTCCCTAAATACATGCCCGGCCTCGATACAGATAAAAAGGTAATCCACATGTATTATCCCCCCAAGAAACTACTTCTTGCTCTGAGCAGGATAGAACACGGTGGAACAACAAAAACACCCAACAATGATATCTGTCAGAGAAATGGCGGTGCCTCAGAAATAACCCGTATCTCTAAAAAACGGATGCTTTCCACTTCCCTCCGTCGTGAAATGGCCGTTTGTGGAAATGATGGTATTGTTCAAGGGCACCCAGAAGTGCATAGCTCGTCATCTTAATCTCAACAATGATGTGATGCTTTCAGATAAGCCTGTCAGTGATGCACCTGAAGGGTGCATTTAAAGTAAATCTGGCAAGCAGAGTCTGGTGATACCACTCTGTGGTGCAAGGGGAACCATCCATCCATTTTCTATACCCATTTTGTCCTTTGCAGGGTCACGCGGGTCTGCTGGAGCCTATCCCAGCTCATTACCAGGGAGAGCCAGGGGTTCACCTTGGACAGGTCGCCAGTTTATCGTAGGGCCACATACATAAACAGAAAACCAGACACACTCACACCTACAGGCAATTTAGAACCACCAATTAACCTACTACGCATGTTTTTGGACTGTGGGAGGAAGCCGGAGTACCCGGAGGGAACCCACGCAAGCACAGGGAGAACCTTCTCGCTGTGAGGCAACAGTGCTAACCACCAAGCCACCGCGCTGCCCACAAGGGGAACGTATACAGATCAAACATTTAGAAAACTCATCAGCTTTCTAAATGAATGAGTTACACTAAGGGGTAATGCATATAAAACCAACCTGTTGCCTCTTGCAAAAAAGAGCCATACGTACCGTTTTCAATGTCAGGTTCAATGATCACACTAATTTACTTTTTCTTAAGGCCTTTGCGTTAAAATTTTTTGATTTGGTAAAATTGAAAACTGCACTAATTATGTATAAAGCTAAAAACTATCTTCTTCCAAGTTTAATTCAAAAATCATTTCATGACAGGGAATGTTGTAAAAGGTATGACTTAAGAGGAAAACTTAAATTGCAACAACAAAGTGTAAGTTCAACTCTTAAAAGTATGTGTGTCTCTGTTGGAGGGGTTATTCTGTGGAACAGTTTAGATGATGGAATTAAACTTAGTCAAAGTGTCGGTCAATTTAAAAGTAAGTACAGAAAAGCAGTCTTTGTAATGTATAAAAGGGAAGGGGAGATAAACTGATGTAAAGAAATGAAATGATTGAGGGGAAGAGGGGTTTAAGGGAGTAACTTTGTGTTGTGGTTGTCTTTGTTATATGTGTGTTGGCGGGGGATGGAAATTAATAAGCTTTGCTTCTGCCATCCCCTTTTCAAACAGTGTTTGTTTTGTTTTGTTATAGTGTCTGCTGTTGGTATTGTTGTTTGTTCTGTTCAATGGTGTCCTGTAACTTTCTGTTCTTGTTTTGTAGTACGAGAGTTGTGGTTTTGTTGGTTTGAAATAAATAAAATGATTGATTGATGATTGACACTTTTGTAAGTGAATATGATTAATTGATCTTTAAATGAAACCTGCAGTAATAGGACCTTTACCCCTGGTTAAACAGACATCAGTATTTGTCTCTGTTGTCGTTGTACGTTTGTAATGGGAATCACCAAAAGCGCACACATAAAGCATCACAATGCTTCATGGGTTGTATGGCGCAGGTTTCGCCCAAATTAATAATTGCTCGAGACCTGAGTTTGTGTCTAAACTTGGGTGACCGAACGTATGTAGCCTACATCCACGTGACCGTACAGGTACGGCCCACACCGTGGTGAGACGCGGACTTGGTCTTGCGCACGTTGACCATTAACACTCGTCTGACGCACATCTCTTGCTCAGACTTTGTCGTGCGCGCCGTGTGTCAGAGTGAATGAGTTCATGGTTAATTTATGCAAGAACAGAAGTCTGCTAGATGTGAAGTAACTTGTGTGGAAAGGAATTAACATGATGGGGAGGGAGGTTATACATTGCTAAACTGTTAATCACTCAATGGCAATAGGCTGCTTATGAAAGCTAACAAAAAAACTACTACTTGAAACTCAATAGTCTACCTCACCTGGTCGGACCTTCTCGTTAGCTGGTCTTGTTCTGTGGAATAATTTATGTCTACAAATAAGAACAAACTGTTGGAACATGTAAATCTCTGCTGAAAACCCATTTTCACACGCTGGTCTTCAATTTAGGATGAGCTTCAGACATGTGGTCATTAAATATCTATTCAGTTGTGTTTTTGCTTTGTTTGTTTTGATGTGTTTTAGTTATATTCTGCTATTGTCTGCCTGTGAAGCACTTCGGTTAATCTTGGTTGTTTTTTAATGTGCTATTTAAATAAGTTGGACCTTGACCACACGAATGACAATCTGGACATGAGGACGTTTGAGTCCATCTCTTGTATGGCCGTAGTGAGATAAACATTACTTCCATTCGGCCTCGGTTTGAATCCAAGACCGTTGTGAAATCCAAAAACAACACAAAAGATGTTATTGGAAATGTGTTTCAAGATGAAGGAAGTCACAGAGATTGGAAAACATTAGTGGGTGAAAGTTTCAGCTCAGTGCCTATGAAAATCCCCTAATAATGTTTTATAGTTATGTAAAATATCACTGCATTTTAATTGCTTGAGTTTAAACATGAGAGCGTTAAGGTGTGTTAAGTATTGATTTGAGCTGATGTTGAAGTTTACTGTATTAAACTGGAGCTAATGGTTAGTTTTATTAGAGCAATGTGACCAGAAGCTTCCCAAAAGACTCATCATTTAAGTGCTTTAATGAACAATAAACACCTTAATAGTCCAATTTAAAACATAATATAAACATTCCATCAACTTACTTGTGTGGAAAATCTTAATGTGTAAAGTAATTGGAAACTACATCTGTCAAATAAATCTCTGGGCAGGACACTAAACCCCACCTGGTCCTCACTGCTCCAGCCAGTCTTAGTCCCAAGCCCAAATCAATAAGAATCCCACAAAAAAACCTCTGACAAATCGATTCACAGAAAACATGATCTGATGAGCTGGATGGGCTCCCGCAGACCCCCATGACCCTGTATAGGATTAAGCGGGGATAGAAAACTGATGTATGGATGGTGATCTGATGTGCAGTGGACATGGAAAATGGCTTGAGAAGAAAAGACTCAAGGAACGCACATGTTGATAAAAATAGTTTTCAAGTTTAGTTCTTGAGGAATATGTTTATTTACACTCATCTACCTATGAAAATGAGATATCATTCTATTCAAGAAAAAGAAAACCATCTATAAATGGGTCTTGATTAGGGGTGGGTATTGAGAAGGACCTCACGATACGATACGCATCACGATACTTGAGCCACGATACGATACACATTGCGATATCCCGATTATTATATTCTACATAGTTCACCGAAAAATTTAAAAATGCATTACACATCTTAAAATCCAAGTTGTATATATGTACATCAGATGATAGTGATGGATCTTAAAATCTGAGTTGCACGTTCATCAGATTATGGTGACAATTCATGGGACAAACTGAGTCAAAACAATGTTTTATTATAATATACAAGCTAAAGTTACAACATATTTGTATATGTTTTTCATATTATTTACATCATATGAAATTAACATTAAATTTAGTATGAGGTTGCTTTAATTATGTGGCAAATGATAATAAACACAATAAAAACCAAGGACAGGCACAGTGATCAGTCAGTATAGATATAAATCCATAAATAAATAAACCTCTGTCCATTATTTTTCATTTTTTAAGGACAGGCAATTGTGTTATATAAAAAATAAATTATAAAATGAAATAAAACGTGAAATAAAACCTGAGCTCAGTGCAGGGCCCTCCCAGGGTTGGTAGAGAGTGGCAATGCCCAGGACTGTCACTTAGGTAGGAGCACTGGGTGATATAATGGTAAAAAAATCGGGGATTTAAAAAAAAAAAAAAAAAAAAAAAAAAAAATCGATATTCAAATTTTGAATATCGATATTGAATCGGCTGGAAAAGTATCGCGATATATTGCCATATCGATATTTTTGCCCACCCCTAGTCTTGATAGTCCCCCCCCCCCCCCCCCCCCCCCCCAACTAAAACAGAAAACATGTTGAGAAAATCTTCGATGTCCCTTTACAGTCAACAATTTAAAAAGACAATTTGACAATTTAAACAAGATATTTAGCCAGGAACTAATTATGTCATCCTTTCGCAGGTGGCCCCGACAGATGGCATCATCAAATGGCCTGTGTCGATACGGGGCCAGGGTGGACTGCTGCTGGGGATGGACGCGTCGTTCCTGGGGTCACTGCCAGCGTGAGTAGCACCACGGGTGCCGCTGCTGCTGGGAGCAAGTGGGACTAACAAGGTTGCAAGGTTTCATGCTGGGGTCAAAGTTGCTATTAAACTGGAGTTACGCTGCAGGGGAGGACACACCACACGCATATGAATATGCATACTGTCACAACAGAAACACACAGCTAACGCTTGACTCAGGCTTTAGGAAAAGATGGTGGGTGAATTGGAAATGTAGGGCAGCTGACTTTTGTATTTCCTGTTTTCACTCTTAATACAGAGAAAAGATATCTACAGGTGGCACAATTTAAGGGTGAATAGGATACGGCTATAGATTCCAACTGAGAAAAGAAAACAAAAAGAGTGACATTAACATAATCTAGGTTTTGGTTTGGTGTAACTTGACTCATCAGGTTGTTCAGCAACCCAGAGGATTCAGAGGATGCATCTTCCATTACTTAGTACCACAACACTGCATGCCAGGGTCATATTATAGCATCACATTTTCAGCCTATATACACTGCTAAGATCCTCTGCTCTCCTGTAATCTTGGTCAAGGAGGTGTGAATATACCAGTGGGTTTCAGATCTGCCCGTCTGCCTCACACATTTGAACTCCTTTTTTGCATGGCCTGAAGCCTGGAATAGTTGCTGCTTTTGCTCTGGACGTTTGTTAAAGTTACTGGGGTACTGGAACACATATGCCTTTTCCATTTTGGGAATTTACCAGCATCAGTTCTGTGGGATAAACAAGGAAAAATGCTTATTCGATTTCTTGCTTAGAATTAGATTAGAAAATCAATTTTAGTGTTATATGTGTTTGATTAGCCTGGGGCAACAGCCGTCAGCTTGTTTACTTAGATTAAAAAGACAAGTGGCAATAGAGTTAGCTTGGCTATTTTTTGGAGAAGTACAAATCTGAAGCATTCCAGATTAAATAAACAGAATATATAACCTGTAATTAGTGATCTTTGAAGATGACTTTATATAAGGCAGTTGAACTGGATCCATTTAAAATGCACTTACTTATGCTCACAGCTTTAGGCTTGTTCAAGCTTAAAAAGTATTTGGTAACACTTTAACACTTTAACATATTAAGGCTTGAGCATGACACTACTATGCTCAGCCAGTTTAGAGCATAAACAATCGAGACGCTCATCTTGACTTGGCCTCATATTCTCATTTGCCCTAAACATGTGTCTTTATTTCATGTTTACTTCTTGAGGCTTGATAAACCTTTAAAGCAAAGAAGCTGTAGTTCATGTTAGAATATCAGCTTCAATTCCACTTGAAGGAGTATTTACCTTTAGGAAGCGTCGTCGAGCTGTGGCGCTCTCCTGTTCCTACCATAGACTGCAGTTACGTCACCAATAGGTTTTCTGAAGAGTGGTTTCGAAGCCTCATCTTTGTCATACTGCAGAGCCATCTAGCAAATGGGTGGGACGAACAGGTGTTGGAAACTGGCTGGAAAAAGGCCACCTTATTTCAAACAGAGTTAGCCATTTTAGCTTTGCTGGCTTAGTTTATATTACTTTAGATTAATTCTTATCAAATCTTTCCAAACATCCACATTTCAAGTGTTGCTACCAAAACAACGTCCAAAACTAGTCCTGACAGAGCTGAAACATTGACTAATGGCACTTTTCCACTAGTACCTACTCTGCTCTAGTTTCTTCTAATTCAGCATTTGGAGAAGTAGGCGGGGCTGGAGCGAGGCTGCTGTGATGTATTTGATTGTGTGATCTAAACGAAGAAGACAACAACACTAAAGATGTAGAACATGGAGTAGATGATAGATGTGCTGCTGGGTATGTGGCTTGTGTTTGATATCAAGTTAAAAAATGAGTGAGAGAAGCTTCAACTGGCGATGCTTTTTAATTTTTTTAGTTTGTCTCGGCGCTGCTGACAAGTTCGTTGATAGCAGCTATGAATAGACAGAGCTCCTGGTGAATCTTGTCGTTCCTTATCGCCCGTCTAGATCCCTTTTTAATTTTCTCCTCAGCCACCAGGTTTATGAACATCTGCACCTCAGAGTTGGATCACCAAACAGACTTTTGCGCTGCCATTGCCTGTCGAATAAAATGCACAAGAAGCCGCCGTCAGAGTCGCTCTTTCGCTGATGTCACATCCTGACTCAGACGTCTGACTCCAACCCCCCGACCAATCGGTGGCCTGTAGTGTGATGACGTCAGATACCGCCCGACTCAGCAGCTTAGAACCTCGGCAGAGTAGTGACAGAAAAAGTATCTACTCAGCATGGGTAGACAACTAGTGGGAAAGTGCCAAACCTGGAGGCTAGCCGAGCCGGACTGAGTAGGTACTAGTGGATAAGCGCCATAACAGAGCTCCGCTGGGACACGCGGGGGACCCTGCCACCAACTAAGCCACCGACAAGACTGCAGGGTCTGGTCAACTCAGTGTTGCCAATTCCTTAATCGGGAAAGTAGCTACTGGCTGTCCTAAAAGTCTTTAAATGATATCATAACCTAATTTTCAACTTCCCATTTGTATGCAATCTTAATGGAGGCTGCAAGAGAAAGAGGTAAAGTGATTTATACAAATTCTTAATGTCACGATTTTGAGCCTCTTCCTTTGTCCTCACTATAACCCAGTGTAGTGCTACTGAAAAAATATTATAATTACATTTATACATTTAAATTTAGTGGCAATGTTGCGACGTTGGCACCACTGAGTGGACTTCCGCTTGGAAAGGACCTGAAATGATTGACTCCTTCAGCTGATGTAAGCCAGAGGAGGTGCGGAGCTGCTAGCGAAAGTTTGCAGCTGGATCTGCACATTTATAGCTGGATCTGCCAACACCACCCAACGTACATTTATGATGTATGTGAAATCCAGCTAATGTGAGCAAAAGCCATTTTTTTGAACCAGGCTGCAGGAAATGTTTAATTCTGCTGCAAAGCTGAATTTATTAACATTAATGGGTTAGATTGTCTATTGATCAAATACCAATTCACGACCAATGGTATGTCAGAGAAAGTAAAAGCTCAGTAGAAGTCCATTGAAATTTAGTTCAGTTCAATGCAATGATATCATAATCAAGTTCATTCCAGTTCATTATAGTACAACAATAACCCAGTTCAGTCTGATTCAAAACAAACTGTTATATTTGTATTTTAGCCTTGTATTAATACTAGTTTATAAAAGCAAAAAAAAAAACAACAAGCACTTAAAAGTTCTGGTTGTTAAATTCCTTCTATGGAAAAGGCGTAAAATGGATAAAGATCTGGATGTCTGTTCTGCATTTATGGACTCTTAAATGTATAAATCATCTCACCTGTGTGTTTTTTTGCTGTCTAACTGTATCTTATGTTTTGTTGTTATTTTTGTTTTAGGTGTTGAAGCTCACTCTGCAAGGCTATTGCCGACCCCTTTGATTTAACTCATTTATATTTTTCATATACTTGTGGAAAACATGTCACACACTGCTTGTTTGGGTCCAAAGGTTTATTCTGCGACTCTAAGGACGCTGTAGACTGCTTGTTCCAGAGTGCCATCTTTTCACTTTTGTGAAATTGTATTACTGGAGTACATGGCCTCATCTTTCTTTTTTTCTTTTCGCATCGTAATTGGCCAGAGGTCTTTGTGAGATATATCTGCTTTTTATTCGTCTCTTACCTAATGCCTGTTAGAAACAAAATATGATAATTTTTTTCTTACACGAGCCAGAAAACAAGCCATGCTCATGGTTTGTGAGACAGACATAAATTGGTAGGATGAGGCGAACTGATTACATTTTTTATTCTTAATGTTCTAAAATCCCTATGATTTTCCAAGGTCTTGACATTCCAGTTTCACATATTGTGCTAGATTGATACGGGCAATGGGCCCCGCTGTTTCATTTGGGCCAGACTCAGCCATCGTGCTGGCACGAGTCAGTCATCTGAGTGCCCAATGCCTCCCAGTTCTTCTGCACTGGGCTCTCTGCCGTTACGGATTCTCATGTTCAGAAAGTTCAGGTTGCAATAGATATGTGCTTTGGCTAAGGATGAAAGACTTAGATGACTTAATTACCACCGCAGCTTAAATTAGGGGGCAAGAAAGGTTCATGTTCTCATGTTTAAAACGCAAATGTTAATGAAAAATGCTGAAGCTCAGGAAATGCTTGTTAATAGATTCAAAAGACAAAACAATCACTGTTCCGCATGCAGATATAATAGATGATAATACATCAAAGGTGACATTTCTTTAATAAACAGTCAAGCACATTGAATAAATCATGTTTACATCACTTGACCAGCCAAACAGCAGTGTGTGAGAATGCTTTCTTTGTTGCTCTGGAGTTCCTCATGTTCCACGTTAAGCAGAAAATGACTGCTCTTTTTGAGCTTTATTACAAGGTTTTTACTTTTATCACTTTCTTCTTTATCTGGCTGTCAGTTAAATCACTCAGTGAGTGCTTGCTTAATGCGTCCAAATGCTCCTCTCCGGGTACAGCTCAAATCCATTCACTCCCAATCAGCATTCCATCAAGTCTGTAAGGGGCTGATTTAAACCTCAGAGGACGGAGGTGGAAGGTATTGAAAAGAAAACGAGTGTAATCATGGAGCCGTGTGTGCACGTGTGTGTTTGTGTGTGTGTGTACCTTTGTCTACATGTGTGTGTGAGAGGATGCAGTCATCACGGATTTCAGCTCTTGGTGAGTTTTAGTGGAGAAGAAAGAGATCAGATTGGAGCTATAGGATTGCGGATGTCTGCCAGAGAGCACGGTGATCAGTTGCTGTGACTTCTCTCAAAGAATGAGAAACTTCATGGATCAACCCTGATTCTTTTTCTTCTCCCTCTTTGGCTCCCAGAAAAGAGTAATAAAGAGAGAAGACTTCAAGTAGAAATCCTTTGGTGAAAAGGAAACAGTTGAGAGGTTATAAGTTGAGGAGTGCTGTTGTAGTTAAGGAGGAATGTCAGGAAGAGAAGACAAGTGAATGGAAAAAAATCAGGTGGATGGAGAGAGAGAGAGAGTGAATAGCTTTGAGATTTATTGTCAGGCTGCGCTCCATTTATAATGTTCTGACAGGCCATCTAACGGGCAAAACACCTGACATCACACACATTTACTGTAATGATTTGGATGCCCACGAGCATTTAACAGCACAAAAAAAATAATGCATCTTTTTCATGCAGTTAGGTCCAAGGTGGGGCCTTGGACACCAAAAGCATTTTTATGATTTTTCCTTTATACACCATCACAGCAGATTTGGAGTAAATCAAGGTGTGATCAAAGTGTAACTTTCAGCTGTAATTTGGGAGGTTTTGCAGAAATAGGGCATTCGCCATTTCTCAACTGCAGCCACTTTAAAGGCATTACAGAGACATTAAAACATCATCACATTAATCATCATATTTTCAGCTCCTGGAAAGCATCTGGACAGTTGACTGAAATGAAGCAAAGTGGCCAGTTGTGCATTCAATTTAAAGACAAATGAGGCAAATAAACGGTCTGGTGTGGATATCAAGTTTTGAGTCGGTATTTGGGCAGCTGTTTGACAGGAGCTGCAAATATGAAGTCCAATGCAAGTGAAGGGGGTCATTATTAGGCCCAGAAAAAAACAACATCAATCTCTAAGAGATAGAAAAATCAACAGTTTGGTACATAGTTAAAAAGAAAGAAAGCAGTGGTGAACTAAATAATATCCAAATGGCAGGAAGACTAAACTAAAACTAAAATGGATGATTGGAAAAGTTTTTGCTCAGTGAAGAAAATCCCCTCACAACATCAATAGAAGTGAAGAATACTCTGGAGAAGGTAGACCCATTCACATCAGAATCTGAAATCAAGAGATACCTTGAAAGAATGTTTACAAGTTACAACCTTCAACAACACAAAAGCCAGATAAGACTTTGCCAGAAAAAAAATTAAAAAAAAGGCTGCCTGGTGTTTATTGATGACGGGATTGTGGTCAAAAGTAGTACGCTGATGTGTACAGGGCTTTACTCTCCTCACATTCAGCCAAATGCTACAAAACTTGAAAGACTGGGCTTGGCAGTGCAGATTATGACACTAAACATATTACGGAGGCAAAGAAATGAAATATTCTTCAGTGACTAAGTCAGTCATCTGATCTCACGCCAGCACAGCATGCTGTTTAGTTACTGAAGACGGAATTGAAAGCCAAAAGAACCACAGACAAGAAGCAACTGATGGAGGCTGTAGCAAAGGTCTGGCCAAGTATCTCCAGGAATGAAACTCCGAATTTGGTGACGTCCATGAGCTCCAGACACATCATTGAGTAGAAAGGTGTACTTAAAAAGTACCAGTACTTAAAATTATAGATACTTGCCATATTTTATTAAAACTCTTAATTTAAAGCTGAATGTCCACACTTTGATCAAATCATAATTGGATTCAATCATAGCAATTGAAGTGGTGTACAAAGGAAAATCTATAAAAAAAACCTGTCAAAGTCTAAATACCTTTTGACCTCTGTATACCTGTATATTTCCACAAATAAAATTTGTTTATCTCTGTGATGAACACTTTGATTTTCCTCATTGGCACTGCAGTCACATATGAAACAAAAAGACTCCCCAATTGTTATTCAAGTCACAAGGAAAAGTGACAATAGGACAGAAAAAGGCAGTACAAAGTCACAAAGTGCTTTGTTTTAGCTTTGTAAAGAGACAATTTAACCATAATAGATTATTTGTTAGTACTCAATTACAGTACGTAACAGATTAGTAGTGATTTTCACCCACATATATATATATACTAAGAGATATTCAAAAGAACTTCTGACTTTTTTGTGCGTATTGATTTCCTCTGCATTGTAAATGAGCTGGGTTGAATATCATCTCCATATTAAATGGGTCACATGTTATAATTTCCCCAGAGTTTTCTGGTGCATTTTACAAATCCACCGTGAGCAGGATTTAGTTTGATTGAGTGCAGTCTTTGTTTCTTATGATGCTGTGGACAGGATTAAGGCTAGACTTTTGAATTGGTAATGCGAGCTAACGAAGGAGCGATGAAAGGGAAAAGTGAAACCCCAGTTTAAGCAATTCACTTTATCTTGATGGTCTGTGTGGTTTCCCTGTCTTTCATTACCACTGGCCTGTAAAGTTCCTACTTAAAAAAAGGTCCCTTTTCATCACTATGACATCAGAGATTAAGGATTTCTTAGTTAAAACTTGGGTCAATGTATTAAGGAATAGAAGGAATATCTTCAGTTTTACTGGACAGGTGAAAATATGTCTGATGCCTCATTTCCCCTCGGTTCTGTGGCCTTATCTGATATGTCCAGAAGTCGGTTCATTCCCATGGAAACCTTTTGTCCAACTACATTTTGTCTTCTGAGAGTTGCAAAACTCTTCCTTTCTGAACTTACACGAAACTAGCTGTCACAGTGTAACTAGCAGGCTTTCTGAAAAACTTTTTCCAGTTGCTTCCCTATTGTGAAATTGTCCAGGCTGCAATTGTAGTGTGTTACAACCGTTTCTCTCCCAAGGCAGCAACTATTGTTTATATAAAAAAAAGGTGGACAGAGTCGCTCGTCAGTTTCCTGAGTTTCTCCCTTTGAAGAACCTTTATTTTAACTTTCTGGATGGCAACTTGAAACACACCCACTTTAGCTCTGTTACCACTGTTACCACTGTTACTGCTGTTACACTGTTACCACTGTTACTGCTGTTACACTGTTACCACTGTTACTGCTGTTACACTGTTACCACTGTTACTGCTGTTACCACATGTTGGCTGCTTTAGCTTGGCTGGTTTGCTCATGCTAACCAAGCACCAACCATCTAACTTCTGGTTTGACTCTCATGCAGAACTAAGACCCCGTCCACACGTAGCCGGGTATTTTTAAAAACGAATATTTCCCCCCTCCGTTTATAAAAAAATGTGCATCCACACATAACCGAAGATCTGCGTTTTCGACCACATTCATAAGCATTCTAACCTGTAGATCATCTGCGGCTCCCGGGGAAGCTGCACCTCCGCGGCTCCGCGGGCACAGTAGGGTGCGCGTCGCCGCGTACCCTACGGTGTTGTAGCCTCTGTGTCTGTGTAACGCAGTAAGCGGTGGTCAAGACCAGAGACCATTTATTTAATAAATAGCTTGGAGAACAGATGCTGGATCATCTGTAGTTCTGTAGTGAACAAAAGTCGCACGTCAGAGCAGATTTGTTGTTGTTTTGGCGCATAATGTGACGTTCGAAAGCGCAAAACTCCGGTTGTGTGTGTCTACACGCATCTACATAAACAGAGTTTTCAAAAATCTTCACTTAGCCCGGAGTTTTTTTAAAGCTTCGTTTATTTGCGTTTTCGTGTGGATGACAGGTCAAAACGTGGGAAAATATCTCCGGTTTAGCAGATATCCGCAGATATCCGGCTACGTGTGGACGGGGTCTAAGGTTCGTTGCAGTTCCTCGACTGGCTGCAAAAGTGACTTGATCTCCATTGACTCCCATATTAAAATCTCCAATTTTAGAGCAGAAATAAACGTATAGTATTTACAGCCTGATACTGCCTAGTCAGTGCTTTATGCATCATGTGACATAATGCTTTGTTCATTATTTTTACAGTCTATGACGCCAACTAATGTTACCTTACATATATTCTGATCAAATCAAACAATTTTAGATGTTGCCACCGACACAATATTTGAAACAAATGCTGGTGGAGCTGAAACGAGGACTCAAGCTACGTTTTGGTCCACAGGGTTCCATCTTCCCTAAGATGCTAACAAGTTTTACCTTGCATTTATTTAGATTAAATTTGTCTATACATCTTCACTTCAGGGCAAATTAGCTAACCCATCCATTAAAAAAACTATTTACTACATGAGAGGACATGATCCATATTTCATATGGATCAAGAGAAAGCAAGTCAAAACCCCAGAGCCTCTTTTCTTTCTTCTAAAGCGTGCAGTGTCATCACGCCAAGATCTTAAGCCCTACTAATGCCAACTGAAAAAGCCTGCAGGTGCCTCTTGGTCTGGAAGGGATTTAAAAAGATTTTAAATCCCAAAAGAAATTTCACCTGCTTAAGATTGAACATCCATTTGAACAAAACACCAGCTTTCTAAGACCAGAGGCCCCCCGTTTCCCCTTCTGATTAGCGTATTCATATTACCTAGAAGCAACAAGGAATATGTGAAACTCCAGAACCCCATATTGTGTTTGCATGTGTGATGTTTGCTTATCTAATTGACCAGGCTGTGCTCTTTTACATTATGTTTGTTTGTTTCTCTCCCAAACACTTAACAATGCCTGCAATCTTTTGTTTGTGTGGCTACTTCTTTTGCAGCTCTCTTCGCCTTAACTCACAGAGTAGCCGGGATAAGGTGCCGGCCCCAAGGTTAGCTCCACTTGTTTCTTGAAGTAATCTTACTAGACGTGTTCAGCTGGGGGGCACATCCTCTGAATCCTGGGCTCACTCACTTATTTATAGTGCCTTAGAAACCCCCTTCTTGCAGCACCAAGTTACACCTCACATCCCTTGGCAGCAGCAATCGTCTCCCCTCGGGCCTCAAATCTATGCAAATAGCTTAAACTCTGAAGACCAAATGTCTCTTGAAGTTTTGAGTTCAGCTGGCCGTTTAGTCATTCTTTAGGAATATTATTCAGACCCTTAAAGGGAAAATCCATAATGTTTTTTTAATTAATATATTATCGACAGAGCTGCCACATGGGTTATGCGAACTAGACATGTTAATTAATTGGATTATTAGTGACTCTTCTGATTAATTATTTGCCCTGTATTGGGGCAAAATAAACACTCAGATGTCATAATGTTATTCTCTTCTCAGATAATGTTTTTTTTTAAACGTGTATAGTCAAAAGAAAACAATCTACTCGTGAATCGTAACACAATCAGCAAAATTAACTCTGTAATTACATGTTTACCATCGGGGACTCATCAACACTCAACAAATGAGGTGAGATTTCATCCCTGCCAGCTGTGCTTTGTCTGGATGAATGGCTGACAAAGTGAAAGCGTGTCGTCCAGTGACATGTTTTCATGGCGGTGGTGAAACAAGAGGCATATATTCTATGTTTGGCCTTCCAGTCAGTACCTCCATTTTTAGTCCTCCCCGTCATACGCGGCGGTTAATGAACGCTGGCCGCATCCCTGATGTCTCTGCCAGGCCGGAGGCTCAAAAATACCAGCAGAGAGCAAGGCCGTCGATGCTTCTGATACTGCTAATCAAACACTCCTACACCTTTTGACAATTAACAGAAAGCGCTTCACTTGGATGCCTAACAAAAATATTAATTGAGTCTTTTCTTTTATCCGAGGACCAAGTAAGGATCTGATAATCTTCTGCTTCCAGACGAGCTCATTTCATTTCCTTTGACAAATTGCCTATTTTTAAGCTGCAATGTTTGAAAGCGCTGCGTGTTAACAGCTTAGCTCATATAACAGGCCTCTCAAAGTGGGCTAACAATACTTTCATTCTATTTGATTACAGAGTTTAATAGAGCTGAATGAGTCTGGATACATCCTGCTCTCCCGTTAAAGGATCTCACACCACTGTGTCTATGAATTCAGTTTCAACAATTTTGCTGTGCTTTATTTTACAGTTATACTAGATATCAGTGACTTTTTCTGAAAAATAAAAATGTAGCATTCATTGTTTAAGAATTACATTTATTTTTATCAAATTACTTATAGTTTCAGGGGCTCAGAGGCGTTTTTGATGAAGTGAAATAAATGTGTCTATAACTAGTCCTTATTCAAAATCCTTCTGACTGCCGGAGATGTGGAGCCAGTGGACGTTACCACATTCTGAGTTTCATCCCTGGAGATTCTCTGCCAGACCTTCCCTGCAGCCCTCTTGGCCTGCTGCTTGTTTATGGATCTCTCTATCTTTAGTTTATCTTCAGGAACTTAAAAGCACGTTTTAGCTGTGGCCCAGCCTGATTCAGATGAATCAATCAACATCAGCCTCTCACCAGGATCTGCACCAGTGTGGTAATGACCCATTCATTTCAATCAGGAGTGTTGGACTTGGGAAGCATCTAAAATATGGGGACCTTAAGGACCAGACTTGAAGTGTCCTGCTGTATAGGGTTGAGATCAAGCCGCTGGCTTAGCCATTGAAGAACATCCCATTTGTTTGCTTCAAAAAGTCTTGCTTGGAGTTCAGTTTTGTAGCGTTTGTCTGAATGTGAGCAGAATATTTCTCTATACAGCTTTCTACTTCTATCAGCCGTCACATCGTTCAGTCATATGTGCCCATATCATAACACTTTCTTTTCCTTTTTTTAAAATACATTTTTCTCCCATGATTCTCATACAAGTTTATCTTTGCATCTGTTGCTGTTGTGAAGGAGTTTTCTTCAACAGAGAAAGGATTCAATCATCCACTTTTGCTTTCTTCCATTATCTTCCAGTCCTTTTGATGTCAAGCTCATGAGTGCTTTCTCTCTTTTTTAGAATGGACCAAACTCTTGATTTGACTACGCACCTGAAGGTTTCTTGTTTATCACATTTATTTCAGCCTAATGACGGTTTCCTTCACTTGCACTGAAATCTTCTTGTACTTGTACTCTTGTACTGCTATCTCCAGCTGCCAAATACCAACCCAGTACCTGATATCAGCTCCAGGCCTTTAATCTGCTCCATTTATCTTGAGCTAATGAAGGAACAGGCCGCTCCCTGTCAATTCACTTCTTTTCAGCCGATTCGTCCAAATACTTTTGAGCCCCTGATTATAGAGGTGTTTTGGTTAAAGTGGTTGTCATTCCTAGATGGTAAATGCTACAGTTTTGTACAGCCTCTTAAAGGTTTAGTTTGTTTCACTTCAGGATTTAGCAAAACAATATACTTTAAGGAGTAGTGTGCCAGTGAAAGACACACAACACTTTTATTTGAAAGAGATTAGTTCGGCTCAGAAGGCGTCCTATTTCGCCTACTTCACGTGATAAGCGGGGTCATGCATCTAATGTCTTGCCAAAGCACTTCTTTTGATAAGTGTCAATGTTATTTTACGGAGGATAAGGCCAGACTTGCAGAAGCTGCCATACAAAAGAATATATTCATCGTTTGTTTTTTTATTTTTTGAATCTAAATGGACTTTATGTGACGAGACAGCAACCTGCGGAGCCAAAACAATCCTTTGTGGATGTGCTAAAAGCTGCAGTTTATTCTGTTTCCATGTTAAATACAAGTCTTTATGGCACCAACATGGTTCTGCTTTGCAGAAAAAACTGATGTGTGTTCATGATCCAAAAGATACTTTTGGTCCAACCCAGTGTCAGTCCAGAATATGTAATAGTAGCATGGGTCCCAAACAGAAGACATGACCGTTTTTACAATAAAAGATCAAAAATTGTGAAATTACTCCAAAATGTTTTTCAATTTGAAACATGCCCAAAAAAACTGTGAATGGCCACTGGCACACACTTTTATGCCACTGGCTTTCATGCATGGATCTGCATTAATCTGCATTAATATGCATTTATCTGCAGACTTTCCCACAAAACATTTCAAGCTCCATCTGACTAATTCTTTTCTAAAGTCCATCTACTTTGAAACTAAAGTGTCACCTACAGCTTTTTGGTTTTGGGGGTTTAGTTTTGACACGTGTAGCCTGGCCAGCCACCTGAATTCTTTTCCTCTTTGATCCAAAGAATTAGTCTGATTCCTCTGGAATTGACTTTGATTTCAAAGATATGATACCGACGGGTGCAGACGAACCTGCCTCTGGAGAACATCGGAGGAGCATACGACCAATCAGAGAAACAAAACATGTAATTGTTATTGGTTCGTAATTTCCCCTGGTACAGAATGTACCAGGGGAAATTACCCATTTCAAAAGAGAGGATTTTCACAAATTAAAAGATATGGTTGGCAACACTAGTTGCATGAAGCCTGTACTATAATAAACACATTTGACATTCCATGTCACCATGAAACAGCATTTTTTTTTGAGACCATGTAAAACATTTTGTACTTTGTGTACAAAGACCTATGAGACATTTTGGAATGACCTAATCTTTTCCATCATAGTTTGAGTGACAGGAGAGGTGTGTGACCCCTACAGTGGTGTCCTCATGTCCAGTTAGGTCCATACTTGGAGGGTCACCTTTGGCTGCAAAACCAGAGTGGCGATGGCCAAGCGCCAAACCACAAGCTTTAAAATGGTAGTCGACAAATCAGCTGTCGAAGCACTAGCTACGTGCCTCTTTAAAAAGCAGTCTGCAGCTCCAACCTGAAGGGACACACATCAAAACAGGCCCTTGTGTGTTTTAAATCAGAGCTCAGTTGTATCTGCTGTTGTGAAAAAAACCTGCTAAACGTCTTTAACACATTCTTCCCAACTAGGTGATTAACTGGACTGAAAACTGAGTGTCTAAATTACCAAGAGTAAGACTCGAGAGATGATCCATCTGATGATTTTGGTAGATTTAATTAAACAGTTGCATGCAAAAGTTTCAGAACATACATCAGGCGTCTCGATGCAGAATGACAATGAAACAGAGGAACATACTGATATTAAAGATGAGGATGATACATTCTGGTAAACAAAACATTGGTGTTCCCACCACTAATCGTTGTTTGGGCAGAGTACTAGTCTGCACCTGTAGTCGTCCAAGGCTATATTCTGAGCTTCGCAGCAGTTTTGTTTTCATCAAGTATGAGAAACACTTTTTCAAGTTCACATCTGCCTCCTTTAAACTTTAGTCTTGTGATGGTTTTTGAGCTACAATGCTAAAACTCACACTAACAAGCACAACTACAGCAGATATCGCAGTAAGAAGTTTACTAGAGCATCGCATCTTTGCATGTGCACAACAAACCAGCTGGTGAGATAAACCTCACTATAGTCTACCACACACAAACACATTCATATGCCTCCACCAGACTGATAATTAAATATTCTGACAGTTTTCTAGTAATACTTAATTAATGAAGCTTTTAATGGAAATTAGTACCACTTGGCTGTATCAGACGTGACTAGCAGCATGCAGTCAGATAAGCAGGGCGAGCCTCCAGCTCTCTGAGACGCAACAGAGTCAGTCAGTACGTACACATGCAGCGATTCAAGCTGGTTGCAGATCTGATCAGATAATGACATGCAGAAGATTGGATCAACTTGTCTGAGTACACATGCTGTTCTGAGAACAGACTGAATCAGATTGAATAAGCCTACTGTAACCAGAGCATGGCTGACTCCGTGACGCTAGGTGGCGCTGTACCCGAGGTAACCATGGTAACCATTTCAACAAAGAGCCACTTCCGGTTGACCTCTGCTTAACAACAACAAGGAAGGAAAAAGTGCATTCTCACTGCTTTCCTATTAATAATCTGTCTAAAACAGCCTTTCTCAACCTTTTTTCAGTCATGACACCTTTCAAAAGTGAATAAAATCTCACGACACCCCAGAGTAAAATATAATTAAAAACCGCGCTGCATCGCTCTGACTGTAAATGCGAATCTTACACCGTGTCCACACTGCATGCGACGCGAGCGAGCGTCAGCGTCAAAAACAGTTCCATTGCTTTATGTTTTATTTGCACTGTCTATACTGGTTGCGAGCGACGCGGCGCGCCGTTTTGAGCTGGACTTTTGTCGCACGCCCTGCTTCTATTTTCTTCCTGTCGGTCGCGTTGAAAGCCGGTTGAAAGTTGGAAAAAAAAGGTGAAAGCGCTGAAGGAAACAGTCATTTCAATACAAGAACCTCAATAAAGTGGCAGCTGCTGGAGGGAGATCGCCAGGCTGGAAGGTTCTGATAAAATAATAAGATATAGCCTAACAAGAATCTTATCTTAATCTTATTTGAGCTTAATTTGTGCCGGATCCAACAAGATCTGGTACCTATTTGATCATTTCTCGTGTCCTCTGCTTTTCCCCACATCCCAGTAATGATGTGACATGTTTGCTGCATTTAACACCACGAACACGCCGCTCACTCCAGCTGTTCGCTGTTTCATTGCGTCACCTCACGCCGTTATTTTGTTGTTTTTTTCCCCACTTTGGTCGGACGGTAGACCTGCTTATATTTTCTTCCTGCCGCCTGCGTTGAAAGCGCTGTAGGAAACAATCATGGATGAGGAACGGCTGATCCAGTTAGTTGAAATGAGAAGTTATCTCTATGATTCCTCCCCATTTCACTACAAAAACCTCAATAAAGTGGCAGCTGCTGGAGGGAGATCACCAGAGAGCTGGCAAAGGGAGCGCACGGGCGGTTGGTGGGGAGAATAAAAGGAGAGTCTCGGGCGGGTGAATAAAGGCAGATTTATGGTTCCGCGTAAAATCGACGGCGTAGCCTACGGCGTATGGTACGCGGCGACGCGCAACGTTCGGTGAGTGCGCCGCGTACCCTACGCCATAAGGTCTGCGTTGGTTAACGCAGAACCATAAATCAGCCTTAAGGCTGCTGGCGGCGTGTGAGCAACGGATGACTAAGAGGGAGAATAGTTTCTCCAGGAGTGGAAGCAACGCCGGGCCAGTTATGCCACAGTTTGCAGATGGATTGTTGATCCGTGGGCTAACGTGTTTGCTGGGACTATTTTGCGAGCTTTTGCAAAAGCGTGCATTTCCGAGGCGCCGCACGGCACGGAACGAGACTCTGACAGCGAGGAGTTCGGACTGGCACAGCTGATTTAGCGGAGATCTTTAATGCAGAAACAGAGGATTAGGACTTCGATGGGTTTGATTAATGTAAAAACTGAAATAAAGTAGCCTACAATCAAACAAAGTTTTGCTCCCGCTGTATTTTTAAATAGCACGCTTGTGTGCGTGTGTGTGTGTGTTCTTGTGTGTGTGCCTTTTCGGTCGGTGCGCCGTGTGTGTTTCAAATACAGAAATGACACAAGACTGAGGCCTTTCCACACGGCGCCCGTATGGTCGCGAAAATACAGTATTTATATATGAAATGTCAGAATAGGAAATATTTTGACGACACCCCTGAAGCAGTCAAACGACACCCCAGGGTGCTACTGAGCAGCGTCGTCGTCTCCTTTCACTTCCAGGTGAATCCCCTCCCCCGGGGGAAAACCCCACCCGGGGGAAAATCTCGAGCATGCGCAGACTGTAATATCTATGTCCCCGTTCACATGGCATTAACAAGGCGGTTGCGACTGGCTCGGGACTGGCTTATCTAGGTGCTGCAAGTAGGTTGACGAATCCGGTCTGATCAGATTGACTGGACTGACTTAAGGTGTTCACATGCAGTTTAAAAGTCAGTACGATGTGTGCAAATGATCTCCAACCAGGTTGAATCGCTGCATGTGCACGTACTGAGTGAATCTCTTCTACTCCGTCTTTGTACAGACTCCAAAGATCACTGTGCATGCTTTATGTAAGATCTGCAGGGCGGCTCTTTACTGGCAAGCTAATTATAAGCTGCTGTTTGGAGCTTTTTAATTGTTTCTGTTTCAGTATAAAAGGAAATGGTTTGCTTTTGGGATTCTCGTTGGCCGTATACCAGTAAAATTATCTCACCGGATTCTTTTGAAAACCAGGGATGCTGCTCAATGATCAAATGTCTCATTTATCTCTTGCCGTGTGAAGTAGTTTGATATTAATAAGTGTAATTTTGAACAAAAAGGGGGAAAAAAAAGGAAAAGACCCTTTCCAAGATCTGGTAGTGTGGATGACGAGGGAAAAAAATCCCTTTAAAGTAAATGCGCATTGCTAAAAATGGCTTCTCCATTTATATTAATCAATGATAATGACACTGGAGAAACAAACAAACACATTTCCTGTCTGAATCGAGACATGGTGCTGCATTATTATTACTGTAATGTGGAGTAAACACATAATTTATAGCCAAGAGGTTGTGGAACTATAGAAGCAGTGGGATTAAGTGCTCTGTCATCCTGATCTGGTACAAGTTGTGTGCTGGAGCACTGAACTCATCTGTCTCTTCCTCTTTAAATCCTCCCTGAACAGCTGTGTGCCAGCCTGCCTGTAAACACGGAGACTGCGTGGGGCCGAATAAATGCAAGTGCCAACCCGGCTTCACGGGCAAGACCTGCAATCAAGGTGAGTTGTTGTCTGGGACACTGATGACCTTCATTTTACTTTCTTCAGTAGGTTTACTCTGAGTGAGACTCACCCGTGGGGCCCACTGCGAGTGGAAGCAGTTTTGTGGCATCCTCAGCGTGACCTCAGGTCCCGCAGGGAGCATTTCAGAGGCGGAGGGCCTGCAAGTGCTGCCTGTTCAGCTCGGTCTATGAGATGATGAGTTTATGCAAACCTTTTGAGCTCATGTGAGAATCACGCAGTAATCTGCTCATTTTAAGGCATATTTCACACCATGTCTTGTCCTTATCGCTACCATCCTTGTTAACAGGACTGGCAAATCAAATATGTGTTTTTGGCTTTTGAAATCGACTTGTAAATGTTTTTAAGTGTCTTTTGAAACCCTCTAAATTATTTTACCTGCAACCTCCACAGTTTGCTTAACGTTGATGTACAAGATTGAGGCCTCTCACTGTGTTTTATTTTGAAAATCAACTCAATTATGTTGTGTTTTACTGTCTGCTAGCTCGATCTACTATATGTAAATCGACGCGGCCCAGATGATGCCTCTGATCTACACCGGAGCGCTTCTGGTGGGAGCCCTTTCTTTTTTTAAATATGTATTATAAGATATCTTTCTCATAATCTTTGTTTGAGCTAACTGGAGTAAAAATCCCCCCAAAAAGATGAAAATCAACAAAATACACACCCCATCAAATTTATCTGAATGCAAGCTCAAATCAAATTAAGAGAACCCTGACCACTTTAAAAAATATATATTTTTAAGAGACTTTTAAGAGACTTCAAATACAAAAGAAAGAAGCACAGCTTCAGGCTATGCGCCGTGATGTCAGGGGCCCAACAGCCTGTACTTCCTGCGGTGTACGGCTTTCGTGCGGGGGATGCAATTCTGAGTCAAACACCGAGTGTGACGCCTTTTCCTAATTCATGATTGGTGGAAGCTTAAGTGATCTCTCAAAGTTTTGCTTATCGGTGCTCACTTTGAAACTCTGAGTTTCTGCTGTGACAGCAACAGGAGTTGTGCATGTTCTGGAGGCGTCCGCGGCCCTCACAGGGGCTTACGGAAATCCAACCAGTCAGAGGACACCAAGAACAACAACGTCTCACTTTCAAGGACTGTTGGGAGGTATGATGGGTATGGAGCTACCGCAAGAGTAGCCTAGATAGGACAAAAGTGCCTCTGGGGGGGAGTCGGAGTTCTTTTACTTCAATGTAATATTGTAGTACTTTCTTCAACCTCTGCACTGTTGACTATGAGGAGTGAAAACCGTGCAACAACGGCGGTGAATCACCATTCATTGTGGCCAGATCTCCACCGTCCAGCAGTTGAAGCCTGTTTGTCATGAGCTGACAGCAGTGAGTTGCTTTAATCACAGACGCGTGGAAGGCAAACCGCTGATTCGGCATAAGCTGAAACGAGGGCTGGCTACTTTTGATTGATCCCAGGATCGCATCCTGCCCTGTGCAGATATTATCTCAATTACTGATGTGAGATAACTTAGCCTAGCTCAGTACAACAGATGCCATTTAAAGTGTGTGTGTGTGTGTGTGTGTGTGTGTGTGTGTGTGTGTGTGTGTGTGTGTGTGTGTGTGTGTGTGTGTGTGTGTGTGTGTGTGTGTGTGTGTGTGTGTGTGTGTGTGTGTGTGTGTGTGTGTGTGTGTGTGTGTGTGTGTGTGTGTGTGTGTGTGTGTGTGTGTGTGTGTGTGTGCGTGCGTGCGTGTGTGTGTGAGCATTTGCAGTTCGGACATGTTGAAAAGCATTAAAGCCCCCCACTTAGCCGTCAGTTGCCGTTCATCTAAGAAGCTTGAAAATACCTGTGGAATTCACGCCCTGAGACAGGAATAGGATAGTGTGTAATTAGAAACAAGGGCGAGGGAGGAGGGGCTGTTGAAATCCTTTCCGGAATGTTCCAAATGACTCATCCTGCGTTGGGAGGCTGTAGGTGGCTCCTGTCTGCCCAAGCAGTCGACTCCGCTTTGTCTTGATCCGCAACAAAGGGGAGAGGAAACGGGATCCGCATCGAGTATCCATCCACAAAACAGGCTTTAGTGCCAACCGGTTGGACAAATGTGATCCCCATACCTCGCAAAGCATCTTTTAGATTTTTATCTTCAGCAGTCAGCTCTAGATGTTTCAGAGATTCAAATTTGACTGGGCTTTGAGTGGCAGACTTGACCTTTCAGCCTGTGTAGGTGCTGATAACCTCAGTTTCTGTTTTGAGCCGCCCCCGCGCAATGGAAACCAATTTCATTACTCAGTCACCAGAGATTAGATTCTCTCATTTAAATGCGGCTTCCCCTGTTGAGCATTGATTTGCGCCGGACAATTGATGTGCCTGGTGGAAAAATCTGAAGAAGAATTCTAATATCCCAATTGCTCTGCTCCATTTATCTCCAGGAATACGCCACTGGAGGGTAATAAGTTGCTCACAGCTGTTTTTATGACCTGGATGATGCGATAGGTCAAATAGTCACCCTGGTAACTTCTAAACTAGTTAACAGAATGTAAAAAGAAGACAAAAAAAACCCCTGTTTTGTAGGCATCAGTGTAGGGCAGCTTAGAATTATTCATACTCATGCCAAAGTTTGACGCATGGTGTTTTAAATTTCAATTAGACTTTTAAGTAAAACACAACAGGAAAAAAAAAAAAAAAAACAAGGCTGGAGGCGAAACTCATAAATGATCCCTCTCGGGTCCCACTACATACACGCCAAGACTTACCCCACAAAAAAAGACATGAATACAAACTACAAATACAAACAAGCTACACCTATGTAGGGGGAAAGCATCCTTAATTATTTACGTGTTCAAAAAAGAGAGGATAATAAGATTCTGGAAGAAAATATCAGGCAGTCTACAGAGTCCCACCGGAGATGTGCGGGGAGCTTAGTACTAATTATAAGATGAAGCAAATGAAAAAAAAAGATAGCACAAACTCTCTAAAAGATAAATAAATAAAAATAATGTGCTCTCAAAATGACGTAAATACAATCCAGGATGAACAGCAACGCATATAGCAGCCCTTGTGATCATTTATTGAACAAAAACTGAGCCAAAAATGCAGAAGCAGTGGATGAAAAACTAAACACACCTGCAGCTCAGAAATCCGCCTTTAGCAGCAGTGATGTGAAGTCACTGTTTTCAGGGTGACATTATAGTTTTTTCACATCGTGGAGGAATTTGGGCCTGTTATACTTGAGAAGGTTGCACAAGTGCCTTGAAGTGTACAGACATTTATTTATATACTTATGTTTATACGCGTCTCCACATTGGTCTTTTCTTGTCTGAAGGACATTCTTTGTGAGTCTTTGTTCTTTTTAGAGAGAAAATACTTTTTCCTGGCAAACCTTCCAGACAACCCTCTCGCGTTTCAGCCCTTTTTTCTGATTTCACTTGTCGTGAACTTTAACATTCAGGAATCTGAGCTGCATCATCTTTTTGGTTTTCTCCGAGATACTCTGATCTTTGCATGGTCTGACCTTGGCGTGAACCTGCTGAGCCATGCCGAGGGTGTATTTTCTCGGTTACATGACTTTGCTTTTCTGATACAGATCATGAATAATATTTGACTTGACATTTAAGGTAAAATGATTCCACCTGACAAATAGTGACAAATTTAACATCAGTAGTTCTAATGCATCAGCTTTTTGCATGTATTTCTACCATGTTTCTCTTTAATGCCACTTTACACTTCTACTGCAAAGAAAGAAACATTATTCAGTAATATTCACCTTGCTATATTTCTCTTCCAGCTAAGTTATTTTCCAAAAGAAAAACTACTAAAAAATGTTTCTAAATATTAGGTTTTTGCCTGTTTGGACTTCAGACCCTCTTCAGATAGCAGCAATTACAGAGCCCTTAGAGGCTCCAGTCAGCCTCCACATTTTTCATCAGTTTTGAGTGGTTCACCATAAAGGTTAGTGCTTTTGGATTTCACTAAAATAAGTGATGATAGAAGGGATAGAGTGTCGGCATCCACCTCTATCCCTTTTCAAAAAAACAAAAAGGTTCAGTGTTAAAATAAAATAACATAAAAAATCGATAATACATAGATATTGTGCATACATGCATACAAAAATGGACGTACATTTTTCTTGATTTAGAGGTAGAGCAAGGGATTTCTGGATGGGACAACAAACAAAGCAGCACCAAAAAGAGGGCTAGATAAAAATTCAGCTTGATAGTGATAGATAAGAATTGTATTTGATAGTTTTATCTGTATTTGAAGAGCAAATAGAATCACCTAACCTGCCTTTAAGTGGGAGCGGGCAGATTTGTCGCCATGGAAATGCTCTGACAAATGTAAATAATTGCTCGGGGGTCATGCTCGGGGTCTGGAAAGCGCTGAGAGGTAACTTGTATTGTAATAGACTTTATATGAATAACATTGAATTGAATTGAATAAACAAGCATTCTGAACACCTTTGGAATATTGTTTGCTTGAAGCAAAAACAAACCACATGACAAGAGTTATTCTTTACACTACGTACCAGCGCAATACGCACTTTACTGATTCTTCAGAGAGTCAAAGCTGACATTTCCTTTTGTCAAGCTTTTACTTCATACTTGGAGGTCTATTATTTTTGGTGCCGGCTCATTCCACTTAAAAGGTTAAAATCCCTTTTTAATGATGCTCATGTACAAAAAAAATCTCTCTCTCTCCTCAACTGATTGTAATTCTATTCATCTTGATTATTTTTATCCACGAATTAAAAGGCGTTCCACCACCAAGATCATTAACCACTACTTTCCGTGAGGTGCCTCTTCAGCCGGCTGCGGAGGAGAGCTGGTTCTGTTGCCGTGATGGCGAGGACACATCAATATGCTCCTGCACAAATAAACCTATTATAGAGAAAATGTGTGTAACCGTTTGGCAGCACACTCTCCCCCCACTGATCGCCTCATTTTAATAAGGTGATTATTCCGTGCAGGTGGGTTTAATTTGGAATAGCAGACCTACTGTTAAGACACTATTAAAAGATTTTGCCGGAGGTATGACGTCTCAGACATCAGAGTCAATACAGCAGTACATCCTCCAGATGCTCCTTTCTCCTTTCCTTCCCTGCCTATCAGCCAGATGCATGATTAATACGACTTCAAGTGCCGGGCTTGAAGCAAATATACAAATGTAAGTCCATATCTGTTTGGAGAACGTGCTCTTGTCTTCGTGGAGGTTTGTTGGTTTAGAAACAGACCCCTCTCTGTTACTGTTTGCCTTCTTGGCTGTCGGCTGTTAACAGCTGTGAGTGTTTAAAGTATAACATCCAGGCCATCACTCCGTATTTTCTTTTCAGTTATCATCTAATTGCTAAAAATGTGTTTTAATCTGCATTGCCTGCTTGAACAAGGTCATCAAAGAGACGTGGAGCAGTTTGTAACTGTAAAACGAAATATTTTCCCCCCTTTTCAAACTTTCTTGTTTGTTTTCTCAGACTCTAGACACGATACTTCATAATTAAATTAAGAGTTTTGTTAGTATATTCAAAAATAAAACCATGAATGAAGACTCTGCACCGGGTACTTGATTATACAACAGCAGCCTCGGGTCTTTGAGGAAGGCGTACGACAACCCTGGCAGCCTCTGCCCCCCCAACCACAAACACATGCAGACAGGGAGGTGGTTCACTTTTTTCATTTTTTTTTTTTTCACTTCAAACGAAGTAAAAGGTCGGACATACAAATAGATGTTGCATGATTTGGTCTGAATAAATAGAGATACACCTGCAATGTATGTGGCATGAAAAATGAGATTGGTTGACGACAAGACCAGTTATTCCGTAACCTGTCTTTAATTGGGAATACTCTATTTAAAGACTTTACTGCTGTCTCAGACGATCCCTCTGCAGTGAAGGTGAAGTCGCTTTTGCGACACTGTCTTGTTCGCTCACACTCAATTTCTCTTCACTTCTCACTTTTGCAGAGTCTCTTAGTCACTTCTGCCATGATGTCCACTGAAGCGATACGAGCTGTTCATTGTTACTGATGGGTACACAGTGCTAATAACTGATAGATGGCTATTGTAAGAGACAACTGGGATGAGAGTCCAAAGCTACTTCGGCTAGCTTTTGCTTGCAGTGAGGACGAGAGACCACGAGAGCAAGACAATACTTCCAAACACTTCCACGGAACAGGATCAGTACTTGGATATGTAAAACAAAATAAGCAATTATTAGAAGCAGAGACTACTGTACCTTCTGTTCATTAATTTTTCTTTGAGGATTAATAAAGTATCTTTGAATTTGAATGAGCCCTCCTCCTTTTAAATTTGTTGCCTGTAGGTTGTTCATGGGATGCTCAACATCTGTTGGAAAGACAAATTTGGTTGTTTTTATTGGTCCAATAAATGGATTAAACCTGACCAGTGAATCTGAAAAAGTAATATAATTGGTGGAATTGCTCGCTGCTCATCACATCATCTGCTGCGACATATGGGCAGAAGCGAGGCATGAATGGAAAGGAGCATAACGGCACAACAACGGAGCTAAAATATGAATTTATGGGATATTGGTATCAGCCATGGAGAAACAGTGAATTATGGGTCATCGGTATCAGTGAAAATTTTTAATATTTTTCATCCCTGCATGTGTAGTCGACTTGTACAGATTTATGACAAGCGGTTAGCGACCAGGCGCCCGTACGAGTTCTTTTAATAGATACGAAGTTCAGATTACTGATTAAGTTTGCCAGTAGAGATCCTATCCACATTATCAGTTTAGCAGAGTGACACGTTTTAGTCTTGCCAGAGGCTTAAAATAGTGGGGTGGGTATTATATTTTACATGGGTCAATTGCCCAAAGTGCCATCATTAATTGCTCTTTTGCCGCAAACATATTCTGTTATATCTTAAAACTGCTTTTATTCACGTTCATTTGGTCCTTAATGAAAGTTTAGACACCTTAAGAGACCTGGTTTAAGTTGCTATCTCTGCAATAACTACTTGTTTAATCCTGTATAGTTAAAGCATTGGTGTGTTATATGACTAGTAATTACAATTAACTTCTTGCTACCTGAGTTAGTATTGATTATTTGGAGGTTGACCAGAACTGAAAACAGTAGGTCAGTGCATATCTAGTTATTGTATCTTAAAATATAAATATAAACTCATAAACAGTTCTTGAATACCATCTGCAGTTTCTATTAGTCAATGTTGTAAAAATGTTCTACTCTTTTAATTTATGAACATGCAACGTAACATGAGATCCTACAACACAGTGTTGGCTCCGGATAGCTTTATTTATTCGTTTATTTCCATCAATTTTTCCCTTTATCCGGGCAATTGCTCTGCAAAACTGTTTTTAGAATGATGGTGAAGAACATTTTAAGATAACCCTGAAATATGACCAGTAGATAGCTTGAAAGGCTGTAAAAACCTTTTGTGTGAACTATAACTTCACCAATAAAAAAGGCAGATAGAAACAGATATAGGGTCCTCTTAAATTTGTAAAATAATAAATGTCATGATTTAAAAAGCACAAGATAAAAACGAGAATAGAAAACGGATGGATGGATGATTTAAAAGCATTTTCCCTGCAAAAATGAAGTTACTTCCAAGGTAGGACCAGCTTGCAGGATAGTTCTTTTGTTCAGCCAACAAAAACCCATAGAGAATGTTACAAAGATGTCATATGGGTACAGAGCAGAGTTTAACTTCATATGCAAATAATCCTGCAGAATCTGTCCACTGCTGCAGTAGCACTGCTCCCCAGTGTTGTGTGACATGAAGTTTCCATCTAAACAAGCATCCGCGTGATCCAGCATGTGCATTTAGAGGTAAAAAACGTGCTACTTGACCAATACATCTTAGGTTTTGATAGTGTTGCATGCCAGCCCACATCTTTATTGGATTAGAGATAATCTGTCAGTATTTGTTCCTTTTCCAGCTCAAACCTGTGACAAGTGTTGCTGCAGAGGTGTAAACTTCTCACTTTAGATTATCGGATCCCTCAGCAGGGAAATTCTTGAATGATTTCAAGTGTGCAAACCAGGCAGAGGTGGCTGTGTCATCTCCCTGTCAGCCAACAATAGGTGTTGTTAGCTCACTGCCGGAGGAAAGGTTGCTCGACTGATGGATGGCTAGGCCGAACTGGGAGGGGCCGGAATTCCTGAGGCTCAAGTGTTTGTAGCCCAGCAATGATTTGCCTGTTTTCACGGTAACTCCTGTCTTGCTTTAAAAGTCCAGTCAGAAATAAGAGAAGGGATCCTCTGAAATGGTGAGATACTGTAATTCCCTCAGATCCTATTTCACCCTTTTGATAAAAAAAAAAAAGGAATCCGGATGAGAGAAGGCTTCAAGGAGGGGATGGGACACAAAACCGCTACTGCTGTTTCCACCGTGTGTCCTCACTTTTTTTCTGTTTCTCAGCTCCACTTTAAGTCCCACAAGTGTAATCCTCTTTCCTGCATAACGTTCCTCTTTACTCTCCAGGAATGTGGTGTGGTCAGAGGTATTCTAATCCACTGGTTGGTGTTTTCCATTTTCTCTGCATCTGCACCCTTTACCACTTCATGTCAATCAAACCTCCAACAAGCCCTTCCCTCCCATTCCCCTCATCCCCTCTAACCCATTTTCTTTTGTTTAAAGAAGAGGCGCTGGACTACTTAACCCCAGCAGTATGGACCAGTCACCTTCCTATATTTCTTCCCATGGACCATCTGCCAGTGGGAGTGGTGATGGAGGGTGAGATTCTCAGATCGACCTCCCCTCAGCAGCTTCTTTTCTGCCCTGTGGCAGCAATGCATGGTGTGGCCGATGCACCTGATAAGGAGCGAATGTCACTTTCAGCTCGGTTGCTGCTGCTTTCCGTCCTCCCCAGCAGATGAAGCACCTCCCAAGAGCTGCTTTTCACTCGAAATGCCAGGATGAATGCCAAGCATGTCACAGTTTACGTCACTGTACCTCTGTTTCTGTCTCCCTCCTGCTCAAGTCAAAGTCTAAGTGCAGGAGAGGCCTGATCATATTCTCTTTATTCTTCTTCCTTTAATTTTCATTTCCAGCAGTTTATCAGCATCAAGAACAAAAGCTCATCTTTCTGTCCATCTACGAGTATGTGGCATTCACAGCTCCACCAAGGCCGTCAGTTTAATCCAGTGTTGTCTTCATTAGAGACAAGTGAGTCCCCAGGAAAGAAGCTCCTGCTAATCTTTCAGTCAGCGATAAAGGCGTGCCGGGAATGTAGCATAGCATACCTCAGTGGAGCTGACCCAATAAATCACTCCACTTTGCATCACTTCAGATGCGTCGCGGCAGTTCATTTACCGTACAGTGAACACCCCAGAGGGACTTTCCACCTCTGCTATCATATAGGTTTCTTCTCTCCTGGGGCCCTTTCAAAAAGTCAATTGGTGGTCATATCAGCCTGTTATCTCTCACTTTTTTTCCATCCATCACTGTCCTTTTCTGTCTGGTCTTTTTTTTCCCCCTGTTCCTTTTTTAATTTCATAGATGAGAGCCTGGCTGCATCTTGTGTCTGGCTTGTGCTGATGCTCACGGAGCTACCACTGTCTCCCCCATCCTGATTCCTCATTTACATTTCTACGTTTTTTTTTTAAAACTTTTTTTCCAGTTCAGTGGGCAAGTGTAGACCTGTCTCTCTGCCATGCAGACAATGGACAGTGTTGCCATGGCTTTGTGTAATTGCAGTAATGAGGATGCCAATTGTTTACTTTGAAAATCAAGACGGGAAACTGAGTTGACAATGCTAATTAAAAAAGTGCAGAGTCAGGTTGTATGTGTGTGTGTGTATGTGTGTGTGTGTGCGTGCATGCAGGGATGTGTAAATGTTGAATTTAAGCAGAATGTTTGACATGATTTGCCTGCAAAATTGTTTATGTTTGCTCAAGAGACATGTCCTTTACTAAAATACCTTCTTTAAAAAAAAAAAAATGTAGAAACAAAAATAAAACCACTCTGTTTATGAGCTGTATGCGAGCAGATGAGCAAACAAACAGTCACAGTAGGACCTTCATCAGCCAAAGAGACCTGTGACATGTGCAGTGCAGTTTCAGCATCTTACAGGCAGGAATCTTGTCAAAAAAGTTTGGGCTTGCACTTATAAATGGTTTTAGGACAGGTTGGAATATTTACTCACTCATCAAGTCTGAATCATAATTCTAAGATCAGCAATGAAATGACAGTTAGCTTCTTTAACAATTTTACATGTACTGGAATTGGGGCTGTTTTCTGGTGGCACTCAGGTATCCTTCTGCATCAGTCTCACCCCTTTGACATTGAAGGGTTATGGGTAATTGAACAATACAAATAGTCTTGTATGCAGTCCTTCACAAAGTTAAAAGCATGTTTATCTTAGAGGTGATACTACAGTATGCAGGTCATATGCTGATTGAAAGTGATCTTGAGCCAGGTCTGGTTATAGACAACTACTGGTGTCAGTAGTAAAAAAACACAGACATTAGCTGGACTGGACAAAATTCATTGTTTATTTAGGGCGTAGTATTCATTATTTATCCAGTATTATTTCTAATGTGAGGGGGACACCAAAAACTCTATTTGGGGCTGTCTGAATCTTAATCGAAGCTCATCATTTACACCACTTCACACTACACACTTTTCAGGGTCAGCAGATTGCTGTGCTGTTAAAACTATGAACTTGACAACTAGCACCTTTTTGATCTCGTCTTGGGTCTAAAAAGTGCCTAACAACATGTCATCACAACGTATTGGATCAAAACCACCGCCCTCATTACTGCCATTCCTTTTTGGAAGTTGAGACAGTACAAATGGAGGAAGCACTGCATCAGCATGCTGGTGACAACCATGTCATGGTTATGAGCCGTGTCTTCCGCTACGCCACTTCACGCGTACACAAGTGTTAAAACGCAAAGACATTTCAATTCTTTCATGAGGTGGTTTATTTAAAACTGTATTGGAGGCAATTTTGCATTTGTCCGTCTCCAGCATCCTTCGATGACACGTAGTAGGCCGTACGACCATTTAAATGATCATCTGCTACCTTCGTCTTCTGTTGACTATTTTCACAACAGGGTAGCGGCAGTCAATATAGGTGAAGTAAACATCAGAAATGCTTTGCCACAAGCTGTAACTGCAGGAACTACACTAACTCTGGTGATGCCGATCTTCCGAGATGGTATTCCTCGGAGCATCCACATTGTTGGAAACCCTTCCGCATCGTCAGCAGGAATCTCAGGTTCACAGGTGTTTCGCCCCTTAACCTGTACACCTCTCCTGAGTGGGGCAGCAAAGACTGACTAGCCTTCACCTGCAGAAAGGTTCCAACTGTGGGCCCTCTTCTGCCACAGCCATCTTGAGCTGGATCCTCATCCAGTTGGGCCCATCTGCGGTCTGCTGCTAGTGGTAAGTTCAAGTGTGGTTTCCTCTCAAAGTCTTTTGGACTTTAAGGTTCACCAACCTGAATATAATTTGACCAAAACTAAATTCAAATTTGGTTCAAAATACTTCATTAATCCTCAAAGGGAAATTAATCAAAGATATTTCCGTCCATCTTTTTTGATTTGGAGATCACCTTCTTTCTTTTGAAGAGCAGTCTCACAGGACGATATTTTTGGGAGAGTTAAGCTCATAAAAAGAAGCCTCACGGGACAACATTTTAGGAGAAAACACCTTTCAATGGAAACACCAGCACCCGCTGCACCAGTACCTTGTCGCAATTTCAGAATGGTTGCATTTGTTTTTGTGTAACAGTGTAATGGAAATCCACCAAGAGTCATCACGAAATATCTCACCGCTCTGCCCATGGGTTGTAAACACACAACAGAGCAGAATGTCGGTAAAACCCCTTTACATTGCTGTGAGTAAGAAGCCACATGGCCACTGTCACAAATCACACCAATAAGTGTATCAGGGAAGCAATGTGAGGTTCTGCCTAGGGACACTTCCACACCTGGTGGGACTGGGTTGAAACTGGGTCCCTTTTGGGTATGGGTTTGTGTATTTTTAGAGCACTAAAAGAAAAATTCATGTTTTGTATTACATTGACACTCCTTTTTGCCACTATAATGTAAGTGCAAGTAGTGCTATAAATGGTTTTATATGGTGTATGTTTTATATTGATGTTCATAAACTGACTCAAACATATCCTTAAGAAGGTATGAATGTAATGGAACATGACTTTAAACCCGATGGCCTTTGACTGGGTTAAATAGGCGGTCATGTCCAATCTCTGGCATGTCCTATGATCAGTCAGTCAGCACGGCTTTAGTAGATCAGGAGGTGCTATTCATAGGAAATTGCGCCTGTGGGTATACAAACTCACATGTGCTTCAACATTCATCCAAATAAAACTATGATGTCTTTTAAATGCAGATGGTATGTGGCTCGCAAAGTATTCATCCTAGCATGTGTCCATGGTGCCAGACACAACACCATTTATAGGGAAGGCCTTTGCTGTGCGCTGAGATGGACTCTGTTTGTGATGGCTCGAGAGTAGCTCACTGACAGCGAGATGGTCACACACTTGATTCTTGGAGTATGTGACACCTCCACAGTGCACTGGTGTTCTTGCACTGTAAGTGATGGCAAGAAAACAGTTCCTAGTAAATGATTTGAATGACTCTGGACAAGACATGTAAGCTTGTATACAGGAGGGAATTTTAATTATTCGAGACGTTCATCTTTCAAGTCTTTACACATATTTTCACTATAAATTTACACACACACACACACACACACCATATAGGCACCTCAACTTATAATAGTCAACCTAAGTTAGTGATAACTGAATAATCAAGCAATCAACATGAAGTGTTTGAGTAAGTCATTGCAATAACAATGTTAACTGCTACCTGCCATGATCATTTTGCATTTTTATCCAACATGACTTGCGAGGTGTGAAACTGTGAATTAAAATCTACAAGAGCATAAACACTCTTCAACATACACTCCATAACTGTACTAACAGACCTCTACATCCAGCTCTGGATTGGCCTTACGAGTGCAGCTATGCCAACAGTTGGATAGCAGTCGGCAACCTCCGCTGCTGCAGACAAATTGCAACTCTAGTCTGGCCACTACTGCTGCATTTTGGACTTCTCAGCCTCAGCCGACACCACAGTACCTCTGATGGAGTGTCAGTCTTCATTTTGGCTCTGCCAGTCAGTCCTCGTCTCAGATGTTGTTTCCATAGCAACGTCCTAAACGAAGATTGATTGACAGATTTGATCAGAATGAATGTAAGGTTACATTAGTTAGCTTCATAGGTCAGCAAAAAATAAGCACAGAAGCAAGTGAGTCAGGTCACAGGTGTGTCAGCTTCTTTTTATATGGCCTGTGGTCAAAAAACATGCACCACTTATTCATGTAGTCATTCATGTATTAATCTGAGGTCTATTTCACAAACATTTGCTGTTTCTTATCTGCTGCTAGTTATAGTTTCATCAGCCAGATCCTTACAGTAAAAGGGAGATGCTTTTAATGATTCAGTCAATTATAACAACCTTGAATCGCTTGAATTCAATTTTAAAATATGCATAAAAAACAAGAAAAAATAAAATGTACTTTGATTAATTTGCTCTATTTAGATTTGCTGTTGAACTAACATAATTTCCCTGAAAGAGATGCGGTAAGTGGAATACAGATACCATTACAGTAATTGTCAGTTTTTTGAATTGAGGTTATAACAAGTACAAATATCGGTCCTGACAACAGCCAACACAGTTTTCAGCTCACTACACAGCAAAAAAATAAACACAGTTATCACTTTAGCACATACACTAAAAGCTTTTTCATGAAAAGAAAAAAAATAGACTCCTGTCATAGCAGGAAACGTACTGATAAGCGCAAACAATAACTAGAAAGCACAAACAAGACCTGTAACATTGTTTATTTCTATTTCTGAATGCATTTGAGTCACAGTCTAACTTTATTCTTGACTCCAGTATTCCTCTAAACAATAATTGCAACACTTAAAAAGGCTGCAGGCACACAGTTTATACAATGAAATCCCAGTAATTCCAGTTTGACAAAATAAATAATCCCAACACTCGGTCTAAATATTCAAGCCCAAATCCAAAAATCTTGGGACAGCAATTTAAATGCAAATAAAATCAGATTTGAATCACCTGTAAATCTCAAAATTTTGATCACTGAAAACATATCAAATGAATAAAACAGGTTATTTTGAATGTGATGGCAGTGACATGGCTCAAAAACACTGGGATAGTGCTATATTTACCACTAGTTCTTCTTTTGATAACAGTCTCATACATACAGCAACCAGTTGCTGGAGTTGCTCCTATCCAGTAGTGCATGCTGCCCATTCCTTAGGCATGATTGCACCCGATACCTTTAAAGATGGACGCTTTTACACTGAATGCTGGTAACAAACCGGATGGTCCTTCCCCTCTTTCATCAAGAAGATACAGTGTTCATGATTTCCATAAAGACCTTTTAAACTGCAGTTTGACCACTGGACAGTTTCCCATTTTCCCTGTGGTTCAGAGAAGTCGGCAGCATTTTTGGATCATGTTTACACTCACCAGCCACTTTCTTAGATATGCCTAGTATACCTAATACCTACATAATGTACCTACATAAACTTGTCACTTTGTTAGGTATACCAAGTATATCTAAAAAAACAAGTGGTCAATTAGTATGAATACTGTATAAACTCTTTTTTGCACAAAAGAGCTTTAATTGGCATTTGTGGATGGTGAACTGTGTTTGTGAAAAGTGTTCCTGATTTCATGAGGTGATGTTCAAATTACACCCGTTTTTATTGCGGTGTCTTCTGACGGCCCAAGATCAGGGGCATCACAGGCAATATTTATTTTTGGGCTTGTCCTGTGCACACAAAAATTTCCTCATATTCTCTGAATGTTCCGACGATATGTACTTCACATGATGAGACACTTCATGTCTCATAATTTTACACTGAGGACCATTGATCAGAAATTGTTTAACAGTTTATATGCAGTGCTTTGCAAACTGGTGAACCTCTGTCTGTCTTCACTTCTGAGACTCTTCTGCTTCATGATGCTCTTTTTAGACACAGTCATGCCATTGACTTGTTGCCAATTGAAAAAATTATCAGTTGCAAGATGTTCCTCCAGGCGTTTCTTCTAAAAAACAGCTTTTCGTTGCCCATGTTGTAGCTACTTTGAAAAATGTTTCTGTTATCAATTTCAAAATGGTCTAATATTTTCCATGAAAGGGTCAATTTTCCCATTGTTAAAATTCGACATCTTTTCAATCTTGTGTGTTAAACAAAATTACGTTTTGGGAAATCATTGCCTTCAGTTTGTATTTTGAATAATACATGAATAATGTTACCCAGTCACCATATATATTTGGGCCACATGTGAGGTAAAAGTGGGCTGTTTATATGGGTTTATCCTCAAGTTACATGGTGGCCCTACCTCTGTCTTCCACATCTTCCTCTGTATGGTAATTTTCAAATGTGGGTCAGTTGTGACTAAAGTTACTGTATATGGGACCAACACAACAATACTGAAACCATATGGGACTCATTTTATTGACTCATCTCTGTACTCAGGTAGCCCACTGTTAATCTACATGGGACCCACATAGAAATGCCAACCAGGCAATCACACCAGTGTTTGACTGTGTCTACACACGAGTAAATTAAAGGAGCTGTATGTAAGAGCAATAATAAAACGAACCATAAAATGACCCCGATATGTCAACAGACATTTAAAAATCATGTTCATTTCAAATACTTATGTCACTGACAACAGCACTCAAGCCAGGATATTCCAGTTTAAAAAGAGGAGTTGCAGCCCTCAACTGATGTTTATGTTGTCATTTTTTGTTTTGGCCTGAAGCTCCACCCTCCACCTATCTCCCAATCACCAAGTCAGTATTGTTTCTGAAGCTCCACCCTCCACCTATCTCCCAATCACCAAGTCAGTAATGTTTCAGCATCCGGGTTGCCAGCTCGGCTCTAATTATCGCAGCCATGGCAGCCTACGTTCCTGCTGCATTCTGCAGCCTACCTGGCAACCTCTGGTCGGGGGGAGGAGGGGAGGGTACACGCCGCTCAACAATATTTTGAAAGTGACTGCAGTACCAGTTTTGGCCAATTCTTACAGACGGCTCCTTTAAGACAATCTGAATTTGAAAAAATATTGCATGAGTTTTGCACCCAGTGTATGTTTTTTTTCCTCTTCTTCGTGCCAACGTACAATGGATTCAACCTGATTTTCATGGGCCCCAATGGGTGACATTCTTCTGCTTGCAATTCTGTGTAAAAAACAGAAGGACTACCTGTTTAAGGGTGAAGCTGCAGCCTCATAAAGTTGTGCAGCAGTGTCAGAAGGTATTATAGCATCTTTTATCAGGTGCAGGTGGTGGGAGGGTTAACAGCTGAGACGGGCTTCCTGGTAAGTCATCAAACGGGGGGGAAGGGGGGTTCAGGGCCTGTCAGAACATGGCGGCGTTTCACTTCCTCTGACAGACCCATTAGTGCACATGTAGACAGACAGACTGGCACATAAGAGCAGCACATAAATGCTCGGACGTGGTTTGACATGACTCACCTCGTCACCTTTGCTCCTTGACTAGTTTCACCTCTGTACAGGAGGTTCCTCTCTCTGCCCCCCCCCCCTCCTCCAATCCACTGATGTTGTCTCTCTCTGTCTGCAGACCTGAATGAGTGCGGGCTGAAGCCAAGACCCTGCAAACACAGGTGCATGAACACATTCGGGAGTTACAAATGCTACTGCCTGAACGGCTACATGCTGATGCCGGACGGGACCTGCGGAAGTGAGTCTCACAAATGCATGCAAAAGCCTCTGAGGTTGTTTGTTTAGTCTGAAATGTGGATATCTGGATGTGTGTTTCCTCCCTTTGCTCATAATCTCTCCTCCGCTTTGAAGCCTGTACGTGCGACTGTGCTTTGTGAAGTGTTCATTACCTCAGTACAAATGTATTCATCCGAGTGCCAGGAAGCGATGCTGGTGTCATATGCCCTCTGTCATAAAGTACATTTTCCCTCTTGTGCGAGTCCCTCTGACAGCAGCCTCCCAATCCTTTGATAGACTGTTTTGATTAAAGCCTTATGTTGATCCGCTTCATTGTAGTAGCTCTACCCTATGAAAAAGAAAACCCTGTGAAGCGAGAGCTTCTAGGCCTAGATGAAAAATATGAAAGAAACAGTGAGATTCTCCAGTGAATGTGCAGTTTTATTAAACACCCTGAGGTGTTCCTTATAATGCGAGCCATTGCCCATGCATGTCCTGCTCTAAATCTGATAACTATTTTCTCAACACGTTTCCACTTGAGGATTATATGACTCCCGTTAACTCGTTTCCATTAGCTCTTTTCTGTCAAATTAAATGTTATTTTCCCTTTGTTAAAGTCTGAAATGCCTACCAGTTGAGGCGATGTGGAATTACTTCTGGTGTTGTTTTGAAAATATAGCGTGATACAATTAAACACCTCACTGCTTCTGTTTTTCTTCTTCTGCCATTGCTTTGATCCATGGATCACTATGGTATTTGATCAAATCGCCTTTCTCATCAAACTGCACTCCAAGGAGCCTGTAGGAGCTAAAGTAGCTCCAGCAGCGTGAGTCCTGCTTTTAATTTCCTTTTTAGGGTCCAAATGTATCAAGTGAGGCTGGACAAAGTCTGTTATATCATTATTTTGGTTGGACTTGATATTCCCAGCATGGGTCAACAGCAGCGGCACTGTTTGCTGGCGCTAGATATGCTGGAGATGGATTAGCAGTCTTTGGGTATAAAAAAAAAGGATCAAAGAGGTTGAAGGAGGACTGCTTGAGCTAAGGTGTGAGCCCATGGCAACTGCAGAGCAGAGGAATCTAATAACGCCAGAGTGTGTACTGCACCCCGGGGTCAAGCTGGCTAATATCAGAGGAGGCAGGCGAGCGGCCCGGCTCTTACAGATTGGCTGGAGGATAAGGAGTGTGTGCATGTGGATGTGAGGAAAGAAAATGTGGCTGAGGGCAGTAAAAAAACTCCTCCTCTACGGTCCCCTCCCTCGTGGCACCAGCAGGAGTTAATGTGTGGTGTGGTTTTTGTTTTTTCCAATCAGATGTTCGCACTTGTGCCATGGCCAACTGCCAGTACGGCTGCGAGGTGCTGAAAGGAGAGGTCCGATGTCAGTGTCCGTCGCCGGGGTTACAGCTGGCTCCTGATGGAAGAACCTGTGTGGGTGCGTCCCAGTCTTAATATATCTCCACAAGCCTGAAAGCCGAGCTGCATGTTGCCTCTCCCCTACAGGAGCAGCTGATGGGAAGCAGTGTGTGTTCTTGTATGTTGGAAGTTTGCCGAAGGAGAATCACACACAGCAGCTTTTCCAAAGAGAGATGCTCCGATACCACTTTTTTTTTCTTATTTTTTAATGACATTTATTACTAACCTTGAATGAATGTCAGATGATTGTCAGCTGAGCATCACATTTCTCATGGTCCTGGTGTCCTTTCACCTAACAGTTCCTTAAATGTGAAAAAAAAGTGAATGGTGGAAACCACAGTCTTGCATAATGAGTTTTCCAGTGTAAAATGATGCCATATTATGTACATAATGTTTACACAACATAACTGCCTCAATGCGAGAACTCACGTCTCCGTCTGCCGTCTCAAAACAGGAAGCCGCAAGGCAGTATTGGTTAACTTTCCTGTGCTGGCTCTGATAGCGACTAACATCAACTGGGATTCTGTTCAAAAAAATGAAATGGTATCTGCTTCTGCGTGGACGTTAATACTCACAGAGCCTCGGCGAAAACATCGGCGAGCATTTCTGTGGCTGCAGAATCCACGCGTCTTTATTTACAAACGAAGAAAGGAAAAAACACAGGCGGTTAAAACTGAATTTTGAAACTCAAACAGGTTCACAGGTGAACTTTCGCTGCTTTTCAACCAGATGGAGACTTCACCCAACTTAATTAGTCACCTTTCGAGCAGAAATGTGGAATGAGGAGCTCAGCCCTGACTTGTTTACGTTACCGGTTTTACCTCCTCAGATTTGTAGTTCAGCATGTGACACTTAACATGGAGGGTTAAGCACCATTAACCTGTGACAGGTTTAAACACAGTTTACTAAAACAGGGCAAACATCAGTCATGAAGACTGATTTCTGGACGCAAGGCCTTCAAGACGCAGGTGTTACGGTTTAAGGAATGTTTCTGCCGAACTCTATACAGATGAGAATACGGATGCTCTTGCAGAAGTTTTTGTTTTTAATTTTCTTTCCTTTGAAATGTGAAAATATTCTATCATGGAAACTTAAGCATGATCATATAGTGCTTGACTTCCCAGTGAAGCTTTGCTCTCAATTTTAATCGAATGTGAATGTTTTGTTTCATTCACTTTTTTCATGTTGTAGTTATAATCAAGTCAAAAATACGGTTCAAGTCGAAAAAGTGACCGAATTAATACGTATTGTGATGCTGTTTATTGGTGTAGGGCAGACATGGACTAGATTATCTTTTCCACAGGGTCATATTTATGTAGATAAAGTAGTGAAAGTATCTACACTGGACAATGTGATTAAAATACAGGCACAGTGTCATCCCATATTTCAAAATACCTCCATCAGATAAAGGTGCTCTCTGCCGCATGAGCCTGTACGGCAGCATTTGGTTCACTCTTCTTGTCATTTCGTGGATACTTGAATGCTGTGGAAAAACATTCACATTTTCAAGCCTTTTTCTACTTGTCACATGAATTGCACGTTTGTGCTTGACTTAGCAGCTTTGCTTGAAAAATGTCTTCATGTTTTACCTGAACATAGCAACACCATTGTGACTTACCAGATTCACTGCAGTTTAATTGGTACATGTGAAGAAAACAAGGTTAAAATGTGAGTCTTTGCTTTTCCCTTCAAAACCTGTGACCTGAATGACATGAAACAAGAAACTAATAATCTAAACGCAGACAGCGCTCTCTGTTGTTGTGGAGAAAATGCCAGAATACAACGTTTTACTCACGAAAAAATGTGACTAATTATGTTTGTTTTCGTAGGCGAGCCAGAACGAGTCGGTTCAGGGGTCACTTCCACCCCACTGGGCACAATTTGCTCATGTGTGTTGTTATAGGGAAACAGGATTGCATTGTTAACTGTAGGCATGGTTATTCATTTTATATGCCATTAGAGCTCGTACAACCATTGGAAAAAAGAAAAAATTTAATTTGTTCCATTGATCATTCTGCGCTGAAAAAGAAAAAAAAAGAACTCTGGCAAATCTATAAAATATTTATTGTACTGCATAAATTAAAACAGAATGACTCATAAAAGCAATACCTGAGATCAGCTTTGTCTCCGTTATTCTGCTGTATAAACGAATATGTATTAAAAATGAAGAGGTGACCGTGGAGGAAAATTAAGAACCACTTCCTGGATTTTAAATGAATGAGCGATGAGTCTTTAATCCCACATTATATGTAAAAAGACCTTCTTGTCTCATTCTGTGATGCAGCTGAAGTGGATCTGAAACCCTGTCATTATTCACTTATTTTACTTAATTTACCGGTAGTCATTCAGTTCGGTCGTCATTTGATTCAACACTTTAAATATATGTCATTTCATAACAATGGCAGCATGTTGTAAAGAAATGCTACGTAACTTTACCACCTGAGTGTCAGCCAGTGGCATGAAAACACTCCCCCTCCCCCAATCAAAGATGTTCTCCTCCCTCCGTTTTGGTACGTGTTCCAGTCTTTCACACATAAGGTACCGACGGGTGACCACAAGTTTTTGCCTTGATGGTTGTTCTGCTCTGTACTGCCCGCATGGCGGACTTATTTCTTGCTGGAACAACCATAACTGTTCCATTTATCTTAGCTTTAAACCATTAAAAATAGACAAACAACTATTCAACAATTTAGTATTATTCCACCTCACATACCGTACATGTTTTTGGACTGCAGTAGGAACTCGAAGAAAACACACATGTGCATGAACACTCCACATAGAAAGACCCCTGCCAGGCCCAGAAGTCGAACCAGGAACCTTCTTGCTGTGAGGCAACAGCGCTAACCACTAACCCACTGCCCTAAAAAACTAGTCTAGACTAGGCTAGGCTTGGCTAAGACTAGACTAGACGTTTACTACTGTAGAGTGATGAGGCTGGGAGTAGTTTCCCATGACATGAACATATATTGTTGCCTCTAGGCAGTACAGTCCAGTTTGGTAACATGAGGTATGCAATTATTTGTTTATCCATAACCAAAAGTTGCAAACCCTACAGTACCAAAATAAATGGACTGCATTGTACTGTTTTTGGGGAAACTCTTTACATTACTAAAACAAATGGCACAGTATGTTAAACTTGAAACACTGCTGTCAATTGATTGGTTCACAAAGAATTGTCTCTTCCATGTGCTATGAAGATGATCATGAGATGCACAAGTCTGAAGTCATTTCTCTTTTCTCAAGTTAAAGCTCTTTTTGTCAAGAAAAAAATAATCCAATATGCTGAACGTCCTCAGCCATTGTCTCTTAACGGAAGACCATTGCACCGTTATGACGTCACACTTTCACAGAGCATCCAACCAACACACCTGGTAGAGGAAGCATAACCGGGATTTACTGTTCCAAACTGCACCATACCGACCCCCTAACCAAGCTGCTACGGTTACTTTGTTTAAGACATGGATACTAATTATGTGTTTTTGACCCATTTGTCCACAGCAGTGCAGAGATTGTAAATAGTCCTCTCACCAAGAAAGGTCATAGAACGCTATTGTTAGAAATGTGAAAGTGCCATAAAACTGAAAACAAGAAAGGTTAGCACTTATGTAAGGACCTACCCACAAAGACAGATCTCAATATACACTTGAACTGTTCAGACATAATTTAGAGTATTGTGGAAGGAATTATTTAAGAAATGATGTGCATTTTAAATGATGTAGCAACTGTGTTTTCTTGCTAAAAGTCCCAGTGTGGTTAGTTTTGACCATGGCTTTGGAGAAGCATCTGCTTTTTTCTCTTGCTGGGGCTGCAGTCTGTCTGAGAATCTTTTACTGAAACACTGTTCCAGGCGTTTCCAGCCCGATTTCAAACCTGCGTTTGAGTAGAATATGCCTTCAGATTCCCTACCTTTGTCGTCTTTTGTTGTGAATGATGACCAAATACTGCTCTAGTGGAGGGAATTGGTATTACACGGCTTGCCGGCTCATGCTCACTTGTCAATGTGGTAGCTTTTTCATGAACACGGCACATTTTTGAGATATGTGTTTACTCACATCCATTGGACGGATTTCTTTTTACATTTTAATGTATAATTATTTCATATAGTAGCTTTAAAAAACTGTGCACAAGTTGCAGAAATTAGCGTGAGCGTGAGGCTGCGTCCTCTCCAGTTGTAGGACATTGATTTTTGCTTTTGTTCCTACTAAACAAGAGTCAGCAAAAGCTCAGATTAATGACAGTTTTTGCTGATGGATTGGTGCTGCAGTAGAATGAAGCCGCTTCATAATTTCTCTTACCAGAGATGCTTTAATTATGAAACAAGTTGTCAAGTCCCCCACAATTTAAAACATTAATACTGCTGAATGTATTTAACCCCGAGGTTAACTCTGACACAATTTTTTACAATAAAAGAAAAGCATTTTCATCTGCAGTGATTATGTAAAGAATTCACTTTCATTATGCATTGTTGTGTTATTTGAAATATAAAAAAATGAAGCGTAGCATTAGAATCGCAGTGGTGTCACAGGCTCCAGCTGTTGGCCATTAGGCAGCTCTGCTGGAGCAACCAGGGATGAAAGATCATGCGGGTGAGTAGGTAGTGTAGGGAATGAGGGAGCACTGACCGTCCACCTGCTTGTCCAGGTGTCTCAGGGTTTTTGGCGTCCTATTAAACAACAGTTTCCGTGGTACCACCGCGCCTCGGGTGTGTCGTGCAGTAAATAATTTTCTCTGCATCTAAATATTAATGCCCACATTCTTGCCAAGAAGATCAACAGACTCACTTGGAATGGATTTTTGAATTATGGAAGGAAGCAGCGTGCTGAGAAAGCTTTGTTCATAAATGAATGCTAACTAGTGAAGGTGGAACAAATCTGCAATGAACGGCAATATTCTTTAAATTTGACTTTTTTTTTTTTCATTATAAAGTTATCGTGGTTTTGTGTTTTTAGAAACTTCAAGTTATTGTTATTGTAAATAAGTGAAGAGAGGTGAGAATCATATTAGTTCATGTGACTATGTTCCTCTTTGTACAAAGTTGTTTCTGCTCTTTGCCCTGCAGATGTGGATGAGTGTGCCACAGGGATCGCCGTGTGCCCCCGGTTCAGGAAATGCATCAATACCTTTGGCAGCTACATCTGCAAGTGCCACGAAGGCTTCGAACTGCAGTACATCAATGGGAAATACCAGTGCCACGGTACTGACATATTGGCTCTTTAGTGAGGACATTGTGCATTAAATTTGCATGTTTTGACACGCACTTGCAAATACACTGTCACAGCTTTGGACATTTAATTTTCTTTAGTGCTCAACATTAGCTCAATTTGTTATTTAATAATTATATTTACTTGTATATTCAATAAGTATTTTTCTTTTTTTTATCCCCATTATTATTATTATTTCAAGTCACACAATGTACCACACACCTGTGGTCAGCTGGACAGTGAAGCAGTAGAAAACATGATCTCAGTATGAAAAAAGACGATTCAGATCAACGTTCATAAATGCGAGCAGAAATAATTTGGTGTCATGTTATCTTGAAAAAGTATCTAAAAAAGTTTTTGAAATAAGGTAAATTATAGATAACCTTTTGCGTGAAAATAAATACAAATAATTTAAGATGTGCTTTTTTGCCCTTTATTTGTAAACCTGGAGTTGCACCTCCTTTGACCTTTTGAAGGGACTCTCATTATCTGAGACATTTTGGTATTTTGAACCAGGCTCACATAGTCCTAGACTGAGAAAGTGAGGCTTCTTGGTTGTTAGTCCAAACACTGATGTCTTCAAGCGTCATTGTTCTTTGACCATTAAAGTATGTGACATTTACTGTATGTTACATTACTGTACATTTACTCATTATTATTGGGTGCTTTCACAGAATAAAACATAAATACAGACTGGGTCTAATTAAAAAACGAAAAAAAAAAACTCAGGTAATGCTCCATAAATATATTTTATAAAGTTGTTGGTTTAGACTCTTGGATGAAGAAACTGGGCTGATGAGTCAAGGCTTGTCAGCAAATGTTTTGTTTTACAGTCCAACTTTACTCCTACATTACTCCATAGAAATGGATATCTTAAGTCACACTCCATCTCCAATCTTTAATCATCACTTATTGAGCAAGGCTTGTGAAAAGGCTGCTATGGGAAAGCTAAAATAACCTTTGAGCGCTATTTCTTTTTTCCCCCAAACAGCCCCCATAACGATTTTTCTATTCATGAAAGGAACCCCGTTATTCACTCAAGTCCTCGTGGTAGCAGAACATGGACTTTGTTTCTTCCTTAAAGCGCATGTAAATCAATCATCCTTTGAAATTCTGCTGTTGTGTCTGAAACTTTTTCTCACTGGGAATGAATGTTTTTTATGTTTCTGTTATCTTTCAGATGTGGATGAGTGCTCTCTGGGTCAGAGCCACTGCAGCAGCTTCGCCACCTGCTACAACACGCCGGGCTCATACAAGTGCAAATGCAAAGAGGGCTACAGGGGGATGGGGCACGACTGTAAACGTAAGGCCTGGGAACAAAACGCTGGCCCCGATGCCCACTTTTGCAAAAAAAAGGGACGGGGCCTCACATTTTTGTTTTCTTTGCCTGTGTTTTTTAAAAAGGTTGGAAAGCAAGAGGGAGGGAGGAATAACATTGCAAGCGCAGAGCTGGTAGTGAAATTCCTTTCTTTGTAATGGCTGTCACTCATTACTTAAATAGCCCTGCTCCCTTATCACATGTGCTCAAGGTCACTCCATTTTTCCAATTTCGCTATTTTAATCAGCCACAGGGAGGAGTGTGAAACTTTTCTAGTAGTTTGTCTCTTTCTACTCGTTGAGATGCAGTTCATTAGTCTGCTCGTCTGCAGTTTTTACAGCAAGCTTCGAGGAAAAGAAGCCATTTATTTTCCGCTGTTGTTTAATCATCTAGATGACACAACCAATGTACCAATCCATAGAGTCTCATGCAAATATGTCTCTCTTTCATCTGCTCGAAGGGTGCGAGACTCAAATGCTCCAGTTGCAATATCCTATTTGTGTATCACATATCAAAGTGGCCTGTAACTGGAGAAGGGGATAACCAAAAGTTCAGACCACTTCTATTTATTCAGGCTCATCCCTCACTCATGAAATCCTCACCATCAGAAACTCCAACCCCCCTCAACCCCTGTCTCTGCTCCTGACAGGAGCCATGAGAGGAGGAACAAAAGAGAGAGAGAAAAGAAAAAACTTTGATTTCATCAGCCGAGATGATGTAGGGGCACAGCAGCAGCCTGAGTACAGAAATCGTGTCTCACTCGCAGAACATCTTTAGCTTGACGGTGCAAAGCCTGTGGCTTTAAGCACACAAACATTACTACATTAGCAGATAAAAATACACAATAAGAAAGCAGTTTTTATTAATGAAAAGCAGACCTTGCTAAACATGGGCTCACTTGTAACAATGAAGCCAGCCTTCGGTTTCCACTACCATCGAGTAAAGGTGAACTCATAGTCTTCTTTTTAATTAGTGATCTTCTGCTTCAGTCATATTTAGGACATTCAATTTGTTTTAAGACCTTAACAGTTAGTAAAGAGATACCAGGGGAAGTCTCAACAGATTAAATACCCCCCCATCTGCAAAAAAAAGTCAGGCTAATCATCACAATTAATCTGTACTTCTATGCCTCATTAAGTTGTAAGTACTGATATTTCACTCCTCCGTCTATGTTCTTTTATGATTTCAGCTATTCCAAAGGTGATTATTGATCCTCCGAAACCAGGCAAACTCCCTCCAAATCATCACAACCAGATTCCAGATTTGGATCACCGTAGGACCACCACCACACGGTCACCAGTGACTCAAAAGAGAATCTTCCCCATCACCCCTAAATCAACAACCAAAGCAACGACCAAACCGCCGCTGCCTCCCAAGAGGGTCACTCCAACTGCACTCAAGCCAGTGGTTCCTACCCGGAAGCCCTTCATCCCTACAAGAAAGCCCTTCATCCCTACCAGAAAGCCATCAACACCCACACGCAAACCCTACATCCCACCAAGGCCTGTGGCTCCCACCAGACAACCCACGCCACCGCCATTTGTCACACCAGTGGACAACACTATCCAGAAGGAGGTCACTAAACAGAGAGGGGATGTCCATAGTAAGAGCTATAACCTTATTTTATTCTTTCATTCATTTGTAAACCACAGACAAGTGCTGTATTTCCGTATAGAAAGTGAGATTCATATATCAGTCTTTGTTACATACTTGACCTACTTACGTACTTAACGTGCATAAGCATGCACTCTAAAAACTGCTGGGTTAAAAATAACTTAATTTGTGTTTTTCTCTGACGCCAGTGCTGGGTTAAATACAGACCAGCCCAGCCATGGGTTGTTTTGACACAGCAGGGTTGGGTTATGGGCTTGACCCAAGCGGGTTGGATCTTCTGTCTGGAAAAAAAAATGGTTTGAAATAAGTTAACTTTAGAGTTTTATCAAAAATCTAACTATCTATCTTCCTACATACTGTAATTCAAATAATGACTTTATGAAGAGCACATTTGAGAGGTTTTTTTCCCCCCAGAGAGGGAATGTTTTCCTTTGTTCTAATTGAATTGAATGAATTTCACAACATCAGTGTCAATGCTAAATTTCTGAGAGAGAACAGGTTAAATGGCAACTAGCTCATTAAATGCAGGAAAATAGCCAACGGAAGCTAGTTAACCCAAAAAATACTAGAAAAAAATTCCACCTTGAAACAACATAGGCTACCTAACTTTCAATTTAAGCACTATTAACAAGAGCTGATCAACTTTCCTCGATCCAGATTTTCTTGTTCACTCATGCCCAGAACATGAAATTTAGGAAGAGCTGTCGCTATTTAGCTATCACTAATGTTTAACAAGCAAGTGTTATCTTAGCTGATCAAATTCATCATGTAGTATGAACATAAGCTGGTAACATAGCCTACTCATGTCTTTATTTAGTTTGGTTTTTATCAATGAAATGTTTCCTATTATATATTGTTATGTGTTTGGTTGGAAGGGGTCAAAACGTGTCCCATACTTCATAATTTAGGCCAAATGTGGGCTTTGGCTTGTGTTGTACTAGCTGTGGCTAGTTTTGACATGGGACACAGCACATTTTGCAAGGGTCAGAGATGGCAAAGGCCCTTATAAAATGGAGATGTGAGCCGTGTCTGGTGGATACGTGGCCGAGTTCAGCTCACCCCACTTACAGTACCGTAAGTCAGTCACGCTGTCAGTCAAATTTATGGGCTGAGTATGGGCCAAACATTATTTGCCATCTCAGACTGGGGCTTTCTGTACAAATATGTATAATACCTGCATGCATTTACAAACACAAGATTTACTTATTCACTTTTTATACTTTTTGGCACAGTTCTCTGTTTACATATCTGGCAAACAAAGAGCAACATTAACTGACATTTTGAGCAGTTTATACTCTTGCAAAGAAAAAAGAAAAAGAAAAGTCAATGCTGACTTGAAGCAATTACACAGAGCAGCTAAGGCTGCAGGACAAGAACAATGAGCTATAGCACTCCATAAACCCGAAGGACACTCAGGGATTTTCCACCTTACCTATATAGCATACTGTAAAAGAGCATTTTTTTCATATGAATATAGTTATTGGAGGGACTTTAGGGGATTTATGGAATAGGAATGTTTTGCATTAACAGGTTCTGCTTTTATTTTCAAGGGTTGAGGTTTCTGGATTACAGATTTCACTTATAAATGTCACACTAGCTGTCTTCAACATTTCTTTTACAGCTATCTGCACCCCAAAGAGAAAATGTGCTTATTTTCTCATGCAAGAGCATTTTAGAGCATTTTTTTCTGAGAATGTAGGTATCTTTATTATTTTATCTATATTTATTATATTCTTCATATATTTGAATAATAATGGTCAGTTTTCCTTATCTCTGCAGCTATATCGTATTAAGTCTAAATGTCCACGAAACTTGTCAACGTATTGCCCGATAATCGTATAACAGTGTTAATACCAAACTTCTGATGATTTGATTGCAATTTGCAGTTTAAACTGTAAAAATAATAAACAAAAAACCAAAAAAAAACTGTTTTATATCTTACAGGGCACTCAGAGCACTCTACATTAATGCAGGGAGTTGCTGCAAGCACAACAGGCAGCGCCAAAAAAAGCATCCACTGTAACACCTCAGTCCCTCACAAATGAAAATTCGAGATAAATAGTTTGAATCCAACTGTGTGCATCCATTAATTATCCATACAGAAATAATGCAATTTTTGTTAAAGTTAACAAATCAGTGTCATTAATTACATAGTTAAAGGAAGAATTCTTTCCTCCGAATGTAGGTATGTTTTGGCTTCAGTTAATGAACACAAGCTGGTGTGAAGCCTGACTGTGGATTATCCACAAGTCACACTGTACTCGCCGCCAAGTATGAGGGTTTCATCCAGTTTCATGAAAAATGCATCATTAGGCATGTGTTTATTTGTTTGTTTGCTTACTTAATTCTGATATCCACATTCTTGGTCAAACGCAAATAACAAAAATGGATTCCAAATTAAAGCTGCAAGCAGCGATGAACGGGCCCTCGCACCCTTGTGCAACTTCAGGCGTGCTGCAGTGGAAGCGCTTGTATGACTTGCATGTAGATTCTTCAGGCCTGGACATTTAGCGGATGACACCACCCACGACTATCTATATCAAACCATTCAAAAGTTATGGCAGAAAGTAGGAACTATCAGATATGGACCAATCAGATGAAGGGGCGGGGCTAATTCATGCCAATGAAGGTAAAGTACTCAAAACCGAGTCCGATGACACCACCCACGACTCTCTGTCAAACCATTCAAAAGTTATGGCAGACAATAGGGACCATCAAATATGGACCAATCAGATGAAGGGGGGGGGGGGGCAAACCATGAAATATAAATTTTTTTGCCAGGCCTGGCTTGCATGCAAAATTTGGGCACGTTTAGGGTGGCAAAAAGGCCCTCATCTCGTCGGAAAAATAAAAACGAGGAAAAAAAAATCCTACAGATACAATAGAGCCTTCACACTGTAAGTGCTCGGGCACTAATAATGAGAGGTGGCTTTAAGTGTATTTTGCTGCTTTAAAATCATAAATATCAAGAAAAGACGGAGTGTGACAGTTGTTGTTAGAAGTTTGCATGTGGTTTAGAAAAGACATATATGTTTTTTTTTCTTTTTTCCATGTCTGAAAGTAAAGTTGAGAAAATCATGATGCTATCATCCCCATGCGTCACAGCGGGGATATTATTCTCAGGCCTGCAGACGTGCGCCAGGACTTGGCCATTTCTTTTCCATGAGATTTTTGTCTCCATGAGCAGCTGCAAACTGTAATCTGTCTTTTTTAATGGTGGTTTTGGAGCAGTAGCTTCTTTTGCTGCATTGCCCTTCAGCTTTTGCCAGTACAGTTCACATTTTACTCTGGATGATGATATTGGTTACACCCACCGTCCTTACAAGCTCTTTCTCTGTTGGTCTTGGGTTAATTTGCACATTTGGCACCAAAGCACCAGCTCCAGGACACTTAAGCCAGCTCCTTTTTGAGGGGTGTGATGATTGGATTCTCCCATCATGTTTATACTTGAGTATTATTGTTTGAACAGATGAACATGGGACTTTCAATAATTTGGTTAGATTTGTTTAGTCATAATGATAACAGATAATGAAATACAGGCTAATGCACAGGCAGTTGCACACGTCTGGTCAGATGCAACAGCTAAGTACAGAAATAAGAGGCGTGATACTCTGCTTCCTACTCATCTTGCCAGATGGCATGTCATAATTAGAAGAAGGGAGGAGAGAAGATTACATTCACACCTGTCTGCACTGCTTGAAGGAGACATCAGTCTAATAGTTTGCATCCCAGCAGAGCAGTTCCAGCAGAGCTCTGCTTGTGAAGAAAGGAAGGGGGCATCACAGAGTGATTATATAAATAATTTGATGGAAATAGAAATTAAAAATTAGTTTCTGTAGTTGGGGGTGTATGTACGAACTGTAGACACAGATGATTCAGAGTTTCTTCTCAGTGTGGACCCATGCAGTCAACATTAGCATATCTGTCGGTGAAAACCTTAAAGCCACTCCATGTAATAATCTACCTTGGTATACACAGTAGCAGGACATAATAAGAAGGTTAATGTGTCAGCAAATGACATAAGCACAGAAAAAGTGCACTACAAAGTGGCATTACAAGATTTGCAGGACCATCTTTTCTTGTTAACACAGTTTTGTCAGGGGCTGGAAGTGGTATTGCTACAGTAGATTGGCTTTAAAGCAACATTTCAAGGAATATTTAATTATTTTTTTTAATTATGGCAGTATCTGATCCTTAGTGTTATCTCTCATGACTGCATATCACTTTGCAACACAATGTGACACATCAAAAATGATGGTTAACGATGGCTAAAAGATAGCGCTAGCTATTAGAGCTAAAGTGACATCATGACCGAGGCAGCAATAATATTCAAAAAAGTAATGATAGAAAAAGTGAAAGAGAAAATGTGAAAGTTACTGACCATGAAAATTACTTTAATTTAACATTTACAAATATAACATAAATTGTTGGATCTGTTTAAATTTGCCAGTGTAATGGTTGATTTGTTCCTCCATTTATTTTCCTATGAGATTCCAAAGTAATTTGTCTATAATTTTTTAATAATATTTTTTTCATTCTGCATTGCTTTTAGTTGGATTCCCTTCCTCTTTATTTACATAATCTTGTCCCTACATTTATACACACAGATAGGAGAACAGTGAGAGAAAAAATAAAACAAGCACGTTGCCCCGAATTTGACATCTGTAAAAGGCTATATGCACTCTACAGGATAATTAAGCACTTAGTCTTTTGAGACAAGTAAAAGTCTTAGCAACCTCTGGAGTCTGTCAAAAATTCACTTACATTAACCTAAAAGCAGAGCTGTTTTCTAATCTCTATAAAAACTGCCATTTAGAGACACAAGGCTCAGCTCCATTAGCTACGTTACACTGTATGTGAATAAATACATGTTTAAAGACACTGTATGCATTTTAAAACCCGCAAAATCACAAAGTCCAGGAAAGCAATTTTTTCAGCAGAACTCATAAAATTCTATTTCAGCAGTTTACAAAATTATAACTAGTTCAGTGTCTCCAGAAATACAATCAATCCATCATAAAATCATAAAATCCAGCACTTTACAGCAACCGGCAGGTGTCCAAAGGACCTTACATCAAGAAAATGCAAGAATAAAACATAAAATAAAGCAAAGATTAAACTTAATTAAAACAAATGACAAAAACACAGCATTATATACAGTGGCGTCTTTGCATTAGGGGCCGGTGGGGCACGGCCCCACCAGAGTGCGCAGCTGCGCAGGGGAAGATTATGTGTCATTAAACATAAGTTCATAATAAATTTGTCTCCAATGAAATGTCCGCAGTTTTCATTTGATGCAACTTAATTTGATCTGCTGACACTTTTTGTAGTGTAACTGTGTGTAAATAGTTCGCCCTGCCTGATCCAGCCTCCTCTGTTTCCGCTCGGTGGGGCTCAGCGGAGCTGGCCCCTCTGCCTGTAATGTTGTTACTGGTGAACTGCTGCGCGCGCGTGCGCGTGTACAGCGCACACACTAGCTTGGACAGTGGGGCCGGGAGCTCAGGGCCCCAGAGCGCCTCTCATTGGCTGCTCTGAATTGAAGCAGACGGCGGTCAAACAGCTCACTCTGTGATTGGCTGTTCCCAGAATTTCCCAGAATGCTTTTCGCCGTCATTTGCGGACTGAATAAAAAAAAAACTATTTCTAGCGAGAAATATATATTTTACTTTCATAATATTCACTCAGTGAATGTACATAATCACTCGCTTGTCTTTTTCAAACCGCGCCAGAATAAAGGCTGATTTATGGTTCTGCGTTACACCAACGCAGAGCCTACGCCGTAGGTTACGTAACGTACGCCGTAGGTTACGCGGCGACGCGCGACTTACGCCGGCTACGTACTTTGATTGATAGGTGACGTTTCATTCTTTCTATTTGAATGAAGTTGATTATTTGGTGAGTGTGCGATTTAGCACTTTATCAATTGAGCAGAAGTTGGAAATAAAACGTTTGGGACCACATCGACCGGATGATTTAACCATTTGTCAAGCCGGAAAAGACAAAACCAGGACATTTAATAAGGAATGGTTCAAAGGACACTCTGGTTAACCGGGAGCTCGTCAAAAAAGGCGCTCTACTGCTTTCCTTGTGAGTTCCGGTGAGTCTAACAGATTTTTATAGTGGAACTGACCATGTACTTATATTCTTTGAATTATAGTGGACTTTGTGTAATGCGCAACTGGTGATACATGTGTGGGTGTGGGTGTGGGGGGGACACAACCTCACGTGGGCTCCCCGACGCTGATGGAGCTGTTTACCTGTCTGTGGTGCTGAAATGGTTGTTTGGCTGTGGTATACTCTCTGTGGTGGCTTTATTAATTGCTGTGTATTGCATGTGCGCCGTACACGCCATGCTCGTGCACGGTCGTGCTTGTGCATTGTGTTTTTATTGTTGTCACGTTGCTGTTTCGATCTTGAGTATTTGATATGAGCTCTTGAACAGTGCCCATTTGGTAGCGCTATTGATATGATAATATATGTGTTAGATTGGCACTGTTTGTGTGATGATGGCATTATTCAGCTTCAATTTTGTGGTCAAAGGTGCTGTGGTCCCTTCTCTCACTTGATACTGATTGCATAAGATTTTCCAGCATGGCCCCACCAAAATTTACAGACCAAAATCGCCACTGATTATATATATTAAGATTCATTATATCTCTGATATACGCTGGGACACATCTAAAGTGATGTTCCTGGAGTACTTGGGTGTTTCAGGTCTTTCAGCATCATACATCCTCAGGTGACCGAGTTGGCGTTGATCAGACCTTGACTCGTGTCCAGGGGTGAAAGTAGATTAAAGTTCTTGCTGGTACTACGACCCCAACCTTCATGGCTTGTTCTCCTCCCACCACCAGTTTCTTGCATCCCTGAACACGCATTCAATTTTTTAACGCCTGCATGGTGTAGAAATTAGAAACATTTGACACTGTGTAGGCCTATAGCAAATTATTTATTTAAATGGTGTAAATAAAGGCCAGTCCGGACCAAGGATTGTCACAGAATAATTTGTAAATGTTGACAAAACTTTCAAAATCATAACAATTTGTTTTGTTTCAAATTAGAATAAATTTACAGTTAAAGTCATCAGCAGCTGAACAGTTAACAAGTCTCTGTCTTTGAATTTTCAGAACATTGGGCACATAAATAAAAAAGAGTAAAAGATGAGTAAAATATCTCAAAATGGAAAAAAAACTTCTTAAGCATTTTTTTCATCAAAGCAAAACACTTAAAACATTTAAAAAAAAACATTACTTCAACATTGTAGACGCTTTTTTCTTTTTTTCCTGAAAAGAGGAATGAAAACCAATCACAAATATCATATTTGTGATTATTTGGCATGTGATTATTTACCAGCATGTTTGAAATATGCTGGTAATGTGTCAGCCAACCACAAAAATCTGGGAATTTTGGTGGAATCATTTATTTTTTGTCTTTGCCCGGTGCAAATGACATAAATAAAGTGCGTGGTTTGGTCATGTAAAAATAAAAAGTAACGTTACGTAAACAATAAATCAAACGCTCCCTTCCATGCAGTGTGTGTGTTTAGGAAGGAAAGACTCGAATACGCTATTCACAAAAGCACAAATAGTGGGGTTTTACTTATATTTATATCATACAAATATTTAAAAAATGATGAAAAAACAGGTCGGGACTCAGTTAGATTATATCACTATGTTCGTCTGTCATCACACAGTCAGTCAAAAAAGGCGGAGCTGAGTCATGGCTGAGCGGTAGCGTTGCCGTCTTTGGTGTGAGAGGTCGAGGGTTCGAGATCCGCTGTATGCGGAAATTATTGTCAGCAATTCGTGTGTTTTTTTTTCCCGGTACTGCGTACCGGCACAGAATCTTTTGGTGGTACAGAGTACCGGATCGTACCGGCTTACTTTCACCCCTGCTCGTGTCCCAGTAGGATTGACTCACAGCTCATTCCTCTTGAACAACAGCCTTCTGGAGACCCTTTCTGCTACCTCTATGGTAGTAACAGCAGTGTATGGCTCCTGCACAGCGACCAGCCAACAAAGCCTCTGCCCCCTAGTTTGACGAGCTTGCAACACGCCTTCCAGCCGGCCCTTGTACACTGCTACATCAACTCCTGGTCCTTGGCCCACTTCAGTTCATTCCCTCTTCAATGCAGCCCTGCCAGGGGGACTGTGAGCTCCATGACAAGCACCTGCTTTGTAGAGATTGATGTCAACACCACATCAGTCCTCAAGAGAGTTGGTCTGGGAACCTGAGCTGTCTCCCCAGATCAACTCAAAGCCCCCAGTATGACGCCAAGATAAACAACTCAGCAACAGCTTTGGGCTGGAAGTGGTGCCACTTGCTTGCCTTGATAAAACATAGTCTTCTGATGGCAAGCATGCTTGTTGAAAGGTATAGCTATGGGAATGGTTTCTTCAGTAGTTCTTGAGTACCTGGTCATGCTGCCAGTGGTAGCAGCTTTCCCCCAGGGTTGTTGGACAGCTACTTAGAGTGTGCTCTAAGAGACTTCTCCCAGGCACAGTAAACAAGCTGGGGAGTTGGTCTTGACCCAGATATAGAGGTTTGATGGACTTAGCTGAAAATTATAAACTGCGTGGACCAAGAACTTGACTCATTGGGGGTTCTGCTGCCTAAATCCTAGTCCAAGAGTTATTCCACTTCACTGGACCCTCCCTGTTTGTCCATGCTCCCTACTGCTGCATGACTGCTGTCCTGCTGGACCTACCTTCAAAACTAGGCTGCCCTTCCTGCAATCTGTGCTAGTGCCCGACTCTCCTGTGGACCTTTTCATATCAGGGTTGAGCAACAGCTCCCAACCTTTCCTGGCTGGTAGCTACTATATTCTAGCCAAAGCCCTGTGTCTCAATGTGGGGATCTCCAGATATTCCTGGGCCGTCCACACCCTGCCTATCCTGACTCTAACGCCCACCCTCAAGTCATTACAGTCCTGGGAAAGAAAGGTCTAATTCTGTATAGATGTGTTTTGAGTTTGGATTTGAAAAGAGCAATGTTTGTGCCATTGTAAATATTAGGAAGTAAGGCAGACCACATTCATGGTGCAGAAACTTAAAAAGCACACTCACGCCACTGTACCTTCACATTGGAACTTGTAGATGTTGGATAAATGACTGTAATAACCCGCTATATTTGCTGAACTTTAGATAAGCTGTAACCAGACCATTGGATATCCTTAAAAGCAAACAAGACTTAAGTTTGTGGGCAAAATGTTCACATCTGGAGGGATTTGTTAAAAAAGAAAGCATCAGTCTTTTGTATAAACTGATGGCACTTGGTGGAAGACTAATTCAGGCCAACATTACAGTGACGTGGCGGTGGGGTGTCAAACATAGACACAAACAGACAGACCTGGATGCCAGGGATTTCTGGAGAGCCTGGTGTGTGCATGACCTCCCTACTCTCAGATACTTCTGACTGACAGACTCCTGCCCTCTACCATGTGGCTGTGACCTGCAGGGGTTCTGAATCTTAGACTGGTTGGAAGGGGGCACATGTTTTCGGATTCAGATAGTTGACAGGTCATATACTTTACAGTTCATCAATAGGAGAAAGTGGCAGGAGAGGTAGAATCTTTATTGCTATTGTACAACAAAAATGAAAAGTCAGTCATCAGAGAGGAAACAAATATTGCAAAAAGATTGCAAAACCCATCCCTCCACCCATCCAACGTTTTTCACAAGCAGCTATTGCATAATCAATGTTGGGAACCCATTCATCTGTAATCTGTTTCATTAAGTTTCTCTGATATGTTTTATCTGCAAACACACTCCCAATATACATGTATATTCATTCAAAAAATGTTGACAGATTTTTGGTGGAGGGGGGTTAAACATTTTCATAAACCAGTAAAACCATCATTCTTTGAAAGAATAGGATTGAAGCATATTTTTGTTAACAATGGTTTTGGGCATTAAAGCTGTGGACAGCTGACCTTTATTAACACAGCGTGGTCAAAAGTATTGTGTTCATTGTGACCCCAGTGGGAAAGGTTAGAGGCTATTTCAGACATAACTGTGAACGGTAGATGTATGAGCATGTCCTAATTTCATGATTGCAATGCAGTCACATTTACTGTGATATTGCATCCAATGAAGTATTTCTCATCTCCTTATTTTAAGTCACATTTGAACTCTGACATTTTCATGTTTTTTTTTGGATGTTTTCATATCAGTTTTTTTGTGTTGAATGTGCTTAACTATGAGAATGCAGCTGCTAAACCATGGCATAGATGCATCCTTGTGAAACAATATAGAGCAATATAGGAAAGCCATACAGCAGCCACAAGCAAATAACAGTGAACAAATACAATATGAGTTGATCCTTAATCTAAATTAGCGTCCCTCTCTCTCTCCGTAGTCCCTCGGAACAACGGCCACAACACCGTTCTCGTCAACGGCTTTGACATTGAGCTTGGCAACACTGCAGATGAAGCCAAGGATGACCCAGGTAAACACGCTGCATCTGACAGGCGCAATTGGCAACAGCCCAGTCCATCGGGCTCAAACGATGACAGATGAGCCACATGAGCTGTGGGCAAAGTGAAAGTGACAATCCACTCCCACAGTGCTGCTGCTGAGGTGAAGCTATTACAGTGACCAGATGTGTTTTGATAGCACTCTCACCAGGAGAAGACACATGACAGCTGGACGTATCAGTTTAAATGATGGCTCACAGTCTGGGACGCCGTGCCAAAATGTTGTCGCCTGACTGCTTAAATGATTGATTGATTGTTTGGAAGCACTTCCACTTTCTGTTTAAAACCTCTTGGGTACTAAACACAGAATTCCAATATGAGTCTTCGTGAAAAGATGGCATTTTTTATGTCATGTTTACCCAATGTGATTTATTGATGACAACGGTACACAGATGACATTGCTTAATGATTGTGTTTGCTTTAGTTCATGGTGCATCATTTTATACAGAGAATGCATTTTTCATTGGCTCAGAAATTGAATTTTCTTTTTCAAAACATTTCCAGAAATGACGATGGATGTTACCCTAACATTTGAACCAAAAGTGCATAATTTAATGTATTGCCATATCGTTATTGTTTCTGCATCACCATACATTTACTTTATCATGGTCTATGATATACAAACAACATGCAATATGGATATGGGGCACAGCCACGTCCAAGGAACATAAGATTAGTTCAATTGATATTGCACTTTTTTTTTAAAGTAGATTAACGCATTCCTTCTTAAGATTTAAGCAGCTCCATTACCACTTGACTTTTCCTTAATGCAGAAAGTTCCCTTTCATGATCTACAACATTATTTTCATCGGAGAGTGTGTCATACAGTAGGTCCTATTGTCTTTGGAGACAAGCAGCAACAGAGCAGACTAAACCCTCATGCATAATTGTGTGTGAATGCTCCGCCTGTCTAACGTGTTATTCCATCCAGAGTCGGGGTATCTGAGCTGCTCCTTTGATGATGGTCTTTGCGGTTGGATCAGGGACAAAGATGGAGATCTGCACTGGGAGACGACGCCTGATCCGACAGGTAATTGAAGGGCAGTGGGTCAATCCTTCTCACTTCCGCGCTTTTAAGAAAGAAATTTGTTCTATAGTGAGTAAATGACATGACCCTTTGGGAGCTAGTTACGGTAGACATGTAGAGCGATGTTTTATGCCCGTTCTCACCCCTCTGCATGGTTTATTGCAATTGCTCCATCTTGTTTACAGGTCTATTCAAAGAGCAAGAGGTACACATCTCTCACAAGCACCTACAATTCCACCTCCTCCCCATCTGCCATCTCTAAGATCAGATTCTATATAGTGAGGTTAGGTCATGTGAACCCCCCCCCCACCCCCTAAGAAATAGAAATTGGTTGGATCAGAGCCTAGATGCTAAAACTCCAGTGTTGCACAATTTATTGTGCAAAATGACTCACTGAATATTATAATGGCTATGTTCTTTTAATGACATGCCCAGGCAGGTCGTCGCAAACATTTCACAAAACTGGTCCGTTTAGATCATTTATATTATAAATGCTCTAAGCGGACCAGTTTTGTTAAATACAGTTACAGCTAAAGATTATAAAAGGAAGCGATCTTCTCTTTAGATTGGTACTTTGCTCCCATCAGAGAAATGAAGCATGTGTTGGCAGGAATCTTAACTGAATAGTGGCTCTTCTCTATGTGTCACTGCATCAACTACAATTGGCTCAGTATGGTCTGTACCAGTGGACATGGCTGTGGATGGGGGGGGGGTACCAGACCCAGTTCATGAGAGAGAACTTTTGTGAAGTGCATGGCTGGCCAGGCCAGTTCAGTCGTGGAGAAAACATGGTATATTATGTCGAGAGCTCCCAGCTGTGTTACGTCTGAATGGTGAAGTGCAGTTGTGTTATTTGAATGTTGAAATAAAAAGATAAAATAAAGGAGCAGAGGTTACTTTGCCTGAGTAATGCAAAGTAATGCTTAGCTATTAACATTTTCACCAACCCATTCACTTTTAAAACTAACCATTTTTTTTAACTCTTAATCTTAACCAATGGCAACCAACAGTGAAGTTGAAAAGTTCTTGGATAATGATTGGTCGGGGCTCAAACCATCCTCCATCCTTTCCTACCTCCTGTGCAATATCACCTTTGTGGCAAAATCCCACAATGTAATATGTAGGCGTGTTTGAATTTTAAAAAGTAGATGTAAGTATGCAACTGTCTGAGCCCAGAAAGTGGTATAAAAAGTTTCTACTGTGCTGAGACAGGGTTGGTTAGTAATGTGTTCCTAAACTTTCAGACTGATTCCTCATTTCAGATGAGACTGCGCTCCTCCTTCATTAGTGCAAATAGAGATTTTTGCCCAAATCCCTTTTTTCTTTCCGGGAAAATAATTAACATTAGATTATAGGGTAAGTGCTGACTATGAATAATTCTATACAAGATGAGTGCACTTTAATTAGCAGCAGCCAGTTTATATTGAATCAGAGCATTTCAGTGATTTGTTGTTACATGTGTGCATGCCTGTAGATTTTCACATTTTCTTGTGTTGTAAAGCCTGCTTGTGTTTACTGTTTATAATGTAATATATTTTTGATAAATAACCGTGAGAAAATGTGCTTGTTTGGGGACTGGCATAGACCTGGAGGGAGCTCATAACTGATGCAGAAAGCCTCTGTAGCCTACAGACACTCAACGCTTCCACCCTGGTTAACATCAGCCATACAAGACTCTGCCAAATAAGCAAAATAAATACATTAATCAGCTATTGCCCAGAAGCTCTTTCACCTTTAAATTTTTATAACCTTAGCTCTGATATCACTAACGAATGCATAAATTAACTAAATTAAATTTGCATTCTCCTCCGGCAACTGGTTGTACTTTAAGGTGAAGGAGCATATGTAGGTCAAGTCAGGTTGAGTATTTATACACTGTATTAAAGGCCCGGTATGTAACCATACCAACTCCAGGCACAATAGAGTGCACAGTAACCAAACTGCAGCGCAAGTTGGGGTGTGAGTTGAAGAACAGAAACAAACGAAGAAAAATATAATGACTACAGGTAAATGAATGGAGTGGTACATGCGAGGAGCAGATTGTTGGGGCCACAGAGAGCAGTGGGGAACTTGACATTTTTTTTTTATGAAACATTGCAGGTAAATACGCAAATTGTAGTACGATGCTCTGTTTCAGCGTTTCAGTTTTTAGTGTCTCCCCCTTTGTTTGTGGGATCCCCCATCCTGATGATGATGTTAATCCACTCCTTGCTCTTTCATAGCTCCAGTTCAAATGGGGTCCCCCTCCAGATTGCTGGCATTCTAGCTGTCCTCTAATCGCTAGAGAGGGCTCAGCAGCATGTCCGACAGTGTCTTTAATGTGTCTTTGATTTGTTCACAAATGAAAGCTGAGTACATACTGACAACCCCCAACTGCTCAGTGACTTGGTCCCCGTGCAGTCTGCCAGCTCGGCCTTTATTAACACGGTCAAGTAACGTTAATGAAGGTCAAATGTAATGAGGCTGGTAGGGCAGTACTCTCAACAGGACTGATATACAAGGAGAAAGCACCCTCAGTCAGCGTGACTTCCTCTTCTTCAGTTGGATGTACAAACGTAGACATCACGGTAGAGTGATTTAAATGATGTTCAGTCGAGAAAAATTGCATTTTCCTGATTGTCTCTACTTGTTGGCACAAAATTTTAGCAACTCTTTCATCAACCAACTGTGTTTAACATTGCATCAAGAAACTGTTTTATAAATGTTAACATGTATGTATGTACATATATATTTTTACATTCCTGTTTTTGTTGAATTATAAATATTTAAAAGTAATTCTGAAATAACCCTCTTCAAGCGTCCATTTTCCCCAAATGATGCCTAATAGAAACACACAGATAAATGTTTAGATTCACATGAAGTGTTTTTAAAGCTTGTTTTAAAAGAGGAATATTTTGAAAAACTGCAATCAAGACACATTTCTTTTTAAATCGTATGACATGACATACCAAAAAGAGGAAATGGCTCTGTTGCCGGGATGCGGCAGGTGCAGTGAGAGGAGTGGCTCTCTCGCAATAACCGTCAAAATAAGCATGACTCATCCTAAAGCTTTGAATCCACTATTTGTTGTAGATGGTTAGAGAGGAAAAATAGAAATGAACCTGCCAAATCTTGAGAAGTTCTGCACATCTGATTTCATTATTCTTGAAATGACCTATCACAAGTGGAGAAAATGCAACTTTGTCAATACGCTACTGGAAAAAAGTAATTTTGCTTGTGGGGTTTTTTTAAATTTTGCACCGGGCTGTAAAATCATGGATTGATATTTATTTAGGTGGTCAGTGTTTATTTTTATGGATTTTGATTTTTCACTGACCCAGAGTAAACAGTTTAAAAAAGCAGACAGAAAACTAGATATAAAAGTAAGGATACAAGATGGGGCACAAGTTTCACATTTCCTTTTATTAACTTTTAAATTTTATAAGGTTTCATGAGGTGGAGTTTAATTTGCTTGATCTGATGTAAATAAATAAAATGGTTTCTGTATATAATGGCGATTTAAATATTTCGTACTCTTGTCATTGTTGAACTAATATTTACTCGAGGACACAGCAACACATTGTTGAACCAATATTAACTCAAGGACACAGTGCCGTATTAGAGAACAGCTGTCCTAGTTTATCTTTTTGTTTTTTCTGTTTAATTGTTGTTGTTTTTTTAATTAAAAGTGACTATAAAATCCTTTACTTGCGTTCACAGGTGGCCGGTACCTCACAATCCCAGAAACAGGAAATAAGAGGACAGGACGAGGGGCCCGGCTGGTACTTCCGCTCACCCCGCCCTGGAATGATGGGAACTTGTGCCTGTCATTCCGGCACAAGTTGGCAGGACACCATGTGGGAATGCTTCAAGTGTTTGTGAAGAAAGGAAAACAGTACAGTCCAGCAGTCTGGGGCCGAACGGGTGGTAACGGATGGAGGCACACACAAATCACACTCTGGGGTACAGGCCTGGAAAGTGTAAGTATTAAAATAAACACAAATATTCTTCGCTCAAAGATCTGTTATTACATTTTTTTGACAATAGGAAAGAGAGATTATTATTTCTGCCTCTTGTTTTCTAAAAACTACAGTCTTTTTGTTTGGAGAATGAAGCTATAAACTTTTTAAAAGACCCACTTTTTTTTTTTTAAAGTAATGTTTTAAAATCCAATGTCCTCTTATTCACCAGGTGATCCTCAAGGGGGAGCGTGGGCGAGGCAGGAGTGGGGAGATGGCTGTGGACGACATCACCTTGAGTAAAGGCACCTGCACAGAGGAACACAATCTGAGGAGACTCTGACTGATGGAGCAGAGAAGGACAAGAAAAAACAGGATGGAAAATCATCTCAAAGGAGAATTGACTCTGTTGTGACACCGCACTCTCTCTCTCTGCCTGAGCCCTCACTCGTCCCTCGCTCATCACTCCGGTGCTCTTGTGAACGGTATCATCTACAGAATATTGGGTTTCCCTTGCTTGACCGTCCAACCGTGAATAAAACGGACTGAACAGAATCTCATAGGTGGATCCTGGCGGCACATTCAGATCCTCACGCTCCACATCCTTCAAACTCAGAAATTTGCATGCGCTAATTTATCATGTTCACATCCTCCCCCTCACACGGGCCTTGGCATGCACAGCTGAGAGGGTGAGATTCAGTCATTTCTTCCTGGAGAGAGGACTATTCCTTTACTTTGGAGTCTGCTTTTGCCAAACTTTCAAATTTTAACCACAAGTCATTGCTTTTGTTTAGCTTGATAGTAAAACATGTGACCTGGGGTGCATCTTGTGGCAGTTTTAATGAGCATAGTGGTATATTGATTTTTTGGTGCATTTATGTAATGTAAGAGACAGTGCTCTGATCAGAATTTACGTTTAAACCAGATTCAGTGTAAACTGTAAACAAATTCTTCCCCTTTCTTAAAAAATCCAATTCACATAGAACCTTTTTTTCCAAGATGCCTTTCAAATAACAGCCACCTGCTCGTTTCCTTCCTTTTTTATTGCTTTTTGGCCTGATTGTAATATTTATTATAGTGCCATCTACACCACCTCACGCATACTCTCGTACACTATGTTCATAGGCTACCGGCCCAAATCACAATTTTAGCATATCCACATCATTTATAGATAGATTTTTGGCAGTCTGACGAACCAAAAGCTACATGAAATATATATACATATGTATATTTCTTTTTTCTTAATGTGATTCAAACCACAGGAAGTTCCAAATAAAATTCCAATTGGATTTTCACAGATGTGTCTCGCTCTGAACAACCCTATTTTAGGTTGTTCAAATTGGATAAAATTTTGGATCATTTGCAATGCAACACAAACAATGATTATGTCTGCCACGGTGGGAAAGCGCTCAATTTGTTCTGTTTTCATCATAGACTGTATAAAAGCAACTGGACAAACCATCTGGGACATGAAGATATTTATATCCTGAAACATAGAATGGACGATAACAAGAAGGAAGAAATCCTCGAAAGTGGGCAGAACACACTGACCTTTACTCAGCCACTTAGTTGAGGTCAGCTTAGCTCATGTTAAGTTGGGATGATAACTAGCATTCATTCTCATCGAGTCTGGCTGGTTATTTTTGTAGTGATATCTTATATAAAGGCTTCCAAAGCTGAAATGAGGGCTGCCAAATCTCCAGCGAGGTCTGACAGAGCCATTTGTCACTAGCTAAGCCTCTGCCTTGCTGGGGTTCTCAAGCAGGGTAGCCAGCAACGCTGACTGGACTCGAAGTGTAAATCAGACCCCACCAGCTTGGCCATGAAAGGTGTTGTGGCAAACGTGCATCACCTGGACTGCAATTGTAAGTCAGACCCCACCAGTTTGGCCTTGAATGGTGTGGTGGTGAACGTTCATCACCTGGACTAGGCAGACAAAGCATTACCCAGCTCAGTGCTTGGCCGACTTGTCAACAGCTGCCTCCGGCATGAGGCCGATTCAGCAGGCATTCGGTGGCCTTCTCCCCTGGACCCTTGAGACCAACCTGCATGATGTCAGTAAAAATTGTCTCACTTTTGGCACCAGACCCTAGAGGTCATTAAAGGCACTGCAAGTTTTTCAACTTCTGAATTGAAGACTAATAAGCAAACTATATTTAGCCGCTTGCCACGACAGTTAAAGCATCGACTACAATGGCATAACATGGACGGACGCTGAAATACAGCGTTACACAGTAGCCTCCTCCTGCACTTTCTTATACTTTATTGAAAATCTACACTGTGGCTTCACATAATCATTTGCAACAGTGGCAAAACAACTCCACCACTCTTCACTATGGTTTGTTTACATCATTTCTATACATGTAAATAGATCACCATAGCAACGATGTAGATTAAGGACTGTCACCAAGGAGACGCTGATCAGATGTGATCACTTCCAATACACAATCTAAACAGTCAGTGTGGAAAATTAGATTCTGATTGGAAATGACTTAAAATTGGATTTACAGTAGGCTATAATCTGAAGATAGCCTTACATATCGCAGTACAAACTTTTTTTTATTTTCCATGACCACGTATTGGATACGCTATGCTTTCAAGCTGCCTGAAATGTGCAAAAACAGGATCAGTTCATGATTTTTGACACAAATTAACAGTTTCTTTCTATTGTGCTTTGTTATATTAAGTACATTTGTATACAGACAACAATACAAACAACTTTTTTCACAAACGGTACACTTGTAAATGTAGTTGTGTGTACATACTCTATACAATCCCATTTGTTGTGTGATTTATATGTTATGTAAATTCAAATATGAATGTTAATTGGATTTCAAGTGGTTGGTATTTCATCTTTTAATTAAAGAACACATGGAAAGATGTGCAGTGCAATGTTGTGTTTTAAGTATGTCAACTGTGTGAAACCAGATTTTAAAAGTTTGATTTACACTTGGTTGCTTTCATAAGGTATAGATTTTTTAAGACCACTGTATTAATAAAGTGTTTTTGATATTGTCCTAGCCACTTTAACATGAAATATTTAAAGTTCCTGACAATGAAAATCAAGGGTTAACCTTTCTTATTAACATGTCTCTGGGATTTTTATTTTCGTGCAGAGCAGTCTCAGAGAAGCAGGTCCAGAAAGTCAGTAGCCTACTTTCTACACAAGTCTGAAGGAACTACTGTAATTCACAGCTACAGCTACTCTGCATCATTTCAAGATACAAGAAAGAACCATCTCAAGCTAGATGGAGAAGATGGCAGAAGCAAGGCTGAGTAAGAAAACCTGGGACTCGTTTAGCCAAGTGGATCCTTTTCTCCTATTTCTGCCAAGTGGATCCTGCTCCTACTGTCCAGCGGGTCGTGCATTTCTTGTATTGATGGAAATTCTAAATTTAAAACGTGAAATGCTTGGAGTTAACTTGTGTATAAAAAGTATAATTTGATCCATGATATGTCAAAGGACACCTTAAACTGGTTTATTCTAATATTAATGCTAATAAATAAAATACATTTTTTTCTTTTCTGAATTCAATATGTTATTTTAAAAGTTTGAATAATGTTAAATGCAAGTAATAACCATATACAGTACAAAACAGTGGGCGAATAATCAGTTCACGTGACCACCGTGGCTTATGAATAACGGTTTAGAAACCTGTTCTCTTTCATAGCATTCATTTCGTGTCTCACATTGGGAATGCCCTCGGCGTGACCTCATCAGAAGCTCCTATTACATTCTGCCAGCCAGGATTGGCTGGAGCTAAACCCGTGAATGTCAGGGAGGGTGGAGACCCTACCCTATAAAGGGACCTGACACCGCGCTGCACGTCATTTAAAAACCTCTTCTCGCTACGAGGAGAAGTTCCGAATTTCTTTTCCCATCTCTGACTGCCTCTCCGTGGCTTAGCTCAACCGTCCACAGACACGAGCGAAAACTCGGTCACCGGGCACTTTTTTCACGGCGTGCGCAGTTACTCGGGATTTGACTGCTATCTGGGAAGTAGCAATACTTCACCAGCTAGCCGAGTGGCAACGCTCACGGTAGCAATTACCACTCCGAGTAGCAATATTCGCGCTAACCTCACGGTTACCGCAAAATCAGAGTCGCAACACTCCCGCTGTGTAACCCGCCTGAAAGTTGCAACATTTTCAGTTGGTGTCTGCTAATCCCCAACCACACCAGGTTACATTAGCACCTCGTGCAGCGTAGCTTCACAGCTACCGAGCCCTGCTAGTGGCCATGGCTGGCACTGATGCTGATGCCCCCACTCAGACAGAGGAGAAATCACAGGCGCTGCTCCACCAGGAATTAGACGGCCCCGACCTCGCGGTCGGTCCGCTTAGTTTCCCGGTGGAAAGGGCGGATGACGACTCGGATGGTGGGTTGGAACTCCTCATGTCTGACAAGGATGAGGATGACGACTCCTCCAAGCCTCCGACAGCACCTGCGTCGGCCGACGGCTCATGTTCCCCTGTAGGAGATTTGGACCTGCAAGACGTGTGTCAACGCGCCGCTAGGGATTGGAATTGATAAGATTTTTTCGATTCCGATTCCATTTTCGATTCTGCTTAACGATTCACCTCCACCCGGGGGCGTCCCTGTCATCAGCGGGACCCGCGCTCCCATTCAGGAAAATTGTCAAAAATTGTCTGCAGATGCTTCTATTACTATTAGGGATGCCCCGATAGGGGAGAGTGAGGTAATGTGAGACACTTTTTACATTTCCTCCCCTCCAGGCAAGCTAAAATGATATATCAATACAATTTGCACATTTATTATTAGTTCAGGATGTTTTCTAGCAACATAAATAGTCAGAATGTGTTTAGGACAAAGGGCAGTGAAAATATGATTGTTTTTAAAAAAGTGGTCAAGTGTCTCACTTTGCCCCAGACCCGGTGTAAAGTGAGACAGACCAGAAAAATCAAGGGGGTAAAGTGAGACAGTTTGGGGTAATCTGATACACTTACCTTTTCCCCTTAAAAACTACCATAACCACACATGTTGTAGCAGTAAGACTCCTGACAGCTAACTTGACAGCTATACATTCTAGAAATAATGTCAGACGAGTAACAGAATCATGGGGATTGGTCAATAAGCACACATTTTTCTCAACACTTGAAATCACTCTAAAAAAAATCAGAATCAGAATCAACTTTAATGTTGAAAAACTTTAATGTTGGAAAATTGTCAGTAAAACAGTTCTTTTTGCTGCAACAGAGGGGCAGTGAACATTGAAATGACAGAACCAGTTAGATTAGAACAGTCTTGGGCTCAGAACACGTGACCAGCTGTTACTCAGTCTGGGTTAGAACACAGGACAAGACGCCGGTTTCGTCAACATTGTAGATCAGGTGTGGAAGAAATGTATGCCTGTTAAAGGAGAGGTAAGGGTAGAAACATATCAGACTCAAAAACAAATTCTACAGGTAAATCCTCTCTATCTCTATCCAAGGATGTTAAAGGTTCTATCTCTATCCAAGGATGTTAATGGTTCTATCTCTATCCAAGGATGTTAATGGTTCTATCTCTATCCAAGGATGTTAAAGGTTCTATCTCTATCCAAGGATGTTAAAGGCTCTAGCTCTATCCAAGGATGTTAATGGTTCTAGCTCTATCCAAGGATGTTAAAGGCTCTAGCTCTATCCAAGGATGTTAATGGTTCTAGCTCTATCCAAGGATGTTAATGGTTCTAGCTCTATCCAAGAATGTTAATGGTTCTAGCTCTATCCAAGGATGTTGCCTCCGGAGTTCGGACAGGGAGATGGCGACGTGCTAGGAAGTCGGAAAACCAAGATTCTAGATTCTACAATGATTATAACATAAAAAATAAAACAAATGTAATGTAATATTACTTTAAAATAACTTTCAGACTGAACTGAACTTCTTAACTTCATGATGCGGTAAGTGTCACGTGTCTCACTTTACCTCAAACCATTTGTCTCATTTTACCCCACAGCCACCTTTTTAGAAATAACACCCTCTCTAGCATTCCAGGTTAATCTTCAACGAAAATCAATCACACAGTGTTATATAATGGTAGTTCATGAACATTGATGATATAAGTTTCCCATTGTTAAATTCTTTGGATGAGAAATCCTGTCTTTTTGTTTAGGTATTCATTCAGCTGTAGTTTATACTTTTGCAGATCAGACTGAATTTGAGGAGTTGGGTTATTAGCATTCATAGTTTCTAAATCTTTATCTTCTTTTCCAGGCTTCTATCTTCTTGCCGTTCCTTCTTTTTCTCATGGGAGGAATATGAAATGATCTGTCCTCTTAACACAGCTTTGCAGTGTTTTCCAAAGAAGTGGCTGAGATATTTCTGGTGAATCCTTTAATTCATGGGAAAAATGAGGCAAATAACCTGTTGTGGGGACACTCATTGTTGTAAATGGCTAATTATTCCATCCCTGCTGTGGGTTGTTTCGTCAGGATCAGAGATGTTTTGGTGACGAATCATTGTGTGAATACTTGTTCTTGCCTGAGGGAGAAAGGCAAGTTGTTACTGCAAGATTCTTAGAAATGTGAAACTATGGCCACCTCCCATAATTAGGGCCCGAGCACCTTCAGTGCGAAGGCCCTATTGTATCTGTAGGAATTTTTTTTTTTTCTTTTTTCTTTCTTTCTTTCTTTATTTCTTCTGACGAAAGGAGGGCCTTTTTGGCCCCCTAAACGTCCCCAAAAAGTCACCAAATTTTGCATGCAAGTCGGGCCTGGCGAAAAATTTGATATTTAATGGTTTACATTAATGGGTGTGGCAAAATGGCTCAACAGCGCCCCCCGGAAAACTTTGTGCCTCAAGCCCCACAATACGGTTTGACGTACATGCACGAAAATCGCTACTCACCTGTATCAGTACACAACTTAAAGAAAAGTCTCTTGGCGACATGGCCGAAACCGAACAGGATGTCGGCCATTTTGAATTAATCGTGTCACTTTGGCGCAATTTATGCCATTCCTTCGGCAGTTAATACGGCCCGAACCGTAACGTGCCCCCAAGTATGTTATACATCAAAATGTGCGTCTCCATCCTGCGACAACACGCATTACTTTTCTCTTTCAAAAGCGTTACCGTGGCGACGCTATACGCCAAAAAGCGCGCCCACCCTTCATCTGGTTGGTTCAGACAGAAAAAACTGTGCGCCTCAAGCCCCATAATACGGTTTGACGTACATGAACGAAAATCGGTACACACCTGTATCATGTCGCAACTTAAAGAAAAGTCTCTTGGCACCATGGCCGAAACCTAACAGGAAGTCGGCCATTTTGAACATTCTGAATTAATCGCGTAATTTTGGAGCAATTTATGCCATTCCTTTGACAGTTAATACGGCCCGAACCGTATCGTGAACCCAGATGTGTTATACATCAAAATGTGCGTCTCCATCCTGCGACTAAGCGCATTACTTTTCTCTTTCAAAAGTGTTACCGTGGCGATGCTAGACGCCAAAAACCGCGCCCCCCTTCATCTGATTGGTCCATATTTGATAGTTCCCCAAAAGTCACCAAATTTTGCATGCAGGGCAGGCCTGGCGATAAATTTGATATTTCATGGTTTGTATGAATGGGCGTGGCAAAATGGCTGAACAGCGCCCCCCGGAAAACTTTGTGCCTCAAGCCCCACAATACGGTTCGACGTACATGCACGAAAATCGGTACACACCTGTATCATGTCACAACTTAAAGAAAAGTCTCTTGGTGCCATGGCCGAAACCGAACAGGAAGTCAGCCATTTTGAATTAATTGTGTAATTTTGGCGCAATTTATGCCATTCCTTCGGCAATTAATACGGCCCGAACCGTAACGTGCACCCAGGTGTGTTATACCTCAAAATGTGCATCTCCATCTTGCGACTAAGTGCATTACTTTTCTTTTTCAAAAGTGTTACCGTGGCGACGCTAGACGCCAAAAAGCGCGCCTCCCTTCATCTGATTGGTCCATATTTGATAGTTCTCCAAAAGTCACCAAATTTTGCATGCAAGCCAGACCTGGTGATAAATTTGATATTTCATGGTTTGCATTAATGGGCGTGGCCTAACGGCTCAACAACCCCGCCCCTTTTTCTGATTGGTTGTCCATATTTCCTGCTATAACATTTCAATGTTTTGACATAGAGGGTCGTGGGTGGTGTCATGGGACTCTGTAATGAGTCCTTGAGCTTCTTTGGCCTTAATTAGTCCCGCCCCTTCTTCTGATTGGTTGTCTTGATTTTCTGCTATAACTTTTGAATGGTTTGACATAGAGAGTCGTGGGTGGTGTCATCAGATTCTGTATGGAGTCCTTGACCTTCATTGGCCTGAATTAGCCCCGCCCCTTCTTCTGATTGGTTGTCCCTTTTTTCTGCTATAACTTTTGAATGGTTTGACATAGGAAGTCGTGGGTGGTGTCATTTCTGATATGCTTATGGGGGGCGGTGGCCGTGAGTGCGAGGGCCCGTTCATCGCTGCTTGCAGCTTTAATTAATATTGTTTTTCTTTCATTTAATGTTGATGGTTTATTATTATTATTATTATTCACTCAAAGTATTTGTGTCCTCTGTCCAGAATGTGTCTACGACTATCCTGAAAAGACTGCATCCCTTATTCTTGATGCAGGTTGACGAGTGATTTGACCTGAAGAACTGGCTGTCTTGTGTTGTGCCATGTATTTGTTGCATATTAATCAATTAATTTTTCTACATTTGCTTCAGTCCTAGTGAGGGTCGTAGAGATGCTGGAGCCCATCCCAACTCCCACCAGGGGAAAGATCAGACAAGCACGTTTTTGGACTGTGGGAGGAGGGATATCAAAAGAAAACCCATTTTAGCATGGGAAGAACATGGAAGCTCCACAGACAGCAATATATTATTTATAATATATTACAATAATTTAAGATGTAAACAAACAGAAAACTTACTGTGACATCAAATCCAAAGCAAACAAAGCTCGATGCCTCCTGAACAGAAAAAGCTATGCCCTTCTTTAAGACGTTTCAGGGATGTTGTAAATTGTGTGACCAGAATGGCAGAAAGATGGCAGTTGGCAGACATCTTTTAAAATGTAGAATATTTATTTTCACAAGATGCATGTTGCAACAAAAGAAATATATGAAGACAAAAATCCCAAATGAAATCAAACCAAACTAACCAATGAAAAAAGCAAAAAAATTCTATAACTAAACACAATTAATCTCCCCCATACTTAACCCCTTCCCATGAACTCACTAATTTCGAGAGAAAAAACAACCCTGTACATATAGGCAGTGGTCAGCTCTTCCTCCTTTTGATCCTGGAACATAAGGTAAGTATGGTGAGTACTCTTATTCCAGAAAAAGGTTTTAACCAAATAAACAGAACTAAATGTTTGAATAATGGTCCGTGTTCTGATTTACACGGATGGTTATGTAAATTAACTTCACTTAAATGGAAAGCATAACAAACAAACCCAGGATAGTCTGCATCTGCCAACCACTAAGCAAGGATGAAATTAACGGTTAAACGCAAATTGAAATGTTGTGACAAGTACAAGTACTTTGCCACAATGGATGAAAACAGGAAGCACTCCAAGTAAGTAAATGCTGCAATAGATATGGAACACATTTTAACCATGTTTGTGTAGTAATCAGTATAAAAAAACAATGTTTTTACAAGTCATCACTGTGCTACAACATCATTGTCATATTTAAGGCTTCACAATAACTGATGATCACTTTCACCACTGTAACAGAGGCAGTATACATGGTGATTGGTCATAAGAAGTGTGATAAGTCATAACACATGATCAAGATTACTCAAACTGAAATTTCTAATTGGAGGTTTCATAATGGAGAACTTTGCAAGAGTTTAGAGGTTCAATGCACAACTGATTTCACCTTGACCAATCACAAACTTAAAATTCCAAACGTGACTTTTATGATCAGCAATTCATAAATCTTTCAGTGGGGCTGGTTCAAGTGACTAAATATCAATAAATTGAATCAATTGTGCTTAAATGCCTTTCACACTTCAATGCATGGCACCATTATCATTAACTTCGGGCCAAATGAATGATTCAGCTCATGCTGTGCTCAGGCTTTACAGTAAACCTTTAACATTTAGCATTTACTTGCATTCAAAAATAAATGCTCCATGAATATGATTCTTTATATTCCACTTTTATGAGAGCCCTTTTAGTTGATGTAATCTAAGAAGTTCCTTTCTTTGGAACAGTTTTGTGCTTAAACCAGCCTCGACGTAAGCTCCAAAAAATCCAGTATTTGACCAACTCTAACTTTTAGATTTATGGACTGCTGTTTAAATTAAACCATACTCCGTATGAAAATAACCGGAGTGTCCTCAGTAGGTTTTCTCAGGAGTGATTTGTGATTAACGTCCCTCAAACGGTCAAAACTGCAAATACTACTATATAATATGTTTCTAACCTGGTAGCATCATATTTATATTTGAATAACATATCTAATTGCTTTAATGCTTGTTTGACTGTGGTCGTCTGTGACTGTGTATTTATTTTATATTTGCACTGACAATAAGGCATTCTATTCTATTCTGATATAATTTAGTTGATGGTTTACCTTTTTAAAAGGACAAACAAGCAACATTTCCATCATAAGACCTGGACTTTGGGGAGATCTGTACGATAAGACCACTCAGAGAAGAACATTTGTTACATGTTAGGGGCAGACAGCCAAAAATTGAGTATCAAGAAAGTGATCTACCATATAAAATGATCTCTTATTTCAAGTATTAATGAGACTATGTCTTATTCCCCTGCCACTAGAGAGAGAAAGAGAGAAAAAGGTGGTATCCAGTATTTCTCAAGGGGTTTCATTAGATGTTTGTCCACTAATGAAGCAGACTATCACCTCAAAGAGTTTTGAGGTATTTTTTTATCAGTTCTTCTCTGAATCTGCCTCGCTGATTCTCCTCTGTGAGAAGAGACAAGATAAGGCATCTTAACAGAAAAAGGCATCCAGCAATGATTTCACTGCACGGCACAGCTTCATGTCAAGTCGACCTTCCAGCCAACATGCACATACCCATACCAAGTAGCGGCCAGGTACAATTATTAATCTGAAGTGTAAAAATGTATTATATAGATCGATAATTAAAGCAATTTCCTCCACAAAAGTTTACAACAAAAAAAAATCAACCTCAAATGCCATCACAATGGAGAGGACCTCAAACCCGAACAGAATACGTCACCTGCATGGAGGGTGGCAGACAGAAATGTTATTATGATAAATGCATCCCAAATCTTGCCTAAATTTCTCAAAAGAGAAGATAAAGGAAATGTAAAAGCTGTGAAAAACTAAGATGGTCAGTGTTTTTTGCTGCAACATTAATGTTGGACGTAGACTTTGAAGCACTGGATCATTATTTAGAACAAAAATTTGGCTGTGATAACCGGGCAAAAGATTGACTCTGCTTAAAGGTACATCAGCTCATTTAAAGTAACCACAGACAGTAACAAAGTGGGTGAGACGTATGAATGACGGCTTTTGCGAGATGGGGCCTTTATAAGCCCTTTTTATGGGGCTTACAAACCAAAGGCTATTGTGGGCACTGGGGATATAAAAATAGTAGCCACTTTCCCACACAGATTGTAGTGTGAAAAATGCACTAGAGATCCCCTTTTCAGTCCACCTCCACTCCCTGGTGTGCAATCTCAATGATCCCATGGTGGCACAATATTACCTTCCCAGTGTGTGCTTTTACAAACCATTACAGCAAAGCTTCCCAATCTTGGTCCATAGGGACTAACTGGCCTATACGGTTTAGATGTTTCCAAGCGCCAACACACCTGGCCTACATTAAAACGTCATTATTAGACTTGTGCTGTCCTTGATGATAAGATAATGCGGTAATCTAATTATCTGAAAGGGGTCTGTTAATGCAGGGAAACATCTAAAACATGCGAGGCAGTGCACTGGTATAGACTTACACTCATCCAGGTTATGGTACTCCTCAAATGTCTGAATCAACGCAATCAGACATACTTTGTTTGGTTCTTGAAGACGTTTCCCCTTCTGCCTAGAACGCATCGTCAATTCGGAAAGACTGGTGGGAGGTTTTTCGAAAGTTGGGTGGGTTATATTAGAGGCTTCCATAAACAATGTACTGCAATCTGAAGATGGTATGTTTTACCCATCTTCATGTTCCACAGCCAGCAGCAAATCCATAATGGGTCTGGTAACTGACACATTTTTTTTTTCAAACAGCACTGAATCATTCCAGTGGGACACAAACAGCAAATCTGGCCTTAGTTTCTCTGCTGGTCTTTGCATAGTTTCTACTGCTACAGAAGGGAAACGCTAGATTAACTTCAGCAGGCAGTGGCTCTTCCAGGTTGCTAAGCAAGTAAGTCACAAGCTGAATGGCAAAGTTTGTAATATGACAAGTCCCACAATCTCCAACAATTGTGGTCAGACCCCTCAAGATCTTTTTTTTCTCCTGTCACATCATTAACTTTCTTTTGGAGTTCTATTGTAGGTGTCCATGATATTTCATACAGAAGTGGTAGAGTAACGGTGCTACAATGGCAGAAAAGACTCGCTGTGTGAATGAGGGTGGGGTACTGTTTGCAATGCATGAGGGCGGGGTACAGTTTGCAATGCAGATATGATCAGGATCCATGTCAGTTCGAGTTGTTACAAATAGGTTTATTTGTACAGTGAAGCCGGCATGACTTTTAGAGATGTCGAAATACACCAAAACAAATTCCTTGTATCACCAGTAGCAATGAACCTTTTTCTGATTCTTATTCTGATTCTTATTCTGATACATGTAAAATAAAATAGACTCTTGATCTTTTATCTTCCAGCTTTTCTCTTTGGGGGCACCTCAGTCGATATTTCCATCTACTGATGTCTTCTACGTCTTTTTTGTTAACACCAACCAACTGCAGATCCTCTTTCATCACATCTAAAAAAAAGGAAAAAAAAAGTACTTGCCTGTTCTCTGTGGCAGGGTGGAGGGTTGGTCTGCGGGGGACTAGTGCACAGGTGGCACGGGTTGGATCAGCTGATTGGGCACAGGTGTGTCCAAATAAGGAGTGGGATGATTGTCCTGGGGGGTTCGTAGGAGAAGGGTGATGACACAGAGCTGCCTGAGACCCGGACACGACGGCTGCCGTGTGCGTGCGCGTGCGTGTGTGTGTGTACGTGTCTGGTGACGAATAAAGTCGACCATTTCTCCGCTGAACCACGTGATTTCTTTACAACTCCAATTATTCATGCTGTTTTTTGGAAAAGGGTTTCGCAATCACATTTACACATGTGTATCACATTTTCAACACACAGGAATGACGTCTCAAATAAAAAGTCTCAGTAAGATTATTGAACTCTCTCACAGAGTGCAAAACAAAAAAAACATCTGGATTGCATAAGGACACTTTTCATAATGTGGACTCTTACTGTCCTCAGAGTTAACCATCATAAATTAAGCTTGCAGATACGTTGCATGCACCTACCATCAGATTAAGGGAGGGGGGGAAGGGGCACTGCTGCTTGTTTTGATGCTATCAAAACAAACATCAATATGTGGAGAAAACTGAGCACTACAGAGACATTGCAAAGATCAGAATGACCCCCCCAAATTAGATGATCAAGAGAAAAGTAAGCAGATCCAAGACAATCTGAATTATGCTGAAAAATGTTGGACATTTCAAACAATGTGAGCAAATGTGTCCTAAAGACAAAGTTTTAACTCCATAGACTTAATTCTGAAAGTTGTGTTAGGCCCAGAGCCGGATTAAATAAATGGACTACACTAGGCAGACTGTGATTTTTGGGCCCCCCTCCATCGATGTTATTTATGAGATCTTAAACTTACCAAAGTTACTAATAAAACTTAATTCACATTTTACATAGCATAGTCATAGTCAAGTTGGTTCTTTGTATTCCAAAATAAGTCATGTGTTGTATATTAAACAGTCTATCAGACTATTTTTAGATTTTTATTATTTATACGTTATTACAATGCTCTATTAAATGCTATTAAATTATCCTTATCTTATCGATTGTGAGCATTTTGCAGAAAATCTTAATTAAATGTGTTGATTAAATTGAATAGTTAAATAAGAAGTCAAATCTACAAAGACCAATATAATTTGCAGTAAGACAAAGTGTGCTGTAGTATGTATGTCTGTATGTGTATATGTATGTATGTGTATGTGTATGCAGAGCCGTTTGAGATATTTGCGAGGCCCTGTGTGAAATAGCCAGGGGGGCCCTCGCGCGTGAGTGTAGCGAGCGCGCGCAAAATTTTTGGGTTTTTCGGGTCGGATCGGGTGTCTATATGCGCAATTTTAACTCTCCAATTAGCAAAATACTGGATACCTTCCCCTGCCTCATCATCATCTGGGCTTACCTCGACGCGGGGCCCCATGGCTGCTTGAGACCCGGGCGGATCGGTGATTTTTGTAACAAATTTATCAAACGTGCCTTTCAGAGAGACATTAAACTCTTCCATTTTCTTTTGTTTTTTTCTTTTTCCATCCCCTGATGGAAATTTCCTGAATCTGTCTCGTTCTCTCGACATTGTGTGACAGTTTGTTCCAACTCCACCGTCTGGATCAGACTAGCTTGTGTCCGCGCTTGGTTGTATTGAACAACACGCGTCATCATTGCACATATATTTATTGATATGCACAGACTAGTACACATTTAGGTCTGTAATGGAACGTGACTGTTGATATTTATAAGGAAAAAAAAAAAAAAAATTGGGGAAAAAAAAAAACGGCCCATAGCGCCAGGCCCGCCAGGCCCCTTGGGGCGCCAGGCCCCTTGGGGCGCCAGGCCCCGTGCGGTCGCACGGTTCGCACATCCCTTGCGGCGGCCCTGTGCGTATGTATGCGTATATATGTATGTATACTAAATATAGTAATAATGCACATATATATATGCCTTAGGTTTTTACCGGCATGTTATCAACCATTAATATGTGTGCAGACAAAAAAAAAAAAAAAAAAAAAAAAAAAAAAAAAAAATTTTGTCCCTCTGTCTGGGCCCCCCCCCTGTCGGGCCCTAGGCACGTGCCTAGTCTGCCTTTGCGTTAATCCGGCTCTGGTTAGGCCTAAAGTCAATTCAGAGCATCTTCCAAGGAACACCATACCCTGACCTACCCTGGAGCTTTGGAGTATATAATTGGCCTAATAAGTTAATAGGACCGGTGTGGTCCACTCACTTATTATTTCTAGGCAAATGAAGGAGATAAAAGCTTTGGAGTTGACATCAGGTATTTGGCATTGGGCACCTGTTTGACTGGAGATACTATTATTAAATAAAAGAAGGCCATCACCTTGAGCCCGAAAAAAGCCCAAAACATATAAGTGGGAGAACCAAAAACCTTAGCTGTGCAAGCTAATGGTAGCTTTCAAGACATTGAAAACCAGATAAAACATCTAAAACAGCCTTCCAGGTTCTGTAATGTTGGGCCACAGTCCTATGTGAACATGGGAAGCCTTTATTTGAACCTTTGACCAGCCTTGATTTTTTTACAGTACAGCTGACTGCATGGTTGAAACAAAGGGACCTCCATAATGACTCAAAGCCCGAGCAGGATTTGCATTTACGGCCCTTCGGTGATAAGGAATAGCCCCCTCATTGGGTATGGACCCCAAACCGCAGGGGGGGGGGGGGGGGGGGGGCGCAGTCGCAGCCTGGGCCCAGCTATAAAGAGCAGGCTCCCCCCTCTCTCTTTCTCGCTTTCTCATTTTCTCTTTTCCCTCCTCTCTTGCTCCCAAGGTCTCTTCTACCTCTGACCTGTCCAGGTCCCATGGAGTTCTCTGTGAGCTATGACAAAGGCCACAGCTCCTATTTTAGCAGAAAGAGCTACTAGCTATGGGCCAGCTTCCTCCATGATCGTGACCGAAGAAGCGTCTGGTTGCCATGGAATGGCAACCATAGTCTGGAGCGTTGCAACAAGTGACCCACGAATGTTCCGAACCCCAGATGAGCCAAACCAGGGACCCTTGCATGCCTCTACGTGAACGGAGCTGATGGAGGCCCAGCTGCTGTGCCCATGCATTCCCCTCATCCACACTGAGATGAGGAGAGCAGGAGAGAGAGAGCCGCTCTTATCAGGATCACCTGCGGACGGTAACAACCCAGCTGTTCACCAAGGAATGCTGACCGGCCAGACCAAACCACCTTTTTCTACAAACTACAAAGATCCACGTAAGAGGCTGTTTTGTGTCTGGGCTGAGAAACATTTAACACATTTAAAAATCGTAGTTTTGCGTTGTGAGCTGGACCGCTGATCCCATCACAACTGTGTTTATTAGTTTAAGTGTGTTTTTTTTAATTTATTGTTTGTCTACTGTTGCATCCACGTTGCTGGATCTTGATGACATGTTCTTCAACAACAGAAAACAAAGCCCTTCCTCATTTCCCAGTCGAATGACCAGAGCACACATGTGAAGTTAGTTTCACATTGGTGCGGTCTCTGTGTGGGAAACATCAGAAGAACTTGGTTTTCTGGTAGTGAGAACTTATTCTAGTGTCTTGGCTTTGACTCTTCTCTCATCCTCTCCTACTAACCCACTCTTATCTTGGTCATAAAGCCTCCGAGTTTGTTTTCACTGGATGAGACGAAATCTCATCCGCCATTTTGAATCACGCGAGGCTCAATCACCACGTGACTTTGTCAGCCATCTTGTCTTTTGCCTCACCACGTGTAGGAACAGCCAACAGTGTTAATACATTCTGATTAATTTGAATGAGAGAAGTTGTTTGTGTTTTTTGTATGCATATTTGTCACAGCTGCTGGTGCCAAAGGTCTGTGCTCGGACTCCTTCCTTCACTGTTACTCTGTAACGCCACCCCTGGCAACAGGCTGGCACGTAAGGAATAACAGCTATTTTGAGACTGATTTTGCTTATAGTTATTATTTTCCTGATAAGTCAGGTGGTGCCCCGTTTTGATTAATTAATTTTGATAAGTAATCTACTTTATTAATTATTAATAATTATCGAAAGACAATTATTAATAACTTTTTAATAACTGAACCAGCACCCCCTTTCTGGCACAACAGTAATCAGATTCTTCGGACAGACGAACCAAGATAAACTTGCACCAAAAAGACAGGAAGGGGTATGTATGGGGAAGGAGAGGACCAGCTCAAGATCGAAAGTTAACCACATCATGTGCCAGACATGATGGTGGTAGCAGTTTTATGGCATGACTGACAATGGAGCAGACTGTCTGCTGTCTGTTGATGATATGACTGCATTCATCCGAATGCTACAAATGCTGATGGGGCAATGTGTTACAATGTAGATGGATAATGAACACAAACATACTGCAAAAGTAACTCTCATTTTTTTTTTTTTTTTATATTTTTATTGATTTTTGTTTTAAGGTAAGAAAACATGGCAAGGAAATATAAGAACACCATATTCTACGCAGAACACACTGAGCAGGAATTCACACACGATGAAGCAAAATGAGTAAACAAATATAAGGAAGGGGAAAGAGAGAAGAGAAAAAAAAAAAAAAAAGGGGGAAGACTGTTAACAGTTGAATGGGTACGTGACCATAAATCCAGGCAGTGAGGTGTTATAAACAACATTCTGCTTGGTTCAAACTCAGGTATCGGCTTCTCTAGGGATATATGTCCATATAAGACCGTAGAGGCCTCTCTGCAAAGTCTGTGCACGCTCTGTTCCAATATAGTCCAAGAATGGGTCCCAAATTTTATGAAACAATGATGGTTTGTCCTTAAGCCAGTAGGTCGTGGCTTCCAGAGGGATGAGTTTCAATATACTTTGTCGCCACTGTGAAAGCGTAGGAGGTTTGTCAGAAATCCACTGACGTAAAACGCACCTTCTGACACCAAAAGTACATCGAGCAGTTTTACCAAGTGGGGTTTAAGATTCAGAGTAGAATGTAATCCAAGGATACAGGAAATTGGTTTAAGACCTAGATTATTACCAAATACTACAGAAATTTCATCAGAGACCTTTCCCCAGAAACTTTTGATAAAGGGACAATCAAAAATACAGTGAAAGTAAGACCCATCAGAAACCTTGCATTTGTTACAAAATTGGGAAAATATAGGATTAAATTTATTCCGTAACACTGGTGTAATCTGGAGCCTATGAATTATTCTAAACTGTAACTCCTTGACCTTGTTGGTTGACAAACAACCAGATGAGCTCAACCAAACACCTTCCCATTCATCATCTGAGATTGTTATGCCCAGGTCAGCCTCCCAGAGTAATTTAAGATGACCCATGCCCTCTGCTGGTGGGAACAAAGCATTGTAAAACCTGGTAGTCAATTTTCGGGGCTCGGGATCTTGTAAGACTTCTTCTACAGGAGAGCGAGAGAACCCACTCGGGTGTAGCCTTACTTTTGAGGAGACAAAACTACGGACCTGCAGGTACCTGAAAAAGTGTTTGTTGGGAAGGTCATACTGCTCCTTGAGCTGGTTAAAAGATTTAAGAGCACCGTTAGCCACCAAGTCCTCTATAGTACATATACCCTTCTCAGACCACAAAAGAAATGCACGGTCCTCGAGACCAGGGGGAAAATCCGGGTTCAGATGAATGGGGGTGAGGAGAGAGAGGGAATCGCTCTGAGTCCCTATCTTCCTAATAGTTCTCCATACCTTTAACGTGTTCTGAAGAATAAGGTTGCCCTTTACTTTGTCTGAGACCCA